>NC_090337.1:16216574-16884490 GCF_035084215.1 Heptranchias perlo
TAGAGAGAGAGAGAGGCAGAGAGAGAGAGAGGCAGAGAGAGAGAGAGGCAGAGAGAGAGAGGCAGAGAGAGAGAGAGGCAGAGAGAGAGAGAGGCAGAGAGAGAGAGAGGCAGAGAGAGAGAGAGGCAGAGAGAGAGAGAGGCAGAGAGAGAGAGAGAGGCAGAGAGAGAGAGAGGCAGAGAGAGAGAATGTCCAGTTGTATTAAAAACAGATAACTTTTTTTCCGCTGGTGGGGTTACGTGTAGCGTGACATGAACCCAAGATCCCGGTTGAGGCCGTCCTCATGGGAGCGGAACTTGGCTATCAATTTCTGCTCGACGATTTTGCGTTGTGTGTCTCGAAGGCCGCCTTGGAGATCGCTTACCCGAAGATCGGTGGCTCAATGTCCTTGACTGCTGAAGTGTTCCCTGACTGGGAGGGAACCCTCCTGTCTGGCGATTGTTGCGCGGTGTCCGTTCATCCGTTGTCGCAGTGTCTGCATGGTCTCGCCAATGTACCATGCTCTGGGGCATCCTTTCCTGCAACGTATGAGGTAGACAACGTTGGGCCGAGTAACAGGAGTATGAACCATGTAACTGGTGGGTGGTGTCCTCTCGTGTGATGGTGGTATCTGTGTCGATGATCTGGCATGTCTTGCAGAGGTTGCCGTGGCAGTGTTGTGTGGTGTCGTGGACGCTGTTCTCCTGAAAGCTGGGTAATTTGCTGCGAACGATGGTCTGTTTGAGGTTGGGTGGCTGTTTGAAGGCGAGTAGTGGAGGCATGGGGATGGCCTTAGCGAGGTGTTCGTCATCATCGATGACATGTTGAAGGCTGCGGAGAACGTGGCATAGTTTCTCCGCTCTGGGGAAGTATTGGACTTGGACGACGAAGGGTACTCTGTTGGTTGCGTCCCAAACACACCCACCAGCTCAATAAACTGATCAAGACCATCAAAGCATCCTACGCGCTCTCATCCCACATACTCCCCGCGTGGGAGACTTCTACTGCCTCCCAAAGATACACAAAGCCAACATACCCAGACGTCCTATCGTATCAGGCAATGGAACCCTGAGTGAGAAACTCTCTGGATACGTCGAGAGCATCCTGAAACCCATCGTACAGGGAACCCCCAGCTTCTGTCGCGACACTACAAACTTCCTACAAAAACTCAGCACCCAAAGATCAGTTGAACCAGGAACACTTCTCACCACGATGGACGTCTCAGCACTCTACACCAGTATCCCCCACGATGACGGCATCGCTGCAACAACCTCAGTACTCAACACCAACTACAACTCATCCGCTTTATCCTGGATCACAATGTCTTCACCTTCGACAACCAGTTCTTTACCCAAAACACACGGAACAGCCATGGGGACCAAATTCGCACCCCAATACGCCAACATTTTCATCCACAAGTTCGAGCACGACTTCTTCACTGCACAGGACCTCCAACCAACACTATACACCAGATACATCGACGATATTTCTTCCTATGGACCCACGGCAAAGAATCACTGAAGAGACTACACGATAACATCAACAAGTTCCATCCCACCATCAAACTCATCATGGACTACTCCTCAGAATCGGTTTCTTTCTTGGACACACGAATCTCCATCAAAGACGGGCACCTCAGCAACTCACTCTACCGCAAGCCCACGGACAACCTCATGATGCTCCACTTTTCCAGCTTCCACCCCTAACCACGTCAAAGAGGCCATCCCCTATGGACAAGCCCTGCGAATACACAGGATCTGCTCAGACGAGGAGGAACGCGATGGGACACCTACAGACGCTGAAAGACGCCCTCGTAAGAACGGGATATGACGCTCGACTCATCGATCGACAGTTCAGACGGGCCACAGCGAAAAATCGCATAGGACCTCCTCAGAAGACAAACACGGGACGCAACCAACAGAGTACCCTTCGTCGTCCAGTACTTCCCCGGAGCGGAGAAACTACGCCATGTTCTCCGCAGCCTTCAACATGTCATTGATGACGACGAACACCTCGCTGAGGCCATCCCCACGCCTCCACTACTCGCCTTCAAACAGCCACCCAACCTCAAACAGACCATCGTTCGCAGCAAATTACCCAGCTTTCAGGAGAACAGCGTCCACGACACCACACAACCCTCCCACGGCAACCTCTGCAAGACATGCCAGATCATCGACACAGATACCAACATCACACGAGAGGACACCACCCACAGGTACATGGTTCATACTCCTGTGACTCGGCCAACGTTGTCTACCTCATACGTTGCAGGAAAGGATGCCCCGGAGCATGGTACATTGGCGAGACCATGCAGACACTGCGACAACGGATGAACAGACACCGCGCAACAATCGCCAGACAGGAGGGTTCCCTCCCAGTCAGGGAACACTTCAGCAGTCAAGGACATTCAGCCACCAATCTTCGGGTAAGCGTTCTCCAAGGTGGCCTTCGAGACACACGACAACGCAAAATCGTCGAGCAGAAATTGATAGCCAAGTTCCGCACCCATGAGGACGGCCTCAACCAGGATCTTGGGTTCATGTCACGTTACACGTAACCCCACCAGCGAATAAAAGTTATCTGTTTTTAATACAATGGGTCATTCTCTCTCTTTCGGGTCTCTTTCTCTCTGTCTTTGTAATCTGACCCATTGTGTATTCAGTATACTGGGATGTAATGTTTTCCGTGGCTAACCTGTCTGAACACCAACGACACCTTTGACTGCTGTGATTGTCTCCCAGCCTAA
Organism: Heptranchias perlo; assembly: GCF_035084215.1. Lineage (NCBI taxonomy): Eukaryota > Metazoa > Chordata > Chondrichthyes > Hexanchiformes > Hexanchidae > Heptranchias > Heptranchias perlo. Next base: position 16,219,300 of record NC_090337.1, read on the forward strand.
TATAGCTATGCGTTTTTAGAACTCCTCACTCACCTGATGAAGGAGGTAAACTCCGAAAGCTTGTGATTTTCAAATAAAACTGTTGCACTATAACCTGGTGTTGTAAGATTCCTTACATTTGTCCACCCCAGTCCATCACCGGCATCTCCACATCACAGCCTCTAAGGGACTAACGTTTACCTTTGCTACTCTCTTCCTTTTAACATACTTGTAGAAGCTCTTCTAATTCGTTTTTATATTTCTTGCTCGTTTACTTTCATGTTCTATTTTCTCCCTTATCAATTTTTTGGTCGTCATTTGGAAGATGCTAGAATCCATTATTAAGGAAGTAGTAGCAGGACATTTGGAGACTCAATACAATCAAGGAGAGTCAACTTGGTTTTATGAAGTGGAAATAGTGTCTGACAAATTTATTAGAATTCTTTGAGGAAGTAACAGGCAGGGTGGATAAAGGGGGACCAATGGATGCAGTATATTTGGATTTCCAAAAGGCATTCAATAAGGTGCCACACAACAGTTTACTGCACAAGAGATCATGGTGTTGGGGGTAATATACTGGCATGGATAGAGGATTGGCTAACTAACAAAGAGTCGGGATAAAAGGATCATTTTCAAAATGGCAATCTGTAACTAGTGGGGTGCTGCAGGGATCAGTGCTGGGGCCTCAACTATTTACAATATACATCAATGACTTGGATGAAGGGACAGAGTGTCTTGTGGCCAAATTTGCTGATGATACAAAGATAGGTGGAAAAGCAAGTTGCAATGAGGACACAGTGTCTGCAAAGGGATATTGACAGGTTAAGCGAATGGGCAAAAATTTGGCAGATGGAGTATAACGCAGGAAAATGTGAAATAATCCACTTTGGGAGGAAAAATAAAAAAGCAAAATATTATTTGAATGGAGAAATACTACAAAATGCTGCAGTCCAGAGGATCTGGGTGTCCTCGTACATGAAACACAAAAAGTCAACATACAGGTGCAGCAGGTAATCCAGAAGGCAAACGAAATACTGGCCTTATTTCTAGGGGGATGAAGCAGGGAAGTCATACTACAACTATACAGGGTGCTGGTGAGACCACACCCGGAGTACTGCGTACAGTTCTGGTGCCCTTCTTTAAGGAAGGACATACTTGCATTGGAGACAGTTCAGAGAAGGTTCACTAGATTGATTCCAGGTATGGAAGGGTTGTCTCATGAGGAAAGATTGAACAGGTTGGGTCTATACTCATTGGAGTTTAGGAGAATGAGGAGATCCTATTGAAACGTACAAGATTCTGAGGGGACTCAATAGGGTAGATGCTGAGAGGATGTTACCCCTCATGGGGGAATCTAAAACTAGGGGGCACAGTCTCAGAATAAGGGGTCGGACCGTTAACATGGAAATGAGGAGGAATTTCTTCTCCTGAAGGGTCATGAATCTTTGGAATTCTTTACCCCAAAAAGCTGTGGAGGCTGAGTCATTGAATACATTCAAGGCTGAGTTAGACAAATTTTTGATCAGCAAGGGAGTCAAGGGTTACAGGAAAAGGACAGGAAAGTGGAGTTGAAGTAAAAATCAGATCAGCCATGATCTCATTAAATGGCGGAGCAGGCTCGAGAGGCTGAATGGCCGACTCCTTCTCCTATCTCTTATGGTCTCATGGTCTCAATCCTCAGGCTTACTCCTCTTGGCAACATTATAGGTCTCTTCTTTTAATCTAATACGATCCTTAACTTCTTCAGTTAGCCATAGGTGGATCCGGTCTTCGCACTGAGGGACACCATCCAACGTGTTGTGTGGCACTATCACCATGCTAAATGGGACAGATTCCGAACAGATCTAGCAGCACAAAACTGGGCATCCATGATGAGCTGTGGGCCGTCAGCAGTAGAATTGTATTCCAGCACAATCTATAACCTCATGGCCCGCATATTCCTCACTCTACTATTACCAACAAGCCAGGGGATCAACCCTGGTTCAATGAGGAGTGTAGAAGAGCATGCCAGGAGCAGCACCAGGTGTACCTAAAAATGAGGTGCCAACCTGGTGAAACTACAACTCAGGACTACATGCATGCTAAACAGCAGAAGCAACATGCTAGACAGAACTAAGCAATTCCACAACCAACAGATCAGATCAAAGCTCTGCAGTCCTGCCACATCCAGTCATGAATGGTGGTGGACAATTAAACAACTAACGGGAGGAGGAGGCTCTGTAAACATCCCCATCCTCAATGATGGCAGAGTCCAGCACGTGAGTGCAAAAGAAAAGGCTAAGCGTTTGCAACCATGTTCAGCCAGAAGTGCCGAATGGATGATCCATCTCGGCCTCCTCCCGATATCCCCACCATCACAGAAGCCAGTCTTCAGCCAATTCGATTCACTCCACATGATATCAAGAAACGGGTGAGTGCACTGGATACAGCAAAGGCTATGGGCCCCCACAACATCCCGGCTGTAGTGCTGAAGACTTGCGCTCCAGAACTAGCCGCGCCTCTAGCCAAGCTGTTCCAGTGCAGCTACAACACTGGCATCTACCCAACAATGTGGAAAATTGCCCAGGTATGGCCTGTCCACAAAAAGCAGGACAAATCCAATCCGGCCAATTACCGCCCCATCAGTCTACTCTCAATCATCAGCAAAGTGATGGAAGGTGTCGTCGACAGTGCTATCAAGCAGCACTGACTCACCAATAATCTGCTCACCGATGCTCAGTTTGGGTTCCGCCAGGACCACTCGGCTCCAGACCTCATTACAGCCTTGGTCCAAACATGGACAAAAGAGCTGAATTCCAGAGGTCAGAGTGACTGCCCTTGACATCAAGGCACCATTTGACTGAGTGTGGCACCAAGGAGCCCTAATAAAATTGAAGCCAATGGGAATCAGGGGGGAAACTCTCCAGTGGCTGGAGTTATACCTAGCACAAAGGAAGATGGTAGTGGTTGTTGGAGGCCAATCACCTCAGCACCAGGACACTGCTGCAGGAGTTCCTCAGGGCTGTGTCCTTGGCCCAACCATCTTCAGCTGCTTCATCAATGAACTTCCCTCCATCATAAGGTCAGAAATGGGGATGTTTACTGATGATTGCAGTGTTCAGTTCCATTCGCAACCCCTCAGATAATGAAGCAATCCATGCCCACGTGCAGCAAAACCTGGACAACATCCAGGCTTGGGCTCATAAGTGGCAAGTCATATTCGCGTCAGACAATGACCATCGCTAACGAGAGAGAGAGAGAGAGAGAGAGAGCAACCACCTCCCTTTGACATTCAATGGCATTACCATCGCTGAATCCCCCACCATCAACATTCTGGGGGTCACCATTGACCAGAAGCTTAGCTGGACCAGCCACATAAATACTTTGGCTACAAGAGCAGGTCAGAGGATGCATATTCTGCGGTGAGTGACTCACCCAAAGCCTTTCCACCATCTACATGGCACAAGTCAGGAGTGTGATGGAATACTTTCCACTTGCTTGGATGAGTGCAGCTCCAACAACATTCAAGAAGCTCAGCACCATCCAGGACAAAGCAGCCCGCTTGATTGGCACCCCATCCACCACCGGCGCACTGTGGCTGCAGTGTGTACGATCCACAGGATGCACTGCAGCAACGCGCCAAGGCTTCTTCGACAGCACCTCACAAACTCGCGACCTCTACCAACTAGAAGGACAAGAGCAGCAGGCACATGGGACACCACCACCTGCACGTTCCCCTCCAAGTCACACACCATCCCGACTTGGAAATATATCGCTGCTCCTTGATCGTCACTGGGTCAAAATCCTGGAACTCCCTTCCTAACAGCACTGTGGGAGAACCTTCACCACATGGACTGCAGCGGTTCAAGAAGGCGGCTCACCACCACCTTCTCAAGGGCAATTAGGGATGGGCAATAAATGCTGGCCTCGCCAGCTACGCCCACATCCCATGAACAAATTTTTAAAAACTTTTCCCATGGAGTTTTTATTTCTCAATGGAATGTATATTTGTTGAGAATATTGAAATATCTTTAAATGTTTGCCATTGCTTTTCAACCGTCATACCCTTTAATTTCCCAATCTACCTTAGCCAACTCGCCCCTCATTCCTATGTAATTGGCTTTATTTAAGTTTAAGACTCTAGTTTCAGATTGAAGTATGTCACTCTCAAACTCAATGTAATCTGATAAAATTTCACAATCACTTTTCCCATAGAATTCTTTACTGAGGGATTACTAATTAACCCTGTCTCATTGTACAAGATCTAAAATAGCCAGTTCCCTAGCTGGTTCCACGACGTATTGCTCTAGAAAACCATCTCGAATGCATTCCATGAACTCGTCCTCCAAACTACTTTTGCCAATTTGATTTGCCCAGTCTGCAAGATTAAAGTCCCCCATGATTACTGCATTACCTTTGTTACAAGCTCCGATTATTTCATGATTAATACTCTGTCCAATGGTAAAACTACTATTCGGGGCCTACAAACTACTCCCACCAGTGTTTTCTGCCCCTTGTTACTTCTAATTTCCACCCATACTGATTCTAGTTTCTGATCTTCCGAGTCAAGATCCTTTTTCATCGCTGTCCCTATGTCATCCTTCATTATTCGGGCTCGACCCCCTCCTTTTCCATTCTGCCTGTCTTTTCTATACATCATGTACCCTGGACTATTTAGTTCCCAATCTTGGTCACTTTGCAACCATGTCTCTGTAATGGTTATTAGATCAAACCTATTTATCTCTGTCTGTGCGAATAATTCATTTATCTTGTATCTGAATGCTCGGAGCATTCATAAAAGAGCCTTTAATTTTGACTTTACCATTTTTATCCTGCTTTAACCTTATTTGTTGATGCTCTATCGGTAAACTCTCTGCTTATCTTTACCCAAATCACTACACTGTTCTGTTGCCTAGACTTCTCATTAGATTTCTAAATTTCCCCTCACCTGACCCCTCTCCCCCCCCCACTTTATTTTGAAGCCCGAGTTATTCAATTCGCCAGGACACTGGTCCCAGCCCGGTTTAAAGTGGACCCATCCCAACGGAACAGTTCCCTCTTTCCCCAGCACTGGTGCCAGTGCCGCATGAATCAAAACCCCTGTCTCCCACACCACTCTGAGCCTCGTATTTAACTCTCTGATCTGTTTGTCCCTATGCCAATTTGCACGTGGCTCAGGTAGTGATTACTACCTTTGAGGTTCTGCATATTAATTTAGACACTAGCTCCTCAAACTGTCTCAGCCGAACCCCATTCTTAGTTCTACCTACCTCTGAAATGGCCTAGCAAGCCACTCAGTTGTAAAAATCTCGCTAGGGATGGGCAATAAATGCTGGCCTTGCCAGCGACGCCCACATCCTGTGAACGAATAAAAAAAAAAAAATCATTGGTTCCTACGTGGTCCACGACAACTGGATCCTCCCTCTCATGCTCCAGACAGAAAACAGAGGATAGGAATAAAGGGGTCTTTTTCAGGTTGGCAGACTGTGACTAGTAGGGCACCGCAAGGATCGGTGCTTGGGCCCCAGTTATTCACAATCTATATCAATGATTTGGATGAGGGGACCAAATGTAATATTTTCAAGTTTGCTGATGACACAAAACAAGGTGGGAATGTGAGTTGTGAGAAGGATGCAAAGATGATATAGACAGGCTAACTGAATGGGCACGAACATAGCAGACGGAATATAATGTGGAAAAATGTGGAATTATCCACTTTGGTAGGAAAAACAGAAATGCAGAGTATTTTTTTTTTTAAATGGGAGAGATTGGGAAATGTTGATGTTCAAAGGGTCCTGGGTGTCTTTGTACATGAGTCACTGAAAGCTGACATGCAGGTGCATCAACCAATTAGGAAGGCAAATGATATGTTGGCCTTTATTACAAGAGGATTTGAGTACAGGAGTAAAGATATCTTACTGCAATTATATAGGGCCTTGGTGAGACCGCACCTGGAGTATTGAGTACAATTTTGGTCTCCTTACCTAAGAAAGGATATACTTGCCACAGAGGGAGTGCAATGAAGGTTCACCAGACTGATTCCTGGGATGGCGGATTGTCGTATGAGGAGAGATTGAGTAGACTAAGCCTGTATTCTCTAGAATTTAGAAGATTGAGAGGTGATCTCATTGAAACATTCAAAATTCTTACAGGGCTCGACAAGGTAGATGCAAGGAGGAGGTTTCCCCTGGCTGGAGAGTTTAGAACCAGGGGTCACAGTCTCAGAATAAGGGCAAGGCCATTTAGAATAGAGATGAGGAGAAATTTCTTCACTCAGAGGGTGGTGAATCTTTGGAATTCTCTACCCCAAAGGGCTGTGGAGGCTCATTGAGTAGATTCAAAACAGAGATCAATAAATTGCTAGATATTAAAGCCATCAAAGGATATGGGAATAGTGCAGGAAAATGGTATTGAGGTAGAAGATCAGCCATGATCTTGTTGAATGGCGGAGCAGGCTTGAGGGGCAGGAAGGCCTACTCCTGCTCCTATTTCTTATGTTCTTAAATTCTTTTCCAGCTGCGAGGTGTCCTTAACCCTGGCACCGGGCAGGCAACACAGCCTTCGGAACGCTAGGTCGCGGCTGCAGAGAACAATATCTACCCCCACCCCCCGACTATACTATCACCTACCACGTTCCTTTTTACTCCCCCCACTTGAATGGCCCCCGTACCACAGTGCAGTGATCAGTTTGCCCATCCTCCATGCAGTCTTTGCTCTCATCCATACTGGTAGAAAGTATCTCTTACCTATTGAAGATGATCATGGGCTGAGGCTCCTCCATTACTAGATCCTGGGTCCCATACCTGGCCGACTCGCAGTCACACCCTTCTGTCCCTAATGACTGAACAAATCTAAACTGCTACCTGATCTAAGAGGGTGTGAATGCCTCCTGGATCGAAGTGTCCAGAAAGCTCTCCTCCGCCCAGATGCATCACAATGTCTGCAGCTCTGATTCCAGCTCAACGACTCTGAGCTGAAGTTCCTCGAGCTGCAGACACTTACTGTAGATATGGTTGCCGGGGATCAGGCTGCTCTCCACATGCTGCAGTTACGACACACCACCTTGTCAGACCAGAATTTATTTATTTACTTTATTAGTTTTTAATCTCGCGCTATTCTTAGTTTTATTAATTTATGTAGTTTAAGTTATTGATTTAAGCTCTTAATTAAACCCCTCTGTTTTCTGTCCACTAACCAATCCTCAATCCATGCTAATATATTACCCCCAATCTCATGAGCCCTAATCTTGTGTAACAACCCTCTTGTGTCTCACCTTTTAGAATGCCTTTTGAAAATCCAAATATACTAAATCCACTGGTTTCCCTCTTACCTACCCTGCTAGTTACACCCTCAAAAAACAGATTTGTCAAACACGATTTCCCTTTCATTAAACTGTGTTGACTCTGCCTAATCATATGATTTCTAAGTGGCCTATTACTACCTTAGTAACAGGGCACTTCATGTCTGTAATAATAGATTCTAGCATTTTCCTACTACTGATCATGGAATAATACAGCACAGAAAGAGGCCATTCAGTCCACCCTGCCTGTGCTGGCTCTTTGAAAGAGCTATCCATTAGTCCCACTCCCCTGCTCTTTCCTTATAGCCCTAAAAAGTTTTCTCCTTCAAGTATTTATCCAATTCCCTTTGAAAGTTACTACTGAATCTGCTGCTACCACCCTTTCAGGCATTGCATTCCAGATCATAACTTGCTGCTTAAAGAAATTTCCTCATGTCCTTTTGCCAATTACCTTAAATCTGTGTCCTCTGGTTACTGACCCTTCTGCCACTGGAAAGTTTCTCTTTATTTACTCTATCAAAACCCTGAATGATTTTTAACACTTCTATCAAATCTCACCTTGACCTTCTCTGCTTTAAAGAGAACAATCCCAGCTTCTCTAGTCTCCCCACATAACCGAAGTCCCGCATCCCTTGTACCATTCTAGCAAATCTCCTCTGCATCCTCTACAACCGATGTCAGGCTAACTGACCTATAGTTCCCTGTTTTCTCTCTTCCCTCCTTTCTTGAGTAGCAGGGTTACATTTGCTACCTTCCAATCCACGGGGACCGTTCCAGAATCACATCAGCGCAAAGATAAAAGAATGATTTTAAAAAGCTCATTTGGAAAATTAAAGTTGCACCAAAAACAACTTTTTGTTGTTAACTAAGGTATACAATACCCATCTCATATCATACCTGGAGAACCAGAGGCTCTGGGTTAAAAGCCAACGTCAGAAGTAGCTGCATCCGCTCAGAGTCTTTCAAATTCTTCATTAAAAAGCTCCCAGAATCCTTTGTTTCAGCATACCTGCGTACTATTCTGTCTAGGAGTCTTTGCGATGGACAATGCACTAAATCTGACCACCCTTCTACAACATCTGGGGTCAGTAACCGAACTTCTCCATTTAAACGAGAAAACTGAGTCTTGTAGATAGCCTGTGTAACATCACAACGGGGACGTCCTGTAGCCCGTTTGCAGACCTTTTGGTCCATCTCGATCAGTTCTTGATTAGAACCCAAGCGTTTGAGAACAACACGCCGTGCACCTTCTCTTGGCTCCCCATACTGAGCAAAGTAGACATTTTTTACATTCAAGAAGTCCAGAATTCGCAGACGACCCCAGGTTTCAAAAGTGATTTGACCATTCATGAACTTACGACACCAGCTAGTACCAAAGCAGGCTGGACACTTGTTGAGGCTAATAAAACGGCGATCTGCAAGTTCATTCTTCTGAAATGAGGCAAACAATGAGTGCGTATTCATCAACATGAAAACCAACAGACTGACCACAAACAGGAACTTCAGACAACGGTACAAGCGACCAAACTTCAGTGTAAGCAGTCGCCACATGGTTCTGCTTGCACTCAACGTTAATGGCACATTCAGTAACACTTAGAATTCTTTATTTTTGAGTCCATGTCGACAAGCGATTTTCCCTTACATACTCAGTTTGGGTTTTTTAATTTGATCAGACAAGCAAGCAATTATAAGTGACTGTGGACCAGTTCCATGGATCGCATGTCTCATATCTTCAAGCCTCAGCAAATCTGTCCAAGGAACTTGCTGTACTGTAGATTAGTCTAGAAAAGAAAGAAAAGCCACATTATTTACAATAAATCTGCTTGAGCCACACAAATAACTATCAAATTCTAAACATCAATCAATTTCCAGTGGCATTGCACAGTCAAAACCAAATAGAGCTTACAGAAGTTTGGGAAGCAGAGTTGGTTGAAGCATAAGAGTTTCTCTGTAGTACAGGCTGAAGAGCTGGGGGACACTACACCAAATGGAGAGGGTGTAATTATAGCTTGACAAGTTTAAATAAACATCTATTATAAATGAGAACATAGGAATTTATAATAGAAAAATCTGGCAAGTGTGACAAAAGAATGTAACAACAGAAAGTAAGGTTTTCTTGACAAGAGCATGTAGACAAGATTTTTTATTATTACAGACATCTATTTTATTTTTTAAAATCTTACATTTCTGCACACTGTCTACAAAATCTTGCTTCCTGTTGTCACACTTGTGTCAACTTTTTCTATTATAAATTCTTATATTCACATTGTAAACGACATCACCCTGTAGTTGAACAATAGCACCACTGGGTGACACTATATTATCTTTTCTCCACAAATCAAAATATCTCAATTTTTCATCTGACATTTTCCCCTCAGTAACTGAAACTTCTAATGTCCAAAATAAGAGGTCAAACAAAATAAAATATTCAAAGAAGTACATATTTCATGATTAAATTTATCCACCAAGTCCTTGGAGCCTTTTAATGCCTTCATTAAAAGGTGTCAGCCTTGGCTCACTCACCTCTGGCAGAAGGTTGCGGGTTCAAGTCCTACTCCAGAGACATGAGCACATAATCTAGGCTGGCACTTCAGTGTAGTAATGAGAGAGTGCTGCACTGTCACCGGTGCAGTCTTTTAGATGAGACGTCTGCTCTTTCGGGTGGACGTAAAAAAATCTTACGGCACTACTCCAGCAGGGTCCTGGCCAACATTCAATCTTCAACCAACATCTAAAACAGATTTGGTTATTTGATTGCTGTTTGTTGGAGCTTGCTGCTTGCAAATTGGCTGCTGCATTTTCTACATTACAGTGACTACACTTCAAAAGTTCCTCAATGGCTGTAAAGCGCATTGGGACATCCTGAGGTCATGAAAGGCACTTTATAAATGCAAGTTCTTTCTTTCAAGTTTTTACTTGAAGGCATCAACCTCTCCCAAAGGTATGTGCTTGCACTTCATATTATTGCCCAGGTGCCGTCAGCTGAATTCAGATTATGCAGTGTACCAAATTTTCTAACTGCATCAGTACTGTTCCTTCAGTTATGAATTTTTTAGCTTCTGCTCAGTTGTTTTTCAAAATTATTTTAAGAAAAGCTAGAGGACAAGTTTGAAAGCCCAAACCTTAATTGGGGTAAAGTTTTTTTTAAAACCAAGACTTTGTTCAAGAGGGAGAAAATGAGTATACTGATTACACGCCGGAAAGCATATTAAGTTGCGAGCGAACCAGAGAGAGGAGGGGGAGAGGGCGTAGAGCGCAGTGATGCAAACCGGGGGGGGGGGGGGGGGGGGGGGCGCGTGAGCGAACCAGAAAGGGACAGGGAGGGAGGGAGAGAGAAATAGAGTGGCAGAAACACTATCGCTCCTCGTTCTAATTTCATTCATTTTTTTTTTAAAATGAAGATGAATTTCTATTGGACAACACTGGCCTACACACTGAGCCTGCTTCTGTCCTCACCTGACATCTGGTTGTAGCAAACTCATTATGGTCCTCGCTGAGATTAGTTATCGCAGCACAAACCAGGGAAACCTGAGACCTTCATGGTCTGACTCACTCACTGCTACACCCAAGTAACTTATTTAAATAGTTCACATCATTTCTTTTAGTAAAAACAAACCCAACTTTTCCATTTCTTGCTAATGCATTGATATATTGATCTCTGTAAACCTGACAGAACACCATGTCAAGTACCTGCATGCCAATCTATTGGTCACAGGTTTTAATTTCACTGCTGAGGAAATTAGGCATCTGAACAAAAGGAAATTGGATAAATACTTGGAAGGGAAAAAATTTACAGGGCTATAGAGAATGAGTAGGGGAGTGAGACTAATTGGACAGCTCTTTCAAAGAGCTGGCACAGGCACGATGGGCCGAATGGCCTCTTCCTGCGTTGTAACATACTATGATAATTCTAAAGCAAACAAAGCCTATGAGAGACAGATAGGAAGGGAAGTTAGGAGGCAGGGAAGAAGGAAATGGATTGCAGATGAGGGATCTCTGGTCTCTTGCCACAACCCATTAGGGAGGGAGGGAGCAAACAAGAAGTGATAGGAGCGAGTACAGGAATAATGGGAGCAATGAGGTGGCAGGAAGGTGAAGAGTTATAGGGAAGCCAAAAGGATGGGGAAGCACAAATGCTGTGATGGCAATTGCTAACGGGACATATTTTCCCTTCAACCCCAAGGAAAATTGAGCCTACATTCATCAGTGTGGTGTTTTCTTTCCCCACATCACACCACCTCCCACCTGAAAGAAAAAAAGGACAGAAAGATAAGCAAGAGCACTAGAAGCCAAGAGAGTTAGGGAAATTAAATCTATCCATTGAATTGCCTCATATCATTTAATGCCTCAGTCTTTCCCAAAGCCTGGGTTTGGGATTCACATTTTTGCCTGAAGGTATGACATTGCACAGTATGGGCATGTGCAGTGTACCCAAATTCCCAGGAGGCAACAGTACCACTCAGTTGCACAGCTGGAATATGATTCTTTAACTTCTGGTAGTTTCTGCACAAATGCTTTTCCAATTTATTTGAAGAGAAGCTAGAGAACTAATTTCAAAAGCTTTATTCAGGTGAAGTTTAAATAAACTGAGGTGGTGTTCTTTTTTTAAAAAAAAGTGTAGGACAAAACTGTTGATCTCACTTGTAGCAGCTTTTGTTTCGTGTTCTATAAACTTCAGAACGCACATTAAGCTGGGAGTGTTTTATTTCTCCACTTGAAATTTAGTTTTCAAAACAATGTTGAATTTTGAAGGAAACAGTCTCTAATTATCACTATCACCAGTCTAACGGTCACAGTTAAGAATGATAGACTGGCAGCTAACATAAAAGGGAATCCAAAAGTTTTCTATAGGCATATAAATAGTAAACGGGTAGTAAGGGGAGGGGTGGGGCTGATTAGGGACCAAAAAGGAAATCTACGCTTGGAGGCAGAAGGCATGGCTGACGTACGAAATGAATACTTTTCATTTGTCTTTACCAAGATGCTGCCAAAGTCACAGTAAAAGGGGTGGTGGTTGAGGTACTGGATGGGATAAAAATTGATAAGAGGTCCTAGAAAGGCTGGCTGTGCTTAAAGTAGAAAGTCACCCAGTCCAAACGGGATGGACCCTAGGCTGCTGAGGGAAGTAAGGATGGAAATTGCAGAGATACTGGCCACAATCTTCCAATCCTCCTTAGATACAAGGGTGGTGCCAGAGGACTGGAGAATTGCAAGTTCAAAAAAGGGTGTAAACTACAGGCCAGTCAGTTTAACCTCAGTGGTGGGGCAGCTTTTAGAAACGATAATCCGGGACAAAATTAAGTCACTTGGACAAGTGTGGATTAATAAAAAGGAAAACAGCACGGATCTGTTAAAGGCAAATCATGTTTGACTAACTTGATTGAGTTTTTTTCATGAGGCAACAGAGAAGGTTGATAAGGGCAATGCAGTATATGGACTTTCAAAAGGTTTTTGATAAAGTGCCATATAATAAGCTTGTTAGCAAAATTGAAGCCCATGGAAACAAAATTGGCTAAGTGACAGGAAACAGAGTAGTGGTGAGCGGTTGTTTTTCAGACTGGAGGAAGGTATGCAGTGGTGTTCCCCAGAGGTCGGTACTAGGACCACTGCTCTTTTTGATATATATTAATGACTTGGACTTGGGTGCACAGGGCACAATTTCAAAATTTGCAGATGACACAAAACTAAACTGTAAGGTGGGATGGGCAGACAAATGGCAGATTAAATTTAATGCACAGAAGTGCGAAGTAATACATTTTGGTAAGAAGAATGAGGATAGGCAATATAAACTAAATGGTAAAATTCTAAAGGGGGTGCAGGAACAGAGAGACTTGGGGGTATACGTGCACAAATCTTTGAAGGTGGCCGGACTTTCTCAGGTTGAGAACGTGGTTTAAAAAAAAGCATACGGGATCCTGGGCATTATAAACAGAGGCAGAGTACAAAAGGAGGAAGTTATATTGAACCTTCATAAAACACTGGTTCGGCCACAACTGGAGTAGTGTCCCTAATTCTGGGCACTGCATTTTAGGAAGGATGTGACTGCCTTAGAGCGGGTGCAGAAAAGATTTACTAGAATGGTTCCAGGGATGAGGGACTTCCATTATGTGGATAGACTGAAGAAGCTGGGATTGTTCTCCTTGGAGCAGAAAAGGTTGAGGGGAGATTTGATAAGTGTTCAAAATCATGAAGGGTTTAGATAAAGTAAATAAAAAGAGAAACTATTCCCATTGACAGAAGGGTCGAGAACCAGAGGACACGGATTTAAGGTATTTGGCAAAAGAACCAAAGGTGACATGAAGGAAAAACTTTAAGCTGTGAGTAGTTATGATCTGGAATGGACTGCCTGAAAGGGTGGTGGAAGCAGATTCAATCGTGACTTCCAAAAAGGAATTGGATAAATACTTGAAGGGAAAAAATATGCAGGGCTACAGGGAAAGAGCAGGGGAATGAGACTAACTGGATTGCTCTTAGAGAGCGAGCACGGGCATGATTGGCTTCCTTCTGTTCTGTAACAATTCTATGATTCTATGTTAATGTTCTAATTAGTGCCACCCGTCAGACAGTGGGAGGGCCAGAGAAATCTTCTAATTAGCACAACATAGATGATGACAGCAAAAAATTGTCATTCTAATCATTAATACCCAAAACACACAAGGGTGAAATAGAGAGCGGTACAGAAACAGTGTCTTTTCTCATCATAATTTGATTTGGTTATTTTTAATGTATGTAGTATGGGGAAGATGCACTGTAAATTGGCTGGAAAATATTCTCAAAATGGAGTTCCAGCTTTATGGTGGCCACAAAAATGGAGTCAGTTAAACTGAAAGCTGGAAAATGGCTGGGAAATCAAAACTAATTAAGCCACGAAGATATCTAAAACCAATAAAGTCATAAAAGCTCGAGCTTCGTAAAAGCTCAAAAACAAAACATTCCTTACTAATGATGGCAGGCCCATTGTGAATGGCACAGACCAGAGATAGCTCATTAGTGAGTCATAAATATGTCGTGCCTTGTCTGGTCCTGTGCAGGATCCTTCTTTAAAGGAAAGGCTGAGGAGCCAGGGAGTAAAAGTGCAGCTTGACATGCCTAGGTACCCACACCTCATTAACTTAGGGGACTTCCAAGGGAACTTACAACTGTTAGGAAGTAAACCCTTCAACCGTGTCACTCAGATTGGTCAATTGAATGGAAAGGGTTTTCTTTGAAATTAAGATGCAAAAGAGGCAGCTTTGCACACCTCTCAGCAGGTTCTCTATTTAGAATCATAGAATCAAAGAAGTTTACAACATGGAAACAGGCCCTTCGGCCCAACATGTCCATGTCGCCCAGTTTATACCACTACGCTAGTCCCAATTGCCTGCACTTGGCCCATATCCCTCTATACCCATCTTACCCATGTAACTGTCCAAATGCTTTCTAAAAGACAAAATTGTACCCACCTCTACTACTGCCTCTGGCAGCTCATTCCAGACACTCACCACCCTTTGAGTGAAAAAATTGCCCCTCTGGACCCTTTTGTATCTCTCCCCTCTCACCTTAAATCTATGCCTCCTTGTTATAGACTCCTCTACCTTTGGGAAAAGATTTTGACTATCTACCTTATCTATGCCCCTCATTATTTTATAGACTTCTATAAGATCACCCCTTAACCTCCTACTCTCCAGGGAAAAAAGTCTCAGTCTATCCAACCTCTCCCTATAAGTCAAACCATCAAGTCCCGGTAGCATCCTAGTAAAGCTTTTCTGCACTCTTTCTAGTTTAATAATATCCTTTCTATAATAGGGTGACCAGAACTGTACACAGTATTCCAAGTGTGGCCTTACTAATGTCTTGTACAACTTCAACAAGACATCCCAACTCCTGCATTCAATGTTCTGACCAATGAAACCAAGCATGCTGAATGCCTTCTTCACCACCCTATCCACCTGTGACTCCACTTTCAAGGAGCTATGAACCTGTACTCCTAGATCTCTTTGTTCTATAACTCTCCCCAACGCCCCACCATTAACGGAGTAGGTCCTGGCCCGATTCGATCTACCAAAATGCATCACCTCACATTTATCTAAATTAAACTCCATCTGCCATTCATCGGCCCACTGGCCCAATTTATCAAGATCCCGTTGCAATCCCAGATAACCTTCTTCACTGTCCACAATGCCACCAATCTTGGTGTCATCTGCAAACTTACTAACCATGCCTCCTAAATTCTCATCCAAATCATTAATATAAATAACAAACAGCGGACACAGCACCGATCCCTGAGGCACACCGCTGGTCACAGGCCTCCAGTTTGAAAAACAACCCTCCACAACCACCCTCTGTCTTCTGTCGTCAAGCCAATTTTGTATCCAATTGGCTACCTCACCTTGGATCCCGTGAGATTTAACCTTATGTAACAACCTACCATGCGGTACCTTGTCAAAGGCTTTGCTAAAGTCCATGTAGACCACGTCTACTGCACAGCCTTCATCTATCTTCTTGGTTACCCCTTCAAAAAACTCAATCAAATTCGTGAGACATGATTTTCCTCTCACAAAACCATGCTGACTGTTCCTAATCAGTCCCTGCCTCTCCAAATGCCTGTAGATCCTATCTCTCAGAATACCCTCTAACAACTTACCCACGACAGATGTCAGGCTCACCGGTCTGTAGTTCCCAGGCTTTTCCCTGCCGCCCTTCTTAAACAAAGGCACAACATTTGCTACCCTCCAATCTTCAGGCACCTCACCTGTAGCTGTCGACGATTCAAATATCTCTGCTAGGGGACCCGCAATTTCCTCCCTGACCTCCCATAACGTCCTGGGATACAATTCATCAGGTCCCGGAGATTTATCTACCTTGATGTGCGTTAAGACTTCCAGCACCTCCCTGTCTGTAATATGTACACTCAAGACATCACTGTTTATTTCCCCAAGTTCCCTAACATCCATGCCTTTCTCAACCGTAAATACCGATGTGAAATATTCATTCAGGATCTCACCCATCTCGTGGTTCCGCACATAGATGACCTTGTTGATCCTTAAGAGGCCCGACTTTCTCCCTAGTTACTCTTTTGCCCTTTATGTATTTGTAGAAGCTCTTTGGATTCTCCTTTGCCTTATCTGCCAAAGCAATCTCATGTCCCCTTTTTGCCCTCCTGATTTCTCTCTCAACTCTACTCCGGCAATCTCTATACTCTTCAAGGGATCCACTTGTTCCCAGCTGCCTATGCATGGCATATGCCTCCTTCTTCTTTTTGACTAGGGCCTCAATCTCCCGAGTCATCCAAGGTTCCCTACTTCTACCAGCCTTGCCCTTCACTTTATAAGGAATGTGCTTACCCTGAACCCTGGTTAACACACTTTTGAAAGCCTCCCACTTACCAGACGTCCCTTTGCCTGCCAACAGACTCTCCCAATCAACTTCTGAAAGTTCCTGTCTAATACCATCAAAATTGGCCTTTCCCCGATTTAGAATTTTAATTTTTGGGCCAGACCTATCATTCTCCATAGCTATCTTAAAACTAATGGAATTATGATCACTGGTCCCAAAGTGATCCCTCACTAACACTTCTGTCACCTGTCCTTCCTTATTTCCCAAGAGGAGGTCAAGTTTTGCCCCCTCTCTAGTCAGGCCATCCACATACTGAATGAGAAATTCCTCCTGAATACATTCAACAAATTTCTCTCCATCCAAGCCCCTAATGCTATGGCTGTCCCAGTCAATGTTGGGAAAGTTAAAGTCCCCTACTATTACCACCCTATTTTTCTTGCGGCTGTCTGTAATCTCCCTACATATTTGCTCCTCAATTTCCCGTTGACTATTTGGGGGTCTGTAGTACAATCCTATCAAAGTGATCTCTCCCTTCTTATTTTTCAGTTCTACCCATATAGACTCAGTGGGCGAACCCTCGGATATATCCCCTCTCACTACTGCTGTGATGTTCTCCCTAATCAAGAACGCAACTCCCCCTCCTCTCTTACCTCCTGCTCGATCTTTCCTATAGCATCTGTACCCTGGAACATTGAGCTGCCAGTCCTGCCCCTCCCTTAGCCATGTTTCAGGAATAGCTATAACATCCCAGTCCCATGTACCCATCCATGCCCTGAGTTCATCTACCTTGCCCATCAGACTTCTTGCATTGAAATAAATGCAGTTTAATCTAGACTTCCCTTGGTCTTTGCCCTGCTTTCTCAGACCATCTGTCCGGTCATGTTTTGTACACTCTCCCTTACTGCCTTTTGTTTCTGTCACCACTTTACTTCCCACATCGGTTCCCATCCCCCTGCCACATTAGTTAGTTCGAAGAAGTTTCCTTTTGTCTTCATGAGATCTAGATTCTCTTTATCCACTTTAATATTCATTTGTAGTAATCTTTACCTAGCAGATATAGAAGGGTACCGTTACAAGTACAATGTATATCTAAGGCAGAGACCAAGAGGTCATAAAGTCAGATTGTATTAGTACAGTGGCCAGATATAGGCAGAGATAAGCATGACACTTAATTGTACAAGTTGTCTAAAGAGATCAAGACAGTAAGAGTTGAGCCAGCTAACTCAGATACAATTACAAGTATGTATGGTGGACCCAGCCAGAACAGAGGATCCGAGCGGAACAGATAAACCCACTGCCAAAGGGGGTCATCAACTCAACGTTACAGAAGCTATTGCCACCATCCCATTAACCATGCTGCTCATAAGGACACAGTCGTATAAGCTCTGGAAACATTGCTGACCACTATCACAGACTCCAATCTATTTAATAGACTCTTAACTCGTCATCTATCCAAGGAGGTTATTCCACAAATTTATATATCAGTCTCAGACAGGGGTCTCAGCTATAATTTGATAATCAGCAATCTAGTTAATGCTGAATTACGGTGATATATACAGAACTGCTTTTACAACCTCACTCATTTTGTTCAGAAACTTTTATTTGTTATCCAAATTGCTAGGTAATTCCATCTGCAGCTATATCTATTAATTATTTGTATACTCAATGTTCAAGCAGTGATAATTGTGAGTTTGAAGTCAATAAACAGTTAATGCGCGGTTTGCTGTCTGACTTGTGATTTGGCAACAAAGGATCAATTCATTCACTCAGCAGCTTGTGGGTATCCTGAGGGTTGATAAGGTGAACTCATCGAATCTTTTTTTTAAAATTCATTCATGGGATGTGGGTGTCGCTGGCAAGGCCAGCATTTATTGCCAATCCCTAATTGCCCTTGAGAAGGTGGTGGTGAGCTGCCTTCTTGAACTGCTGCAGTCCATGTGGTGAAGGTTCTCCCACAGTGCTGTCAGGTAGGGAGTTCCAGGATGTTGACCCAGCGACGATGAAGGAACGGCGATATATTTCCAAGTCGAGATGGTGTGTGACTTGGAGGAGAATGTGCAGGCGGTGTTGTTCCCACGTGCCTGCTGCCCTTGTCCTTCTAGGTGGTAGAGGTCACGGGTTTGGGAGGTGTTGTCGAAGAAGCCTTGGGGAGTTGCTGCAGTGCATCCTGTGAACAATACGTACTGCAGTCATTGTGTGCCGATGGTGGAGGGAGTGAATGTTTAGGGTGGTGGATGGGGTGCCAATCAAGCGGGCTGCTTTGTCCTGGATGGGGTTGAGCTTCTTGAGTGTTGTTGGAGTTGCACTCATCCAGGCAAGTGGAGAGTATTCAATCACACTCCTGACTTGTGCCTTGTAGATGGTGGAAAGGCTTTGGGGAGTCAGGAGGTGAGTCACTCGCTGCAGAATACCCAGCCTCTGACCTGCTCTTGTAGCCACAGTATTTATATGGCTGGTCCAGTTAAGTTTCTGGTCAATGGTGATCCCCAGGATGTTGATGGTAGGGGATTCGGTGATGGTAATGCTGTTGAAAGTCAAGGGGAAGTGGTTAGATTCTCTCTCGTTGGAGATGGTCATTGCCTGGCACTTGTCCGGCGCAAATGTTACTTGCCACTTACGAGCCCAAGCCTGGATGTTGTCCAGGTCTTGCTGCATGCAGGCTCGGACTGCTTCATTATCTGAGGGGTTGCGAATGGAACTGAACACTGTGCAATCATCAGCAAACATCCCCATTTCTGACCTTATGATGGAGGGAAGGTCATTGATGAAGCAGCTGAAGATGGTTGGGCCTAGGACACTGCCCTGAGGAACTCCTGCCGCAATGTCCTGGGGCTGAGATGATTGGCCTCCAACAACCACTACCACCTTTGTGCTATGCATGACTCCAGCCACTGGAGAGTTTTCCCCGATTCCCATTGACTTCAATTTTACTAGGGCTCCTTGGTGTCACACTCGGTCAAATGCTGCCTTGATGACAAGGGCAGTCACTCTCACCTCACCTCTGGAATTCAGCTCTTTTGTCCATGTTTGGACCAAGGCTGTAATGAGGTCTGGAGCCGAATGGCCCTGGCGGAACCCAAACTGAGCATCGGTGAGTAGGTTATTGGTGAGTAAGTGCCGCTTGACAGCACTGTCGACGACACCTTCCATCACTTTGCTGATGATTGAGAGTAGACTGATGGGGCGGTAATTGGCCGGATTGGATTGGTCCTGCTTTTTGTGGACAGGACATATCTGGGCAATTTTCCACATTGTTGGGTAGATGCCAGTGTTGTCGCTGTACTGGAACAGCTTGGCTAGAGGCGCGGCTACTTCTGGAGCACAAGTCTTCAGCGCTACAGTCGGGATGTTGTCGGGGCCCATAGCCTTTGTTATGTCCAGTGCACTCAGCCGTTTCTCAATATCATGTGGAGTGAATCGAATTGGCTGAAGGCTGGCTTCTATGATGGTGGGGATATCGGGAGGAAGCCGAGATGGATCATCTACTGATGGTTGCAAACGCTTCAGCCTTGTCTTTTGCACTCAAGTGCTGGACTCTGCAATCATCGAGGATGGGAATGTTTACAGAGCCTCCTCCTCCCATTAGTTGTTTAACTGTCCACCACCATTCACGACTGGACGTGGCAGGACTGCAGAGCTTTGATCTGATCCGTTGGTTGTGGAATCGCTTAGCTCTGTCTCTAGCATGTTGCTTCTGCTGTTTAGCATGCATGTAGTCCTGTGTTGTGGCTTCACCAGGTTGGCACCTCATTTTTAGGTACGCCGGTGCTGCTCCTGGCATGCTCTTCTACACTCCTGACCAAACAAAAGTTAGATTTGGAAATAAAAAATAGGCTGCATATAGTGACAGACACTCCGTAAAACAATATGCACTCAAGCAGCATGCAGAGGCCAGCGAGTCCACCTCGCATATAGTAATGACCCCAGTCCAAAAAGCCCAGTGTATCTCAGTTCACACTGAAATAATGACTTGGCGAAATGCCGGACAGTACCCAGCAACCATACCCCAACAAGGATTCAAGTCCCCTGCCCCTTAAGATTGTAGTACCTGGAGCACTATTGTCTATCCATAGTGGTTCTGGGCCAAGAAGTTCAAATTTTTTGATCCCCTTCGAGATTTATGTTTGCCAGTCTTGAAAATCCATGCATAAAAACAATTCTCTACAAGAGCAAAATTTCATGTTTCAAATAGTTACAATGGCAGCATATAACTAAATAATTAATGCTTGTGTGCACTGCAGCTTGCATGATTGATTGATCAAAATTAATATTAAGATTTCTCTTCACTACTATGCCAGGTGTGATCTCTCAAATTAAAATATAATGTAATTAGAGCAAAGTATTCAATGGAACAGAAAAATAATTTTTCCTTACAACATGTGAAAATATTTTAACATTCAAATAAATTAGCTAATTGGCTTAGAGACTAAAATAACTCAGATCAGTTTGATTTAAATTTGGTCAGTATTTATACATGGCAATGATTGGATCCAATCTACTTGTTCATCTACTCTGGGTTTTCAGCATCAGGGCTGAGCACACAATACCCTGTTTTTCTGCACTCCTCAGTACTAATAACTTGGTGTTTTGGGGCCAAGTTTCATACTCTCACTCCACTGAAAAAAAAAATCCAGCTCGGAAAGGGAATTGGCTAAGGAAATGGCAGAGATGCGTTTCAATAGAAGGAGATAATGAAACATGTGCAATTTAGATTTTAAAAATATAATTTGCTACTGAATAGGTTTTCAGTCTTTACAGTACTACAAGTGTGAACCAAAAGGGAAGGTTAAGACAAGTTGGTGAAGGATTCTTTCTTTCAATGATCTCAATCCGTCCCTGCAAGTCGATCTCATGTCCCATGTGATCCAGAAGCTGCAGTCTCAAATTCCTTCCCCTACAGAAATCACATGCCCTCAAAACGTACACCAATTCTAGATCTCCTGTGCTCTCTGCATATCAGCTTCAAATCATTCCAGAAGACAGAAATATTAATGCATCACACATGAGTCTGTTTCAGGCTCCAAGTTGATCTCAGTATATTTACAGTGATAACAAGTAAAGCACATACAGAACAGCACAGTGACTACACTACACTGCCAGGTCTTTTAAAGCTGTACTTTGCTCCTTCAGCCACAAATGTAGAAAGTCACTTGCACAAATCTCTTCCACTCTAGCACAAGTTCTCGATACAGTTGCAGACAGTACTCAATCTTGTAATCCCTTCCTCATGGTTCAATCCGTAGGTCCATCACCAGGGACGTAAATATCTTGGGGTAGAGTTTCGGCTTGTTTACATTAGTAATATCAGCGCAATCTGGGCAGAATCGGCCAAACCACTTACATTCGTGTTTTCCGCGATCTTTTACGCTGGTTCAAGGTTCAATTCGCCCGTATCAGGCCCTGCCCACAAAGCTGGCCACACCCCAAGGTCGAAAACGAGAGTTTTCACTGGTTTGGGAAGACTCTTCAAATTCCGTTCATTTTCTTACGCGCATAGGCACATTTTAGAAGTATTTTCATATCAAAAAATATTTAATTTACTAAGAAACTAGCTAGTGTACACCAGTGAAACTATTAAATGGTTCAGTATCGTTTTTAAAAAAATCATTTTCAGTGATTTTAAATCAGGTTACTCAGATAGAGGACTGGACACAGTTATTAAACATGCTTATTTTGTGATAAACCCATTTTTCAGCTGTATGCATAAAACTGTACCAGGTTACCACTCAAATACATCAAGGAATACTTTAAATGGAAAAAAAACAATTACGTTCTATTACACTGCCAGATTGCACCGGTTCATGGAAGATTTTACATTTGTGATTATGCAAATTAATTTTAGCAGAAGCTTGAACTGTAACCTAACAAGCGTATTTTGGGCACAATTTCCCGATTGCACCTGAAATGGAATCTCTTTCCCCCCCCCAGTTTTCTCTTTGATTTGTCTGGAGTTCATAGCGAATTTAGTGCAGATGTCTTGCACCATCTTGATTACTTAATTGTCACAGTGACAATCTCAGTTCCAAATAAAATGATGCAAAAAATCTCTGAAATGAGGTTCAAATATCTCATCAAAACAGCCTGAATATCAAGAACAAAACACCTCCTCTAAGCAAAGAAATTGGCACTATTCGAGCCATCTTAAGATTGAACCTGTCTTAACGTACAATATTTGGAGAATTAATATACCGAAAGTTTGGAAATTTCCTGTTTGTGTCACAATTACTTATGATTTAGCTGTCACACGATTTCTTTCACACTTCAACGTTCAGCCTGGATATTAGTGTAAAAGTAAGCTTACCATTACAGTCCACTCCTGATAACTCAGTCAACTTTTGTACCAACATTTTTTTTTAAAAACTTGCATTTATATAGCACCCTTAACTCGTGCTGTGGGGGGGGGGGGGGGGGAGGGGAGGAAAGAGTTTAAACTTTAAATTTGACAGGGGGATGGGCACCAGGATGTACATTAGAGAAGAGAAACAAGGTGCATAGAGGACTGGGAGGAACAAATAGAACTAGAGTAAAGAATAATTCAGAAATAGGAGGGATCAGACAGGTGGCAAATGCGAGGTAGTCTAAGATGAGTTTGGAATGCATGTGCGTAAATGCACGTAGTGTGGTAAATGAAGTTGGTGCTCTGCAGGCTTAAGTCGCCACATGGGACTATGATATAGTGGCAACAACAGAGACCTGGCTACAGGGAGGAAAGAAAGGAGTGGGGGCGATGGCATTATTGATCAATAAAAAACTATTATAGTACTGAAAAGGGATGATGTAGCTTCGGGGTCAAAGTGAGAATCTATTTGGTTAGAATTAAGGAACAGAGGAGCTATTACACTACTAGGTGAATACTCTAGGTCACCAAATAGTGAAAAGGAGATAGGAGGAGCAAATTTGCAGGCAAATTACAGAAAGATGCAAAAACTATAGAGCAGTGATAATGGGGGACTTCAATTATCTCAATATAGATTGGGACAGTAGCAGTGTAAAGGGCAAAGAGGAGGAGGAATTCCTCAAAGGTATTCAAAAGAACTTTCTGGAACAGTGTGTTTCCAGCCCAACAATGAAGGAAGCAGTGCTGGATCTAGTCCTGGGGAATGAAAGGGGGCAGGTGGAGCACGTTTGGGAGAGGGGCAGCATTTGGAGAGCAGTGACCATAATATTAGGTTTAGAATAGTTATGGAAAAGGACAAGGAACAATCAAATGTGAAAATACTGAACTAGAGGAGGGCTAATTTCAGTGAGTTAAAAAGGGGTCTTGTCCAAGTGGATGCGAATCATAAATTGGTAGGCAAAACAGTAATTGAACAATGAAAGGGCTTCAAGGAGGAGATGGTTCAGATACAGAATAGATACATTCCCATGAGAGGGGAAAGGAGGGGCATCTGAAACTAGAGTTCCTGGATGACTAAAGATATAGAGATTAAAATGAAACAGAAAAAGGAGGCTTACGACAAATGTAAGGTTCATAATACAGTAGGGAAAGAAACCAAATACAGAAAGTACAGAGGAGATCTAAAAAAGGAAGTGAGTGGCAAAGAGAGAGTATGAGAATAGATTAGCAGCTAACATAAAAAGGGAACCCAAAAAAGTCTTTTATAAAGATATAAATAGTAAAAGGGTAGTCAAAGGAAGGATGGGACCGATTAGGGACAAAAAAGATCTTCTTGTGGAGGCAGAAGGCATGGCTGAGGTACTAAATTAATTCTTTGCATCGGTCTTCATTAGTGAAGAGGATGCTGCCATTGTAGCAGTAAAGGAGGAGATAGTAACTATATTGGATAAGATAAAAATAGACTAAGAGGAGATAATTAAAAGAGTAGCAGTACTCTAAAGTAGAAAAGTTTCAGATAGGATGCAACCTAGGTTATTAAGGGAAGTAAAGGTGGAGATTGCAGAGGATCTGGCCACAATCTGGGGACAGTGCCAGAGGACTGGAGGATTGCAAATGTTACACCCTTGTTCAAAAAGAGAGCAATAAACCTGGCAATTTCAGGCCAGTCAGCCTAACGTCAGTGGCAGGGAAATGTTTAGAGACAATAATTTGGGACAAAATTAATTGGCACCTGGAAAAATATGGGATAATAAATGAAAGTCTGCACGGATTCGTGAAAGGAAAATCATGTTTGACTAACTTCATTGAGTTCTTTGATAAAGTAACGGAGAGGGTTGATGAAGGTAGTGCGGTTGGTGTTCTGTATATGGACTTTCAAAAGGCATTTGATAACGTACCACATAGTAGACTTGTTAGCAAAATTAACATCCATGGAATTAAAGGGACAGTGGCAGCGTGGATACAAAATTGGCTAGGGGACAGAAAGCAGAGAGTAACGGTGAATGGTTGCTTTTCAGATCGGAGGGAATACAGTGGTGTTCCCCAGGAGTCAATATTAGGACCACTGCCCTTTTTGATATATATTAAATGACCTGGACTTGGGTATAGAGGGTATAATTTCAAAGTCTGCAGATGACACGAAACTCAAATGTAGTAAACAATGTGAAGGATAGCAACAGACTTCAGGAGAACATAAGACAGACTGATGAAGTGGGCAGACACGTGGCAGGTGAAATTTAATGCTGTGAAGTGATGCATTTTGGTACCAAGAATGAGGAGAGGCAATATAAACTAAATGGTACAATTTGAAGGGGGTGCAGGAACTGAGAGACCTGGGAGTGCACACACACAAATCTTTGAAGGTGGCAGAACAAGTTGAGAAGGCTGTTTTAAAAAAAAATGGGATCCTGAGCTTTATCAATAGAAAACAATTTTACAACACCAAGTTATAGTCCAACAATTTTATTTTTAATTCCACAAGCTTTCGGAGGCTTCCTCCTTCCTCAGGTGGTGTGGAAATGACATTTTCGAATCCTTCGCATTTTAAAATCACAGAACAATGCCTGGTGATTACTGCCCGTTGCCAAGGCAATCACAGTGAGCAAACAAAAAGGTGTCACCTAAAAAGAGAGAGAGAGAGAAGGAAGACAGTCAATGACCCGTTATATTAAAAACAGATAACATTTGTTCGCTGGTGGGGTTACGTGTAGCGTGACATGAACCCAAGATCCCGGTTGAGGCCGTCCTCATGGGTGCGGAACTTGGCTATCAATTTCTGCTCGACGATTTTGCGTTGTCGTGTGTCTCGAAGGCCGCCTTGGAGTACGCTTACCCGAAGGTCGGTGGATGAATGTCCATGACTGCTGAAGTGTTCCCCGACAGGGAGGGAACCCTCCTGTTTGGCGATTGTTGCGCGGTGTCCGTTCATCCGTTGTCGCAGCGTCTGCATGGTCTCGCCAATGTACCATGCTCTGGGGCATCCTTTCCTGCAACGTATGAGGTAGACAACGTTGGCCGAGTCACAGGAGTATGAACCGTGCACCTGGTGGGTGGTGTCCTCTCGTGTGATGTTGGTATCTGTGTCGATGATCTGGCATGTCTTGCAGAGGTTACCGTGGCAGGGTTGTGTGGTGTCGTGGACGCTGTTCTCCTGAAGGCTGGGTAATTTGCTGCGAACGATGGTCTGTTTGAGGTTGGGTGGCTGTTTAAAGGCGAGTAGTGGAGGTGTGGGGATGGCCATAGCGAGGTGTTTGTCACCATTGATGACATGTTGAAGGCTGCGGAGAACATGGCGTAGTTTCTCCGCTCCGGGGAAATACTGGACGACGAAGGGTACTCTGTTGGTTGCGTCCCGTGTTAGTCTTCTGAGGAGGTCTACGCGATTTTTCGCTGTGGCCCGTCGGAACTGTCGATCGATGAGTCGAGCATCATATCCCGTTCTTACGAGGGCGTCTTTCAGCGTCTGTAGGTGTCCATCGCGTTCCTCCTCGTCTGAGCAGACCCTGTGTATTCGCAGGGCCTGTCCATAGGGGATGGCCTCCTTGACGTGGTTAGGGTGGAAGCTGGAAAAGTGGAGCATCGTGAGGTTGTCCGTGGGCTTGCGGTAGAGTGAGGTGCTGAGGTGCCCGTCTTTGATGGAGATTCGTGTGTCCAAGAAAGAAACTGATTCTGAGGAGTAGTCCATGGTGAGCTTGATGGTGGGATGGAACTTGTTGATGTTATCGTGTAGTCTCTTTAGTGATTCCTCACCGTGGGTCCATAGAAAGAAAATGTCGTCGATGTATCTGGTGTATAGTGTTGGTTGGAGGTCCTGTGCAGTGAAGAAGTCCTGCTCGAACTTGTGCATGAAAATGTTGGCGTATTGGGGTGCGAATTTGGTCCCCATGGCTGTTCCGTGTGTTTGGGTAAAGAACTGGTTATTGAAGGTGAAGACATTGTGATCCAAGACGAAGCAGATGAGTTGTAGGATGGCGTCTGGAGATTGGCAGTTGTTGGTGTTGAGTATTGATGCTGTCGCAGCGATGCAGTCATCGTGGGGGATACTGGTGTATAGTGCCGAGACGTCCATCGTGGTGAGAAGTGTTCCTGGTTCAACAGGTCCGTGGGTACTGAGTTTTTGTAGAAAGTCTGTAGTGTCGCGACAGAAGCTGGGGGTTCCCTGCACGATGGGTTTCAGGATGCCCTCGATGTATCCAGAGAGGTTCTCACACAGGGTTCCATTGCCTGATATGATAAGACGTCCGGGTGTGTTGGCTTTGCGTATCTTTGGGAGGCAGTAGAAGTCTCCCACGCGGGGAGTACGTGGGATGAGAGTGCGTAGGATGTTTTGAAGGTCTGGATCGAAGGTCTTGATCAGTTTGTTGAGCTGATGGGTGTGTTCTTTGGTCGGGTCTGCGGGTAACCGTCTGTAGTGTTCCTGGTTGTCCAGTTGTTGGTATGCTTCTTTGCAATAGTCCGTTCTGTTCTGTATGACGATGGCTCCTCCTTTGTCCGCTGGTTTGATGACGATGTTGCGGTTGGTCTTGAGAGCTTTGATGGCGTTGCGTTGTGCTCGGGTGACATTCTGGACTGTCTTCCGAGTGCGGCTGATGAATCTGGCATAGACGCATTTCCTGACAGCTTGAGCATACATGTCAAGCTGAGGGCAGCGACCCTCTGGAGGAGTCCAGTGAGACTCTTTCCTCTTCGGTTGCTGTACCGCGGATCCCTCTGTCTGCTGTTCCGGATCGTTGATTGTCTCATTGGGTTCGCTGCTGAAATTTTGTGGTTTGTGGTAGAATTCCCGGAGCCTCATTCTCCTGATGAATTCCTCTGTCTGCCGCGAGACTAGTGGGGTACATTTTGGTAGTGGGGCAGAAATTGAGCCCTCGGCTGAGAACTTCGATTTCGTCTGGTTGAAGGGTGTGGTCGGACAAATTGACGATAGACTTCCCTGTGGTTGCAACCGTGGTACCAGGGGAAGCTTGGTCGATGCTGGTGGTGATGCCGAGTTTCTCAAGCTTCCTGCTCTTGGTTTTCATGTAGAGGCAGAGTACAAAAGCAAGGAAATTATACTAAACCTGGTTAAGCCTCAGCTGAAGTACTGGGTTCTATTCTAGGCACCACACTTTAGGAAGGATGTCATAGCCTTAGAGAGGGTGCAGAAAAGATTTACTAGAATGGTGCCTGGGATGAGGGACTTCAGTTATGTGGAGAGATTGGAGAAGCTGGGTTTGTTCTCCTTAGAACAGTGAAGATTAGGGGAGATTTGATAGCGGCGTTCAAAATCATTAACAGTTTTGACAGAGTAAATAAGGAGAAACTGTTTTCAGTGGCAGAAGGGTCAGTAACCAGGGGACAGAGATTTAAGGTGATCAGCAGAAGAGCCAGAGGCAACATGAGGAAACATTTTTTTTAAAAACACGAGTTGTAATTATCTGGAATGCACTGCCTGAAAGGGTGGTGGAAGCAGTTTCAATAGTAACTTTCAAAAGGGAGTTAGATAAATACTTGAAGGGAAAAAATTTACAGAGCTATGGGGAAAGAGCAGGATAATGGGACTAAATGGTTAGCTCTGTCAAAGAACTGGCACAGGCACGATGGGCCGAATGACGACCTGTGCTGTACCTACTATGCTATGATATCCTCACTAAATTTTCCCTGAATTTCATTTATACATTGATTATGTACCATGCCATGCCTCATTTTCAATCAATGTAAAAATGAAATCCACGAAAAATTTAGTGGGGATATCAAAGTATAGTCGGTACAGCACAGGAGAAGGCCATTCAGCCCATCGTGCCTGTGCCGGCTCTTTGAAAAAGCTATCCATTTAGTCCCATTCCTGTGTTCTTTCCCCATAGCCCTGTATTTTTTTCCCCCCTTCAAGTGTTTATCCAACTTCCTTTAGAACCCGGTACAATTGTAATTAAATACTGTCCTCAACTGACATGTCACAAGCCAGAAAATTACTCAGCTTTCAATATTCAAATGGGATACAATATTTAATACTGCATCTTTTACTGAGGTGTGATAAGGTGACTGATCACATTCTGGTGGGAGGAGGGGAAGGGGAGAAAAGAAACACCTTCCATATATAAAGCATGCACTTAAAGACTTATCTTTTTAAAAAATGAATAGTATATGAAACTAACCTAATAAAATACTAATCTATTGGTAATGCAATTTTCAAAAGCTACTTTTCAAGGTTACTGGTCAAGATAAAATACACTGCCCGACAGGTCAGGGTCACCTTAGCAACAGATCACATTTTCAGTGTGGCAATATTGCCACAACAAAGTATCATCCTTCCCTGCGCACACAAATCCCTCTTCTCAACTTCATTTCTTTAAAAATTCTTTAATAGGTGTTACCCAAGCTCATCCGCATAAAGTACAACATTTATTGGTCACTTTTATTGCCAGTTGCTGCAATTTCAACTCAAAATGCTTCACTGATTATTCCAAAAACCAAACATACGCCCTCAAAATAAAACGAGATCCTATTACAATACTGAAGGCATTAGCAAACAAAGCACTATTCTACCAATTATTCCCTACCTTGAAAAGTTATTGATTGCTTATTAATTATTCCCATCATTGGTTAGGATGCTTCTTCCCTGAAATCTTTGCACTTTTGCACAATAAATCACTGCCATTTAAAGCTGCCTATTAAATTTTTTTAAGAAACAATTTTTGGTATCAATTTTTGTAATCAATGTAGGGATAGAACATTTTCATACTTTAAGATAGAACAAAGCTACCTCCACTCTGCCTTAAACTGCATCAGCTCCAACCTCCAAAAAGTACCTCCAAATATATCAGATTAGTTCTCCAATTTCCCACAGCAGCAATCTCCTGGTGAGATTGCCCATAAAATGCTGAATTAGGGGCAGTTTTGTGCTGTGGTCCCATGCTCAATAGGACTGGATCAAGACTTCTGAACCTCATTTCCCACAAAATTCTGAGCTAGCAGAGTGTAGAGACATTATTTCCAACAGTCTAACTTGACATGGACTCATACTCCAGAGATGAAAGACAACTATCTATTTAAAATTGAAATGTCAGTGAGTAGAAAACTGACTGATAAGGTCTTAAGAGGATCAAGATTCAGGCAGATGGGAAGCACTTGGGGATGTCCAGAGTAACTCTGGTCTTTCAGAACTCCAACGTTCAGCAGGACAGGGTTCCACCAGGATGAGAAACTATAGTTCTGAGGAGAGACTGGAGATCATCACACTATTTCCCCTGAAGCAGAGAAGACCAACGAGATTTTATAGGAGTTTTTACTACAATGAAGAATTTTGACAAAGAAAAAGACTATTTTCACTGATGAAGAGTTACCGACAATTTAAAATTGTAACTAAGAGAGTGAGGAGAAACATTAAGAGACGCTTCTTTACACAGTTAAGAGCTTGGAATGTTTTGCCCTTGGAGTAGTCGAAGCAAACAATGCATCTTTTAAGCATAGATAAACATTTAAAAGGCTCTGAGGTCAGAACAAGACAGTGGCATTGGTACTGGATGATTCTAACTGGCACAGACATGATGGGCAGATTGGCCTCTTTCTGTGCTGCAGCTTTCTAATGTTCTATGGTACTGTAATAGATATTAATTGGTTGCACCTTATCATGGTTAAGGTGCATATTCTAGCTTACTATGAATAAAAGGTTTGTATAAATGAGCAAGTTGTCTCCATGAAAGTTTCAGTCTATGCAAACATTGACCATTTTTCCTGCACTCAACCTCAGCTGGAAACTCCAGCTTATGGTGGGTTACGGTGAACCCCAGCAGTGGCAGCACATTACCTTCTCCTCCAATCTCATCACTGACATGCCTACTTTCAATTTCTCTGAAGTAATCAGATATAATGATTTTAAATATTATGTTTGCACTACAGCTTAATAGTTAAAAGGTTCTTATGAACAAAAGATATCACTTAACTCGCTATTCAACAACTACTGTTTATAATCTCTCAGGATTTTGTCCCACCAGCATTCCTAAGGATATAATGGAACCATGCCACCAACCTCCATCTGTGAGTAATCTGACTGAATTCTTCATTGCTGAACCACACTAGAAAACTAAGCTGAGCAGCTTCTAAAAACAACCCACTTGATATTATGAGACAAATCCCAATTTATTTGGGATAGCCATCTCAAAAACAGGTGGAATATAAATTTAAAACACTATCCAATTCTTACGTCAGTAGGCTAGTAAGTACAATAAAACATATCTTTCATTGGATATGCACACTGAACACTGATCCCAATGACAATGCCCAAATGCCAAAACAAGATATATTATGCTTTAAAAAAGTAAATTGGTCTGCCCTTCAACCTGCTCGCCTCAGACCAGTGGAATGAATACTCCCCAATAATACATGCTAATTAGGCGTACTTTAAGTAAATTAACTGTTCCACATCCAAGGCATCCATAGAAACAGTTCATGGACCAGCCTGTATATAAGTTTTCAACCACCAGCAAAACAATAATTAGGTCTGGAGACTAGATTGATCTACCTTGAACGCCTTTTACACACTATCTTTAATATCGCTGCAAAGCAGGAACCTCTTAACAACAACACTAAAGATGGTGTGTGAATGCAGCCTTCAAAAATTAAATAAGCAACTACACTTCAAATTCATTAGCTGTAAAGAGCTTTGAGACATCCTGAAGACATGAAAGGCACGCTATAAATGCAAGTTCTTTCTTTCTAGATGACAATACTCAAATTCAAAATAAATCAAGTAGCCAAGGTGATTTCAATACGCACCAAATAGCTCAGAAGGGGCAGTAAAGGCATAGGCCGAGATACGAAGAACAGTCATAAAATGAGGATGGGAGAGATTTAAAAGTAGGAGAGGGAGGAAAGATATAAGGCTTCAAGCAGGTGGGAAGGGACCGAAAGAAAGGCTGGGGGTACGGAGCAGCTGGAAAAGGAAAATAAGTAAACCAATAGTACTGAATTTTATTTTGCCCCTAGCAAATGAAATTTCTGGGCTCAAATGCTGTCAGTCCAATTGGTAACTACATCACAATCTCTTCAACAAGAGGTAATTTTAAATCTCAAGCTTTAATTAGGAAAAGCTAAAAATAAAGTGTTTTTGTGTTCACAGGAAGGGGAATGTCACCGTAGGTACTCCCAGATCAAGCACTGCATAGACCAAATACAGATTTCTCCTCCTACTCTGCTCCAACAATATACCAGGATCCTGACCTTAGAAGATCATCCTCTACTGCATCAGTGTAATACTTACTTTTATCAAGCAAGGTGAGATTTTAAGACAGCTAGTCCAGATACAGCTACTAGCACAACAGATGGATTTACCCAGAAGCAAAGGATCCAAGAGGAACAGATAACACCTCGACAGATGAAGGTTCAGCACCCCAGTGAACCAGAAGCCAACACCATCATTCTGGGGGAAGGCGAGACATTCAACTTAACGAAGCAGCTCCCAAGGGCAAATCATGTGTGTTCTGGAAACATTGCTTACTACCAGCAAATAGTCTCTAATCTATCCAACAGACCGTTGTTAACTTGTCAGCTATCTAAGTAGTTTGATATAAATTGGTGATTAATTTAGACTACATCAAACATTGATCTCTACTGTAAATTGATAAGCATACCAGTTAATGCTGAATTACTGTGATGCAACTGTATTTATAACCGGTTACGCATTTTGTTAGTTAACCCTCAATTATTTACCCACCCAATGTTTAATTTTAAATGGTGCTAATTATGATTCTGCAGCTAATAAATAATTTTCTGACCTCTTCGATGATTTGGCAGCACCTGCGTCTCCTAATTGGAAGTTGGTTAGGTAAATGCGAATATGAGCAAGCCAAACTTAGGCATCATTCACTCCTAAGCGTAGTCTGGGCAGTAAACTCCAACAGCTCCTTGACAAGGAGTTACAGTGAAGGGGTTAAGGATTCATCTGCAGAAAGATTCAGTGTGCTGATATACTGCTGAGTCTGCCAAGTAAATCATATCCTCCAGGATTCTGAACCCTTACAACAGGTTTAAAACAACAGCTGCACAATTCAAAATATTCAAAGCCATCCATTTCCCTAAGGAAAACACCTGGAAGGAGATTTACAATGCTGAATGACATTACATGATGCATTCTTACCAAAGCACTAGGAAGTTTTTGCTTTATAGTTCCTTAACATAACTAAAAATAATTTAAAGAATCTTGCTGGAAATATGTAAACAATATTCCCGTGTAATGCAGTTACTTACAAATTAATGCCTCTTGTAAATAATAGCCTTGGTAACGAGAAAAGTCTGCTAACAAACTCCTGCTACAGGCAATTGCAGATACCAGACGAGATTCCACTGAAGGATTTTGGACCATACAACACTTAATCTACATGATGACATTCAGCAGCTATCACACATTACTTGGTAACACAATAACAACGTTTTACTTTTATATAATTATGCAGGAACCTACTAGAAATTAGCTGAAATGAGCTGACAAACTCAGTTATTTCAATCAGCTTTCCAGCCCTTACTCGAGCCTCAACTCACACACACTAACAAGACACTACAAGGCAAGAGTAAACTAACAGTTACAGTTTAAGAAGCTGCATGGGTCCACTTTTGATGTGATTAGCTTTTTCTTGGGAAAAAGTGAGTTTATAAATCAAGCATTAAAACCCACTTTCTTGGTGAATGAGTCCATCTGATTCAGAACAAAACTGTGCACTAATTTATAATAGTCTTGAAATGTATACTTTGTAAAGTCAAAACATCCACCAGAACTTTTGATGAGCACCAATTCCCCTACACATTCACAAAAGATGCACTTAACACAAAGCAGTTTCTATGTTTTAATGCCACGAATTATTCACAGCCAATCACAATACAACCTGGGAACCTAGATAACTGCCCAGTTGCTGGCTAATTTAACAAATAGTCAATTATTTTCACCCCTGCAAAATTTGCACTGTCGGCTTACACATCTGTTTGAGGAGAACAAGCTTGTTAATTTTTATTCTAGCCAGTGAAGCAATCACTTAAACCCCACGATATATGTAAAACAAGGAAGATTCACAAATACAGTTAATTGACTCAGCAGCAGCATCAAAAAGTAAATTTTAAGCTGCAGTTTTGGACTCTAAATATTTTAGAGTATGTGGTGTAAATATGCTTCATTGGACAGAATTGTCTATTTCCCTAACCGAAATGATTTTTAAAAACATGTTTGCATTTCCTATCATTTAGAAATGAGAGCAATGTCTCCGGGATCGACGACGTCCTTTCTACTGCATATCGATGAGGCTATAACCTAAACAAACATTTCCCATCAATCTTACTATAAATGTAAATCGCTTTCGGACCGAAAGGGGGAGGGGAAAGAGAAAGAATAATTTCTGCAGGTTTGATTCAGAACACCAATACTTCTATGATCTCTCTAGCTGCACATTAAAAATGATGCAATTACGCTTTGCTGCAATTCTAAAGTAAACTGGACAAAAGCAACATTTAAATTTCAAATAAGATCAGTTGCAAGCACAAGAGTCCGAGCTGCAAAGCAATAGACTCCAATAATGAACTATACATTAAGCTTTCCTATTGTGGCTTTTGGGGAATACTATGCAACTAGCATTACTAAATTTGTTCAACCTATATCTCTATTACAAAATAAATAATCCGAATTTTCCCCAGAGTTATTTGTGAACACACTTCTGACATTAGACACATACACACAATTCACTCACCTAATCAAAATTAATTCCCAAGATAAGGTAAATACAATTCCAACATTAAAAAAGGACCAAGGCAGGCGTGCGTGCGGCGAAGAACCTCCGTAATGTTTAAAGTTTCATTCCTCAGTCCCAGGGCTCCATCTCTTGCTGAACGCAGAAACAGGACAAAAATGCAATGGTCACAGTTTGGATTGTGCGCCCTCTTTAGCATTCAAAAAGCACAGAACCTCTCCGTCCCTCTCACTTCTTCTCTTCCCATCGGTGTTGTTTAATTTGTTGCAGATTTAACAAGCCACCCCCACCCCCCAAAAAAAAGTCCAGCAGCACAATAACCCAAGCAGAAAGAAGCACTAGGCTTGGAAGATTGCCATTTTTTTGTCTCGCAAATCTGGATTAGTTTTGACGGGGAGTGGGGGGGGGGGGCGTGAAGAGAAACCAACAACAAACTTTATCACTGAACCATATTTAAAGGTAAAACAAAAAAAAAAGCGCTCTGCCAATTTCCCCTGAGAAGCAAACACTTCTTCACCTGCACAAAACAGATGAAAAGCGGCTATTTAGCACCGGGGGAAAAAAAATCAAAAAAGCCAAATTATTTAGGGGATGGATTCACCGCAAAAGCCGTTTTCACGGATAATGTCTGAAAGAGGAACTTTCTGATTCAACAGCGGCTGTTCTTTTCCCCCTCTCTTTTATTAGTTTTTAATTCCCACCAAGGCGTCTTTTCTTTTCTTTTTCTCTGTTCCTCCTCGGTCTATTCTCTTCTACCTCTCCTCCGAAGCTGTGCTATTTTATACGCGGCAGTCGAGTCTGGGTGGGGAGGAGGGGGGGGGGGAAAGAGCCGATCTAAAAAAAATTTTTGTGGGGGGGAGGTTTTAAAAAAAACTCTTTTAATTTCCTGCTCATCTCTCAAGCACAAACCGACCAACAGCCGACTCGCGAGCCCAGCGCTGTGCGGGGGTCAACGCATCAGCTTCCCAACGGAAATCCCGCCCGCGCGCCGCTCCCCGGGCAAGCTCGGCTCCAACCGCCGCGCGCCGCACCATTCGCTCTCCTCACCAGCCAGTTGGACGGCGTCGCGCCGGGCGACGCTTTCTATTGGCTCCTTCGTACGTCAATCAATACAATAATGCCCGCCCCCCCCCTTTTTTTTCCCTCGGCGCTTCCGTCACTAGGAGAATGTCGGCGTCCAACTTGTTTTTAAGAGGAAAGCTCCAGATCAAACTTCCGCCTTTTGAAGGTCCCTTCTCCCGCGCTCATAATAATTGCTTTGCATTGACTTACCCAGGCCCCTGTTTGTGTTTTGCAAAATAAAATTCTTGCAATGCATTAGCATAGAGGTAGGAATATTTTTTTTCTGGAAGCCATTGTCTTTTGCAATGTCCTTTATGATCCCTGCACTTGCACCAGGATCCAGTTTTATTCCTATTTTTGCATCTTTTTCCAACAACCGGAGGGGAGGGAAGAAGAATTTTGATTAAAGAATGAACTGGTACCGCGCGGAATAGCTGGCGTCCTCCAATAGCCGCGGTGTGTGTGTTTTTTTTAAAATGCTTTTTGTTCCTTGTCGCTGCTCTTGTGTCGGATCCCAAAATGAGGGAATAGGTTTCCGCCGAGCGGGTTGCATCCTGTAAAGGAGGCGGACAGACAGGAAGCGGGAAGGGGACACGGCGCTGAGGTATTTACTGAGACCTTTCACTAATCATCTCTTAACGTTTGAAATGGACCCACCACCCTTTGCCTGGGGTCGGTGTCGCTGATGCCCGGGGGGGGGGGGCTACAAGTGTCCCAGTCCATGCCCGAGTTACCCAGGCAACTCATTGGCATCAGGCCAGGGCAGTTCGAGTGGGGATGTTTGGGGTTGTAGCCGAATTGGTGCAAGAATCCCTTGTTTTTATGCGGCGGTGACTCCTTTTTATAATATAGCGCACTTTTTTTTTTGATATAAAAGATTACATCTGTTTGGGGGAAAAAAGAGAGAGGAAAATGACTTTAAATTGGTGATCGATTACCCTGGCATCCAGTCAGATTATCGGATGTTCCGGGCCAGAATTTGCGGTCCGGGTAACCACCCTCACCTTTTTATTTATGCGCAAATCGCACAACAACTTCAGACCAGCGCAGTTAAACAAGAAAAATCCAGAAAGTTGCGGTCAGCTTGGCAACTGGATATCGAATCCATTGGGGGCTGAAACTGCGTGCGAGTTTCAGGGTGAGCTCGACAGCGCTCATCGCTGTCAGTGGCGAAATGGAAGGAGCAGGTTCGCACATGCGCAGTGAAACGCGGAAGTCCGGACTTTGCTCCTGCTGGTTTGCCCCAGCTATGACAGCTTGGAATTAAAAGGCATATTTAAGGCTGAGATCAGAGAAATCATTGAAAAAAAAAGTGCAAACTTGCTCTTCTGTCCAGCTGGAAAGCAACTAATTACGCCACAGAACAAGGTACACTTAAAAATATCAGGTCTAAACTAAGTTTTAACAGCGTGGTAAGTCTTAATGACTGTCAAACAACTAAAAATTAACTTTTAACAAACGTGGAGTCTCATTCCTCCTTAATTTAATAATTGTAAACAATTTTACAACACCAAGTTATAGTCCAGCAATTTTATTTTAAATTCACAAGCTTTCGGAGGCTTCCTCCTTCGTCAGGTGAACGATGTGAAAATGAAATCCTCGAAATGAAATCGCATTTATAATTCACAGAACAATGCTTGGTGATTACAGACAGTTTTTTCAACTGCCCGTTGCCAAGGCAATCAGTGTGCAGACAGACAGGTGTTACCTGCCAGGTCTCACAGAATATACAAATCACCAAAAAAAAACAACAAAAAAAAACAGAGATAGAGAGGTAGAAACATAGAAAAGACAGCAACTGACCCGTTATATTAAAAACAGATAACATTTGTTCGCTGGTGGGGTAACGTGTAGCGTGACGTGAACCCAAGATCCCGGTTGAGGCCGTCCTCATGGGTGCGGAACTTGGCTATCAATTTCTGCTCGACGATTTTGCGTTGTCGTGTGTCTCGAAGGCCGCCTTGGAGTACGCTTACCCGAAGGTCGGTGGATGAATGTCCATGACTGCTGAAGTGTTCCCCGACTGGGAGGGAACCCTCCTGTTTGGCGATTGTTGCGCGGTGTCCGTTCATCCGTTGTCGCAGCGTCTGCATGGTCTCGCCAATGTACCATGCTCTGGGGCATCCTTTCCTGCAACGTATGAGGTAGACAACGTTAGCCGAGTCACAGGAGTATGAACCGTGCACCTGGTGGGTGGTGTCCTCTCGTGTGATGGTGGTATCTGTGTCGATGATCTGGCATGTCTTGCAGAGGTTACCGTGGCAGGGTTGTGTGGTGTCGTGGACGCTGTTCTCTTGAAAGCTAGGTAATTTGCTGCAAACGATGGTCTGTTTGAGGTTGGGTGGCTGTTTAAAGGCGAGTAGTGGAGGTGTGGGGATGGCCATAGCGAGGTGTTTGTCCTCATTGATGACATGTTGAAGGCTGCGGAGAACATGGCGTAGTTTCTCCACTCCGGGGAAGTACTGGACGCAGCCTTCAACATGTCATCAATGAGGACAAACACCTCGCTATGGCCATCCCCACACCTCCACTACTCACCTTTAAACAGCCACCCAACCTCAAACAGACCATCGTTCGCAGCAAATTACCTAGCTTTCAAGAGAACAGCGTCCACGACACCACACAACCCTGCCACGGTAACCTCTGCAAGACATGCCAGATCATCGACACAGATACCACCATCACACGAGAGGACACCACCCACCAGGTGCACGGTTCATACTCCTGTGACTCGGCCAACGTTGTCTACCTCATACGTTGCAGGAAAGGATGCCCCAGAGCATGGTACATTGGCGAGACCATGCAGACGCTGCGACAACGGATGAACGGACACCGCGCAACAATCGCCAAACAGGAGGGTTCCCTCCCAGTCGGGGAACACTTCAGCAGTCATGGACATTCATCCACCGACCTTCGGGTAAGCGTACTCCAAGGCGGCCTTCGAGACACACGACAACGCAAAATCGTCGAGCAGAAATTGATAGCCAAGTTCCGCACCCATGAGGACGGCCTCAACCGGGATCTTGGGTTCATGTCACGCTACACGTTACCCCACCAGCGAACAAATGTTATCTGTTTTTAATATAACGGGTCAGTTGCTGTCTTTTCTATGTTTCTACCTCTCTATCTCTGTTTTTTTTTGTTTGTTGTTTTTTTTTGGTGATTTGTATATTCTGTGAGACCTGGCAGGTAACACCTGTCTGTCTGCACACTGATTGCCTTGGCAACGGGCAGTTGAAAAAACTGTCTGTAATCACCAAGCATTGTTCTGTGAATTATAAATGCGATTTCATTTCGAGGATTTCATTTTCACATCGTTCACCTGACGAAGGAGGAAGCCTCCGAAAGCTTGTGAATTTAAAATAAAATTGCTGGACTATAACTTGGGGTTGTAAAATTGTTTACAATTGTCAACCCCTGTCCATCACCGGCATCTCCACATCTTAATTTAATAGTTTTTGGTCACTAAATTTTTTTTTTAAAAATTAAACTTTTTTTACTTTTTCCTTCTGTCTCCTTTTTAATTCAATTATTTCTTACCCTTTTTTTTCACTGTCTATAACTGTTTTTACATTGATTTTAATGTTAAACCAGGAAGTGAAAGGTACAACATTGGAAGCCGGCAGAGACAGATGTCAAAAATGCTGCAATCTGATTGGTGGAGGGGAGAGTGCGATCCTCTTGTTTCTCCCACAGGTTCTAGCTTCACTTGAACTGACGCTGGGCTCTTCTCCGCTTCCTATTCGAGGAAGTGCCCAAAGAAAAGACCAGGAAGTGTAAATTAGAATAGTGGGTTAGTATAAATCTATGGAGCAGTGAGCACTAGTTGGTTCACTGCTCTGAGCCATTTCTGCCCCAATGGATGGCATGAAGTTCCTGTATTTGCACGGTAGATACGAACTCAACTCGCCACAGAAAGTTAGGGCTTGTCCAGTCCAGTCTAGTCTGAGTACCTTTTTTGCATGATTAGTCTTAATTACTGCCAAACAACCTCTCTGGCACTGAAAATTAATTTTTACAAGTGTGGAATCTTATTCATTCAGATTTTATTTGTTGTTGGAGACTTTTCTTTTAAATTTAAATTTTTCTTTCTGTCTCTTTCGCTCTCTTTATTTTGCTTTCTGTGCCTGAGTTGACATTGAATTTATTATTCTAACTTACACTTCCTGGCTCATTAACAGTTCTTCAATCTGATTGGTTAAGAAGATACACAGTTGCTTGCCCTGTTAACACAGGCCCCAGATGCCCTGTAGGGAGTGCTGTGCTATTTAAATTCTAACTTACAGCAAATTCCAGCGCAAAAGCTCATGGAAAATATAAGGGCAAGTCTAACAAATGGCAGGTGCCTTTCGTTCGCCGGCTACAGTAAATTTTGGCCCATGAAATTGGGCCTGTTATGCCGACATTCCAGGTTGCAAGAGTGAGTCAAGAAAGAAGTAGAAAAAAAAGGCATAGTCACTGAAGCGAAAACAGCAGCAAGGAATTCTTCCACCAATGTAACAAGATAGTTATTGAAAAATTGAGATCCCTTAAGAATGCAAAATGGCCTTGAAACTGAGAATGAACTAAAAATATGTACATTCACTTCCTATTCAGTAGAGAAGGCATTAGTTGTAACCAGTGGCGAGTTAATGCACAGGCTCCTTTTGATGCCAGGCCACTTTTGATGTGATTCGCTTTTTCCAGGGAAAAATATATTTGTTTTTAAATCAAGCATTAAATCCCACTTGATTCAAAAAAAATCATTCACTAATTTATAATAATGGTCTTGGAATGTATACTTTTAGTAAACTTCACCATAACACAGAAAAACTGCATACAAGTGTAGTATATTGTGATATAATTTGCTTTATTATTAATGCTGTGTATAATCATTCTATGGGCCTACTTCTTCATGCATTTTACTACATGTTTGTGTTTTAATGGATGGGATAATAATTGGCCCACATTCCTACATGTGGGCCAATTTTTGGCCCACAGCCCCAAGAATTCTTAATCCAGCTCTGCTTGCCACCCATTGGAGTTCAACAATTTAATGCAGGTTAATAGGAAATTGCTGAATGAGGAAGCAGCTGGTACTATTTAAGGAATTGATATTTGGTTAGGGAGATGTGCTCAACAGAATACCTGAGGGTTGAGTCCTGTATGGACAAATGCCAGTTAGTCAAAATTGCAGAGGGAGGGAATTGAATTTGATGCTGCAGCCAAGGAACTATGTAAATGGACAGTGTTATGACGTGGAATTCGGTACGGATAAGAGCAACCTGTTACGCGTTGAAAGAAAAATTGAGGGATATACTTAATGAATGGTGTGGAATTAACTTGAGGAGAAGTTGAAAGCCATCTGGGCATTACAGACTTGACACTTACCATGTTCAGTCATTTGGAGCATCAAACAGCAAAGCAAAGAATACCAAATCAGTAGAGAATGAGATCAAGTTTCCTGGCCCCCATCTGCACCAGTGCTGGGCTGGACAGGAGCAGTGCACTGAAAGTTTTCCTGAATGAGTGTTCCCTGTGGGCAAAGGTTAGGAATATTCACCCCAATATGTCTGTGACTGTCATGCTGAAGCTGTACAGAGTACTGCATTCACTTTTGGTCATTAAAGCACAAGCAGTACAGAAAAGGGCCATGAAACTCATCCCTAATGTCTGAAGACTGAGTTATGAGATAAGGTTAGAAAAACTCAGTCTTTACTGTTGCAAGGAGGTGAGTGAGAGAGAACCTTATAGAGAGATATATAAAATACTAAATGGAATAAGAAAGGTTAATCTTAAACTATTTCAAGTTAAACCATAACTAGGACAGTAGATTTTGGTACAAACTGGTAAAAGGCAAGTTTGGGACTCATGTTAGGATGCAGTTCTTCACAGAGGGGCTGTATGGCCTACTCCTGCTCCTATTTCTTATGTTCTTATGAAATAGTTTTAATATCTGGAATGGTCTTCCAGGTAGGATTGTGAAGGTATGAACTCTGGAGACATTCAAGAGGTAGTTAGTTATGTGATGTAGTGGGAGAACGGGAGGTTACTTCTAGCTGGTTGGACTGTGGTTCTAATGTGCATCAGTGACTTGTATTTAGAAATGCAATACAGGATGGACAAATTTGCAAATGATACTAAACTGGTGGTGGCATTCAATTTCGATGAAGCTATGAAGCAGCCAACGAACTACAAAAGCACCTAGGCAAAACTTACAAGTGAACAAAACTATTTACTACTGCAGATGTAATTCAATAAACATATAGGTGCAAGGAGGAATAAATTTATGGGACATAACAAATTAAGTCAAACTTGCTAGCCGAGTACCACTTACAAAGCAAACAGAGTGCTCAGCTTGGCTCAGTTGGTAGCACAGGTCTCTGAGCCAGAATATTATGGGTTCAGGCCTCATTATGTACACTATAGGCTGACACTTCAGCTGAGGGAACACTTCATTGTCAGAGATGCCATCTTTTGAATGAGACTTTAAACCGAGGCCCTATCTGCCTGCTTAGGTGGACAATCAAGTTCCCTAGGCATTATTCAACGAAGAACAGGGAATTCTGTGGTATCCTAACTAACATTCCTCCCTCATCCAATGTCACCAGAAACAGATTATCTGGTCATTCTTTCATTTGCAGTTTGTGAGGTCTTGATATGTATTACACAAATTAGCTGCAGTGTTTGCCTACATAACATTAATTGCACTTCAAAACAATGCATTGGTTGTAAAGCACCCTGGGACATCCTACAGACATGATAATAATAACGGGTTGTATAAATGTAAGTTTCTTCTTTCTTTATTTCCAAATCAGTGGAGTGTGGGGCAAGTTTTCTGTTCCTGCACCAGAACTATTGGATTGCCTTGGTACAGTGAATACAGGAAAATTGGGTGGGGAGAAACACTCTCCTGTAAGGGACCCCGCCTGACTTTCTGTCCATTTACGGGCTCTGGAGGAGTGTTTATTCCTCCTAACCTATGTTCTGTGCTCGGGTGATGTAATAGCCAGAACAGGAAAATCTGCCCCTATAAAGTCTTGAGATTATCATGATGAAGCTGCATTGTGTTCTGATTCGGCACCAGCTTAAGTACTGCATTTACTTCTAGTCACCGAGTCACAAGGGAAACATCCCAGCTTTGGAGGTGGTGCAGAGAAGGACCACAAAACAGATTTTTTGTGTCACAGGAATGAGTTATGAAAATAGATTAGAAAAACTCAAATGCTTTCCTCTTGAAGTGTTGAATGAATGAGAGAGGATCTTACATAACATACTATATGGAATAGAAAAAGTTAATCCAGAGCACTATTTAAGTTCAACCACAACTGCAGGACATGGGACATAGTAGAAACTAGTAAAATGAAAGTTCAGGACTGATATCAGGAAACACATTTTCATGCAGAGTGATTAATACCTGGAATGATCATCTGGGTATGCTAGTGAGAAAAAAATCTGGAATCTTTCAACAGATTGATGGAGGAGGGTTATAGGTTTCTAT
Source organism: Heptranchias perlo (assembly GCF_035084215.1). Classification (NCBI taxonomy): domain Eukaryota; kingdom Metazoa; phylum Chordata; class Chondrichthyes; order Hexanchiformes; family Hexanchidae; genus Heptranchias; species Heptranchias perlo. Next base: position 16,262,460 of record NC_090337.1, read on the forward strand.
GGAAGAATTGCTGAATAGCCTCCATCATCCTTATTCATACTTGTGGTCTCAGTGAAATTCTTTGAAGATTATGAAGAGAATTGATAAAGTTGGTCCAGGTAAATTGTTCATTATGATGAAGGGTTGTAATACCAGGAGACACAAATAAAAAATATTTAGGAATTAAAAAGTTAAGAGAAAGAAAGCAAGTCAGCTGGAATTTTTTCATCGACAGGGTAATAAGAGTGGTGGAATAAGTAACTAGGGAAGGTCATTGAAGTGGGCAATACAAATGGGTGTAAGAGTCAGATGCATTTCTGGAAAGAGAAGGGATTAAGTGGTGAAAAGTTAGAAAGGAAGACATGGTGAGAAAGTAGGTGAGTGGGGTTGATCTGCGAAAAAGGGATAGCCTAATATCGACTAGAGATGGGTATGAAATACGGACATAGCCAATCCAATGATAGCTCATAACTGCTGAGATGAAAAGTGAGTTATAGTTAACTTGATTTCTAAATTTCTCCAGATTTACAAAACTTTCAATTTTAGGATGGGACTCAATTTGTCCCACTCAACTCAAGATCATCAGACTTGACTTTTGACAACTCATGATTTTGCACAAGCATTTATCTCTTTATTAGTACAAGTGTCCATCGCTCATGTAAGCCCAGGCAGCTCGTGCTTGGAGGATATCAGACCACGACACAGAGTCGGCCTTATAATTTACAAGGCCTTATGTGGAATATGTTCAGGGGCCTCTTGAACCTTGATCAGCAAAATATTCTATTATTTTTGTTGAGAGCATATTATCTGACCAACAATACACAGATATTTGATATTGCCAGATTTACTTTTATTGTTCAATCCAAATATAATTTTAACATGGTTGTTAAAGTTGCCTTCAGAATCTGATTGGAATATTTTCATTAAAATTTGGATTGCTTCCCCAAGTTCGAAGGTAAGTTGTTTAAGTAGAATTAGAATAATATGCCAAATAAAACTGCTTGGGCATTTATCCCCCTTTCTTAGAGTAACTCCCAAAGACCTTTGACATTACCATATATTCCTTTCATTAGTTTTTTAATAAGAGCATTCCCAGAACTACATGGACATGTCAGATATTTTTACAAGCTGGAGCCTTGCTCTGCACGTGGTCAATTTGTAAAGCTCTCAATGCTATCACTCTAATGAAAGTTTGTATTCCAAGCACCCATAAAATCCCCAATGTATGATATAATTATTGATGTTTAATTGCTTCTATATGTTTACAACACATTAATGCAAAAATTAAGCCAAATGAATTGAAATGTTTTATGCTTCACAGCAAAATGTTTATCACCTTTAAAATTATAAGTTTCAAATAATCAGTTTGAAACAATTACCCTACAGTAAAGAGAGAAAATCAATGAAATAATATTATAAAGACAAAAACAATCATTTGTATGTGTGTTTATCATGCAGAGATTTCCTTGTTGCAGAGAGAGGAAAGGAGACTTTTATCATGTCAGTCTAGGTTACGTTCAAATCCAGGTGACAGCATAATGTTGTAACCTGATGTGCTGCCCAATCGATTTATTTCCTTCTAATTCACCAGCAGCCATTCACTAATTTATGGTTTCTATTTTCATGAGTGATATAAAAGCAAGTAAATCACCCCTGCACAATTACATAATATCAAGACTGGATAGTTCTATTCAGTTGAGCAGTCTCCATTTAAATACTATAAATACTCTGTTAAGATGAGAAATTTACCTTCCTGTCTGGGCTGAAAGTAAGGGGGAGATCATCTTGTACATAGTTCATAACCTCCGTCAAGATTCCCTCCTAGCACAAGAATTTCAATATAGATGGTGTCCAGCTTCTTGAGTGTTGTTGTGAGAGGTGACTATTCCATCACACTCCTGAGGGCCATGTAGATAGTGAATAGACTTTGAGGGGTTAGCAGGTGAGCCACTTATTGTAGAGTATCCAGCCTTCTGCCCTGCTCTGGGAGCCTCAATGTTGATATAGCTAGTCCATTTAAGCTTCTGGTCAATGGTAAGCCAATTTTGTACTTTGGGACAAAAGAAGTGCTGGCAACAACAGGAGAGGTAATATTCACATCACATATGTGGCAGGTAATAACCATATTGAATAAGAGAAAACCCAGCCATCACCCCACGACTTTCAATGGCACCACCTACACTGAGTCCCCACCATCAGCATCCTGGGGGTTACCATTGTACTCTATGCCTCTATTTATAAAGCCCAGGATCGGTATGCTTTTTTAACTGCTTTCTCAACCAGCCCTGTCACCTTCAACGATTTGTGCGCATCAACCCCCAGATCTCTCTGTTCCTGTACCCCTTTTAGAGTCAAGCCCTCTAGTTCATATTGCCAAGTATATAGAGCTATATACTGTTCAAGGCTTTGGATATTCAAACCAATAACAAATGATTCTCCAAGGTATTCAAGAGAAAAAAAAATCCAGAGGTACAACTAAAGAGGTAAGGGACAGTATAAGACATCAGGAAAGGGCATACAAAAAGGAAAACAATGGCACAGATCCTGGTGAATGGGAAAGATACAAAGATCAATAAAGGGTCACAAAACAGATAGTAAGAGCTACAAAAAGAGAGTATGAAAAGAAACTTGCAAGGGATATCAAAACCAATATGAAGAACTTTGATAGTTATATTAGGAAAAAGGGTGGTCAGGAGCAGTGTTGGCCCCTTAAAAACTGAAAGTGGGGATATTGTCATTGACAGTGGGGAAATGGTGGTCATGTTGAATAATTACTTTGCGTCAGTATTTACAGTAGAAAAAGAAGATAGCATGCCAGAAATCCCAAGAAAACTAATATTGAATCGGAGACAGGGACTCGGTAAAATTAACATAAGTAAAACAACAGTAATGAAGAAAATAATAGCACTAAAGAGTGACAAATCCCCAGGACCAGATGGTTTCCATCCCATGGTTTTAAAGGAAGTAGGTGAGCACATTGCAGATGCCCTAACTATAATCTTTCAAAGTTCTCTAGATTCAGGAACTGTCCCTCTGGATTGGAAAATTACACATATCACTCTGCTTTTTAAGAAAGGAGAGAGAGGGAAACCAGGGAATTATAGACCAGTTAGCCTAACATCTGTTGTGGGGAAAATGCTGGAGTCTATAATTAAGGATAGGGTGACTGAACGTCTCGAGAATTTTCAGTTAATCAGAGAGAGCCAGCATGGATTTGTGAAAGTTAGATCGTGCCTGACAAAGCTGATTGAATTTTTTGAAGAGGTGACTAAAGTAGTGGACAGGGGAATGTCAATGGATGTTATTTATATGGACTCCCAGAAGAACATAAGAAATAGGAGCAGGAGGAGGCCAATCGGCCCCTCGAGCCTGCTCCGCCATTCAATAAGATCATGGCTGATCTGATCCTAACCTCAAATCTAAATTCATGTCCAATTTCCTGCCCGCTCCCCGTAACCCCTAATTCCCTTTACTTCTAGGAAACTGTCTATTTCTGTTTTAAATTTATTTAATGATGTAGCTTCCACAGCTTCCTGGGGCAGCAAATTCCACAGACCTACTACCCTCTGAGTGAAGAAGTTTCTCCTCATCTCAGTTTTGAAAGAGCAGCCCCTTATTCTAAGATTATGCCCCCTAGTTCTAGTTTCACCCATCCTTACCGCATCCACCCGATCAGCCCCTTCACAATCTTATATGTTTCAATAAGATCGCCTCTCATTCTTCTGAACTCCAATGAGTAGAGTCCCAATCTACTCAAGCTTTCCTCATTCGCCCGCCCCCTCATCCCCGGGATTAACCGAGTGAACCTTCTTTGTACTGCCTCGAGAGCAAGTATGTCTTCTTAAGTATGGACCCCAAAACTGTATGCAGTATTCCAGGTGCAGTCTCACCAATACCTTATATAACTGCAGCAATACCTCCCTGTTTTTATATTCTATCCCCCGAGCAATAAAAGCCAACATTCCGTTGGCCTTCTTGATCACCTGCTGCACCTGCATACTAACTTTTTGATTTTCTTGCACTAGGACCCCCAGATCCCTTTGTACTGCAGTACTTTCCAGTTTCTCGCCATTAAGATAATAACTTGCTCTCTGATTTTTCCTGCCAAAGTGCATAACCTCACATTTTCCAATATTGTATTGCATCTGCCAAATCTCCGCCCACTCGCCCAACCTGTCCATATCCCCTTGTAGGTTTTTATGTCCTCCTCACTCTCTACTTTCCCTCCCACCTTTGTATTATCTGCAAACTTTGATATGTTACACTCAGTCCCCTCCTCCAAATCGTTAATATAGATTGTAAAGAGTTGGGGACCCAGCACCGACCCCTGCGGAACACCACTGGCTACAGGTTGCCAGTCCGAGAATGTACCATTTATCCCAACTCTCTGCTTCCTGTCAGATAACCAATCCTCCACCCATGCCAGAATATCACCCCCAATCCAGTGATTCTTTATCTTGAGCAATAATCTTTTATGTGGCATCTTGTCGAATGCTTCTGGAAGTCTAAATACACTACGTCCACTGGTTCCCCTTTATCCACCCTGTACGTTATGTCCTCAAAGAACTCAAGCAAATTTGTCAGACATGACTTCCCCTTTGTAAAGCCATGCTGACTTTGTCCTATTAAATTATGCTTATCGAAATGTTCCGCTACTGTCTCCTTAATAATAGACTCCAAAATTTTACCCACCACAGATGTTAGGCTAACTGGTCTATAATTTCCAGCCTTCTGCCTACTACCCTTTTTAAATAAGGGTGTTACATTAGCAGTTTTCCAATCTGCCGGGACCTTTGCCGAGTCCAGAGAATTTTGGAAAATTATTACCAAAGCATCCACAATCCCTACTGCCACTTCCCTCAAGACCCTGGGATGTAAGCCATTAGGTCCAGGGGATATATCCGCCTTGAGTCCCATTAATTTACTGAGTACCAATTCCTTAGTGATTTTAATCGTATTAAGCTCCTCCCCCCTAGAGCCCCCTGTTTGTCCAGTGTTGGGATATTCTTAGTGTCCTCTACCATAAAGACTGAAACAAAATATTTGTTCAGCATTTTTGCCATCTCCATGTTTCCCACCATTAATTTCCCAGTCTCATCCTCTAAGGGACCTACGCTTGCCGTTGCCACCCTTTTTCTTTTTATATAACTGTAGAAACTCTTGCTATCTGTTCTTATATTTTTTGCTAATTTATTTTCATAATCTATCTTCCCTTTCTTAATCAATCCTTTAGTTACTTCTTGCTGTCTTTTGAAGACTTCCCAATCTTCTATCCTCCCACTAGGTTTGGCTACCTTATAGGTCCTTGTTTTTAGTCGGACACTGTCCATAATTTCTTTACTTAGCCACGGATGGCTGTCATTTCTTTTACACCCTTTTTTCCTCAGTGGAATTTTTTTTTTTTGAAAGTTGCAAAATAACTCCTTAAATGAACACCACTGTTCATGTACCGCCCTACCCTTTAATCTATTTTCCCAGTCCACTTTAATCAATTCCGCTCTCATACCATCATAGTCTCCTTTATTCAAGCTCAGTACGCTTGTTTGAGAACCAACCTTCTCACCCTCTAATTGGATATGGAATGTAACCATGTTATGGTCACTCATTCCAAGGGGATCCTTAACTAGGACATTATTAATTAATCCTGGCTCATTACACAGGACCAGGTCCAAGGTTGCTTGCCCCCTTGTAGGATCAGTTACATACTGCTCAAGAAATCCATCCCTAATACACTCAATAAACTCTTCCTCAAGGCTGCCCTGCCCAATTTGATTTGTCCAGTTAATATGATAGTTGAAATCCCCCATAGTTATAGCTGTTCCCTTATTACATACCCCGACTATTTCCTGATTAATACTTCTTCCAGCAGAGTTGCAACTATTAGGAGGCCTATATACTCCGCCCACGAGTGTTTTTTTCCCCTTATTATTCCTTATCTCTACCAAACTGTTTCATTATCCTGATCCTTTGTCCCAATATCATTTCTCTGTATTACAGTGATTCCTTCCTTTATTAATATAGCCACACTACCTCCCCTTCCTTCCTGCCTGTCCTTCCTGATTGTTGAATACCCTGGCATATTTAATTCCCAGTCGTTGTCACCCTGTGCGGACGTGTGAAGGCATTTGATAAAAGTCTCACATAAGAGACTGTTAGCTCAGATAGAAGCCCATAGAATTGAGGGAAAAGTACGGACTTGGTTAGGAGGTTGGCTGAGCGAAAGGCGACAGAGAGTAGAGATAATGGGTCGGTACTCACATTGGCAGGATGTGACTGGTGGAGTCCCGCAGGGATCTGTCTTGGGGCCTCAATTATTCACAATGTTTATTAACGACTTAGATGAAGGCATAGAAAGTCTCATATCTAAGTTTGCTGATGACACAAAGATTGGTGGCATTGTAAGCAGTGTAGATGAAAACATAAAATTACAAAGGGGTATTGATAGATTAGGTGAATGGGCAAAACTGTGGCAAATGGAATTCAATGTAGGCAAATGTGAGGTCATCCACTTTGGATTAAAAAAGGATAGAACAGGGTACTTTCTAAATGATAAAAAGTTTATAAACAGTGGCTGTCTGAAGGGACTTCGGGGTTCAGGTACAAAGATCATTGAAGTGTCATGAACAGGTGCAGAAAATAATCAGTAAGGCTAATGGAATGCTGGCCTTTATATCTAGAGGACTAGAATACAAGGGGCAGAAATTATGCTGCAGCTATACAAAACCCTGGTTAGACCGCACCTGGAGTACTGTGAGCAGTTCTGGGCACCGCACCTTCGGAAGGACATATTGGCCTTGGAGGGAGTGCAGCGTCGGTTCACTAGAATGATACCCGGACTTCAAGGGTTAAGTTACGAGGAGAGATTACACAAATTGGGGTTGTATTCTCTAGAGTTTCGAAGGTTATGGGGTGAGTTGATCGAAGTTTATAAGATATTAAGGGGAACAGATAGTTTCTCTCTATCCACCCTATTTCCGCTGGTTGGGGATTCTAGGAGTAGGGGGCACAGTCTAAAAATTAGAGCCAGACCTTTCAGGAGCCAGATTAGAAAACATTTCGACACACAAAGGGTTGTAGAAGTTTGGAACTCTCTTCCGCAAACGGCAATTGATACGAGCTCAATTGCTAAATTTAAATCTGAGATAGATAGCTTTTTGGCAACCAAAAGTATTAAGGGATATGGGCCAAAGGCAGGTATATGGAGTTAGATCACGGATCAGCCATGATCTTATCAAATGGCGGAGCGGGCTCGAGGGGCTGAATGGCCTACTCCTGTTCCTATGTTCTTTTCACGCAACAACTCCTAACTTTTTATAATACACAAGTTTGCTTAAGACTTCAATGCTGCTCCCATATCTGGCACCTCACATATCTGGACAAGAAAAATCTTACTATCTGATTGGTGAACCATCTCTCACCCCTAGCCTCCAACCTCTCTTCATTGCAGCGTTTCTCACCTGAGTTTTAGCAATGCTACTATGGCCAGCATGATGTATGTTCCTCTTTTATTCCTATTAAGCTACAAATTAAAATGTCCTTCATGCTGTTTTTTCCTCCTGTCATCATCCACGTATTGAAATTAAAACTCATCGCAAAGTATCCTGCTCTAACTTTTCGTTATCTGGGACCTAGAAGCCATGGAGCTCCTTACTTTCTTCAGAGTTTTCTTTCTCCTACAAATTTTAGACTTTTAAAATCTAAGGTTCAAGTCACCGAGAAACAACTTCCTGAATTACCTTGACTTTTATTCTTTCCTTCCATGGTAGTGTTCTGTGCTGTAGGTCTCACTAAGTTTTCAGAATTTAAATAAAATGCTGTAGTAGTTAAAGCTAGTTTTTATTCCTGCATTTTCTGGATGAAAGTCCATTGTTTCACTGTCACTGTTACTGATTCAAACACAGAGAGAATGAAAAGTTCTAACATAATTTCAGAATTGTACTATTTCCCTCACAGTTATCTGTTGTGCATGTTGTAATAAAATGTATTTTTAGATGGTGGTGACCGCAGCTGGGAAAATATTCATAGTTGATATACTAAAACTGGATTATTGTATTCTTCACTTAGTCTTCTTTGAGTGCTGTTAGCTCAGGTAAATAATTAAGGGCTTCCTCAGTGTAATTGCTTGTGATTACAGTGTGAATAAAAATGTACTCCTGACTCTCACTGTGGTATTGTCTCTGGATTTATTGTATCATTTTCTGGCTAATGATCCTGCAATCTCACTAGTTGCAGCAGAATGCCAATTTCTCGACTTGCAATTTGGTCAATATATGGTGATTATTAGTGAAATCATGTGGGGCTTTTATGTGATCGTTCTATGGAGTCCAGGTCCTGCTAAAGGGATAGCAAATCAACATCCCTGCATCACTCTGCTGTCAGTTGCCTGCAGGCCGTTGTCAGCCAATTGGCTGCACAGAGACCAATACTTCTGCACATGTGTGGAGTGGCCCTTCTGTACAGGGAGTTTTGTGAGGATTTGTGAACCAACTCCATTTTAAAGGGTAATTAAATCACAATGTTCTCCATTGTATTGATTAAATGTTCCTCTTTTATTATCTTAAGCTCCGGGCTTTCCCCAAATTTTAAGATTTCTCAGACATCAACTTTGACATTCTATTTGACATTTTCAATTTGTCAGTGAGCCATTCTGCACATCTGTGTGCTTGTGTCATGATGCTATTTTGTATCACACCGCAATCACACCAATGCACAGCACCAGTACGGTGCCTATAACATATCGCAGCACCCATTAATATTGGGTCTGCACTATTGGCTGTTTGGAGGTCGGTCTGTTTATCTTTGAGTGCCCTCAATGGTGTGCATCTGCCATTGATTGAATTCTAGTGAGATAAAAGCACCCACAATTATAGTTACTACATCTTGTAATTCATTTATTTTTGTTTGATGTTGTCTTTGGCTGCTCTTTATCTTTACAAACTAAAAACAATACTATAAAATTCAGTATGAAAAGCTATTTGTTATGCTGTCGAGGCCTTCCCCACTTCTGTTATCTTTTGGATTCAAGAGTTTAGTTGCAAATTTTGACCATCTTTTAAAATAAGGAACAAACGAAAGAGTGGGGGAGAAAGCATTTGTTATTAAAGAGATGAGGGGGTTATGTCATGCCTAGGATTGAATTACAAAGCTAGAATCTAATCAAGGGCATCAGATCTTAATCACGAGAGAATGACACTCAATTTATTACTACTGTACTTGAATTTCAAGATTAGTTTACAGTTTTGAACTCACTTGTTATCTGAGTTTTGTTATATATTTTATTATGCAGGACATTACTTGCAAGATTATCAAAAAGGTTGTAATGGGTTTTATTATGTGTTATTTCACTGGGAGTGCAGGATCTCTATTTCTAAATACAAGAGCCTGCTGGAGTTTTAACAATTTTGTATTAGCAGATGATTGTTTGGCTCTTGATTTGAAATATGCATTCATCTGTGCTTGTTTCGATCTCTAACAGCATTAGTGGTAACGTGAGCATTTTCTTCTTGATGACTGTCCGTTACATGCTGCCTCCTGCAGCTGGATGAGCAGATGGTCAGGTATCTCTGCACGGCTTTGATGCACAGTACTGCTTTTTGCTTAGCTGTCAGGAAGCTATTTGAAGCTTGTTGCATGGCGAGGCCGTCTGTGCTGCATTGTCTTTCCTTCCTCTCCTACCACCAGCATCTAACAGAATTGATAAAAGTCATCCCCAGTGTGGCTGATATCAATGCCAGATAGACCTGGAACTGGAGTAATTAATTGCAGGATTGGGTGGTATGTGTTGTAGCTCCTGTACTTTCAGGGATGATACATAAGACTACCATTCAGATTTAATATTTAATATTTTACTATAAGTTTATAGGGCAAAATGAACCAGGAAGTGCAAGCTAGAATAGTAAATTCAATGTTAAATCAAGTGTAAACAAATTTACAACACCAAGTTATAGTCCAGCAATTTTATTTTAAATTCACAAGCTTTCGGAGATTTTCTCCTTCCTCAGGCAAATGTTTCGGAGATTTTCTCCTTCCTCAGGAAACATTTGCCTGAGGAAGGAGAAAATCTCCGAAAGCTTGTGAATTTAAAATAAAATTGCTGGACTATAACTTGGTGTTGTAAATTTGTTTACAATTGTCAACCCCAGTCCATCACCGGCATCTCCACATCATTAAATCAAGTGGAGTAAGCGAAACAAAGAGTGGGAAAGAAATATTGGATTAACAGAGAGTTAAAGGCGATGGAAAGAAAAAATAAGTAAAGCATTCTTTATTTAAATATTTTTTAACTGTCCAACAATAATTAAATGCTGAAAAAATGAGACTCTACACTTGTAAAAGTTAATTTTCAGTGCCAGAGAGGTTGTTTGGCAGTAGTTAAGACTTACCACGCCATTAAAATGGTACTTAGACTTGAAATGACTTGACTTAACTTTTGTTGGCGAATTTTGTATGTATCTGTGACGTCAGTACAGGAACTTCACGCCGTTCAATACGGGGAGCCAGCTGGCAAGATGCCTTCTTCGTGCAGCTTTTGGAAGAGCAGGGCATCTGGGACAGCAACATCCGTATTTCTGTGTTTAACTGCACATATGCGGTCGCCAGAATTTGCACATGAATAATGGTGAGCGCTGTTAGCCTCGTGGTTATTTTTACAGCAAAATCCAGCCCAAAATTTTTCGTCAGTACAAGCCTGGGTGTGATTGACAACTTCACAGACAAACCAGATGTTGAACCAATGGGAAATTATACCTAATGGTCACCATCAGCAGCAACCCACAATGTTCTGGAATTAGTTAAGGAGAAGATAGCTCTGTAGTTAAGTAAGATGAATTGTAAGGACTTGCCTATAGATCATATTTACAACCATTACAGTGCTGTGCCAGTTCATCACCAAGACTACCTACTTCCACATTGCCCATCACCACCCCTACCTCACTCCTAGTGCTCCTGAAAATTTAATCCATACGTTTGTCATCTCCAGTCTCAACTTTTCCAATACCCTTCTCGCTGGCCTTCCAAGCTCCTCCCTGTGTAAATTTCAACTGATCCAGAGATCCGCCACCTGCATCCTATCCCGCGTAAAATTCCACTCTTTGCTGACCTCCAATAATTCCTCTTCATCAGTGTTCCAGCTTCAATATTCTAGTCTTTAAATCCTTCCAAGCTCTTGTCCCAAAGTACAACATTGGCAATCTCCTCCAGCCCTGTGTCCCTGCTCACACCATCTGCTCTTCCAACGCAGGTCGACTATGTATTCCTCCCTTTCTACACTTTACCATTAGTAGCAGAGTCTTCAGCCATCATGCCCCTACACTCTGGAACGCTCTCCATACATCCTTTCATCATGCTTCATCTCTCCAACTTCAAAATCCTCCTTAAAGCCTATCTCCTCAACAGCATATTTGGCTTCCTCCCTAATTCACCTCTTCCTCCTACTTATGTCTGACTTCCCAATTGTGAAGCATTTTGGGATGTTTGCTCTGTTAGAGGTGCTGTATAAATGGAAGTTGTTGTTATTTGTTGTGAATTATATTGAATCCTGAGCAACTACGTTTTTTATTTCTGTACAAGATCTCTCTGAGTCTGTTAATGGAAGAGACCTTGAGAACATTTCCTAATGGCATGTGACATTAGTTTCTTTAAAGGTCATTCTTCACTATTGCTGCCAACAGGCTAACATTTCATACTACATCCATAGTAGATTACAGTTTATGATGCCGCACATCAATTCATTAGATTATCTTACGATACAAATAAGTAATGTTAGAATTTAATACATAAAAGCAGAAAATACTGGAAATGCACAAGATAATTACATATGCGAAAGGCTATGCAGGCCATCTTAGCTCATCCACCCAGAATGACCCTAAACTGTCCCCATTGCAGCATCGAATTGGTTCTTAAATAATTCCAGGGTTCTCACCTCCACTATTTTACCCAGGAGTCCATTCCATATGTTGATCGCTCTGTGTGTAAACTTTCCTGATTTCCGTCCTAAATTTGCCCATTACAAGTATAAACCTGTGACACCTTTCTGACTCTCTCAATTTAATTTAAATACTTTTCTAGATTTATCATCTAGAATCAAAGGTTGGTAGGCTAAATAGTAATTGAGCAGTGGAAGGCCTTCAACAAGGAGTTGGTTTAGGTACAGAGTAGATACGTCCCTACGAGGGGGAAAGGAGGCTTACGATGAAAGCAAGGTTCATAATACAATAGAGAATGAGGCTGAATACAGAAAGTACAGAGGAGATCTGAAAAAGGGAATAAGAGGGGCAAAGAGAGAGTATGAGAATAGATTAGTGGCTAACATAAAAGGGAACCTAAAAGTCTTTTATAAACATATAAATAGTAAAAGGGTAGTCAAAGGAAGGGGCCTGTCAGTGCGGACTGCACGGTGTGCGGACTACACAGTGTATCTAGTGCATCTTGCTTCAACTGTTTAAGGTCAATTTAAAAGTTTAAATTTTTAAGTTTCTGTCAGGCTTCAGCAGAGAGCTGCTGTCGCAAGTTAATTGGTTAGCTAGATTCAACTGGTACCTGAAGGTGGGGCAGGCCTGACTCATCTGAGTCTCAACTGTAGAAATACAGGGGCCTGTCAGTGCGGACTACACAGTGTGCTGAGAGTTCGGTGAAGTGGGGGAAGGAGGTGCTGCTTTGCCTTGCTTTTCCGAACTTTTCCCGCAGAGCGGCAGTGGACCTGAGAGTAGAAGACTGAGATTGTGGAATAAAAGCAGCAGCAGACCTGCACCAAGAGACAACTACTGTGCGACATCACAGGTGAGGCAGGAGAGTCCGAGTGGTGAGCAGAGTATAAAAGGGGAGGCCTAGAGCGGGAAGAGAGTCTAGGAGTCTAAGGCAAGTCATGGCAGCACAGCTCGCACCCGTGATATGCTCCTCCTGCACTATGTGGGAAGTCATGAACACGACCAGTGTCCCTGGCGACCATGTGTGCAGGAAGTGTGTCGAGCTGCAGCTACTGGCTAACCGTCTTTCGGAGCTGGAGCTGTGGGTGGACTCACTGTGGAGCATCCGCGATGCTGAGACTATCGTGGATAGCACGTTCAGTGAGGTGGTCACACCGCAGGTAAAGAATACGCAGGCAGAAAGGAAATGGGTGACCTGAAGGTGGGGCAGGCCTGACTCATCTGAGTCTCAACTGTAGAAATACAGGGGCCTGTCAGTGCGGACTGCATGTTGTGCGAACTACACAGTGTGCTGAGAGTTTGGTAAGTGTGGGAATTTAAGGGTTAATCTCTTTAAATCTAGTGCATCTTGCATCAACTGTTTAAGGTCAATTTAAAAGTTTAAATTTTTAAGTTTCTGTCAGGCTTCAGCAGAGAGCTGCTGTCGCAAGTTAATTGGTTAGCTAGATTCAACTGGTACCTGAAGGTGGAGCAGGCCTGACTCATCTGAGTCTCAACTGTAGAAATACAGGGGCCTGTCAGTGCGGACTACACAGTGTGCTGAGAGTTCGGTAAGTGTGGGTGTTCGGTGAAGTGGGGGAAGGAGGTGCTGCTTTGCCTTGCTTTTCCGAACTTTTCCCGCAGAGCGGCAGTGGACCTGAGAGTAGAAGACTGAGATTGTGGAATAAAAGCAGCAGCAGACCTGCACCAAGAGACAACTACTGTGCGACATCACAGGTGAGGCAGGAGAGTCCGAGTGGTGAGCAGAGTATAAAAGGGGAGGCCTAGAGCGGGAAGAGAGTCTAGGAGTCTAAGGCAAGTCATGGCAGCACAGCTCGCACCCGTGATATGCTCCTCCTGCACTATGTGGGAAGTCATGGACACTACCAGTGTCCCTGGCGACCATGTGTGTAGGAAGTGTGTCGAGCTGCAGCTACTGGCTAAACGTCTTTCGGAGCTGGAGCTGCGGGTGGACTCACTGTGGAGCATCCGCGATGCTGAGACTATCGTGGATAGCACGTTCAGTGAGGTGGTCACACCGCAGGTAAAGAATACGCAGGCAGAAAGGAAATGGGTGACCGCCAGGCAGGGTAAAAGGACTAGGCAGGTAGAGCAGGAGTCCCCTGGGGCCATCTCCCTCTCAAACAGATATTCTGCTTTGGATACTGTTGGGGGAGATGGCTTATCAGGGGAAAGCAGCAAGAGCCAGGTTCGGGGCACCACGGGTGGCTCTGCTGCACAGGAGGGGAGGAAGAAGAGTGGCAGGGCTATAGTGATAGGGGATTCAATTGTAAGGGGAACAGATAGGCGTTTCTGCGGCCACAAACGTGACTCCAGGATGGTATGTTGCCTCCCTGATGCTAGGGTCAAGGATGTCACGGAGCGGCTGCAGGGCATTCTGGAGGGGGAGGGTGAACAGCCAGTAGTCGTGGTCCATATTGGTACCAACGACATAGGTAAAAAAAGGGATGAGGTCCTGCAAGGTGAATTTAAGGAGTTAGGAGATAAATTAAAAAGCAGGACTTCAAAGGTAGTGATCTCAGGATTACTACCGGTGCCACGTGCTAGTGAGTATAGGAACAGGAGAATAGACAGGATGAATGCGTGGCTGCAGGGATGGTGTAGGAGGGAGGGATTTAGATTCCTGGGACATTGGGACCGGTTCTGGGGAAGGTGGGACCTGTACAAGCGTGACGGGTTACACCCGAGCAGGACCGAGACAAATGTCCTCGCGGGGGTGTTTGCTAGTGCTGTTGGGGAAGGTTTAAACTAGAGTGGCAGGGGGATGGGAACCTGAGCGGGGAGTCAGAAGGGAATAAAGTTGAGAGCAGCAAGAGAGGGGAAGACCCAGGGGAAATCTACAATGCAAATAGTACAAACAGTTGTTCAAGAACAAGTGAAAGGGAAAAGCATAGAGCAGCGGAAAGAAAGTGTACTTTAGGTACTTTAGGCACGACAGATAAAATGAAAAGTAGAAGGCGTAAGGCGATTAACCCAGCATCAAAGCTGTGGCAGGGGGTTGGGAACCTCAGCAGGGAGACAGAGGAAAGCGTATCAGGAAAGGACAGAAGGTATGGAGTAAAAGGTAAAGTGTTAAAAAAGGAAAAAGCAGGAACTAAGTGTCACAAAACATATTTGAAAGTTCTTTATCTGAATGCACGTAGCATTCGTAACAAAATGGACAAGTTAACGGCACAAATAACTATGTATGGGTATGATCTTGTGGCCATTACAGAAACATGGCTGCAGTGTGACAACGACTATTAAATACCCTGGCATATTTAATTCCCAATCAGGAAGGACAGGCAGGAAGGAAGGGGAGGTGGGGTGGCTATGTTAATAAGGGAAGGAATCACTGTAATACAGACAAAAGATATTGGGACAAAGGATCAGGATAATGAAACAGTTTGGGTAGAGATAAGGAATAATAAGGGGCAAAAAACACTCGTGGGCGTAGTATATAGGCCTCCTAATAGTTGCAACTCTGCTGGAAGAAGTATTAATCAGGAAATAGTCGGAGCATGTAATAAGGGAACAGCTATAATTATGGGGGATTTTAACTATCATATTAACTGGACAAATCAAATTGGGCAGGGCAGCCTTGAGGAAGAGTTTATTGAGTGTATTAGGGATGGATTTCTTGAGCAGTATGTAACTGAACCAACAAGGGGGCAAGCAACCTTGGACCTGGTCCTGTGTAATGAGCCAGGATTAATTAATAATGTCCTAGTTAAGGATCCCCTTGGAATGAGTGACCATAACATGGTTACATTCCATAGCCAATTAGAGGGTGAGAAGGTTGGTTCTCAAACAAGCGTACTGAGCTTGAATAAAGGAGACTATGATGGTATGAGAGCAGAATTGATTAAAGTGGACTGGGAAAATAGATTAAAGGGTAAGACGGTATATGAGCAGTGGTGTTCATTTAAGGAGTTATTTTACAACTTTCAAAAAAAAATATTCCACTGAGGAAAAAAGGGTGTAAAAGAAATGACAGCCATCCATGGCTAAGTAAAGAAATTAAGGACAGTATCCGACTAAAAACAAGGACATTTCAGGTAGCCAAACTTAGTGGGAGGATAGAAGATTGGGAAGTCTTCAAAAGACAGCAAGAAGTAACTAAAGGATTGATTAAGAAAGGGAAGATAGATTATGAAAATAAATTAGCAAAAAATATAGAAACAGATAGCAAGAGTTTCTACAGTTATATAAAAAGAAAAAGGGTGGCAAAGGCAAACGTAGATCCTTTAGAGGATGAGACCGGGAAATTAATGGTGGGAAACATGGAGATGGCAAAAATGCTGAACAAATATTTTGTTTCAGTCTTTACGGTAGAGGACACTAAGACTATCCCAACACTGCACAAACAGGGGGCTCTGGGGGGAGGAGGAGCTTAATACGATTAAAATCACTAAGGAATTGGTACTCAGTAAATTAATGGGACTCAAGGCGGATAAATCCCCTGGACCTGATGGCTTACATCCTAGGGTCTTGTGGGAAGTGGCAGGAGGGATTGTGGATGCTTTGGTAATAATTTTCCAAAATTCTCTGGACTCGGCAAAGGTCCCGGCAGATTGGAAAACTGCTAATGTAACATCCTTATTTAAAAAGGGTAGTAGGCAGAAGGCTGGAAATTATAGACCAGTTAGCTTAACATCTGTGGTGGGTAAAATTTGGGAGTCTATTATTAAGGAGACAGTAGCGGAACATTTGGATAAACATAATTTAATAGGACAAAGTCAGCATGGCTTTACAAAGGGGAAGTCATGTCTGACAAATTTGCTTGAGTTCTTTGAGGATATAACGTACAGGGTGGATAAAGGGGAACCAGTGGACGTAGTGTATTTGGACTTCCAGAAGGCATTCGACAAGGTGCCACATAAAAGATTATTGCTCAAGATAAAGAATCACTGGATTGGGGGTAATATTCTGGCATGGGTGGAGGATTGGTTATCTGACAGGAAGCAGAGAGTTGGGATAAATGGTACATTCTCGGACTGGCAACCTGTAGCCAGTGGTGTTCCGCAGGGGTCGGTGCTGGGTCCCCAACTCTTTACAATCTATATTAACGATTTGGAGGAGGGGACCGAGTGTAACATATCAAAGTTTGCAGATGATACAAAGATGGGAGGGAAAGTAGAGAGTGAGGAGGACATAAAAAACAGACAAGGGGATATAGACAGGCTGGGTGAGTGGGCGGAGATTTGGCAGATGCAATACAATATTGGAAAATGTGAGGTTATGCACTTTGGCAGGAAAAATTGGAGAGCAAGTTATTATCTTAATTGCGAGAAACTGGAAAGTACTGCAGTACAAAGGGATCTGGGGGTCCTAGTGCAAGAAAATCAAAAGGTTAATTTGCAGGTGCAGCAGGTGATCAAGAAGGCCAATGGAATGTTGGCTTTTATTGCTCGGGGGATAGAATATAAAAACAGGGAGGTATTGCTGCAGTTATATAAGGTATTGGTGAGACCGCACCTGGAATACTGCATACAGTTTTGGTCTCCATACTTAAGAAAAGACATACTTGCTCTCGAGGCAGTACAAAGAAGGTTCACTCGGTTAATCCCGGGGATGAGGGGGTGGACATATGAGGAGAGGTTGAGTAGATTGGGACTCTACTCATTGGAGTTCAGAAGAATGAGAGGCGATCTTATTGAAACATATAAGATTGTGAAGGGGCTGATCGGGTGGATGCGGTAAGGATGTTCCCAAGGATGGGTGAAACTAGAACTAGGGGGCATAATCTTAGAATAAGGGGCTGCTCTTTCAAAACTGAGATGAGGAGAAACTTCTTCACTCAGAGGGTAGTAGGTCTGTGGAATTTGCTGCCCCAGGAAGCTGTGGAAGCTACATCATTAAATAAATTTAAAACAGAAATAGACAGTTTCCTAGAAGTAAAGGGAATTAGGGGTTACGGGGAGTGGGCAGGAAATTGGACATGAATTTAGATTTGAGGTAAGGATCAGATCAGCCATGATCTTATTGAATGGCGGAGCAGGCTCGAGGGGCCGATTGGCCTACTCCTGCCCCTATTTCTTATGTTCTTAAATAAGATCTTCTTGTGGAGGCAAAGTCACTAAATGAATACTTCGCCTCTGTCTTCACTAGAGAAGATGATGCTGCCATTGTAGCAGTAAAGGAGGAGGTAGTAGCAATATTGGATAGATAAAGAGGAGGTACTTAAAAGATTGGCAGTACTCAAAGTAGAAAAATCACCTGGTCCCGATGGGATGCATCCTGGGTTACTGAGGGAAGTATGGTGGAAATTGTGGAGGCTCTGGCCACAATCTTCCAATCTTCCTTAGATATGAGGATTGCAAATGTTACACCCCAGTTCAAAAAGGGGAGAAGGATAAACCTGGCAATTACAAGCCAGTTGCCTAACGTCAATGGTGGGGAAACTTTTGGAGACAATAATCCGGGACAAAATTAATTGGCACTTGGAAAAGTATAGGCTAATAAATGAAAGTCAGCACCGATTTGTTAAAGGAAAATCATGTTTGACTAGCTTAATTGAGTTCTTTGATGAAGTAACGAAGAGGGTTGATGAGGGTAGTGTTGTTGATGTTGTGTATATGGACTTTTAAAAGGCATTTTGGATAGACTTGTTAGCAATATTAAAGCCCATAGGATTAAAGGGACAGTGGCAGCATGAATACAAAATTGGCTAGGGGACAGAAAGCAGAGAGTAGCGGTGAACGGTTGTTTTTCAGACTGGAGGGTGTTCCCCAGGGGTCAGTATCAGGACCACTGCTTTTTTTGATGACCTGGCCTTGGGCATAGAGGGTATAATTTCAAAGTTTGCAGATGACAAAACTCGGAAATGTAGTAAACAATGTGGAGGATAGTAACAGACTGTCTGTCTTTCTGTCTACTGGTGAAATGGGCAGACACATTGCTGATGAAATTTAACGCAGAAAAGTGTGAAGTGATACATTTTGGTAGGAAAAATGAAGAGAGGCAATATAAACCAAATGGTACAATTTTAAAGGGGGTGCAGGAACAGAGACCTGGAAGTGCATATTCACAAATCTATGAAGGTGGCAGGACAAGTTGAGAAGGCTGTTGAAAAAGCATGTGGCTTTATTAATCGAGGCATAGAGTACAAAGGCAAGGAAGTTATGTTAAAGCTTTATAAAACATTGGTTAGACCTCAGCTGGAGTATTGTGTTAAATTCTGAGCACCACACTTTAGGAAGAATGTCAAGTCCTTAGAGAGGGTACAAAAGAGATTTACTAGAGTGGTGCTGAGGATGAGGGACTTCAGTTATATGGAGAAACTGGAAAAGCTGGGGTTGTTCTTCTTAGAACAGAGAAAGATAAGGGGAGATTTTATAGAGGTGTTCAAAATCATAAACGGTTTTGACAGAGTAAATAAGGGGAACTGTTTCCAGTGGCAGAAGGGTTGGCAAAAGTGTCAGAGGGGACATGAGGAAACATTTTTCTTTACGCAGCAAGTTGTAATGATCTGGAATGCACTGCCTGAAAGGGTGGTGAAAGCAGTTTCAATGGTAACTTTCAAAAGGGAATTGGATAAATACTTGAAAGGAAAATATTTACAGAGCTATGGGGAAAGAGCAGAGGAGTGGGACTAATTGGATAGCTCTTTCAAAGAGCCAGCACAGGCACATTGGGCTGAATGGCCTCCTCCTGTGCTGTCCCTGTTATGATACCATGATCTTTTCCATGCTGCTTACAAACTTGTTACTTATATAAGATCACCTCTCCGACATCTCCTTTCAGGGTTGAAGAGCCCAAGTTTCTCCAGTTTTTCTAGATCAGGGATCCACATCAGCTCAATTAGCATCTGAAAGAGAAGGAAGGGTTAATGATTGAGATGTGACTCTTCATCAGACCTCATAATAAATTAGCCATTTCCCCAAGGCTTTTATGATGGCACCATCAGCTCAGACATGGCAAGAGGCTCGCAGTGTGCACTTATTGCTTTAAAGGAATTGGCTGCTATGTTTTGTCAGTCTATTCTGTCTCTCAGGATGGCCTAACTGTTTGGAAACCATCATATATTTAGTATTGCACGATGGTAACTTTAATTTTTTTAAGCAGCAATTTTGTTTCATTAACTTCACAATATATTGGCCTAGCTAAAAATTCATCTAGACCAGACATAACAAATATTTAGAATACAATGTAGGCCAGAGCTTCAAGTTTTGTCACGGGACAATGTGTAGTAAATGATCTCGAGTTGTCTTTGTGCGTTTTTCTGCAGGTAGTGGTGTGGAGGTTCGTTCTCCACACCTCTCACCATTCCTGTTCCATTAACAGCTGACCTAGGTCTCATTCTCAGTCCTTCAAGTTTTCTGTGCTGTTCTTTGTCATCGAGATGAAAATGGCAACATTTTATTTTTTAATTCAAAAATATAGAATGATTTATGGAGGTTTGTGGAAAAAATGGATCCTATTACTGGAAAATGGTGTAATTAGACATTTCAGTGATGCCTTTAATTTTAAAAAGCTTTGGGTCAATTTCGAATCATTAATCATATTTTAAAAATAGAAGATACACATCAGGAAGTGGTTTGTAAGAAAATAGAGTTCAAAGTGCTGAGAACTACATAGCTCACAAGCAGTGCAAGCAGTTTATTTTTTGTAACCCACTAAATTCTGCTTATATATTTATGCAGGAAATATATTTTTAACGTTTTTCATTAATTTTGATTGGTCTTAGAAATGCGCATGTCATGAAAGATTGTGGCGTGATGTGCTGTGATGTCGCGTGACACTTTTGACATTGCTGGGGTACAATCCACTTGATGCTTGCATCAGTGATTTTTCCAAAAAAGGTTGTGCCACTGAATTAGTGAAGCTATTAAAAATTTCTGAAGTAGGCACTTATTATACAATCAGCTACGATTTTGCATTGGGTCACCAACTGAGCACTATTCAAAACACAGCTTGCACTTATATAGTCCTTTATAGGAACATAGGAACAGGAGTAGGCCATTCAGCCCCTCATGCCTGCTCTGCCATTTGATAAGGTCATGGCTGATCTGTGACATAGCTAAATCGCTCAAGGTATTTCACAAAGGAGGGGGAATGTAGTTTCAGGTACTAAGCACAAACTGGGAGAAGAGTTAGCGGAGGTGATGAAGGAGGTGGTTGAAGAAATAATCTGAGGAGGCTTTTGAAGGTGGAGAGAGCTACAGCAAGGTGGAAGGGTTAAGGCAGAAAACACCAGGGTGCTGGGCGGTATTGACTAAAGACGGTGCCACTGCTGGTGGAGCAGAGGGGAGAGACGATTCACAGTAGGCCAGACACGTGACCGAGATGGTACGTATGACTGAAGGAAATTGCCGAGGTTATTTGAGCTTTGGCCACCTAGAGACATGTAAATGTTGGATGTCAGCAAGACGTGATAAGTGGGGGGGACCGGACAGGGTAGTATGTGGATAGTGGAATTATTCTTCTACTTGAAGGCCCCTTTCCCATTCTTGGACAGTGCTATGAGAGATAAGGATCATAGTTTTTTTAAAAATTCAATTTTTCACAAGTTACTGGAATAATTTGGTGGTTGTTTAAAGTAAGATGTGCTACAAATTCAGAAGGACACAGGAAGTTTAACTTGAGTGTATTTATAGAAATAATATTCTGGATTTAGAGTACATTTTATTTTGAAAACTTTCAGTTTGTATCTGCTTCCATTTTTGAAAGTATTTGTAAGTTTTTATTTTGCATGAAGAAAATTCTAATAATGAATCTACAAGTTATAATCATTTATATAAAGTCTGCTTTGGGATTTTAAGAATTATTTCCCAAATATCCAGCATATTTTTTTCTAACTTAAGGCTAGAGCTGCTGGATCAAAGAGTAACTGAGAATGTCAATAAGCTCTCCCAAAAGTAGATGGGTTAGCTATTAAAACTGCTATCCATATCAGTTTGAGACAATGAAGCCTGTTAACACATTCCAGAGAGGAAATTGGGTGTAGCATGTTGGAATGGCTTCATTCATGTGAGCTTAGCAGGCAGTTGCAACCAGGGGCACCCTCACCTAGGAGGGTGGTAGCCAGTGCAATTCACACCTCAACTGACCAATTGCTGGGCATGAAGAGTTTGAGAGTCAGGGATCAAGCCTTTGGCTTCCTGTCCAGCTAACAAAGGACTGGCAATTTGCAAAAATCTGAAGTCCGACACAAAGAGTAAGAACACGCTGTTTAAATTTAGTGCCAACTAATTTCAAAGAAATTGCTGTCAGAAAAATGCATTTAGCCTGAGATAGTGCGGCATGCTTTGTTACAAGAAGCATTACAAAATAGATTACAATTAACTGTAAACATTATTCTGTTCATTCACATATGTGTAAAATAAATCAGTCTGTAGGTTTATAATTGGCCTCATCTCACTAGGGTATTCAACAGTCCATCCTCCAGAAGATAGGAGGAATTCACGTGATTGGTTACAGTATCTGGTTCATAAAATGAGAAGTTTCATAACCCCTGGGTCACGCTATCTTATGACTAGATTTTGGGCAGTAAAGGTAAACTCTTGATTGTAGGGGGTGCAGGGTCTGCTTATGGGAGAGATAGGTGATGCTGGAACCAAGAAAATATCTACTGCGGATCCGAAATTTGTAACACCTCATCACAGTAACACCTCTCCTGAACCACATTTATAGTGGAGCCTCACTTTCTCATTAGATTGAGAAAAATGGCTCTGTGCCACGGAGGTTGGAATAACCTCCCTACTAGCATTATTTAAACACATTCCCAAAGTGAGTGCATGCACATAGTTTAAATTCATTAAGTTACAGTCTGACAAATTCAGTTGACAAAATGTTTAGTTGACATGTGGTCTAGGACAGTCAAATAGTGGTTTATGCTTTTGGATGGGCTAATGTCACAGGCCATACCAGTTACAAACTACATTCCTGTCTGGAATGCTAATCACGAAAGTACCATTTAAAATACCCCTTGTGCTTTAAATATGACCCTTGACTAATCAGGATCAAAGATTTCTGGGCCTGTGATACATTCAAACAGTCCCTAAATAGCCATTCCAGTTTATAATACAGCACTTGGAATCCATTTTAGGGTTACCACAGTTTTAAAGTATTATATATGTTATATAAATGTTACACGGCTCACACGACAGAAAATTTTATTTTTTGTCATGTTAGATTGCACTCTAAACTTTTTTCAGCAGCTTTTCATCTCTTTCAGATACATTTACTGTTTTGTATTGGGTTTGCCACAGCTTTTCCCACAGAAGGTAAATGCAGTTAAGCAATTTAGGAGGTGAAATTCCTTTTGTCAATCATTTTAGTGAAATTCACTGTCAGAATAAAACAGGAAATCTGCTGAATTTTTTAATTAAATTATTGCACCCCTTCAGTTATTTCTCTGTCAGACAATAAGTAGCCGTAGGGGAATCCCATAAGAAGACTATTTTTGTTATCACTCTGTGAGCTTAAGCATGTTCTCGGAGATTCCAGGGGCTTGGCTAGTGTGCTCATTAGTATCTGAAATAAAACTGTTTTAACACATGTTCAGCCACCTTTTTATGGATAGTTACATAAAATTACATAGAATGTACGGCACAGAAACAGGCCATTTGGCCCAACAGGTCCGTGCCGGTGTTTATGCTCCACGCGAGCCTCCTCCCATCCCTCTTCATGTAACCCTAACAGCATAACCTTCTATTCCTTTTTCCCTCAAGTGTTTACCTAGCTTCCCCTTAAATGTATCTACATTTCCCCTTAAATGTACCTATGGGATCATTTCTTATCCCAATTATTCATAAGATTGTTCCCAGGTTACAGTAGACACAGATGGATGCTTTATTTTATGTAGTGTGAGATAATTGAGGAGGTGCACAGCACAGAGAGAGTCAGCAAGCTGACAGATGGAGAAACAAATCTTTTAAACAAAAAGTAGGCAGCATGGTGGAGAAACAAGTTGATGCATTAGCATGCTGTGCCATTGAGACACAAGAGAGTCCCACGCAGTGACTTTCTGTTCCAAACTGCACCATGGGGGAGACGCCAGTTACTTCCCACCAAGAAGGAAGGAGGAAAAATCAGAAGGTGAGTCACTCAGGATATTGTCACATACTGACTAGAAACTGGCACAAAAGTGACATTGCTCACATCCAAGGAAATAGACTTGAGTTGTTAAACGGTGCAATGGACTGCCACTTGGCACTATAAACATAAACACACATTGAAAGACTTTAAAGAAATGACCAAGGTTTTGATTGAATAGAGTGGTGAGCATTATGGGCTAGGGGACAAGCCAGGAGGAGGGGATGAAAATGAGAAATGGGTTTTGTACGCAACCCTAAACAACCAAGACAGCAGATAAAGTGAACAATGTTTTCTCCTTTGTACCACTTGTGTTCTTGTGTCATCGGCCTGCTCGCCCTTTTGGCCAGGAAATAGTGTATGGAAACCTATAGAGAGGGAGAAGATACATTTTTAAAACTGAGATTTAAAACCTGGGAAACCAGAACCAAATGGTGGCAGATAAGCGTAAATTACTGCTCCAAGTAGACAAGGAGAGAAAAATTAAATTTCTTTATAGGAAAAACCTACCCTGGTCAAAGCTGAATTCTCCTCCTTCCTTCTTGGTGGGAAGTGACTGGCATCTCCCCCATGGTGCAGCTTGGAACAGAAAGTCACTGCGTGGGACTCTCCTGTGTCTCAATGGCACAGCATGCTAATGCATCAACTTGTTTCTCCACTATGCTGCTTACTTTTTCTTTAAAAGATTTGTTTCTCCATCTGTCAGCTATCTGATGCCTCCCAATTGGCAAGCAGGACTGAAAACAATGCCAAACCCTGTTTGTCTCAACAGAGTTACAGTACTTGCTGCTGAGAGCTGGTAGCAGACTTCAGCTGACCATTCACAGTTCAGCTTGAAATCTATAAATAATGGTTTTCAAGACACCGCAGAGTGATCATTAAAATTGATTTCTTCCTGTTTAATAAAGGAAACCCCTACATCCCAGAAATTACACAAGACTGGAGGAAATGAAAAAATACATTAAAAACTTGTTCTACATTAATTAGAAAGGGAGGTATGTTATGGCAGTGCAATTAGTTGACTACTTAACTCCTGAACCGGGTCTTCAGGCTGTCTGGCTGTCACTCAAGTTCAATTGGCTTTGTTTCCTTATTGTATAGGCTGCTAGTCACAGTTGTAGTGTTAAGGTTCATAGAATTGCATTTCTGCAAACAATATATTTGTTTTTATTGCTAATTTTGTCCCCTGCTATCCTAAAAGCTAAATCCTGACAGAGCACAATTTCACAGGCCTATAACCACTCTTCGTACCTCACTCAAGTGACGATTCATACGTGTGACCCTAGATATTAGGGATGAGGGACTTTAGTTATGTGAAGAGATTGGAGAAGCTGGGATTGTTCTCCTTAGAGCAGAGAAGATTAAGGGGAGTTTTAATCAAGGTGTTCAAAATTATATGGGGTTTTGATACAGTAAATAAAGAGCAACTATTTGCACTGGCAGGAGAGTCGGTAACCAGAGGACACAGATTTAAGATAATAGACAAAAGAATTAGAGGGGAGATTAGGAGAAATTTTTTTACAGAGCGAGTTGTTATGATCTGGAATACACAGCCAGAAAGGGTGGTGGAAGCAGATTCAATAGTAACTTTCAAAAGGGAATTGGATACATACTTGAAAAGGAAAAATTTGCAGGGCTATGGGACTAATTGGATAGCACTTTCGAAGAGCCGGAACAGGCACAAAGGACCGAATGGCCTCCTTTTGTGCTGTATGATTCTATGATAGTAAGAAACAAATTTGCAAATGCTGGAAATCTGAAATAAAAACAGAAAATGCAGGAAGTTCAAAACAGGCCCATCAGTATCAGTAAAGAGAGAAGGCAGATTAACATTTCAGGTTTATACCCCCTTCAGAACTGAAAACTGAACGGTAAGCAAACCCAGTTTGTAGGGGAAAAGAGAGGACCGAACAGCGGGTACTCCTGTCACTGAGAGGAGTTAATAGGTTGCATGATATGCAAACTTCTTAATAGAGAAGCAGAAACCTGTTAAATGATATAAAAGATCATCTCACTAAAGCAATGAAAGGACATTAGAAGAACATACAAGTAGCTAAGATGGTGCAAAGTACAGGAAAGGCACGATGTCTGACATAACAATTGAAAATCCTGGACAGTTAAGTGTTGGCAGGTTATTTGATTGCAGGGAGTATCACTTTTGTCTTCACCTGATGTTCGCACTTTCTAGTAGGAGTCACTTTAAAATAAAGCTGTTGGACTATAACCTGGTGTTGTGCGATTCCTTACATTTGTCCACCCCAGTCCATCACTGGCAT
The DNA here is from genome assembly GCF_035084215.1 of Heptranchias perlo. Lineage (NCBI taxonomy): Eukaryota > Metazoa > Chordata > Chondrichthyes > Hexanchiformes > Hexanchidae > Heptranchias > Heptranchias perlo. The sequence continues at coordinate 16,288,657 of NC_090337.1, forward strand.
CTCCACATCATGTTTAAAATACTAGGAACAAGAAACCTGGCATTTTTTCCCCCTTGCCCAGAAGTGCTAAGGCCAATTCAAATGCATCAAATGTCACCCTGGATGGGATTAACTAACTCAGCACAGACCGGGAATCAAACATGGGATTCTCTGACCTGCATGGCTCAGTTACAATGCCTTTTAAAAATTCATTCAAGCCATAGAAAAACTAATAATGGTAAAATACAACATATAAGAACATTCAATTTAACAAACTGCTGTGGTGGATGCCAACAACATAAAGAAATAAGTAGAGTTGTAATTAATCAAATAATTACTTGCTGGTCCCCTGAAACTCTGAGCACTGTGAGGTACAGATTCACAATATATTGAGGAAGGAAATTCAATACTGTCACAGTTAGAACAAGGAAAGATGAATCTTGTTGTCCTTTTGTGCATCTTCAGGGTGAGCGATAGCTCATGTATGGTCAGCTATTTTCTGGGAACTCTGGGTATATTGTACCAGGACTGATGATCTTCTGGGACGTAACACCTGGAGGATTACAGTCTCATATAATGTGGATCAAAAGCAAAATATTGCGGATACTGGAAATCTGAAATAAAAACAGAAAGTGCTGGAAATACTCAGCAAGTCAGGCAGCATCTGTGGAGAAAGAAACAGACTTAACGTTTCAGGTCGATGACCTTTTGTCAGAACTGGAAGAAGTTAAAGATTTAACAGTTTTTAAGCAAGTACAGAGCCAGGCAAAGTGGGAGGGAGGGGAGGGGGGAAAAGAACAAAAAGGAAGGTCTGTGATAGAGTGGCGGGCAGGAGTGATTAAATGACAAATGGGATGATGGTGCAAGGCAAGGAGGGTGGCAATGGGACAAGTAAAGAAACTAAAGATAGGTCTAGAGTAGCTATAAATGGCAACAGCAGAACCATTACCAGCACCTGCTGTCTGAAAAAACGGGAGCAGTGGTTATGGTATGTTGTGGACATATATGCTAATAGTTGAACCTGATATCTGTGCAAAGCTTTACTTGCAACAATGTTTATTGTACAAAGGGGCAAACTTTTGAATTATATCAAGCAACTGATCCAATGAGGGAGTCTGTGTAGTTTTAACTCAAAATATGTATTTTTATCATAAAATGAGCTGAAATGTTGACCTTTAAACTCTTTTGTTCCATTCCAACTGACCACTTGTGATTGGTCCTCTTTTTAAATAAGCAGAAACATGAAATTGCGCACTTTCTGGTGTATTTTGTGCCTGAGCTGCATTTACAGCTTCCAGTTGAATTTTATGCTGATATTTTAATGAATAATTTTGCAGTGCTTTTGGTTAGTTTTTTTTTGCTTTAAATTAGAATTTGTTAAACAAAAATGTTGCAGTGTTCTTTAACTTGACCAATTTGGCTTGGTATTAAAGGGCTGCTGGAATTATAACCCAGCTTGAAACAGCACTTTCAGGAGAGAAGGAGTTAAATTGTGTGAATAATTGACTTTTTTTTTTCTCTATCAAATGATGAATAATATGTTTTACTCCTTTATTGAGTATAATATATTACTCCTTTATTGAATACTGTGTGTTACTGCTTTATTGAGTATTATGTATTACTCTTTTATTGAATACTTTATTGCCGATAACATTATCCCCATTGTTGACAGAGCACCGAGAAGGGAATGAGGCATTCCTGACCTTTTACAATGTGACCAGCTTGAATTGTGACAGACCCCTGCCAGTTAATCATGAAGTGGCATTGACAGTGATCATGGAAATCTCCAGAGAGATTTCTGACAGTCTCATCTCCAGGCTGGAAAAGAGAGAAATATGAACATTGTTATCACATTTATTTGTAGGTCATGCATGACGGTAAAGACGTATAGCTGTATGCTTGGCTCTGGGAATACCCAGGCCCTTGGACTACCCGTATAGTTCTTTTACAAAAGAACAGTTTGTGTGCAAAATTGTGCTTTTGCAGCAACAAAAAATTTATTAAACTTGTTTATGTGGCATTGGGGTACTTGAACAAACACATTGGGCTTAATTTTAAAACCGAGCCGGTAAGGGGGCGGGGGGGTCAAATTGAGGTCGGGAAACCCATTAGTACGGGTTACCCAGAGGTCCGTACTATTTTGTCTTTTGTTTTTTGTTGACTGTTTCCCATCCGACTGACTGGTCTCAGTCGGACGGGAGACCAGCCAGGGAGAGGACGTGTTCCATAAGTCTGCAGGTAAGTCTTTATTTGTATGGATGGGGGAGGGGGAGTGGTACGAGTGGGCATAGGTTGGCACGGGGTCGTGAGTCTTGGGGGATGGGATTGGGGGTCAGTCACGGGGAAGTGTCGGGATCGGGGGTCACATGGGGGTCCATGATTGTTGAGGGGTGGAGGGTCGGGGGTGGGAGGATCAGAGTTGGGGGAGGATCGGGGTCGGGGGTGGGAGGATCAGGGTCGGGGGTGGGAGGATCAGAGTGGGGGGATCAGGGTCGGTGGGGGGAGGATCGGGGTCGGGGAGGTCTGCGTCCGTGGGGGGATCCGCGATCGGCGAGGTGGGGGGGGGGGTTCGGTGCAGGCAGGCTTGTTGGGCCTGGGGGAAGCACTCCTGCTCCTCCGGGCCCACAAGCTGTGCCTTTCTAGGCACCTACCTGTTAGTCTCGGGCCTTCTCGCATCCCTTCACGAGGCGTAAAACAGAAGGCCCGGGAATCCCGCCCCCTCCCCCGGGGTTGAAATCGGAATTCGAGGAAAAAAAGGAGGCCTGAAGCCTCCTTGAAAGGTTTTAAGGTCCGACCCGCCTCCTGGGAGCGGGTTGGTCGCCCACCCCTCTTCCCGCCCCGGTGAAAACCAGAAATGGGCAGGTTGAGGGCCGGTCTGAAATGGTGGCAATTTGCAATGCCCCCCTGCCCCCAACCCACCCATTTTTTACTTTGAAAATTGAGCTCATTATGTACAAGAATGTGTATATCACATTGGGGATGTAATAGTGGCATAGCATGTTGGAGCTCCAATGGATGTGTGTGTTTGCATATGTAATTCCCCACAGAGAGAGTTGCAGATTTCAGCCATGCTATTGTGAAGAGATAAACAACTCTTAGCACATCTTCAGAGAAAGAGGGAAAATTGAAGAGAAGAATCACTCAGGATGACATATCTCCTTGAATGCAATGAATGGATTCAAGGGTGTGTGAAGGAGCATATAAATATGATTATTGCAATAACTAGAGCATTTTTAAAAATTCAATTACCAGTTATTATCATCATGCCTCAAATTCTTAAAATGTCCCATGTTGAACTCTACCCTGTAGTCCCACATAAGAAAAAAATGATTTCAATTTGCATCATTTTGCATTAGGTTTTGTGAATTTTGTGTTTCCACATTTTGCACTCAGTGCACATTTGGATTGGTAAAGCACCCAGTACTCTGCTCAGAAATGTGCTTTACCCCTAACAACAACAACAACTCGCATTTATATAACACTTTTAACAGAGTAAAACATCCCAAGGCGCTTCATAGGAGCATTGTCAAACAGAAGAACATTCCCTACTGCACCATTGTGAACTCTTTTATTTCCTCTCTGAGAGATTGCCAATTAATGCTATATTCTAGCCAGTTTTTCACAGCTCTGTGCCCAGCAGGATCTGAATTGAGACTGCCAAACTCATTTCACAGAGGACTGTTACAACTGTCACAGGAAACTTTCAACCCATCAGTCTGGACTAGGATCAAAGCCAGATCCTAGAGGGAAGGGACATTGTTGTGAGTCACTGCTCCACCTAGTTGCTATCTTTTATCACTGTTACTGTTAGGATGAGAGCTATTTTTATTATTTTTTATTAATTGTCAACAGGAAAATATCCACAGACTAATTGCTTCATATGTGTTCTATGCACAGATCCATATTTTGAAACATTAAGCATATCTTATAAATAACAACAAAAAGGAATGTTTTCAAGGTTGTGACTGTAATCTCATGGTTCAAATGATATTTATGACTCTTGCAAGCCTGAACACCTTGCTTAAATTACGTTCGTATAATCACTGCCTGTGATATTACTCCATAGCCAAACAAGGGATCATGAACAAAGCGTATCATTTTCAATGAAGTTCACTTCAAAAGACAATTTAACATTTATTGATTTTGTTACAGGTTTAAATGATACAGACTTTGTTTAAAATTAATATGCTCCTCTGATTAATGATCATTGATATATTTCAGTTCATTAAGTATTCCCAGCAGGAGTCTAACATTAACTTTTTTGGCCCTGATGCAAATACTCTTAAATCAAGATAAATTAGTTTATAATTCTGCATCTGATCATAAATCAGTGCGCAAATGGATGCAGCAAGCAAATTATACAGGATCTTGAATGTAATAATCATATACACTGAACAAATTATATGTGTTATACAGTGTAGCTGTGAATTCAGTATTTTAATTAAAAGAAAGTGAATCATAAATGAGGTGCAAAACAGTAGCTTCATTGGTGCATCAGATAACAAAGAGCTATAAATTGCTGTCATTTTGCATCAGTACTGAAATGTTGTTTGAATTTAAAATAGCACCAAGAAAAATACAAAAATCAAAAGGAATCTTGATAGCACTTGAATGTTGCTACTACATTTCAAATTTACTTGGTTTCTGAGTCTCTTTCTTCATCTTTGACAGGTGAGTCCAAAGGTCTCAGATTGGGGGTGGGGTGAGCACAGTTCACAAATGCTGTATTGTGGAGAGACCAACAGTCTGACTGAAACACAGATTGCAAGATATTAAGCATTCGAGTACATGCAATGAAGTTGGAGCCTAGGCTTGGCACCCTCTGACAGAAACAATCTCTTGCAATTTAAGCGAGGCGATATCACAAGCTTGAAGAATTATTTATGAATTTTGTTTAAATCATGAGACAAGCAACCAGTGATCAGAGCCTGAGCTAGTTCGACAACAAAAATCACAAAGAACAGATGAGGGAAGCCATTCAATGTATTCAGCTCATCTTTCCATAGAAGTCTGTAGATCTCTCGCTAGGGATCAGTCCTTCGCTGTGATATAACGCCATTAAATTTGTACCCCTCACTCCCCCTTTTTCAGCCAATTCCTAACCATCTCCAAGTTTTATCTAGGCTACCCTCTGCCTTAAACTTCTGCCACAGCCTTTCAACTGGAATTTTATCAAAGGGGGAAATTAGCATCTGTGTGGAGAGATAATTTAATGGTCTGCCTTCTACACATCGATCCAATGTCAGCTTTTGTTTAAGCTTAACATCTGTCAATTAATACTTTGATCACAATGATGTGGTGGGGGATGCCCTTCTGTGGTTGAGGATAAGCCACAGTATTACAAAACAGTAGGGAGAGCTTCCTTCTGTGGGACATTCTTTTCTTGGCCTGTGAGTGCTTGATACTGACACCTGCATGCCAAAAATGGCACGGATTCCATCCCTTAGTGTTGACTCTCTAACTTTGGTGAATTTGAAAATTGACCAAAAATAGAAATTTTACATAGACAAAACAACCTAATCAGAGATTACAATAACAGGCTGGTTAGAATTGCAATATTGGGCCAGAATTTGCTGTCAAAATAACAGTGAGGCTAATGGCACTCGCTGTTATTTATGCGCAAATGCTACAGCAACTTCAGGCGAGGGGCAGATGCACGGTTAAATGCAAAAATCCAAAAGTACCATCGCGAAAACAGCATCTCGTTGTCTGCCTTGAAATGCATTGAACGGTGAGAAGTTGCTGCAATTGCGCAGTAGAAACTAACTAAACTCACCACAGAACGTTAAGTCTTGTCCATTTCAGTCTAAGTCCCCTTTTAATGATGTGATAAGTGTTAATTACTGCCAGTCAACCCCTCTGGTACTGAAAATTAACTGTTACACGTGTGGAGTCTCATTCATTCAGGTGTTAATTGTTGTTGGAGATTTTAAAAATGTCAAATTTTAAAATTTAAACTTTAAAAAAATTTCCTTCCTGTCTCTCTTTTCTCACTTTCTTAATCCAATCTTTCTTTTCCTCTCTTTATTTCTCTTTCTGTACCTGTTCTGAAATTGAATTTACCCACTCTAATTTACACTTCCTTCTCACTCCTTGCACTGTTATTTTCAAAATCCTACAATCTGATTGGTTAAGGAGATACACAGTTGCTTGCCCTGTTCACTCAGGTCCCAGATGCCCTCTTTCCTTCGCTGCGACGTAATCAGCTCGCACTTTCAGCAACTTACCACACAAAAAATTTAAAAACCTAAATGTGCAAGGATAGGTCTAACTAATGACAAATGCTGTTAGATACCCTACCACAGCAAATTATGGCCTAATGTGTTTCACCCTTCTCTACACAAAGCAGCCCGTTTGATTGGCACCCCATCCACCACCCTAAACATTCACTCCCTTCACCACCGGCGTACTGTGGCTGCAGTGTGTACCATCCACAGGATGCACTGCAGCAACTCGCCAAGGCTTCTTCAACAGCACCTCCCAAACCCACGACCTCTACCACCTAGAAGGACAAGAGCAGCAGGTACATTGGAACAACACCACCTGCACGTTCCCCTCCAAGTCACACACCATCCCGACTTGGAAATATATCGCCGTTCCTTCATCGTCGCTGGGTCAAAATCCTGGAACTCCCTTCCTAACAGCACTGTGGGAGAACCTTCACCATACGGACTGCAGCGGTTCAAGAAGGTGGCTCACCACCACCTTCTCAAGGGCAATTAGGGATGGGCAATAAATGCCGGCCTCGCCAGCGACGCCCACATCCCATGAACGAATAATAAAAAAAATACAACTCCTACAGTGCATTTAAAGCTTTCCCACTGTGAGCTTTGGAAATTCAATTTCTTTAATTGAAAATGTTTTATTTTTTTCCCTCTGTTTTTTATCCCTTATTTTTGGTGTCCCTATGCTACACACCATTTCCCAATAGAGAGGGTGGGTGAGCCATGCCTAAGCCTGTGTGCTACTCCTAGCATTGCTGCTACAAATAACATGATTTGCTTTTTGATTTTGTGATCTTCTCTGCGGAGAAGTGTCTAACCTGTTTCCCCTTTTCCCCCAGTTGCCCTGAACGAGATTTGCAATGTAACGACCATGACCCAAACAGCATCCTACCTTCCCATTGTACATCACTTTGGTGCAACAACACACTGACCCACTGTACCATAGCTCTGCCTAGATTTTCATAACTACAGTCCTTAGGAAGTATAGAATGGCAAAGATCAATGTCAAGTTTGAAAAATGAAGATAATCTATTTCCAGAACACCAAATGCTGGAAAGATAGGAAACAAGTGTATTTTGTTTAAATGCTCTGAACAAAGTTACACTACGGTAAAGAAAACAGCTTTTTCAACAGACCAGGCTGCCACTTTCAAATCATAAGACCAGCTTCAAACACCTAAACAGTTGTAAGTGTTTTTGGAAAGAAGGAATGTCAGTAGAAAAGGTAGTTGCAGCAATTTAGGCAAAGATAAATTAACAGTTGCTGGCTATTTGTTATCGCCTGCAATGTCAGCGTATTTAAAGTATAAGAAAAGGATCCTGTTTCTGTTGAGATAGCGACAGCTCAGGCTATCAGCAATCAGACCAGCAGAGCATGATGTTTTATGGTCTCTGGCCAAACCTGCTTATCTTGTTTCTCTCAATATTTTTTATAAATTGAGTCAACAAATACGAGAGTAAAACTGTACTGGGAGGGGAAGCTTCCTTTCTTTTTAAGATGCTGAAAAAATGACATTGCAGCATATGAATGGAATTTACAGTTTATCTGCATATCATTTCACTTTAGATACAGCTTTATGAATGGATTAACATTATGATTTTTTGAGTGTGGGTAAGGCTGGATAGGGCAAGAAATATATGATCCTGTTTATTATATGGTGTTTAATCATGTCACCATAATATAAAGACATGGGAGTAATTGTTGACTCATAGAAAGAAGGAAGAAAGTGTCATTTATATAGAACATAAAATGATGGATGATGGGGTGCACAGATGGCAGAGCTGAGTCAAAACCCAGAGCTTCACTATTTGTTTTCCTGTGCTCGAGATATTTCAATAGCATTTGAAACACAGAAACTTTCACTGCACACTTTTGTTTTATTATTCCTGTTTGCGCAACCTGAACAGCCAGAAATGTTATGAATTATTCTTAAAAAAGAATTGTTTCCGTTGGAAAATTGATCACTAGTTTATGCTGCAATAGATGGCATGATAATAATGTGGCAAAATTTAAGTATTTTTGACTAAACTTTAGCTTGGTATTGGCTTCTTTAATTCTGTCACTGTATATAAGAGGTTAAAAACAAATTTAACTCAGAGATCATATCCCAGCTTAACTCAATACATTTCTGTGACAATTATTCATTGGTTGCCAGGCATTTTGCTTGAGGAAGGAGCCAACCACTCAGTTCAAATTCACTGAGAACAGTTCTGGTCTCCATGAGCTCAATTTTAAAAGGGTGGCGAGATGGCAGCGCGGGGCGGGGCGGGGTGGGGGGTGGGTGTAGGTGCGTGTGGCAAACCCGAATTTTTTTTAAAAACTTATCTTTTCTGACACGATGTAATTGATGGTGATTAAAGTTGTTTCCGGGTTTCGCATCCGGCAGCTAGCCCGCCAACAGGAGCTGCAACGCTGGGGCGGGGAAGAGAAAAAGAGAGAGAGGGCGAGACATCATCCAGCGCTGGAACAGAGAGTGGAGGGCGCTGAAGATCGGGGGGAGATCAGAGGGGAGACATCGGGGGCTGAGACGGACACCGGGGGGAGAGGGGGACATCGGACATCAGAGCAGGGGGGTGCAGGTGACGTCGGTGGAAAGGTAGGTTTATTTTGTTTTTTTAACTTTGTGCAATGGTTTTTATTTAATTTATTTGGTTTATTTTTGCCTGATCTGGCCCTTCGCGCCTGGTTTCACCAGGCATGAATCGGAAGCCGTGGGAAAGCCACCCAGGTAATTTAAAAATTGTTTTAACTATCTACTATGTCAGAAATAAAGTACCTTAAATTTTTTTTTTTTTTTATTCGTTCACGGGATTTGGGCGTCGCTGGCAAGGCCGGCATTTATTGCCCATCCCTAATTGCCCTCGAGAAGGTGGTGGTGAGCCGCCTTCTTGAACCGCTGCAGTCCGTGTGGTGACGGTTCTCCCACAGTGCTGTTAGGAAGGGAGTTCCAGGATTTTGACCCAGCGACAATGAAGGAACGGCAATATATTTCCAAGTCGGGATGGTGTGTGACTTGGAGGGGAACGTGCAGATAGTGTTGTTCCCATGCGCCTGCTGCCCTTGTCCTTCTAGGTGGTAGAGGTCGCGGGTTTGGGAGGTGCTGTCGAAGAAGCCTTGGCGAGTTGCTGCAGTGCATCCTGTGGATGGTGCACGCTGCAGCCACAGTGCGCCGGTGGTGAAGGGAGTGAATGTTTAGGGTGGTGGATGGGGTGCCAATCAAGCGGGCTGCTTTATCTTGGATGGTGTCGAGCTTCTTGAGTGTTGTTGGAGCTGCACTCATCCAGGCAAGTGGAGAGTATTCCATCACACTCCTGACTTGTGCCTTGTAGATGGTGGAAAGGCTTTGGGGAGTCAGGAGGTGAGTCACTCGCCGCAGAATACCCAGCCTCTGACCTGCTCTCGTAGCCATGGTATTTATATGGCTGGTCCAGTTAAGTTTCTGGTCAATGGTGACCCCCAGGATGTTGATGGTGGGGGATTCGGCGATGGTAATGCCGTTGAATGTCAAGGGGAGGTGGTTAGACTCTCTCTTGTTGGAGATGGTCATTGCCTGGCACTTATCTGGCGCGAATGTTACTTGCCACTTATGAGCCCAAGCCTGGATGTTGTCCAGGTCTTGCTGCATGCGGGCTCGGACTGCTTCATTATCTGAGGGGTTGCGAATGGAACTGAACACTGTGCAGTCATCAGCGAACATCCCCATTTCTGACCTTATGATGGAGGGAAGGTCATTGATGAAGCAGCTGAAGATGGTTGGGCCTAGGACACTGCCCTGAGGAACTCCTGCAGCAATGCCTCAATGAGGGACATTTGGTTCTTTATCGATCATCCCGCTGGCTTTAATTGCCAGCCGGACTTCCGCATTCGGGAAGCCCGCGCACACACAGGCGCGTCTGTGGGAAACACGGATTTCGCCAGGTTGGGGCCGGCTTCCTCACCCATTCGGGATTGTCACAGCCTTCTCCCCAACCCCCACATACCTGCAATTTTATTTGAAAATCAGGGCCCATGTCACAAAAAGGAGATAGAATCACCGGAGAAAGTGCAAAAAAGATTTATTAGGATGATACTAGAACCGAGAGGTTACAACAATGGGAAAGACTGAACGTGCTGGGGCTCTTTTCTCTAGAAAAGAGAAGACTGAGAGAAGACCTGATAGAGGTCTTTAAAATTTATGAAGGGGTTTGATAGGGTAGACGTAGAGGTGTTTCCACTCGTGGGGGAGATCCAAAACTAGGGGCCATAAATATAAGATAGTCACTAATAAATCCATGATGTGGAGATGCCGGTGATGGACTGGGGTGGACAAATGTAAGGAATCTTACAACACCAGGTTATAGTCCAACAAACTTATTTTAAAATCACAAGCTTTCGGAGATTATCCCCTTCACCTGACGAAGGGGATAATCTCCGAAAGCTTGTGATTTTAAAATAAATTTGTTGGACTATAACCTGGTGTTGTAAGATTCCTTACTAATAAATCCAATAAGGAATTCAGGAGAAACTCCTTTACTCAGAAAGGTAAGAATGTGGAACTTGCTACCATGTGGAGTGGTTGAGGCGATTAACATAGATGCATTTAAGGGAAAGCTAGATAAACACACTAGGGAGAAAGGAATAGAAGGATATGTTGGTAGGGTGAGATGAAGTAAGGTGGGAGGAGGCTCATGTGGAGCATAAACAGTGGGCCTGTTGGGCCGAATGGCCTGTTTCTGTGCTGTAAATTTCTATGTAAATACAGACATTTGTTCACATATCTATGTAATTGGATGATTTTTTAATTTAACGGAGAATTATTTAATTCATGAAGCCCTATTACAGAGATAATTATTAGCCTGCTCTTTTTAAGACAGTGAGTTTAATCTGGAGCCTTCAAAGGGAAGACAGTCTGTTTGGAATTTCCAAAGCGGGTTAGTTTGAGGTAGATAACTCCTATAGTTGATTTAAAAAGAGAAAAAGAATCACCATAGTAATTATAGTGTTTGCACTAGAGTCGCAAACAATTTATTATTTTATGCAATATGAGTAAGTCATATATTACTGTTACTCTGCCACTTCTTGAAGACAAGGAAGATCCCATGGAGACACAAGATAAAACCAGTAGCTGATGTGATCAGAAAAAAAGTCATCTCTGTTTAGTATCCTAGACACTACAATATTTTACCTGGAAATCATGGCAACACACTCAACGATATAGGGAGTGAGGGCTCACTACAAAAATATCCACTAAAAAGGGTGAAAGAATCCAAAAACATAACAAATGTAATGTGGAATGACTATCGGCAATACACTATCTTGTTTTGCTCTTATTCTAGCAGGCCCCCAAGTTACTGTGCTGTCTTGAAGTGCTAGATCTTCCAGTGGAGGTCACGATGTGCTCAGGGCTGCATCACCCATGCATGTACTGGCAAAAAAAAATCCACTTGGAAATGCACTTGCATCTTTTAAATTAATTCCCCTGCGGCCATCTGTTCATATAAACAGGATTGATGTCAGGAATTATTACTGTCTTACAAACTAAATGTTCTTCAACATAGAAGTTTGCTATATAATACAGAGCCCTGGAAATATGAATCTACTTCAGTACTCCCAATGAAGACTCATGCGGGTGGATTCAAAGTTACGAGTTTAATAGAGAAATGTACAAACTGAAAGAGAATTTAGTAGTGAGAGCACTATCCCACATGGAAAGATTTTAACTGTCAGCTTGGCTCAGTGGTAGCACTTTCATCTCTAAGCCCCTTGCCAGGATTTGAGCACATAATCTAGGTGAACATTTCAGTACAGTACTGAGGGAGCACTGCATTGTTGCAGGTACCATCTTTCGAGGAAGATGTTAAACCAAGGCCCCGTCTATCTGTTCAGGTGGATGTAAAAGATCCCATGGCTCTATACAAAGAAGAGCAGGAGAGTTTTACCAGAGTCCTGGCAAACATTTATTCCTCAATCAACACCTCTAAATCAGATTAACTGGTCACTTACCTCATTTGCTGTTTGTATACAAATTGGCTGTTGCGTTTGCCTACATAACAACAGTGACTACACTTCAAAAGTAATTCATTGGTTATAAAGCGCTTTGGGGATGTGAAAGGTGCTCTATAAATGCAAGTTCTTTCTCTTTTTTTCTCTTTTCCATAAATGCAATATGCCAAGGTTCATAGTGTGAGGCAGTTCTCAACTTTCAAAAACCAACCAACAGCCAGGGGAAGTCAGCCTGCAGGGGAAATGAACAATTAAGGCTTTATGCACAATGGGAAAAAAATGTAATTTTGACAAGCACTGTAATATATGGGGGCTCTAAATTAAGGAAAAGTCTGCCTAACAAGGATATCCTGCTAACATCTATTAACAAATGGAATATATAGTCCACCACAGAAAATTCATTTTTAGCAACAATTCAACTACTTGCTGTGTGGATGGATTGTGTGACGAAGCAGAAAGTGTGAAAGGGATCCATTTAAATGCTTGTCTAATAAACCCTAGCGAAACTTGAAAGACCAGGGACAAAAAAAGAAAGTATTGAGAGTCCAGAATTGAGTCCATGGGCTCAATTTTCAAAGTAAAAAAACGGGTGGGTTGGTGGCGGGGGGACATTGAAAATTGCCACCAATTCAGACCCGCCCCCATCCCACCTCCGACCTGCCCATTTCCAGTTTTCACAGGGGCAAGAAGAGGAGTTCAGGCCTTAAAACCTTTCAAGGAGGCTTCATGCCTCCAATTTCACTAATTCCCGATTTCAACCCCAGGAGGCCGGGATTCCCAGTCCTTCTGTTTAACACCTCGTGAAAGGAGGCAAGAAGGCCCGAGACTAACAGATAGGTGCCTAGAAAGGCACAGCTTGTGGGCCTGGAGGAGTAGGAGTGCTTCCCCCAGGCCCAACAAGCATACCTGCACCAACCCCCCCCCTTCCCGATCGTGGACCCCCAACCCCGATCCTCCCCCTCCGACCCTCCCTCTCAATAATCGCGGACTCCCGCAATGACCTCCCGATCCTGCCCCCCCCCCCCCCCCCGTGACTGATCCCCGAACCCATCGCCTTGACTCGCTACCCCTGTGCCAACCCATGCCCCTTGCCCACCCATGACCCCCGTGCCCCCCTCCCCCATCCATGCAAGCAAAGACTCAAAGACTTACCTAAAGACGTCCTCTCCCTGGCTGCTCTCCCGTCCGACTGAGACCAGCCTGTCAGTCAGATGGGAAACCGACAAAAAAAAAGACGTCCTTAGGTCAAAATCATATGGACGTCCGGGAAACCCGTACTAATGGGTTCCCCGGCGTCAAATTGACCTTCCCGACTCCATTTTAAAATTGAGCCCCATGTCTCGCCATTGTCTCCAAATTGCCAATTGTGGACCGCAGCCACATCTTATACCATTTAGTGCCCAGCAACCTGGAGCATATTTTCACTTTGTTTGCCAAATTTAGTTCAATCTTTAAAGTTAAAGTGGACATTTTAGTTCATTTTTCTTAAGAATATTCAGTTTCATAGTTTCACAGTAAACTATGCAGGGTGCATGCCCAAAAATACAATGAATAAGTTATAGGAACATAGGAATATAGGAGGAGGAGGAGGCCATTCAGCCCCTCGAGCCTGCTCCGCCATTTGATAAGATCACGGCTGATCTGTGATTTAACTCCATATACCTGCCTTTGGCCCATATCTCTTTGTGTGTAGAAGTGTTTTCTAATCTCACTCCTAAAGGTTTGGCTCTAATTTTTAGACTGTGTCCCCCTACTCCTAGAATCCCCAACCAGCGGAAATAGTTTCTCTCTATCCACCCTTAATATCTTTTAAACTTCGATCAGATCACCCCTTAACCTTCGAAACTCTAGAGAATACAACCCCAATTTGTGTAATCTCTCCTCGTAACTTAACCCTTGAAGTCTGGGTATCATTCTAGTAAACCTACGCTGCACTCCCTCCAAGGCCAATATGTCCTTCCGAAGGTGCGGTGCCCAGAACTGCTCACAGTACTCCAGGTGCGGTCTAACCAGGGTTTTGTATACCTGCAGCATAACTTCTGCCCCCTTGTACTCTAGTCCTCTAGATATAAAGGCCAGCATTCCATTAGCCTTATTGATTATTTTCTGCACCTGTTCATGACACTTCAATGATCTATGTTCCTGAAACCCTAAATCCCTTTGGACAGCCACTGTTTTTAAACTTTTTACCATTTAGAAAGTACCCTGTTCTATCCTTTTTTGATCCAAAGTGGATGACCTCACATTTGTCTACATTGAATTCCATTTGCCACAGTTTTGCCCATTCACCTAATCTATCAATACCCCTTTGTAATTTTATGATTTCATTTACACTGCTTACAATGCCACCAATCTTTGTGTCATCGACAAACTTAGATATGAGACTTTCTATGCCTTCATCTAAGTCGTTAATAAATATTGTGAATAATTGAGGCCCCAAGGCAGATCCCTGTGGGACTCCACTGGTCACATCCTGCCAATGTGAGTACCTACCCATTATCCCTACTCTCTATCGCCTTTCGTTCAGCCAACTTCCTAACCAAGTACGTACTTTTCCCTCGATTCCATGGGCTTCTAACTTAGCTAACAGTCTCTTATGTGGGACCTTATCAAATGCCTTCTGGAAGTCCATATAAATAACATCCATTGACATTCCCCTGTCCACTACTTTAGTCACCTCTTCAAAAAATTCAATCAGCTTTGTCAGGCATGACCTACCTTTCACAAATCCATGCTGGCTCTCTCTGATTAACTGAAAATTCTTGAGGTGTTCAGTCATCCTATCCTTAATTATAGACTCCAGCATTTTCCCCACAACAGATGTTAGGCTAACTGGTCTATAATTCCCTGGTTTCCCTCTCTCTCTTTTCTTAAAAAGCGGAGTGACGTGCAGTTTTCCAATCTAGAGGGACAGCACCTGAATCTAGAGAACTTTGAATGATTATAGTTAGGGCATCTGCAATGTGCTCACCTACTTCCTTTAAAACCCTGGGATGGAAACCATCTGGTCCTGGGGATTTGTCACTCTTTACTGCTATTATTTTCTTCATTACTGTTGTTTTAGTAAACCTGAACGCTGCAAAATTCAAGCTAGTGATCACGGTCCATGAGGATACACCTACTTCTTGTCATTCAAGCACATTCACTGTGAAAGTACTATAATACAAAGTATGACATCTGGACTCTATGGACTAGGTTGCAAGATTGGGCCACATCTTCAGAGAGATGCCTCTGGCCCTAGTGACTTTCCAGTCTCAGGATCATTTACATAATTTTGGTAGGTTCCCCTGCCTCCGATGGGGAATCCGCCTGGAGTGGGGGTGGGGAATGGCCACAGAAGCTTCAGAGACCTTGCACAGCATGATGTAAAAGGTATGATCAGTAAGTTCGCTGATGATACAAAAATTTGTAGGGTGGTAAATAGCGAGGAGGATAGCCTTAGTCTGCAGGACGATATAGATGGGTTGGTCAGATGGGCGGAACAGTGGCAAATGGAATTTAACCCGGAAAAGTGCGAGGTGATGCACTTTGGAGGGACTAACAAGGCAAGGGACTACACAATGAATGGGAGGACCCTAGGCAAGACAGAGGGTCAGAGGGATCTTGGTGTGCAAGTTCACAGATCCCTGAAGGCGGCGGAACAGGTAGATAAGGTGGTAAAGAAGGCATATGGGATACTTGCCTTTATTAGCCGAGGCATAGAATATAAGGGCAAGGAGGTTATGATGGAGCTGTATAAAACACTGGTTAGGCCACAGCTGGAGTACTGTGTGCAGTTCTGGTCGCCACACTACAGGAAGGATGTGATCGCTTTGGAGAGGGTGCAGAGGAGATTCACCAGGATGTTACCAGGGCTGGAGCGCTTCAGCTATGAAGAGAGACTGGGAAGATTGGGTTTGTTTTCCTTGGAGCAGAGGAGGCTGAGGGGGGACGTGATTGAGGTGTACAAAATTATGAGGGGCATAGATAGGATGGATACTCAGGAGCTTTTTCCCTTCATTGAGGGTTCTATAACAAGGGGGCATAGATTCAAGGTAAAAGGCGGGAGGTTTAGAGGGGATTTGAGAAAGAACTTTTTCACCCAGAGGGTGGTTGGAGTCTGGAACTCACTGCCTGAGAGGGTTGTGGAGGCAGGAACCCTCACAACATTCAAGAAGCATTTGGATGAGCACTTGAAATGCCATAGCATACAAGGCTACGGACCAAATGCTGGAATATGGGATTAGATTAGACTGGGCTTGATGGCCGGCGTGGACACGATGGGCCGAAGGGCCTCTATCCGTGCTGTATAATTCTATGACTCTATGATGTTGCTGGCAGTCTCAGTGCTCCTGATACAAATTCAAAAACAAATTTAAAACTTTTTTTTTGCATTTGACACCAAAGCCCATGCAGTCATTTTATTGCATAAACTTTTGGACCATCGCCATGCTGAATGCCAGGGACCAACAGTTACGGATCTAGCATTACTATGGATCAAATAATTCAAAATACCTTGGGTAACATAGTTCCATCATTTGACTGTTATACTGAAGATTATTGGCAGGAAAATGAGTAGGGTCATAGTGGACCAATTTTACATCCCTATCTGCCCCAGTCCTGCCCAGAAATGGGAGGGTGGAAAATCCAAGCCTATACCTCACATTGAAGGGCTCCTCCATATATTATTTTTTTAGCCTGCGGCTGAGCTTTGCTGTTGTCGTACATACATAGGAAAGCTCTTGACCTCGGTGGCATGGTGTACTGTGTTATGATGTGGTAAAACATGGGCCCATTCCCACAATTCCCCGCACAATAACTTCCATATCTCAGAGCATACTATCATGATGGGATGTTGTACAGAAATAGGCAATTATCCACAGGGAGTGTGAAAACTGGAAGGCTGAATCACTCCAGATGTTCTCAAGAAGCCATTTGTAGAGTGGCAACTGCAGAGACCCTAGAGCAGGTCACTTGCTGACCTTCTCAACCTGTGATAGTGTGTGGGAAGGCAAGCAGAGCAGAAGGAGATACGGTAACAGAAATCCACACTGACACTAATGTTTCTTTTAAATGTTGGACAAAAGTATTGAGGGCTGAGAACTCTCCCTTCCACTGGAAAATTTCTGTTGCCAAAATGTGCACGAGCAGTGAAAAATCTGATTAGATTCCCAAATAGTTCTCATTTAACAATCATAGTATGTACTTTGTACATTGAGACTAAAAAATCAGGTACCTTATGACGCGTCATTTTATTTACAGGAAATCTACAGTTGCATTTATTTCCAAAATATTTTGAGGTGTGAATATGGATGTCAGCACTCAAGAAATACTTGATGAAATCAGGATTTCTCAGGAACAAGGTGATGAAGGAAACTTGTTTTACTTGTATGTGGCGACCCCTGGTGGAGCTCCAAAAAACATCCATAAAAAAGTGGTAAAGCCTTTTCTGCAGGAACGCGGATGGCAGAAGGTCAGCTACCCAAACACTGGATTCAGGTACATGAATCATTTGAAGTGATCTCTGGTGATTATTAGTTATACCACATGACCCTGCACCATCACCTCCAGAGTCCCTTAAGCTCAACCAGACCATTCCCAATATTGGCATCCTATTCAACCCCCATATCCTATCTATGCTTATTTCCATCTCTGCAGCATTGCCCACCTCCACCCCTACCTTAGCCCTTTCACTGCCAAAACCGTCATACATGCCTTTTGTCACTTCCAGACTAGATTACTCTAACACTCTCCTTTCTGGCCTTCCTTCCCCCACCCTCCACAAACTCCAACTTGCCCAAAACTCTGCTGCACATATCCTGTCATGCACTAAGTCTTGCTTCCCAATAACCACCTGTTCTCGCTGACCTATATCATCTTCCCATCCCGCAATGCATTAAATTTAAGATCCTCGTTCTCAACTTTAAATTCCTCCATAACCTCACATTTCCGCCCCCCTCCCCTCCAATCCATGCAATCTCTCCAGCCCTATATATCCATCCCCCAAACATGGATTCTGTAACTGGCCTTTTGTGTATCCACTCTCCATTAATGCCGTCATTGGTGGCAGAACCTTCAGGAATTCTCTCCCTAAACCTCTCAGCCTCTTCCTCCTTTTTAAAAACCTCCAATCCCATCTGCTTGACCAAGCTTTTGGTCACCCTTTCTAACCCCTCCTTTCCTGGCTCGGTGTCTGTTTTCCTTATGCTTATCTGTGAAGCATGTTGGGGCGTTCTTTACATTAAAGGCGCTATGTAAATCCTAGTTGTTGCTCTTGTGACAGTTTGATGAAACAATGTGTGAAAGCATTAGTAGTAAAAACATTATTTTGTAGCCTTATTTTCTATTGCTGTTGAAATGGGTGGTAAGGATTGATTGTTTTGATTCTAAGATGTAGCACAAGAGGACAACATGTGTTGAAGGATTGGAATATCTGACTAACAGGCATACGACTGAATCTGTGCCACTTTGAGACAGAGTGTGATTTTACATCAGGCATTTTAAACCAGCTAAAGTGGTCTGATTGCAAACAAGCCATAGCTTTATTTAAATATTCTAATGCATTGAAATAAAGAATGATTTTCCATCTGCTCAGCACAGGATTGAGCTGGGTGCTCGCATTAGCCGTTAGGAATATGCTTAAAGTGTCAGCCTTGGCTCAGTGTTAGCACTCTTCCTCTGCGTCAGAAGGTCATGGGTTCAGAGCCTTGAGCATATAACATAGGCTGCCACTTCAGTCCGGTACTAAGGGAGTGTTGCACTATTGATGGCGCCCTCTTTCGGATGAGATGCTAAACCAGGTGGTGACCTCTCGGTTGGACATAGAAGATGCCATGGCACTATTCGAAGAAGAGCAAGGGTCTTCTCCCAGGGTCCTGGCCAATATTTCTCCCTCACTTAACATCACTAAAACAGATTAACTGGTTAATTATCTCATTGCTGTTTGTGGGACCTTTTTCCCTACATTACAACAGTGATTACACTTCAAAAGTACTTCATTGGCTGCTGTGAAACGCTTTTGGATGTCCTGAGGGTGTGAAAAGTGCTATAGAAATGCAGGTTTGCTCGTTCGTTAAGTAACTCTTCAAGGACCTGAGGGTTTTTTTCCTTTGGCAATTTTGCATTATGTTTTTAATACAGGTTCCAGTTATTAATTTGTATTTTTTTCATTTTTCTTTTTTAAAAAAACACTTCATTGAAGATTTTTTCTCTTCTTTTGCATCTCACTTGCAGTATGGATGAAATGTTACAAGATGAATGAAGACATGCCAAGGAGATCAGTAGGCAACAGAGCCACATTGCCCACACTCTATTACACCAGCAATCATATCTGCAACCCCTGGCACAGCTACTTGGCATTGACCGTGGGGAACTGGCTCCAAGGCATCACAGAGTCAGTTACAGATATGTACCATCTGCTGCATGGGCAACTAGAGCCAACCTGCACTATAGGGACAGTTGGCTTAACCCTTAATGTTTTGCCTCCTTTGTCCAGCCAGGCATACTGCACTGCTGTCCTCTGGGGAGGGTGCTCTGTATTGCCCAATTCATGCAGCAGCACTTGCATCTCTCCAGCCGTCTAACAGGGAGTTCAGATGCACCATTTCTCCGTTGTTTGCCCACAAACTCCCTTTCCTGCCTCCACATTTATTTTGCCAGTCACTAGGTTTTGCCAGCCACTTTTTGTGCTCCTGTCTTCGAAAAGCTATAATATACAGAAGAAACATTTATAACCTTTCTAACTGGTGGCATTCCTTTAATTTACCAGCAACCCTTAAAAGAAGTGCAATTTCCCACCCTACCCCTTTGGCAAGCTTCCAGTGCTAAGCCCAGTATGGGCTGGGAACTTGCCATGAATAAATAATGAGGGCTAACCCCAGGAAGTCCAAGAGATGAACCCTGCTGGAAATCAGCAAGTGGCACGTTCACTGTGAGAATGCTTTGCCAGTTTATGTGGCCTCTAGGAGAATCTAAGAGTGCTTGTGGGTGGAAAAAGGTAGTTGGACAGGGCAGTGGAATTGCTCCATCCCTGATCTTCTGTCATTTTTATCTACGGTAAGAACCACCACTTATTTTGATTCCAAAATTTTTTATAGTGACATCACTGGAACCAATTTCCAATCAACATGTTGATTTACCTTTATTTGTATTTAAAGTAAATGTCTACATCTTTTATTGTGTATAATTTTTATTGCTTACCTGATTGTACTGTGTGATGAGAAGTTATGGAATATAAATCATATGCCGTGGTCCTCAGCACATATCCTTTATTTTTATTTCTTGCTCATTAGTGCAGACCTATTGCAATGTGACTGTCTGATTAGAGATGAGACTGTAGATATTGCTATTCAGATCATCTAGTTTCTTTGCAAAAAAAATCTCAGTGCCAAAATTGTGCTTTGAATACCAAAAGGAAAGTACTTATTACAACTATTTCTGACATTGGGAGAATGTATTCAATAACCTAAAAAGTGTAAAAATGTAGGCTTAGAGAGGTTATTTATAGAAATTATCAAGCACAATGCCAATAGCTCAGTACTAATCAATCCTTATTGTTACCCACAGTCACTGGTGCCAGACTGGTTGGCACCAACCATCTCTAGCTTCCAATTGGGTTTTTATTTCTTTTGTTTGTGATATGGTCTAGCAGATATCTTTAGATAATCAATAATCAGTAACATCATTGATAGTTTCACAGTAACACCATTCTCCCACCACCATTTAGTAAGTTGTTTTTTTCCAAGTTTCTCCCTTGTTGCCTGAAGACGGTGAGTGGACTACGGCCTCACGCCACCTGCAGCCCTCGAGAATCTCGCAAACGTGACCAATCATCTTGTGTGAGCCTAGACTGAGTTTTGAAAGGCTATTCAAACATGCAGGACATTACAGCCAACCCCAGTACTGTTCCCGCCTGCAGTCCATATACACACGTACTCTTTTCAGCAGGCATTGCTGGAGAACATTCAGCAGTGGAAACCCAAGCTGAACTTTTCCCTCCCTAGCCATAGGCACTGAAACCCATGTAGCAGTTCAATAGCTTTACAACCTTATGGACTCAACATTGATTTCAATAACTTCAGATCATAACCACTGCTCCCATTTTTTTTGGACAGCAGGTGCTTTAATGGTTCTGCTGCTGCCATTTATGACCACTCCTGACCAACCTTTTTGTTTTTTAACCTGTCCCATCACCACCTTCCTTGCCTTGCACCATCATCCCTTTTGTCATTTAATCTCTCTTGCCCTCTGCCCTATCACAGACCTTCTCTTTTGTTGTCCCCCCACTCCCCCACCCCACCCAACTTTCCCTGGCTCTGTATTGCTTAAAAACTTTAACTCTTTCAACATCTTCCAGTTCTGACGAAAGGTCTTCGACCTGAAACGTTTCTTTCTCCACAGATGCTGCCTGACTTGCTGAGCTTCTCCAGCATTTTCTGTTTTTATTTCAGATTTCCAGCATCCGCAGTATTTTGCTTTAGAGTTCAGTTGCTGCACCAGGAATCAAAGCTTAAATCTTTGGCTACTGTACAGGGAGTACCTTATCTTTCAGACCCACCTGTACAATGTGCAGTATTGCTACCTCCAATGTATGAAAATCATTTGCTAAGGCACAACATTGTGCAAATTCATGATGCTTATGAATTCTACGGTTCTTTTTACTCCAACAGCCTGAGCAGGATGCTGTAATGGCTTTCCCACTAGGTGAAGGCAGCTGGGAAAAGGATCAGGGCCAGAAGTGACCCAAATAGTTAGTTTTATTTTACTGTCCTTGTGGGGTCAGGAAGAGCAAGAGTGCACCTCCAGGCCCCACAAGGAAAGCTTGGGCTTCCGCTACCGCAGACTTTCTTTCCTAATCGCAAGCCCCTGCCACCAGGCCGCACGATTTTCCACCTCTTCCAGCCTGGAATGAGTGGGAAGTTGGCCAGCTGGATTGAAATGAGGCCCAGGGGTTTAAATAGCCCGGGCCTCATTTTTGAACACACACACACCTGTACCTACCCACCCAAAATCCACCCGGATTTAAAATGGGCGCCACTGTCTTTCTCACTGGAGTGTTATCTTGCCTCTACTTACCTCCTACTCCCGATAACCCGGCTGAAATAAGGATGCCATTTGCATGGAGAATTGTGCAGAAGAATCCAGGCCCTGTCAGCAAACTGCAGTGAAGATTTTCCACTAAGCATTGAATTACTGCTTGATATTGCAACCAGATTAGCCTGAATCCATTTTACACAATGCAGACACATTGTATCACAGGCCAGGGCATTGTCCACTTAGAGTTAACGACCATTTTTAACTAAACTGGATTTTATCACCCAACCACTAGTTTTTTTTAAATAATTTGTTATTCGTCATAGACCACTGACATTGTGCCTTCAGTGGAGCAATCAGGTAGAGGAAGGTCTGGAGAAGTATTTTCTATTTTTCATTTAGTTGGGAATTCCACGCTTTAATGGGCAGGCTGTTTATAATGACTTTTTATGCATGTGTTCATCATTTCAGGGATTAAATGCCTGAGTGGTGTAGGCGGAAATGAAAATAACAGGGTTACAGTAATAAAGAACATAACTGTAGTCAGGGCAGCAATTATTTTGCCCTATCACTTGAAAACAACAAATAAACAGTGCCTGTTTTTTTAAATATATATATATATATATATATATATATAGCAGATCACAGCTTTTACAGGAATATTTGAGTGAAGTGTAACACAATTTTCCCACCTTATGCAGGGCATTATACTTTTGCCACAAAATGTCCGATGGGCAGGAGAAAGCAGAAGCAGTGAGAGACCGAACAGAGCTGAAAAACAAACTGGATGAATGTAAAGAACTGAATGGGAATGACTTCAAAGTCCATATGGTGCTGTCCATGCCAGTAAATTACAATGAAGATTTTGTCGAACTGACCTCGCAACCTGGGTCTATTGAATGGTGAAAGTCGAGCTGATGCAGGAGTGGGTACTCTAGCAACTCAGATTGTCTGTCTGCAATGGATATGTATCCTCCAACAAATGTTGAACCATTGGCTAGTTCTAGTAGCACTTTCTTACTTTACCCAGTGAATGTTAATAATCAGGGCATGATTTATTTGGGTTAAACCCTGTCAACAAAGCATAAATGGCCTTTGAGCTCAGCTCACTAAAGTATTCCATTGAAAATAATATGTGCAATTGATTACATTTTTAAAATTGTTCTTATCCTATTTGATCCACTTTCCTCTCTACCCAATGCTCTCAGCTGGAAAGATGGAAGAGTCTGGATTGTAGACTGTCCCTTAGCCACAGTCAATGCCGTTCTGAATGAGCTGACATGCAGCATGCTCTGGAGTATGCAATTGGTCCTTCATGGCAAGTTGTCTGCCTATCTAGTAACCTTGTTGATTGCTATCATGTAGAGAGTCATAAATGCGAATGCTGTACATGTCAGTGGATGGAAAAATTCACGCAGCTGCAACTATAAAAGGGAAACAGAAATACCTCTTAACTCTTAAGATGATAATCTGAGATAGTAAATTGAAGTCAACCTTCAATACTAAAAACAGGAATAAATGAACAAAACTTTTTTTTTCCCACACATAGAAAGTATAAAATAAATAAACTTTGGAACTAGTTATTCCTTTTTAGGAATGTGTTCCTAATTTAGTTTAGTACTCTTAGGTTTCCCAGATTTACCGAATGTTACTATTATACTCTGCAAGTACAAAGGCATTTCACAATTTAACCTTTTTTGGTTAATTGGAGGATCTTGTGTTTAAAAATAATGTACTTCAATGATTTAAATGTACCTTGTTAGCTTTGCGCATGTTTTAAAAGAATTAAAAATTATATATTTAAAAGATTTACATGTCTACCTCGCTAGTGCTGCGTGTTTTAAAAGAATTATATTGTTTCCCACCTTGCACCGTAAATAAACTTGAGCTCATCCAAATCTCTGCTATCCATTATCATAACTCGCACCAAGTCCTGTTCACCAAGAACTAGAGAGGAAATGAGGAGAAATTTTTTCACACAGAGGGTTGTTAAGATCTGGAACGCACGACCTGAAAGGGTGGTGGAAGCAGATTCCACAGGAACTTTCAAAAGGCAATTGGACATGTCCTTGAAGAGGACTAATTCGCAGGGTCACGGGGAAAAAGCTGGGGTGTGGTACAACGTTGGACAGCTCTTTCAAAGAGCCGGCAGAGACATGACAGGCTGAATTGCGTCCTTCTGTGCTGTAAGATTCTATGATTCTCTGGGCTCAAGGCTGGGGAGAGCAAAAACTAATGCACGATTAGGACAGGAATTAGTTTGAGTAACGAAACTTCACATCTAGCTTACGAGTATAGAAGCCTTACATGAAGCGTTGAAGCACAAGAGCTTTGTTACAGCTTTAGTGCTAAATTATCCAATTCTGGTAGCTTTATTGCTATTTCTGTTATCGGTCTTTTTTGAAAGTGCTTTTGCTACTTATTATCAGTGATTCAGCTATAATTGACTGCCATTTTCATTTGAAAGTACTTGTTTGAGAGAGATTTCAACTGGCAGGAGATTTTCTTTTTAGACCGAGGCAGAATGGTGAGGTGTCGCTACAGCTGCTCCTATTCCTGGCATTAGAATTGGAGCTCTGAGTTAAGGGCAGCAGCTCTTGTGATGTCGTCCCAGTCGTGATCTTTCAGATGATGGATAGCCCCGCCACATCTTTTGTCATGTTACGCAGGATGGACTCTGGTATGGAGCAGGCCACTTTGTACCTGGCCAGTATTCTAAAATAATCTTGTACTGTTTGGAGTCAAGGAGCAGTACCCTGGCAAGCTGGAGGAAAAAAGTATTCCATCATTAAGCAGAAATATGCTTCATAGAGGACAGAAGACTAATTTGAAAGACTTGGCCTATGACCCCATCATTCAGTTAAACTGCCTGCCCTCCAATGCAACATTGTATTCCCACAGATCCATTATTGCATCATTAGCCCACCAGTTAGAAGAGGAAAGATTGTACAATGATCAAAACACTTATTTACACTAAAGGGTTGATTTTAACCCTGCCTGTCCAGCAGGAACAGTGCAAGCGTTTGGTTAAGATGGTGGGGCGGGGTGGGGGGAGGGAGCAATTGCCGCATTCCTGCACCCACCATTTTAGCTTGCCTCAGATTGGGCGCGGGGGCCTATTTTACATGGAAAAGTCACGTCCCGATGATGCCATTGGCGCTGCAACCCCATTTTAGGCCAATACGGCACCAAACTTGTCAGCGAAACCTCACCGGAGGCAGCAGAGTATCTCGAAGTGGTCAAGGTAAGTTTTAGTTTGTTTTAATTCTCGTGAGGATTCCTTGTTGGCCAGGAGGAGCAGGATTGATCCTTGGGCCCTACAAGGAATCCTTGGGCCTACCCTCCCAGCCTTCCCTCTCCCTCCCAACACCAGCAGCTCTCTGCAGGCCCCGCCTCCCAACACTAACCTTACGCCAGCAAATCTGCCCCAATTTCCCGCTCCCACTCTCCAGCCCTTACGTTATTCCTTCCAAGATTTGGGCAGGAAAAAGTGCTGACAAATTTAAATGAGGCCCGGGAGTTAAAATGGCCTGGGCCAGGAAACGATCTTTATCAGGTCAAAACTGGCAGTTTTTTCTGCACCTTCTTCCCTCCCTGTTTGATTGGACTGTATTCAGCAGCCCAGCCAAGAATGAGCAAATTCACTCAATGAAGATGACAAGGTGGGAATTCAAACTCCTGATGGTTTGATTGGAAGTTTGGGGGTCTTTTCACAGTTACAGGCTTTTAAATTTTGGAGTATTTTACTTTTGACAGGTTGATATAACAGGAAATGAACAGAAAACAAAGAAAATGATTGAAATTTATATCATAGAATGGTTACAGCACAGAAGGAGGCCATTCGGCCCATTGATCCCGTGCTGCCTCTCTGCAGGAGCAATCCAGTTAGTCCCATTCTCCCATTCTTTCCCACAACCCTGCAAATTTTTTCCCTTCAAGTATTTATCCAATTTCTTTTTGAAAGCCATGATTGAATCTGCTCCCACCACCCTTTCAGGTAGCCCATTCCAGATCATAACTACTCACTGTGTAAAAACATTTTTCCTCATGTCACCTTTGGTTCTTTTGCCAATCACCTTAATTCTGTGCCCTCTGGTTCTCGACCCTTCCACTAATGGGAACAGTTTCTCTTTACTTTATCTCAGCCCTTCAAGATTTTGAACACTTCTATCAAATCTCCTCTCAACCTTCTCTGCTCTAAGGAGAACAACCCCAGCTTCTCCAGTCGATCCACGTAACTGAAGTCCCTCATCCCTGGAACCATTCTAGTAACTCTTTTCTGCACCCTCTCTAAGACCTTCACATCCTTCCTAAAGTGCGGTGCCCAGAATTGGACACACGATTCCAGTTGTGGCCGAACCAGTGTTTTATAAAGGTTCATCATGACTTCCTTTCTCAACCTGTACTGCCACCTTCAAAGATTTGTGCGCATATACCCCTAGGTCTCTCTGTTCCTGCACCCCCTTTAGAATTGTACCATTTAGTTTATATTGCCTCTCCTCGTTCTTCCTGCCACTTCTCTGAGCTAAATTTCATCTGTTATGTGTCCGCCTATTCCACCTGCCTTTCAATGTCCGCTTGAAGTCTATCATTGTCCTCCTCACTGTTTACTACACTTCCAAGTTTTGTGTCATCTGCAAATTTTGAAACTGTGCCCTGTACACCCAAGTCCAAGTCATTAATATATATCAAAAAAAAGCAGTGGTCCTAGTACCAATCCCTGGGGAACACCACTGTATACCTTCCTCCAATCTGGAAAACAACCGTTCATCACTACTCTCTGTTTCCTATTACTTAGACAATTTCGTATCCATCTCCTCTTTAAAGGCTGCCTATTGTTCAATTACAGTTTTGCCTGCCAATCTTTGATTCCAATTTACCTGGGCTAGATCCGTCTCAACCCACTGAAATTGGCCCTCCTCCAATTAAGTATTTTTATTCCAGATTGCTCCTTGTCCTTTTCCATAACTATTCTAAACCTTATAATACTATGATCACTGTTCCCTAAATGTTCCCCCACTGACACTTGCTCCACTTGACCCACCTCATTCCCCAGAACCAGATCCAGCAAAGCCTCCTTCCTCGTTGGGCCGGAAACATATTGATCAAGAAAGTTCTCCTGAACACAATTCAGAAATTCCTCCCCCTCTTTGCCCCTTACATTATTACTATCCCAGTCTATATTAGGATAGTTGAAGTCCCCCATTATCACTACTCTATAGTTCTTGCATCTCTCTGTAATTTCACTGCAAATTTGCTCCTCTATATCCTTCCCACTAATTGGTGGCCTATAGAATACTCCCAGTAGTGTAATGGCACCAGTATTGTTTCTTAACTTTAACCAAATAGATTCTGTCCTTGACCCCTGCAGGAAATCCTCTCTCTCCAGCACTGCAATATTCTTAATCAATACTGCCACCCCACCCCCCCTCCCCCCTCCTTTTTTACATTTCCTTTCTTTCCTGAACACCTTGTGTGTTTACATACATGCACTCTAAAGCAATCTTAGACCTTCTCGTATTCTCTCATAGTCTGATCCCTCCTAATACTGTACTATTTCTTACTCTAGTGCTATCTGTCTCTCCCAATCCTTTATGCACCTTTTCCTTTCCAATGCTACACCCTGGTGCCCAGTCCCCTGCCAAATTAGTTCAAACCCTCCCCCACAGCACTTGTGAACCTCCCCCCGTGGGTATTGGTCCCAGCTCTGTTGAGGTGCAACCCATCTGCCTTGAACAGATCCTTCCTGCCCCACAACTGGTCCCAATGCCCAAAGAATCGGAAGCCCTCCCTCTTGCACCATGTCTGTAGCCACGCATTAACCTGCCTTATCTTCCTATTTCTGTATCCACTAGTGCGTGGCATTGGGAGTAATCCAGAGATTACTACCTTTTGAGGTATTACTTTTTAACTTCCTCCCTAGCTCCTAAACTCTAACCACAGGACCTCATCTCTTTTCTTTTCTATGTCGTTGGTGCCCACATGGATCATGAATTCTGGCTGTTCCCCTTCTCCCCACAGAATGTTCTGCACCCTCTCCTTTACCCTGGCACAAGGGAGGCAACACACCATGCAGGACTCACATCGGCGTTCACAGAAACGCCTGTCTGTCCCCCTGACTATCGAATCCCCTATGACTACTGCATTTCTACACTTTACTGTGCCCCCCGTGCAGTCCTTTGCCCCACGGTGCCATGCTCAGGATTGCACTCCTTCGAACTGTCATCACCCTCACTGGGTTTGAGAGTACCACATACCCAAAAGATTCCTGCACTGCCTGCCTCTTCCTACCTTTTGGATGGCCACCCACTTTCTATCCTGAACTCTCTGTGGTTGCGGGGTGACCACCTCCTGGAACGTACGATCCAGGAAACCTTCTGCCTCCTTTATGCTCTGCAGTGACTCCAGCTGCCCCTCAAGCTCAGAAACCCTCCGCTTGAGCTCGAGTAACTGGAAGCATTTCCTGCACATGTGGCTCTCCAGGACACATGAAGCATCCTGGAGTTCTCACATGGTGCAGGAATTGCAGGCAATGGGTCTCAGCTACCCATATTTAGAAACCTTTCTTTCTAAATTCCCTTTAGATACTCGTTTATTATTAATTTACTTACAGTTTACTTACCCCGATTGACCCACCTTATTCCAGGTTTCTCAGAGCTCCTCCTCTCTGTTCATTGTGAGGTCACTGTTATGTTACTTTCTGTTTTTAGTGATCAACACAAACGTAATCAAGCATAGAACTCCTATATACATCACCTTCTAGCTGGCTTTAGAAATGCTGCAATATATCAAGCCCAGCAACTGACACACTTGCAAGTGAAAGAGTATCTAACCTCTCCAGCCAAAGAATAATAGGATTCAAGTTGTTAGATGACCTGAAGCAATAGGTCCCAGCCCAATTGTAAATCAATTCGAAGACTATTATAACAGCTACTGAATGAGTGAATTATTTGACCTGAGGTCATAATTGGCGACATAAACAGCAATTCAACGAACCCCAGCCCTACAATTAGCTAGGCAGAAGTGATCTTTTCTATTTGTAATTGTGAGGTTATGGATGTGAAGTTTTAAGAAACAGTGCAAGAGAAGTACAGCTGCCTTTTGAAACTTCAAATCCAAAAAAAAAGTGTCAGCAAATTCTCTGATGCTTTCACTGCCTATTATTCAGCTGGATAAGATTTGTTTCCACTGCTATCTGAGTTATATTTATCTTCCCAAATGAATAATCTATTGTTAATGTGCCACATGTGCCTGTAAGGGTTTTACTAAAAATTGCAACACAAACTGATAGCCTTTTGTGCAGCTAACTGCAAAATACAACGTTTATTCTAAAATATCAATGGCTACACTCAATCCTATTGTACACATTCATTCGATGAATCCCAAACAACTTCTCATTCATTCTCCATAAATTCCAGTGAACCAAACCACTTTCCGTACACCCCCTTTAAATAACAGGAAAAACCAAGCCTCAGTCACAGACAAGGCCATCTCTGATTACTCACTACTCACATTCCCATTCCACCTTCCAAACCCACTTCCTTCTGTGTCTGCTCCTTGAAAAAAATTCTCCCCTAAGTCACTTACAGTAGCACTTTTAAACCCCTCAACTGTCTAGTCTTTGGTCCTCCGTTCACTGCGATACTTCTGCAACTGTGGATCTGCTCAATCACTTCCTCACCTCTGCTTTTGATGCCCTTGTCCCTAGTGAAACCTTTCCTATCTCTCAGCCTGGTCTTTCCCCCGATACAGCCCCCATCTTCACTCCCTTAAGTCCAAGGGGTGCAGAATTGAGTGTATACGGTGCACAATTGGTTTAGCCATTCATTGCCAGATCTGGCTGGACCACATCAAACACTACTGGGCCCTGGTCTCCTCTCCCAGAACTGCTCACTACTCCGGGATCATCCTGAAATACAAAGATAACACCTGGCTTCTTTTCTCCACTACCAACCGTCTCCTTAAACCCCTCTCCTCTGCCCCGCCACCCTAATCCCTAACAACAAGTGCAAGGAGCTCATGGACTTCTTTGTCACTAAGATTGAGACCAACTATTCAGCTGCCTCTGCTGCATCCCTCCTTATCCTTCTCGAGAATGCATTTGCGCTGACAACCAGCGCTCCTCGAATTTCTCCCCCAGAAATTTCAAGATCGCAGCATTCCCAACAGACAAACAACATAGGGATAGCATCTTCTCCACAGTAAGAGAAAATCAGAGGGGAAGCTACCTGATTTCAACTAATTAACAAAAAGATTGAAAATTAAAGGCTCACATGTATGTAAATTCATGAAAATATTACTGTCACTCTGAGATGCTTGGCTAAAATAGTGTGATATATTTGGTGTTAAATAATTTCAATATCTTATGGTTTCATCTCAATCACGTAGCATATTAACAATAAAACAACTTATGTCTTTGGAGCGGCTCCCAGTGGGTCAGTTGGTTAAGATAGTGGAGCTGAAATGGCACCTGTAT
Source organism: Heptranchias perlo (assembly GCF_035084215.1). Taxonomy (NCBI): domain Eukaryota; kingdom Metazoa; phylum Chordata; class Chondrichthyes; order Hexanchiformes; family Hexanchidae; genus Heptranchias; species Heptranchias perlo. Next base: position 16,319,329 of record NC_090337.1, read on the forward strand.
GAATCAGCTGTGATGCTCCGTACGATGAACTATCCCATTTACCCTCACTGTCTAGCCTTACACATGAACAATGGTCACTTGGGTCATGTACTGGAGGATGGCTGATATCTGTGTAATGGTAACACAGCCAGGTGTTAATGTGGAGATGCCGGTGATGGACTGCGGTTGACAATTGTAAACAATTTTACAACACCAAGTTATAGTCCAGCAATTTTATTTTAAATTCACAAGCTTTCGGAGATTTTCTCCTTCCTCAGGCAAATGTTTCAAGATCTTGAAACATTTGCCTGAGGAAGGAGAAAATCTCCGAAAGCTTGTGAATTTAAAATAAAATTGCTGGACTATAACTTGGTGTTGTAAAATTGTTTACAGGTGTTAATGTCTTCAGGATGTGAGGCATTTCCTCACCATAGTTGAATTCTCCCCACACTTCAAAGTCTTAGCATTACCATTAGGCAAAAAAACAGGAAGTAAGTGAAAATCAGATGGAAAGTCAACACCGTGTAGCTCTTGATTACTTCATGGTGGCAGCATACCAGAAGGTTTAGAGCAGGGTGCCTGCCTTTGCACTGGCAGAGAATGGTGTGAGGAAAATCTAACAGAATTTTTCTTTTAAATTGTTAAAGAATAATTAGAAAAATTGCAATTTGATAGCATCCCAAACAATTCGAACATTAACAGTCTCAGATTTTATTTTCTATCAAAATTATGTAGGAAGCAATCTGATCTTTACATCTTTATAATGCAGAGATTTGATAATAGTTATTAGAGGTACATTTAGATTTTTTTCGAATTTACATGATCCTTTAAGTAGCGATTTGTGGGATGCAATGTATTCATGGCATGTTCTGAGAAGCAGAGAAACCATGTTGGGAATTGAATATGTTTCAGAGGGAAAACATTTTAATAATACAATAAAATATAAAATATAGTAAAATGCAGTCGAAAGAATAACTAATTTAAAGAACATTTAATAGTCACTGTGAGTAGTAACAGTGCATTTACATTACAAGTTTAGCATTGGGATGAAGCAGTTTTGGCTTCGCACTAGGGCTGCCACCTCTGGTTGGACATATTCCAGGAGCTTTCATCACATGAGCTCCTGCTTCCGACCGCGCTGCCCCCAGACTGCTGACATTGGCTGCCCAACATGATCATCCTCATGGTGCACTGTATTCCCACGCCAATTGGAAAGCAAACAGAGTCTTCGTTATCCGATTGAATGATTTGTGACAGTCAGTCAAACAGCATTTTTTTCCTACCTCCAATAAATAAAAATGTTTAAAGAAAATGAAAAAAACATACAATTTTTTTAATGGCCCTATGATTTTTCTCCCAAGTTGCTTGCTGGGAGATTAATCTTTATTTCCTGGAGAGTTGACGACAATCCTGCAGGGCTGGCAACTTTACTTCGCACTGATAAGCTTGTGTAGTGTAAATTGGGTGTCAATGATTTAATTGACTTCAAAGAGAAGTGGAGTTTTTATTAAGGTGGCTCCTGTGCTGGAAGTCACCTAATTGGGGTCCTCTCCTTTGCAACTATATCTTTGGCCATCCTTTGCCCTTTTCCTCTCAATATCCTCTTCCCCAGTGCTTAATATTCCCTGGCCCTAATAGTGGGTGCATTTTAGCCTGAACTACAAGTTCAAGCTACAAGTTTAAAGCTACAAGTACAGAGTACATTGCATTGTTCATCCCCCAAACCTGTTCATTCTGTTTTTGCTGTGTTCTTTTCAATGGCTGGAACTCTGCTTCCGAGATTCCTTTGTTAGGAATATGCCACTTTGCTGGACTACACTATAAGACTCAGCTGCCGTGACAATGCCCTGATACTCAGTCACTTCAAGTTTTAAGGTAATATTTTCTAGCCTACAGCCCATTTTTTCCCTTCAGTTACTAATCCAATTCCTGTTTGAAAGCCATGAGATGGCTTTGTCTGTGATTGAGACAATGGGAATAGAGAGGCCATGTGAGATGGCAGGATTGAGGGAGTGGCCATGAATATGGGTAGGAGAGTTTATATGGAGAGAGATGTTAAGGGAGGACAGGAGGGCAGTGAATTCAGAGGAGAGAGGGCATGGTGAGTTGAGATGGAGGTTGCAATCACCGAGGATGGAAAGTTGCTCAGCGCAGAGGCTCAGGGAGGATACAGTGTGAATACATCCTAAGCATCAAGTTTCAGAGTTTTCTTCTAGCATCAACAATATAAAGCAACAGATGAGGCTCACAGAATATCTGGAAAGACAAGTAGGGGATGAGTGATGCATAATCATTCAGATAATGTTAATTCATCTAAAGGGTGGCCTTATCTCCAGCTCACTTCTTTTTCCTTTCAGGGCGGATCTTCCAATTATATCCTTAGCAGTGGAGAATTGCAGACATGTGCACTGCCAGCAATCAGAAGAAGCAATTAAAGGCCTTTTTTGGAAATGTAAAGATAATGCTCCTGCTATCACTCGGTCAGACGGTTCACCCTTTCCTCTTCATTGACATTTTTCAAGAAAAACAGCTGCTGTAATGCCTAAAGTCAGCTGGGCAGACACTTCAATATTATACTAAGGCTGTCACTGTCCCAGCTTAAAAATTTTGAAATGAACGGGAGAAAAGTCACGATACAGAAGGTCCAAAAATAATCTTAAAATGAGCTAATTTTATTCATAAACAATAAACCATTACTAGCTTTTCCTTGTCCTTCTTTCATTTTCATTGTTTTCCTCCCTTACAGTCGCAAAGCAAATTTCTCTAAATAGAAATGGGAGTCTTACTCCTCCTATACAAACTGTAAGCAAAAACATTTTCGGTAACTATGAAGGTCCCAATTGCAATGAGTTTGGGGCGGAGACAACCCCATCCCCTCACGCTAGACAAGTCACCGGGATCTGACTGTTTATCACTGGGAACCCTGAGGGACATTGGGGAAGGAATAGCTTTAATTTCCTAAAAAGGAAAATTGTGCCTGAACAACTAGGGTGCCAAATTTGACACCCTCTTCAAAAAAATAGACAGAAATAAACTAGGAAATTATAGGCAAGTTAGTCTTACTTCAGTTACTGGTAAACTACTAGGGGCAGATCTTGAGTTTCAGCGGGTTGGCCAGCGGAGTGTGCCGGCTGGCCACCCGTTCTGGCAGCAAAGACTCCACAGCAATTTGGAGGCCAAGGGCCTCATCTGAATACGACCGGCAAGCTGTAGAGGCCAACCGGGCGCGGCAAGGCAGCTCACCGGTTTTGGGCCACAGGAATGTCAGCTGGCTGAGACGTAGGTAGGTCTGGGTGGGGGAGTCAAGGCCGAGGGGGGCAGGCCCTGGCCGGCATCGGCCCGCAGTACTTTTGTGGGACCCGGAGGAGCACCCCTGCTCCTTCTGCCCCCATGAAGATAATTTAAGACCTCGTACAAACCTCTTTCAAAATTCATTCAGATGTAAACCCCTTGCTGACTTCTACGCTCTAGCAACCCCTCCCCCCACATTGCAACAGCAGAACCTCTGACTTACAGTGAAAAATGCCATGAGATCTCTTGGTATAATTAAAAGATAAAGAATAAATATCCTTCTAACACTACAAACATTCCAAAGGAAAACAAGTAATAAACAAAAAAAAAATCAGACATCAATCTACAGTTTGTGCTGACAGGTCTATCAAGAAAAGAAAACGTGATATTTCAATGTACTGCAAGCTGTTTTGTATGAGTGGCATGAGTTTTTATTACATTCCCATGGACATAGTTCATGATTTTTGTATAGATTTGGTATTGTAGCTCACACTGAATTCTGCTCATGGCTCCATTTAAATCAACAAGCCTATAGATCATTCTCTGCACGCTCATCCTCCCTGCAGTTAAAGATTGTTGATTCACTCCCTTTGAATCAGGCTTTTCATTTTTAAGCTGCTCTGAAAATGTTTTTTAAAATTTTGTCCGTCTTTAACGACTGGAGAAGTGTTGTTTTTACAAGAGAATGAAACGAGAGAGAGTGGCTGTTACCACTTCTCTTTAACATTTAGGGATGAAGTAATAGTTTCTTTGTGGCTGTCACATTCACCCACAATCATTCGGGATGATGTCGGTGATGGACTGGGGTTGACAAATGTAAGGAATCTTACAACACCAGGTTATAGTCCAACTGTTGGACTATAACCTGGTGTTGTAAGATTCCTTACATTAATCATTAGGGAGAAAGAAGTGTTATTTAATACTTGTTGTTGTGGAATCCTGTATTCATAAAATTTTTCTGGCTTTTAAAGTAAAGACTCAGATTTCATATTAATAGTATCTCAGTGAAACCAGTGAATGGGTCAGTCCAGTTTTGTCACCGAAAAGAAATGGAAAAAAATGCTGCTAAAGTCATTCATTTTTGGAATGGACAAAACACAATGGGCTGGATTTTCTAGTGAAAATAACCATGAGGCTAGCAGCACTTACCGTTATTTATTCGCAAATTGGACAGCAACTTCTGGCGAGTGCACATGCACAGTTAAAGATGGAAATCCAGAGGTTGCTATCCAAGTTGTGCTGCTCCTCCAAAAGCTGCGTGGAATTGGCACTTCGCTGTCTGGCTCCCCATTCAAATGTGTTGACCGGCTTAGAGTTCCTGTACTGACGTAGATATGGATTAAACTCACCACAAAAAGTTAGGGCTTGACCATTCCAGTCTAAGTACCCTTTTAATGGAATGGTAAGTTTTAATTACTGCCAAACAACCTGTCTGGCACTGAAAATTAACTTTTACAAGTGTGGAGTCTCATTCCTTCAGCTTTTAGTTATTGTTGGACATTTTTAAAAAATTAAATAATTTTTAAAAACTTTTTCTTGCTGTCTCTTACTCCAATATTTCTTTCCCTCTCTTTATTTCGCTTTCTGTACCTGAATTGACATTAGATTCATTATTCTAACTTACACTTCCTGGTTCAGACTCTGCAATGCTCATTAATGATTCTTTGATTTGATTAGTAAGGAGGCACACAGTTGCTTGCCCTGTTCACACAGGGGCCAGATGCCCTGCAGAGGGAGCTGTGCTGAATGGATCTCCAATGTACAGGATCTTGCTGTGCAAAACCCCACAGAAAGCCCAAGTGCAAGTCTAACGAATGGCTGACACTGTTCACTCGCAGCTCACAGCAAAATCCAGCCCAATGGTTCTGTATCATTAAAAGCCCTATTTCCCTGCTTGTTGCTGATAGAAACATATTCTTTCTTCATGCAAAAAAAAATAATTTTGGAAAGGTCTTTAAAGGTCTGCAGCACTTTAATGGGACACACTGCTCCTGAAAGCACCAGGACTATAATTTTGCACTTTGCAATTGTAGCAAAAATAACATTGTTTAAAAAAGACCCATGTTTTCAATGCAGAGACCCAGAGAGACGTAACCAATTTAGATATAATTATGGTGCCCAATGGAATCGCTGTACTAAATATCCAGTCTTTATTTCAAATTTAAAAACCAGCTCTTTGCAAAACGTAATGTTTTGTCAAAAAATAACAACAACTTGCATTTATATAGCGCCTTTAATGTAGTAAAACATCTCAAGGCGCTTCACAGGAGAGTTATCAAACAAAAATTTGACACTGAGCCACATAAGGAGATATTAAGACAGGTGACCAAAAGCTTGGTCAAACAGGTAGGTTTTAAGGAGCGTCTTAAAGGAGGAGAGAGAGGTAGAAAGGCGGAGAAGTTTAGGGAGGGAATTCCAGAGCTTAGGGCCTAGGCAGCTGAAGGCACGGCCACCAATGGTGGAGCGATTAAAATCGGGGATGCGCAAGAGGCGAGAATTGGAGGGCCGCAGAGATATCAGAGGGTTGTAGGGCTGGAGGAGGTCACAGAGATGGGGAGGGGTGAGGCCTTGGAGGGATTTGAAAACAAGGATGAGAATTTTAAAATCGAGCCGCTGCCAGACTGGGAGCCAATGTAGGACAGCGAGCTCAGGGGTGATGGGTGAACGGGACTTGATACGAATTAGGATACGGGCAGCAGAGTTTTGGATGAGCAACAAGTTTATGGAGGGTTGAAAATGGGAGGCCGACCAGAAGAGTATTGGATTAGTGAAGATTAGAGGTAACAAACACACGGATGAGGGTTTCAGCAGCATATGAGCTGAGACAGGTGCGGAGGTGGGCGATGTTACAGAGGTGAAAGTAGACAGCCTTAAAGGAAGAGAGGGAGGTGGAGAGGCGCAGGGGTTTAGGGACGGATTTCCAGAGCGTGGGGCCTAGATGACTGAAGGCAAGGCTGCCAATGGTGGGATAAACAGAAGGGGCTTGCACAAAATGCCAGACTCAGAGGAACGGAGAGCTTGTGGGGCTGGAGGAGAGGTTATAGAGATAGGGAAGGACGAGGTCATTAAGGAATTTAAACATGAGGATGAGAATTTTAAATTTGAGTTGTTGCGGGACTGGACAGCAATATAGATCCGTGGGGTCAGATGCCGACAGCACAGTTTTGGATGAGCTGAAGTTTGTGGAAGGTGAATGATGGGAAGCTGGTCAGGTGAGCATTTGAATTGTCAGGTTTGGACGTGACAAAGGCATGGATGGGCTGAGGCGAGCAATGTTACGGAGGTGGAAGACGGCGTTCTTCATAATGAACAGAATATGGGGTCTGAAGCTCAGCTCGAATAGGATGCTGAAATTTGAACGGTCTGGTTCAGCATGAGACAATGACAGAGAGGGGGACAGAATCAGTGGCGAAGTTACAAAATTTGTGGCAGGGGCCGAAGACGATTACTTCAGTCTTCAAAATCTTTAACTGGAGGAAATTTCGGCCCATCCAAGACTGGATATTGGACAAGCAGTCTGATAACACAAAAGCAGTGGATGGCTTCAGAGAGAGGTGATGGAAAGGTAGCATTGGGCGTCATCAGCGTACATGTGAAATTGACCTCATGTCTGCAGATGATGTCGCCAAGGAGAAGCATGTAGATGAGGAAGGAAAAGGGGTCAAAGATCCTTGGGAGACTTCAGAGTTAATGGTACGGGGCAGGAAGAGAAGCCATTGCTCTGGCTATGATCAGATAAGTAAGAGTAGAACCAATCGTGGTCAACTGCGTAACAAAGGTTATCATTTGTGACTTTGGTTAGGGCCATTTAAGTAAGAAACAGAAACGACAAAAACACAAAGCCCAGACAACTCACTTCTATTTGCCCTTGTATGTGAACTCCATTGGCCTGGAGGTTTGCAAAGGACTGTTTCTAGCACTGTTACCTCATTAGTGGATAAATTCTAACCAGAACACCAAGCTCTGTTTGTATCAGCAATTTGAGATATATACAACTTAATGGAAACATTCATTTATATACTTTATATATGCAGCCAGCAGAATTCATTGGTATGTTAAGTGACCTTAAATTCCTTCACGTTGAAGGCCATAATTGGCTGCTTCAGGAGTGAGCAAGCTTTTTCTCTTCCTTGGCCACTTAGGTGCATACCAGTGAACTCTTCTGGCTGCATGTAGAAAGTATATAAATGAATGTTCCCATTAATTTGCATATATCTCAAGCTGCTGATACGAACAGAGCTTGGGTGTTCTGAGTTAGAGTTAATCCACTAATAAGGCAACAGTCCAAATCTCCAGTTCGCATCAAGTATAAATAGAACTGAGTTGTCTGGGCTCCTTAGGATGGACTGCCAAGGCTCAGAGGCCACATGAGGCCTTGGGCCATAGTTTGGACATCCTCCGAGCTATATTAAGTTTTCACTTATGTCACTGTCTTTACTGTAGGATTCTACTCGTTGTGTATCCCATGGGCCAGTTATACTGCTGGTTTTTGCAGCAGTGGAAATCAGTTTCAGATATGCATTGATGAAAAACTGAAAGTATAACTCAGAACGTAACTCCCAATCAAACTACGGTCAGGGGATAATCTCACACCATTTGAGTTTTGCACTAGGTGTAGTATAACTGTAGTCTGGTATAAAATTATATTTAAACTATTCCTAAACACTTAATGAGACAACATGGGAACATTTTCAACTTCATTTGAAATGCAAGCTGACATGCACAGTGGTCTGTTATTGCTGGGCAGAGATTGAACGGAGTGGGCAATGTAACTTGCTACTACAATCTGCTCCATATCAGGCTCTACAGATACAGTCTGGGACAGATACCTCTTCTACAACTGATCCCAGAAGAAAAAAATAAGTGGCAAAGGATTAATGTTACAATTCAATCTCAAGGCTCTACCAGCACTCATAAATTGCTTTCCTCTCAAGTGATCAGGATTCCTTCACTGAATTCTAACTTCTAAGTGCATCAATTGTCATTATTTATCATCATTGATCCTCATTTAATGTATAAGTAATGCAAAAGCACTATGCTCCAGCAGCTTATCCACCTTCTTCTATCTCTGATTATCCTTTCACTGGTGTACTCTCCATCTAGCCCTAGTGCTATTAAAGATATAATTAAGGCAACAGTTCAGTGGTTTCCAGTTAGTCCAAATAACTTGAAATTGGTCATAATCTTGACTATGTTCAGTATTTATCCATGCCAACTGTTCCTAGTATTATAATCTGTCCTTGCCATTTCTATTGTAAACTGTTGAAACATTCTCCTCTTCCTATTCTATCTCCTATCTACAATGCTACATTTATCTTCTTTTCACAGATGATATTGCATTATTAGTGGATTTGCTTCCGGATCTATTGTACTCCACACACTGCCTTGAACAGTGGGCTAACCAGAGGATATGATGGTGAGTGCCCCAAGTGTGGTTGGATGGGATCTCAGAAGTTTTGACTGGAAGACACATGGGGTGTATGGTGAGTCATTTTGATTCTTGGATGTTCTGATAGATGCCTACTTTAGCTTGGGCTCATTGGCGGTGGACCAACCACTGGAGGCTGGAATTCTTCTTCCTCAGCTCCAGATAACCCTGCGCTCCAATGCCCTAATGAGTACGGTGGCCCTAGTTGGATAAGTAGCAGGAAATTTACCTGTGTTCTGTACTGGCATACTGTGTAATTTTAGTAAACCCCAGCAGTACGCTTTATAGCCTTCTGATTTTTTTTTGGGGGGGGGGGGGGCGGTGGTTCCTAAGGATTCGCTCTTGCCAACCTGGGCCTCTGGGCTAAGGAAAGTGGAATGTGTCACTACACTGGGGAAGAGAATATTGCTCTCCACATCAGGCAAAAGGGAACTGGATTTCTCAGTAGTTTGGTTTGAAGACTTCAGCATGATGGTGTTTTCTGTGGTGTTAGGTGCGCAGCTGGCACTGAGTTTTTCCATTTCATTGCAACAACGAGCTCTTAATGAGAGAGGGGGGAAAAGTTATCAGGGAAGGAGTGATCGTTTTGTTGTGGCAAGCATGAGACGCACAAGCAAGCGCAGCTGGGAGGGTGGAGCTCGGTGGCGCAGAGGGGTGCGGGAGATGTAGTCCTGCTGGCGCTGTGTTTTGCCGGAGGAGCCGCCCAGCGCGGACTCCAACCCCCAGAGCGCAGCTCGGGCCACTGACAGCTGCCTCTCACGGTGCATCTAACGGAGCCGAGTCCAAGAGGAGCAGCAGATTAAACGCCGAGAGTCAGCGCTGACAATCCGTCCAACTTTTTTTTTTCTACACCCTGGAGCCTGACATCAAAAGAGGATTTTTTTTTTAAAAACAAAAAAACCCCCCCCCAAAAATGTCGCCCCAAGATGGGGCGAAGATCTCGGGTCGGGACGTTGCAGAAAGTCATCGTCGAGAAACGGCGCAACTGCTGATATTTATCTTTTTACTGATTCTCACCATCTTGACTATTTGGTTGTTTAAACACCGGAGAGTCCGCTTTCTGCACGAGACTGGAGGGGCTATGTTTTACGGTGAGAGTAAATGTGTTAAATATAAGTAAATGGAAATATAAGTAAAAGCGTCTGTGCCCCACAAGCACCGACAGTTTGAAACTTTCAGCATTAGGAAACCTATTGCAAACAAACCTTCCAAAAAAAAACCCCCCACTGTCGGTGGTTGGATTGCAACAGAGGAAATGACAGAAAAGAGTGAGCTGTGCGCCTTTACTTTTCTGTCAATGTGCTCAGGTGTCTTTTCAACACAGCACTGGCGCTGCTCCAGGCTGCCAGCCTTCAATTACTTTACTACACGTCCCACTACCACCGACTGGGAATAACTCAAACAGCAAATGCATGTATCTGCACAAGAGACGTGGCACAGACCTGCCTCATTTAAAACGGGCTGCTTAGAAGGGGAAAAAAAAGTTTTATAGACAGAAAAAGTTTCTCATTTGGGGGTGAGATAAGGAAGTTGTAAAACAGCACACTGTGGTGATTAGAATGTGGGAGTGTGGAAGTACCAATAACTGTACAAATAAAACGCTAATTTGGCTTTGATATTAAATCAGGTGCTTATTTACTTTTGTCCGCACAGGCACAATAAAATTTGAATTGCTTTTGATGGACAGTGATGGTCATGGACCACAACCAAAACCTGATGACATTAGCTGTATTTAAACAAGTATTCAGTGCTGAATGTTTATTCTTATGCACTCTGTTGCTTTAAATGAGGTCACATTATATGCGGCTCACTCGATTGTACTGGAGGTAGGGGTGTAACCGGCCTATGCAGTGTATCCTTCCTTGGAGCACAAAATTGGCCAGCTCAGGATGCAACAGCTGATTTTCTGACATATGAGATCTGGCCATATGTCTCTGCTGCTTTGTTCCTTAATGATCTTCTCACTAGCAGTGCTGACTGCCATTAATACTTGCATTTTTATCACTTCCCTGTTGAGGAATTGAACCCCAGTGTCCCAAATGACAAGCAGGGGTACTGGCCACTGTACTAGCCAAGAGCAAAACCTAGCACCTCAGCACCACTTCCTGCTTGCAGCACAAAGTCTGTTTTTAGAGGGGAGGACAGCCTCTTGTAAGGCCTGAGCCTAAGTGAGAAAATCATTAAGGACAATTATATCTATAAACTGGGGGTAGGGGAGTGAAGGGGGAGAGTAACTCCATGAAGTGTTCCTTTGTGAATTGGAGCACGTTTGAAGACGAGAGTGTTTATGTAAATGGGGGGGGGGGGGGGGGGAGTTAGAGGGGGAAAAACTGCCTCTGTGAACTGGGGAAGGAAGTAGATGGGCGTTTGCTCCATCAAGGGAACTGTGACTGTTCAGGTAGCTTTTGGTGAAGTGACGGTCTTTTGAATATGCGTAAACCAAATGTCGCTTATTTTTCCAACTTTTATCAGTTGTGAAGTTTTCAATTAATCAAATTTAGTGTAGAAATTCAAAATTTTTCAAGGGAGTATGCCCCTGGACTCCCTCTAGAAATGCATGTCAGTGGGAAGAGATGGGTGGGAACAGCATTTGGAAGGAGTGTGTACTGTTCAAAATGTGGCTCTTCCCTGAAGAATGAGATTAAATGGGCTCAGTTGTTCCTTCATCTGAACCTATCTTGTGACCACCCAAATTAAACATCCCAGCTCTTTGTTGCACCAAATTTGGAACAGAAAATGGATAAAAGTGACAATAGATTGTTTTACTTATGAACCCTCATATAATCAATGGAATAGATTGCCAAAGCACAAGAGGGAGTAGAGGGGTATGAGCTTGGCACTGAAGAGGGAGGTAGAAGAAATGGACTGAGGAGGTCCTGTTCTTCAGCCTAAACCCTGGAATGAGCTACATGGGCTTGAATGGCTTTTTCTCATTCTCATGGTCTTAAGTTTTATCCTATATTTCCAATCATGTCGTAATAGTTACTTACTTATCCCACAAGTCGCTTTTACATGCCAGGCTGACCTTATCTTAGGATAATTTCTATGTTTTTGTTGCTCTCTTACCTTGATTTCCAGTTGCATTGTTGTGCTTCAACTGTAAAGGAACTGTTAAAATTAGAGATATGAGCTAATTGGGTAAATGTTTGAAAGTGTAAATTGTTCTTTGGTTCCTTGGTTAAGTTTTTTTGATATAAAAGTTGTGCAGAATAGAATTTATAATTGTGATCCGGAAAATATTTAAACATAGTCTTCAAAATGGTGTAGCTAAGGGCTCTCTGTTAAAATTATGCTTATTAAATATGTACTTCTGATTCTTTTTTAGTTCTTTTCTCCCAGTCTTCAGGTTCCCCACAGATCACTCTCCAACTGAGTGTGAAAGTAGGTGGCTTGTTCTCACACTTCTCTCTATACCACTTTGGAACTAGTTGTTGGGAAGCATTTAGAATATTACAGGGGTGACTCGCCCACCCGATTGTTCTCTAAAGGGAAGCACCTCAGCTGTGTGTGTCAAGTATCCCAACAGCCTGCAGGCTGAGCACAATTAGCACAACTACCAATCTGCTTGTGGACTTCCTGGCAGCATGAACTTTTATAGCTTCCTAGTTCATGTATTCAGTGCTAAGAGGGTAGCAGCACCATTAGTTTAACAAAACAATAACATTTTAAATGTTTGTATAATATAGTTATATTATCCATAAACAAACAATAAGAAACTATTGGTGAAGCATTTATGAGTGAGAGTTAGTGACTCAAGCATACATTAATTGTAACCCATAAACTGCCAATCATGAAATATATTCATTATCAAATGGATTTATTTCTCAGTGCTAATTTGAAGAGTTCACAAAAATAAGATTGTGAAAAGTTGCAAACCAATTAATTTATTCTTGATCTGCTTAGGCCTGATCATGGGACTGATCCTCCGTTATACCATTCCGTCTTCTGACCCTGAAAACAGCATTGTGCACGATTGTAAGAGTGTGACCACCAACCCTGGTACCTTGCTGCTGAATGTTACAGACCGGCTGTATGAATATGAGTATAAGCGGGAGATTGACAAGCACAATATGAATAACCGGCAGAGAAATGAGATACTTCGGAAGGTAAGGTTTCAATGCAAGACCTACTACTCAGTTGTAATGTACATTTAGATTGTAAGTAACATTAATTGGTGCAAAGTATTAAGGATGTAGTAAGGAGTTTGTAACAGCTCAGATGATGTTACAAACCATGAGAGCAAATCCAACTGTCATCTGAACCCCCAAAATTAAACCAGATTTTCCATGGGGCAGAGGGCTGCAACAATAGTACATGATCATACTGTACTACTTTTGTACTATGTGACTCATGCTGCAGTGATATGGACATTTATTTCATTGAATGTTACATATAAGACTATGAGGGGGCTTGTCAGGGTAGATGCTGAGAGATTGTTTCCCCTGGCTAGAGAGTCTAGAACTAGGGGGTATAGTCTCAGGATAAGGGGTTGGCCATTCAAGACTGAGATGAGGAGGAATTTCTTCAAACAGAGGGTTGTGAATCTTTGGAATTCTCTACCCCAGAGGGCTGTGGATGTTGAGTCATTGAATATATTCAAGGCTGAGATGGATAGATTTTTTGGGCTCTTGGGTCATCAAGGGATATGGGGGTCAGGTGGGAAAGTGGATTTGAGGTCGAGGATCAGCCGTGATCTGATTGAATGGTGGAGCAGGTTCGAGGGGCCTTATGGCCTACTCCTGCTCCTATTTCTTATGTTCGTATGTATACCCTGTATCTTCCTTTATTTTTATTAAAGATCTTGCATATGTGCACATTCTTGTCTGTGCAACTTGACCTCCTGTTGTCATGTTTCTGTCAAACTTTTTGTGACACATTTTTCCCCATTATAAATATTTTATGTCTGCATTTATAATGGGCTTTGCCGATGTAAATTCATTACTCTGATTGTACAATCTGCCCACTAGATTCCGACAAAATGCTTTCTGACTTTTTTCCCCCTCAGTAACTGATATTTTCAATGTCCAAAATAAGGGCTTAAAGAAAATTTCCAAAAAATAAAATTACATATTTCACAATAACATGATTATATTTATCCTTTGAATTGTCATTAGAGTCTTTTAATGTCTTTAATTGAAAGTTTTTATTTGAAGTCCTTTGCTTCTCCCAAAAGTCTTGGCTTGGACTTACTATTTTTGCCCTGAGCTATGACTCTCTGCTAAATTTGGATTGTACAGTCTAAGCAAGTGCACTTCAACTAATTTTCCATGATACATCAGTACTGTTCAGTCAGGCGTACTGATCGAATATTTTTCTTAAGCGCCAACTGCATTTTTCAAAATTATTCAAAGGAAAAAGAGAATGAATTTCAAAAGTTTCATTGTTTTATAATGTATATATATATATTAAAGTTTGTGTGTGTCTGTGAGTGAGAGAGAAAGTGTTCTGATTACATAACGGTTGTAGCTATTGTTTTGTGTTCTATAAACTTTAGAAAGTACATTAAACTGAGAGGAGAAAGAGGGTGAGACCAGGGTCAAAGGGAGGTGAGAGAGGAGTAATTATCTCAAATGTGTTTTGTTGACAGCTAGAAAAAGTAAACTTGTTGAATTTTGCTGTCAACCGCTGTAATGTAGTTGCAGGCTCTGGCCACTAGATGGTTCCGTGGAGCGAGATTCTGAAGTCTGCCAACTCTGTTGCCCTCCTGTTTATGTCAAAATAGCATAAATTCATCAAATGGCCATGGACAACACCACGGGTAATTTAATAGTAAATCACGCGCAGAATAGCAAACGTTTGGACAGTATCTTAAACTGAGTTTGAGTTCCTGCCTTCTAAAACATTCCTAGCCAGTAGCTGTTTTATGTAACAGTAACCACAAGGGCTGCAGTACAACTTTTTGTAGAAAGTAAGTTGTGCTTACTGGAAAAATTAGGAATAATTCTGTGGTAAATGTTGTGTGTACTTATACAAACATACAAGAATTGAACTGAAAAACAAATATTTGGAACAGGAAGACCACATGGAGGAACTCTAAAGTTTTCACTGTGGACATACGAACGTATAAAAGTAAAGAACAGGAAATGACCAGCTGGACAATCAAGCATGTCCCATACTATCATGGTGCAATTTATGCAGAGCATGACCCTGAACTTACATAACTTATACTCCTGTCTGTCACAATCAGCTCCTCCAGCTCCCTTTTGAATCTGGCAGTAAATTTGCACTCGCTGCACAAGCCAGCAACTTGTTCCATAGACCGATGACACTGTGTGAAATGAAATGCCTCCTGACATCTAACCTAGTTATATGTGTATGTAACTTATACTCTCATGTCCCCTGGTCTTCTCTAACCTATCTAACTCAAATCCACACTGACTGAATATAATCCTTTTGTTATTTTAAAGATTTCAATAAAATTTCCTCAAAGTCTACGCTTTTCTAGACTAAAGAGCCCCAGCTCTCTAAGTCTTTGTGGTAACTAAGAACCTTTAAACCAAGTATTAATCTAGTGGCCCTCCTCTGAATCTTTTCCAGGGCTTCTATATCATGTGAGGGGACCAAAACTAAACACAGTTTTCTAAATGAGGCCTAACCAATGTCTTGTACAATGACAATATAGTATTTTTTATTTTATATTTGATCATCCTGGCAACACATCCTAGCACTCTTTGCTTTTGCTGTAGACTCTCTGCACTGGCTGTGAACTTTGAGATTCATGCACTATAACCCTCTAGTTCCCTCTCAACAGGCTTCAATTCAGCACCCAGCATGTTTTACACATGCTTGGCATTAGCCCTACCCATGTGCATCACATTACATTTAGTAACATTCAGTATCACCTGTCCGATGTGGGCCCATTTAGATGACATCTAGATCAGCCTGTAATGTTTTCTTTTCCCCAGTGGTTCTGACACCAGCACAAATCCTCATGTTATCCACGAACTTGTGGATAGTACCCCCAACACCTTCATCCAGATCAATGATGTATATTGCGAAGAGTAACGGCCCTAACACCGATCCTTGTGGAACGCCATTTGTAATCGGTCTCCATGTGCAGCTGCTACCATTAATGACTGTCCATGAGAACAAAACCATTCCCTATCAAACCCAGGATCAGGACTCCATCTTGTATAGCAACCAATTGTGAGGCATCTTATCAAAAGCTTTTTGAAAGTCTAGATAGATAATCTGCACCAGCTTACCTTCATCCACCAACTTGGCAACTTCCTTGGAGTCCTGGCCAATATTTATCCCTCAATTAACATAACTAAATTAGACTATCTGATCATTATCGCATTGCTGTTTGTGGGACTTTGCTGTGCACAAATTGGCTACTACGCTTTCTATATTGCAACAGTGACTACACTTCAAAAGTAATTCGTTGGCAGTGCTTTGGGACAATGCAAGTCTCCCTTCCCTCCCTTCCCTCCCTTTCTTTCTTCCCTCCCTCCCTCCCTCCCTCCCTGAATTCCAGCAGGTTCGCAAAACATGATCTTTTCCAGAAACCATGTTGCATGTCCCTAATAACTCTTTCTCTGTCAAGGTGGTCATATAGAGCATCCCTGATCCCTTCCAGCAACTTTCCTGCAACTGACGTCAAGCTAATAGGCCTATAATTTCCCGGTCCTGATGTGTTGCTCTTTTTGTACGTCAGGTCAATATTAGCCTCCATCCTGTCTTCAGGAAAGGGTCAACTTTAGCCTCCCACCAGTTTTCAGAAACGATCCCTGATGCCAGCAAACTGGCTCACTGAGCACAGCTCCCATTTCTTTAACTCGACCATCTATTTAAGACTGCCTATTTTCTTCAAGATCAGACATGCAACCACTTTAACAATAGGAATTGTACACTACATTAATGGTAATTGAGCACAGCCTATAGGAATAAAGACTGATGCAAAGTAGCCATTGGAAACCTCCACCATAGTGGCCCTATGCAGTCCTTTATCAACCTCTGACTCCTAACACAATTGAAAAAGATTTAGCTGGGGTTAAAATCAGGGCCAGAATCTACAGGATTCCATGTTTCAGTTGGCAAAGGAACACTGTATCTGCTGGGATTGAAAGTAGGGCCAGTACCTATAGGGATCCATTTGTCAGAGGGCACAGACTGTACCTGCTGGAATTGAAGTGAATGCCAGTATCTACGGCTCTCCTATTTCAAAGGGCATTTAATTACTAGTATTTACATTGCCTACATTGGAATAAATAAATAGTGGCTATAATATTGTTATATTTTAAGTTTTAAGAAATGTAGAAAGAAATAAGCGGACTGATTAAGTATTTGCAGAGTGGACGTAGTTCATGTGACCCAGTATTTGGTTGGGATAATGCTGAGGCTACATTGGTTCTTTGTGCAAAAGGTGCTTTGTCACTAGATGAAATCTGCTCATTTGCATGTGCTTGCATTTGTTTGCCACTGGCATTCTTGAATGTTCCATTCATAATTCCTCAGATAATGAAGCAGTCTTTGCCCACATGTAGCAAGACCTGGATAACATCTAGGCTTGGGCTGATAAGTGGCAAGTAACATTCATGCCACACAAGTGCTAGGCAATGACCATCTCCAACAAGAGAGCCTAATCACCCCTCTCCTTGATATTCAATGGCATTACCATTTCCAAATCCCTCACCATCAATATCCTGGGGGTCACCATTGACCAGAAACTCAACTGGATCAGCTACATCAATGCCATGACTACTAGAGTAAATCAGAGGCTGGGTATTCTACAGTGAAAGGCTCTCCACCACCTACATGGCACAAGTCAGGAGTGTGATGGAATATGTTCCACTTGCCTGGATGGTTGCAGTTGCAAGAAGCTCAACACCATCCTGGATAAAGCAGTCTGCTTGATTGGCGCTTCATTCACCAGCTTAAACATCCATTCCCTCCATTTACGTGGCTGCAGAGTCTACTGTCTACAGATGCAATGCAACAAGTCGCCAGGGACTCTTCGGCAGCACCTCCCAAATCCGCAATCTCCACCATCTAGAAGGACATGGGCAGTACGTACACCATCCTCTCCAAGTCATACACCATCCTGACTTGGACATAAATCGCTGTTCCTTCATCGTCACTGGGTCAAAATCCTGGAACTCCCTACCTAACAGCATTGCGGGAGTGACTTCACCAGACAGTCTGCAGTGGTTCAAGTAGAAGGCCCACCACCACCTTCTCAAGGGCAACTAGGGATGGGAAATAAATGGCGTGTGTGTCAGTGACGCCCATATCCCAAGAATGTCAGTGACGCCCATATCCCAAGAATGAATGAAAGAAAAATTGGAGAAATCTAAGTTTTCTACTGGATGGGTGTTCAGATTAATGAGATTAGCAAATTCTTAAGTAATGAAACTTCTGGAGAATCAGCACCTGGTGCTTGAATCTGCAGATTTCCTTCTCTTTTAAAAAGCAGAGTATACAAAGTCACTTCCTTTAGCTAATTTGAAATATTGTTGTTGCACACTAAACAGGAAATAGTAGATATGCAATCTCTTATTCAGCAGTGTGGGTTTTTTTTCACCGTGCATTAGTCTTTCAAGGGAAAACCTTTTAGAATTTTACAATACTGGTCTAACATGGCTCAGACCTCCATTTTGATATCCTGATAATGTAATCGTTAAGATTAGATGTTCCATTATTGCACGGATGCCCTAACTTTAAATGTTGGGAGTCCCACTATAATACACGTCCAGTTTTGCACTTTGTAACCAGGAGAAAATTGACAATATAGTACATGAGCGATATGTTCATATATAAAATAAAAGTTGACGGGCCACTCCCATCAGCTAGTGTGTAGCTCTTGTTTGTCTCAGTCAGCTCATGTATGCTGTAAAATGAGAAGGATTTGCCTATTGTAGCAGAGAAGCAGATATCTGAAAGCAAAACAAACTGGGCTGGATTTTATTGTTATGTACTCGAAAGGCACAGCTGGTAGATAGATTATATATCAAACACAAGATGAATCACAACATTCTATGCAGTACCTATTACGCACAGGTAATAATGAGCCTTTCCAATGTTAAGCAATCTACTTATGATCTTCTTGAGATATAACCTTAAATTAGTAGTTCCCTTTAAGTACTGCTTGAAATCTAGGCTTATGTTTGTGTGAGAGGAACTAGAGCCAGTAACTTTTGAGAAAAGACAGCAACAACAAAAACAAATTGAAATATGGATATTTTGATCTACAGGTGAAGTATTGGAAAGGACTTAATGTCTCCCTCCTGTTGTGCTTCCCTGGTGTTTTGCATAGCCATCTCCTTGGAATAACACAAAGGCATAAAAATGGGTCCAGCCTCTTCATATCCCTGACAGCATCATTGTAAATGTACCCATGCTAGAGATCCATCCACAAAATGTGCTGACAGCTCTGTACCTTAATGGGCTCTGGTTGGCTGAATTATGTAGCCTCCATTCTGTTCAAATGCATTCTCCCGGTGCATATCTGTCACTAAAAGTTTACATACCTGCTGAGTTTGTTTCTTTATAATGGTACCATTTAAATTTTGCCCCAGCCATGCAGGCAGCATTCCCCTGCCCCTTCTCCCCCATCTCTTCTACCCCACCTCCTTCTACTACCTCCTTCTTCTACCCTCCCTTTTTATCCCTTCCCTCTTCTTCCCTCCCTCTTCTCCCCCTCACTGTCCCTCTCCCCTACTCAGCCCTTCCTTCCTTTTCCCCTCATTCTTCTCTTACCTGTTGCCCTGTCTCCTTCCGCCTCTTCCCATTCCCTTTCTTTCCCACCTTCCCCTTCTCTACCCCTCAGCAGTTTTATGACTAACTAGCTATTGTACAAATGGTAACACACTCAATAAGTTTCCATGGAGCTGTACCTTGGCACAAATCACTACCTTCAAAAAGAGAAGCCATGATGTGGAGATGCCGGTGATGGACTGGGGTGGACAAATGTAAGGAATCTTACAACACCAGGTTATAGTCCAACAATTTTATTTTAAAATCACCAGCTTTCGGAGATTATCTCCTTCGTCAGGTGAGTAGTGACTACCCACCTACTCACCTGACGAAGGAGATAATCTCCGAAAGTTTGTGATTTTAAAATAAAATTGTTGAACTATAACCTGGTGTTGTAAGATTCCTTACATTCAAAAAGAGAAGGGGAGAAAAAGTAGAGGGCTTCACTAGTGCAAATATATACAAAGTTGCCAGTGGTGCTTCTAATTTGAACATGAAGTAAGTCTCTTAGTTAACTGTTTTCTAAACATACGGGTCTGATGTATCACGAAATCCCATCCCCTGTATACATATCTGGTAATTCTATTGTTCACCTCCCTTTGAACAATCACAATTTTAATTTAATGTATCCTGACTCACAGTGAAGTTCCATTATTTGAACCACTGTCAGATGGTGCACACTTGCTGCCATGACATGGGTTCCTTACACTAGATTAGACTATAAACTTACTGTTGCCTCCCCCACTTCCAAACCACTAACCCTTTCACTCACTCATTTCAGTTTATGAGACAAGTAGATACGTGGGCAGTGGGTGAGGAGAGGCCAATGTTCCCAGGATCAAACAGCCAGAAGGGAAAGATTGCCCTTTTCTGCCTATGGGATTATACTCCAGCACAGACCATATGCCTTCAGGAAAGGAGACAGTTGAAAAGTAAATAAATTAAACTGCGGACTCCACCGAGAAAGGACGCTGCTTTGTTTAATGTCATCTGAATGCAAACCGATCCTGTCCACAGTCACTGAACCTTGTAAGCATCACTTCGATTTTGTTTCCTGCTAATCGCATTTTAAGGAAATGCCTGGTCTTTATTCTGCAGCAAAAACTGGATTTGACTTTCTAGTCGTCATTGTTTCTGAAGCTCAGGCAAAGTGAATGAAAATATTCCCATGGGAGAAGCTGAGCTTCATCTTCATTGAGTGCAGAAAAGCTGCCATTGATCCTATAAAGAATCTGTTAGAAGCTTTGGGGAATGAATTACAGGTGTAATCACATTCTGATCAATTCCTCAGTGTCCCAGTAGGAATGAACATTTTGAAAAAACAGGGACTAAATTGTAATGCTGATATTGTCAGGTTGTTTGCTCTTAACAAGAAAACTACTGACTGCAGGGAATCTGAAAATACACAGCAAATCCACCAGTATCTGAGAAGAGAAAAGACAGATTTCAGGTTGAGATCCCTCAGCAGAACTGCAGTTCCATCTTGTTTCTTTTCAGATGTTGAAGGACCTGCTGTGAGTTGCCAGTATTTTGTTCTTGTTTCACATTTTCAGTATTTGCTGCTTTTTCTTTTTATCTGCATTAGACAATCTAATGGATCAATTCTTGAGTGTTGTCCAAACACAACTATTGAGGTAATAACTTTAATTCTGTTTGGGTGGCAAAGAGATTGATGGGTGTGAAACTGAATTAAGTTTTCTGTGTTGGCTCTGGTACACCTTGGGCCTGTGTTGTATATATTTTGATTTTTGCACCAAATTTAAACCGTTAGTGGCTTGACTTTATGCTAAAAATTGTACTTTAGAATGGGCAAATTACAATCCACACCACCAAAACTTACCCAGAAGATGTCTCAGCAGCAATGTACACTGCATCAGCTTCATTATAAGGCAAAATACCACTCACAATCTGATCAGCAGTGATACCACACCGCTGCAGTGTGTATGCTATTTATTTTCTGGAGTAAGTCCAGCTTCCCTCCCTCCGTGAAAAGAAGTACCTCCTAGTATCTAACCTAGTTCCATGCTTACTTATGTCCACAAAGGCAGGACACTACATTTGTTAACTTATACCCTAATTACACTTATAGTCAGCCAAGTACTACCTCACTCCTGCTTGACAGGTTACATGGCTTTCTCTAAAGCACAATGAAACATGCACAGGTACTGTATCATGCATATGTGCATGTGCCCATACACATGTAACACAAAGGTTGAGTTTTCTGTCACTATAACACGTTGGTGAGCAACTATTTAGTGAATCAGTTCATCCCAGTATGACCCTGGGCCAGTTGCTGATAAATGCAAATAAGTGTCGCCAACAAATATGATGTGGATAGGAGGTTTAAATTTTTTTTTTAAATGTCTGCATTATTGCTCATTCTAGAAGGGACTGTAGGAATAGATTTCTGGAAACTATTATCCTCACTCCAGAGACTTGAGGACAAAATGTAGGCTGACACTTTGGTGCAGTATTGAGGGAGTGCTGCACTGTCTGAGGTGCCGTCTTTTGGATGAGATATATAACCGAGGCCCCGTCTGCCCCTTCAGGTGAACATAAAAGATCTCATGGCATTTTTTTGAAGCAGAGCAGTAAGAGTTCTCCTGGTGACCTGGCCAATATTTATCTCTCAATCAGATGACTAGAACAGATTATTTGGTTATTTATCTTACTCATGGGACCTTGCGGTATGCAAGTTGGCTGCTGCGTTTCCCTACATTCTAACAGTGACTACATTTCAAAAAAATAATTCATTAGCTGTGAAGCACTTTGAGACATCCTGAGATTGTGAAAGGTGCTATATAAATGCATTTTCTTCGTTTCTTTCTTTCATGCTTGCTTTCTTGCTACGTGAGTAGAAAGAGAGAATGCTTAGATTTCATGAGGTAATCAAGAAGATTCTTGGAGTAAGGGCTTGATGTTGTGAGGTAACCAATTCAAAACTCGGAGTACTTGGGCCAGTGTGATGAACAGGGGCCATGACTGTTGTCTATGTGGTGGGGTTGTGCAGTTCAGTCATGTGATGAAAGTGTAAAGCTATCTGGTGGTCAAAAATGCAGGCTTCTGACCAAGTGGTTTGAAGTTAGAGCTGTTGGGGATCAATTTTCTGCGGTTGTTCAATGACAGTGATTCAGGGGATGCAGTTGGGAGCAGTCGGCCAGAGGCGGCTGGTGGGCACTGTGGACCTTGGGGTCGCGCGGTCTGTTGTCGCTTGGAGCTTTTCTCATCTGGGCACTCACTGTTGGGTGTCTTGAGTTCATGGGAAGTGTCTCAAATCCTGTTGGGTTTGGCGGTTATTCTTCTTAGTCAGACTGAAATTGTCATTCTCCTAGTCCCTTAATTAAATACTGAACTTGCCTAATCTTGTGTCGTCTGAAACTGAGTTCAAAGGCTACTTTTTCAGCCAATTAATTGAAGTTCGACCCAAAAGCATTACCGGGATTGACAATTCAAACATTTGATGTTTATCTCAGGCCAATTGTGGACCTCAAGCGCACGGAAGAATAACTTGTCAGTGCCCAAAGGGAGCTGGGTGAGCATGAATGAGTTTTTTTTCTTTTGTCACTAAATTTCTCTGTCAATTTTCTCTCTCCTCTTCTCCTGAAGGCTTTGGCTCATTGCTGGAGCACCTCATTTAAGTGGCCATTACTCATGGTTTGACAGTGATATTAGCAGGCTATTTAACCCTGAGAGTATTATAATTAAGCCTGTTCTTGTCTCAACACCCATGCTTCCAGCTGGATCGTGATCATAAGTGGAAACTGTGGCTGATAATTTTTCTCTCTGCCTTCTTAGCTCAGGTGTTCAGAGGCTAATTGTGTTGCCTTTTGGCTGAGATCAGTTAACTCTGCACAGATGAGGATCAAACTTGTGCCGTTCCTAGTCTGTATGGCTCAGCACCTCATTGGATAAACTCCTGAGTCATCAGGGAGCCATCATTTATGAGTTATCTTCTTTGGTGGTAACTCCCTCATACTAATGGGAACCACTATTAGGAAGTTCCCCCCAATTGAAGGAGTGTGAGGAGTTTGCAGGCACCACAAACACAATAGCCATTCACATGAATGAAGGGTCATCACCAAAGAAGTGTCAGTGTTGTGATATTCTGTTCATTCCATATATTAGTTTGGGTTTTGATCAAGCTGCACGCTTAGATGTATTCTATGATGATTCACAGCAATATGTCAACACTTAATTTTACTGCAGGGAATTAGCATGTGGCTTGGCTATAAATATATCCTTCTGGAATAATAGGGAATAATTTGGTTATCATCAGGGAAATGGTGTTTCTTCAGAAAACAGGATAAGAGCTTGTCAAGAGTCCATCTAGTGCATCCCGTGGGCAATCTATCTCTCCACCACCCCCCCCCCCCCCCATTTCCTGGTTTGTCTATATTTATAAAATGTAGAAGCAGTCAATCTTCAGACTGGGAAGTTATGATCGACTCAATTGTTAGAACCCAACCTGTAGACATTACTGTGCCTCAGGCTGCCACTTCTCAATATGTGTGGTTTTGTAACATAGCAGTGACCTGCTGAAACAGGGCTCCTTGTAATTGGGTGACTTCCGCATCTTGCACTATTTCTTTCTCTATAGTCTCTGTAAGCCCCAACCTCTTCACACATGGCACAATGCTGAGGCAAGCTGACATCATATTCGTAGACCCTGCCGTGTACTTTAGTTCAAAGTCAAAAGCTGGAAGTTTGGACATGCAGTGCTGTTCGCAGCCATCCAGCTTCAGCTTTGTTAGAATATAAATCAGGGTGTTTTATCGGTCCAAACAGTGAATTGCCTTTGACTAGTAGCTGGATTTATCACTCATCTACCACTTTGTGCTCAAGAACTCTAATCTGTGAACTGGACATCGTGTCTGAACCTGGTTCGTAGATTCGCTGGTGAAAGCATTGGGTGGGGGGGTGGCGTGTGGCGTGTGAAGTGTGAAGGGAGGTGCTCTGTCTTCACCCTCTACAAGTTGATTTAAACAGGACTCAATCCATCAAGAGGTGTCATCTTTTCAAATGCAGACTGACATTCAATGGTCCAGTCTTTTGCAATCAGCCTTTTGTGAACAGAGTTGCCTTGTTCCCTTCTTCCACAGCCTCTCTTTTTGGGTCCAGAGAGTAACACGTTCCTATTCCCATACTAACCTCTAGCTCGGAGGTCCTGAGGATGTTACTTCCTGAAAGCAATGTGCGTTAGTATTTTCTGGGCACATCTGAAATCTTTGCTAAATTTGGTAATTCTTGTATGACTTGCCCTGTTCATTTTTCAATAGGACAACTATGGAGCTGGACAATATTCAGCAAACAACATTGTAATCTCAAACACAGAATTCTCTGTCCACCTCCCTTGAGATTTTAAACATATTCCTTCCCTGGATCCAAAATTTGATTTAGACTTAACCAATAATCTAAAAGGATTTTATTTTAGCATGGATCATATAACAACGTCTGCCAATAGCATAATATTCAAGATATTTTCACCAATTTGCATTTGCAAAATCTCAACAATCTTTTCACAATAGTGTTGTGTATTGACTTGATGGTTTCTCATATCAAATTTGGTTATCTTTTTAGCCCTCTTTTTAGAACAGCAGTCGAGTGATTATGATACTGGACGAGCAATCCAGAGATTGAGTTCCAATCCCACCATGGCAAAATTTAACATTGAATATAACCAATCTTGCAATTTGTGGGCTGGCATCAGAAAAAAAAGTGACCATGGAAATTGCTGGATTGTCATAAAAACCCAACTGGTTTACTCATGTTCTTCAGGGTAGTGAACCTGCTGCCCCTTTTGTGTCTGGCCTGCATATGACTCAGTCCTACACTACATGGTTAATTCTGTATGCCTTCTGAAGTGGCTTAGCAAACCAGTCAGTTCTTTTAAAAAAAAATCACTAAGCAGGCCTGTGACTTCCCTTTCAGGACATCGGTGGGGGTGTTGGTGCCAGACATCGGGGGTTTGGGGGGAAGTCAGACATGGGGGGAGGAGGGTTGGAGACTTCAGAGTGGGGGCCGTTGATAGATCAGGGACGTAGGACGTGGGGGAGACATCGGCGGGGAGGCGGCCGGTCGCGTGTGTCAGATCTTACGTGGTCAGAATCAGAAGGCCTGGGAATCCCGGCCCCAGGAGTTAAAAATAAAAAAGCTATTAAAATGGAGGCCTGCATCCTCCTTAAAAGATTTTACTAATTGACCTGCCTCCTGAGAGCGGGTTGGTCGCCTGCCCCCCGATCCGCCTCCATTAAAATGTGGGCAGGTTGGAGGCGGGCTTTACAATTTTCACCCCCAACCCACCCGTCCTTGGGGGTTAAAATGACCCTAATTTATGTTTGCCAATTGAATTTCCATAGAGATTCTATTCCATTTGATTTTATCACCACGTTTAACTTGGAGAGCTCCAAGTTTGGAGTTTAAGATCTTTCTTCATTACCATCACTTCCTGCTTGGCAAATAGTAATATTTTCAGGCTCGTGTTCAAATTTCTGAACTCCATTAGACCCCCATATGGGAAATAATGGCGTCACTAATTTGTTGACCCACTTCCTGAATTATATGAACCAGCATTCCAACAAAATCTATTCTTTTAGTTTCTTCTGATGGACCTGATTGCCTACATTTTAGGGTTCTAAAAGAGGTGGCTACAGAGATAGTGGATGCATTGGTTTTGATCTTTTAGAATTCCCCAGATTCTAGAACGGCTCCTGTGGATTGGAAGGTAGCAAATGGAACCCCGCTATTCAAGAAAAGAGGGAGAGAGAAAACGGGGAACTATCGGCCATTTAGCCTGACATCAGTAATAGGGAAAATGCTAGAATCTATTATTAGGGATGTGGTAACAGGGCGCTTAGAAAATCATAATATGATTAGGCAGAGTCAACACGGTTTTATGAAAGGGAAATTGTGTTTGACAAATCTATTAGAGTTCTTTGAGAGCGTAACTAGCAGGGTAGACAAGGGGGAACCAGTGGATGTCGTATATTTGGATTTTCAAAAGGCATTCGGTAAGGTGCTACACAAGATTAGGGCTCATGGGATTGGGGGTAATATATTAGCTTGGATAGAGGAATGGTTAACGGACAGAAAACTGAGAGTAGAAATAAACGGGTTATTTTCGGGTTGGTAGGTTGTAACTAGTGGGGTGCCGCAAGGACCATTCTTGGGCCTCAGCTGTTTACAATATATATCGATGACTTAGATGAGGGGACCGAGTGTAACTTATCCAAGTTTGCTGACGATACAAAACTAGATGGGAAAGTAAACTGTGAGTAGGATACAGCGTCTGCAAAGGGATATAGACAGGTTAAGTGAGTGGGAAAGAAGGTGGCAGATGGAGTATAATACGGGGAAATGTGAAATTATCCACTTTGGTAGGAAGAGTAGAAAAGCAGAATTTTTTTAAAAGGTAAGAGACTAGTAAGTGTTGGCATGCAGGGGGGATTTGAGTGTCCTTGTACATGAATCACAGTTAACATGCAGGCACAGCAAGCAAGTAGGAAAGCTAATGGTATGTTAGCCTTTTTTGCAAGGGGTTTGGAGTATAAGAGTAAGGAAGTCTTGCTGCAACTATATAGGGCTCTGGTGAGACCACACCTGGAGTACTGTGTATAGTTTTGGTCTCCTTACCTAAGGAAGGATATACTTGCCTTAGAGGGGGTACAAGGAAGGTACACCAGATTGATTCCTGGGGTGAAACGTTTGTCCTAAGAGGAGAGATTGAATAGAATGGGCCTATATTCTCTGGAGTTTAGAAGAATGAGAGGTGATCTGTTTGAAACTTATAAAATTCTTAGAGGGTTTTACAGTATAGATGCTGAGAGGCTATTTCCCCTGGCTGAAGAGTCTAGAACTAGAGGTCATAGTCTCAGAATGAGGGATTGGCCATTTAGGACTGAGATGAGGAAATATTTCTTCACTCGGATGGTTGTGAATCTTTGGAACACTCTATTTCAGAGGGCTGTGGATGCTCAGTCATTAATATATTCAAAACTGAGATCGATAGATTTTTGGACACTAAGGGAATCGAGGGATATGGGGATAGGGTGGAAAAGTGGAGTTGAGGTAGAAGATCAGCCATGATCTTATTGAAGGGTGGAGCAGGCTCGAGAGGCTGTATAGCCTACTCCTGCTCCTATTTTTTATGCTCTTATGACCCTAGCAAGGCCTTAAGGGGTGGGGAAAAAAATAACCAGTTTAAAAGTAGAGAATTTCAAGCTTAGTTATTGTGTTCCCAAAAATCTGTGGGGAGTCCACTGGCCTCTTGCTCAAACTCTGTTAGGAAACTGGCGGAACCCACTGGAAAATGACGAGCTCGGTTATGCTGAATCACTGCCATTTCTTATGTTCTCTCTGGAGAGAAGGTTACAGACTTGCACAGTGCTGGGGCCTGTGCTGGCCCAGCAATTCAGCCCATAGGTTCATCACTCCTCAATTCTTGCTGTACATCCACCCCACATGTTGCAGGACACGACAAAATAGTGCTTTTCTTTCAATATTTCTGCCCCCCCGCCACCCCCCACGCACATAGTTAACAGCATCAATGGCTATAAGGTTGTCCATCACCCTATCTTGACTTGGTCCTGAAACAATGATGCTACCCAATTCTCACAGACTTTACCAATCACATTCAATACTCCCCCTTGTTTCAATATATTACTAACTTTCGTGGAATTTAACTTTACAAATTACATTAAATAGCAATTGTACATTTAGAAACTTTCCTTCTCCCATCTCTCGCGCGCTCCTTCTCAGTTAGGCACTGATATCCGTCCGGTGTGGTTAAAACAATAACTTTTTTTTGCCATGAAGTTATTCCATCAAGTTGACCATACCACAATTATGGATAAACAGACTGTCAGAAAATAGGCTTTTTCTCAGTAAACTAAAAGTCACAGATATTAAATAATCTGTCCTACAATTCGTTCCATATTTCCTGCATGGGTAGAGTTACAAAATTTAATGAATGTTCTGAACAGAATTAATACAAATTATAAC
Organism: Heptranchias perlo; assembly: GCF_035084215.1. Taxonomy (NCBI): domain Eukaryota; kingdom Metazoa; phylum Chordata; class Chondrichthyes; order Hexanchiformes; family Hexanchidae; genus Heptranchias; species Heptranchias perlo. The sequence continues at coordinate 16,347,719 of NC_090337.1, forward strand.
TCATTTCTGAAAGAGAAATTAAACATTGATCCTGGGCCCTAACCATCAATTATCAAAAAAATAGTTTTCTATTGAGCAATTTACTGTTCATTCAACCTATTAGATCCTTGTGCTTTGGATGTCTGTTATCTCCACCCTGTGATGCGTCTCTTCAGACACCCCCCCGCCCCCCCGGCGATGTCTCACTACCGCTCTCCGCCCCCCGATCTCCTTGATTGCCGGGGACAGTTCCCAGCGATGCCTGGCTGCTGCCATCTACAGCAGGCTTTCCCACCTGGCAGTGGTCAGCCTCTCAATCTGGCAGCTGCCAGGCGGGAAACAGTGTTAAAAAAAATTCGAATGATGTTCTGCCGTTAAATTCAGCAGGACCTCCGCCTTCCAGGTATTTCAGGGTTTACCGGCCGCTGATAAGCGCCCCCGCTCCCTTCCCATTCTCCCCGTAAATATTGGGGCCATTATGTTTTATGACTCAACAGCTGTGTAATTCCACAATTTTCTGTTTTCTTTATATCAGATTTCCAGCGTTTAATTCTTTTTTATTTGCAATTTTCCTTCTTTGGCAAACACCTGAAAAAGTACTTAAAGCATATAAGCAGATGTTCTTTAATAACATTATCTAAATCCAGGACTTGTTATCCAAACTCCCCCCTTGAATGGTAGTATAATCCTTCCAGGATTTCCTTCCTTCAAGTTAATCATTTCTCTGCAGTTCCTGTTTTTGTGATCTCTCTCAGATCCACATAAATAAGAGATTCAACAATTCTCAAAAACTTTACAAAATAAACAGCAAGTTTCAAGTGCAAAGTTTTACTTGAAACACCAACATCAATTTTCAGAGAACTCATTCCAATTCTGTAATACCTAATATAGTAATGGACCTGAGAACATCATACACCCATTATTGAGATGAGGTTGATCCTTTCTACACTGTGGTTCACACCTTTGAACCTGTTATTGGAACTTGAATGGTTTTAATCTGTACTGCTTGCATTTTATGCAGTGCTGAGAACTAAATGGTATGGAGCATTTCTTGTTGATGTCACTGTGACATGTTTGTATTTTAAAAAGTTAGTTGCCAGGCATCAGACTCTGTCTACCTTACTGTTGGGGTTACATTACATTTCCTGCAGACAAATGCTGGCTTGAAAGAACCCTTCTGTTCAGGTGGTTTGCCAGATTTGAAATTTGACAGATTCAACACTGCCGAGTTCATGATGGATGACTTTAAATGCTGGCATTAATTGGGAATATAAATGTGAGGATGAGAATTGATTGGAATTCTTCCAAATAGTAGAGTGGAATCTAAGAGAATTTACTTGGCTGTGCTCTCATTTATATTGAATAACATTGTCTCAAGCGTTTTAGGAGTGTATCAAATAGTCCTTTAGAAGAAATATCGAGGTCTATGAGGTTAATTAATGAAAAGCAATTTTTAAATAGCAGAGAAACTGTTCCTCTCGTGCATTTCTAAGGTTAACACTAATTGTATAAAAATCTTGGTTACTATAGAAACAGGTCAGTGAGGCAACTGAGGCTCAGAGTCACAAGCACTCCAGTGATAATGAAGATATGCAACAATATCGGACTTCTCTCCATCAATATTGACTGAGTCTTTGACCCTGACCAGTGGAGAGCTGATGACATGTAGCAACGACATGTACGTGATTCCTTCCCCCACACTTTAACAAAGCATTAACATTAGCCTTTAGGCTGTACTTATCCAGTTATTTCTTTCACTGTCTACCTGATGCACACTCTTAAATTGGCACAGGATTCTGCTTTATTTTGAAATGTACTTTTTATATGGCTTTTCTCTGTTAATTACTGATGATCATTTCATTATTTTGCTTAAATTCCTGTTTTCTTTTGCATTGGTTTCCGTGGAATTTTATTGACAGCATGTGATGTGGGGTAAATTATCATTGTGTAAGCACATATATGGAGCTATCTGTAGAAAGTATTCCCTGTTGCCATCTGAAGCATAGATTGTACTTCATGTGGCTAGATAGAGACACACTATTTCCTCTGGTGGGGAGTCCAGAACAAGGGGAAATAATAAAATTAGAGCTGAGCCGTGCAGAGGTGATGTCAGGAAGCACTTCTTCACACAAAGGGTAGTGTAAATTTAGAACTCCCCCCCCCCCCTCCCCCCCAAAAAAGTTGTTGAGACTGGGGGTCAGTTGAAAATTTCAGAACTGAAATTGATAGATTTTTGTTAGGCAAGGATATTAAGGGTTTTGGAACCAAGGCGGATGGATGGAGTTAGGATACAGATCAGCCATGATCTAATTGAATGGCAGAACAGGCTTGAGGGGCTGAATGGCCTACTCCGGTTCCTATGTTCAAATCTAAACGAAGTCCCATATTAAATAAAGGGTCCACTGATATTTAGAAACAAAAATATAAACGTAGATCCTGCTAATAATCGAAATGTGGAAGCTTTTTCTTATTTATTGCTGGTATATTTCTCATCTATGTTGTATTGAGATTGTGTGGGAATGATAGGATCATAACTATGCCGAGTAAATGCAGACCAACATCTTCTCCACAGGCGACAATAACCAGCTAGGGTTTGGGGGAATTTGTGTGTGTGAAAATTGCACAGTATGTGCAGATGTGGATATTAAGATCACCCAAATGCAAAATCCTGCTGGTAGATTTGCTTCTTGGAAATAAAGAGGCAAATTGCTGACTGGGACTTTGCTAGCCAAGCAGTCCTGTTTGAAGAGCTCATCTGGGGCTTTGTAATTCATATTAAGGAGTACTGTGTACTTAGATTGAATGCATAAATTCTAAATGGAAGCTAATTATAAATGCACCCCAAGCGAGTCACTTCAAACCAGAATTAGTGCACTGCTCTTGTGCAACTGAAAGAGCTTACTTCAGTTTTGCCAGGCAGCGAACAAACCCAGTCTCTGCAGTTTGGAATAGATATGATAAACCCACAGTTCACAATTCCTGCAGTCAGTGCCTCCCCCCCACCTCCCTTACTCATCACCCTTAAACCAGGACCTGGTTGGGATATCAGTAAAACAGTCAAACTTCGTCTCAACAGCAGAATCACCCTCCCTCTCGCTGGAACAGCCCTCCCAGGTTCACAGTGCTGCCGAACCGAGTCCTGGATGCATACTCCCTCCTCAACTGACCATGTGCACTATATTTACACAAGGCATTATGGGAGCAGGACTGCAGTGCACTGTATGTATACACAATCAAACAGGTGGGCCTGACTAGAATACATATAGCCTCAGTAGGAAATTACAGTATTTGAAAGACCAAATGTACTATCAGTGCATTAGGTTAATTGATATTAAAGTAGAACAGTTCAAAGTCAAGTGATTCGATCAAGGAAAATCAAGCATTGTCTCCAGCTGTTTAAACTAATTTCTCCTCATTGCATTATCTCCCTAAACACCTCCCTCCCCCATCTCATACGTAGCCATTTTTGCAACTCCATAACTATTCCAAACCAAATGAAAATAATCACAAATCAATTTCAAGGACTCTCTTCCACTTTTGTCTCGTTTCATCTACTGCTGAAAAAAACATAGGTACCTCCTTATTTGGTTGTCAGCTTTACTTTAAATGTTTTAGTTCTTTCCCATTATGTACAGTCGAGCAATATTCAATTCTTTTTAGGGAAAGACAAAATCCTTGTGTCATGTCACGAATTGAAGTGTCAAACTGCATATATCCTTCAAAACACAATCAATTTAGAGAGATGAGCACAATCCATTACAAGTACAAAGTCTGGTGCATTGTGCATAAACCATTTTGACACATTCCTGAACAACTTGTGTTAATCAAATGTATCGCTATATAATAGAGAGTGATGAAAGAAAATAATACAGTGTGAAAACAGCTCAGGTTTAACAATGAACTGCTTGGAAAAATGCTCAAGTGCAAATATTTTGCATAAAAATGTCAAACTATATTTTAAAACTACATTGTTATAGTTTACCAAAATCTACTGTATAAATTGGTTAAATTTGTTATTTTGCATAAGTCACACAAGGTTATTTTAGTTACCTTACCTTCTATTAAAAGCTGCAACTAAAAAGCCTTGAGGCTGAAACCTTAACTATGGTAAGTTAGTGGCAACAAATTTGTTCCAAGGGCTGAGTGAGGAGGAATCATCTCAGAAACCTGGGTTCACAAAGCTGGATGAAACCCCCTCCCCCTTTTGTTTTTCTATGCATTTATTGATTCGGCTGCATTTGGTATTTTTGGTGCCCTACTTTAGGAAGAATGTCAAGGCCAGGGTACAGAACAGCTTTACTAATATGATACCAAAAACAAAAGACTTCGAGACTAGAGAAACTGGAAACTCTTTTCACTAGAACAGAGAGGATTAAGAGGAAATCTGTTCAAAACAACGAGGGGTTGTGATAAGGTAAATACGGGAAAAACAATTTCCACTGTTTGATGTGTCAGTAATTAGAGGGCATAAATTTAAGATCAGCACCAAAACAACAAAGGGAAAGATTAGGAGATTTTGTTTCTTTGCAGAGAGTTGTTAGGATATGGAATACGCTACCAGGAACATTGGTGGAGACAGAATCTATAATTGCTTTTAAAAGGGAAATGGATAAATATTTGAAAGATCTATCCACTTTGTCCTCTTCCTCTGCCCTTTCACCATCCCTTTTAAATTTTTCTTTTTCAGAGTGCCAGCACGTTGGGCCAAATGGCCTCTTTCTGCCCTGTAACATGGTATGATTCTATGAAACCATTTTGCATTATCCCCCAATATTAACATTAGGAACATAGGAACAGGAGTAGGCCCCTCGATCCGATTCCACCATTCAATGAGATCATACCCGCCTTAGCCCTATATCCCTTAATACCTTTGGTAAACAGTAATCTGTCAATCACAGATTTAAAATTAACAATTGAGTTAGCATCAACTGCTGTTTGCGGAAGAGAGTTCCAAACTTCTACCACCCTTTGCATGTAGAAGTCTTTCCTAACTTCACTCCTGAAAGTCCTGGCTCCAAGTTTTAGGCAACATCCCCGAGTCCTAGACTCCCCAACCAGTGGAAATAGTTTCTCTCTATCTACCCTATCATTTCCCCTTAATAACTTGAAAACTTAGATCAAATCACCCCTTAATCTTCTAAATTCCAATGAATACAATGCTAGTTTGTGTAACATGAACTCCCATTGAACTCACCCTCCAAGTTGACGCTTATGCACGCACCTCTGAATTTTTCATGGAGAGATTATCAAATGCTTCATGGAGCATAGAGTTTCCTGTGCTGCTGGGTGGGGGAATAGGGACAGGTTGACTGTGGAGGGCAGTAGGCCAAGATTCTCAAGTTCTCTTTACTTTCTCAAATCAACCCTGATGTACTCAGCTGCAAATCATTGTCTTTTTGTACGGTGGAGATAGAATCAAAAAGATATCTTTATTTGATTATCTTTCTGAATGGCACAGTGGCAAACCGCTGAGACCATCTTTAGGGCATAGGAAGCTTTAAGGTCAGCTTTCCTCAGGAGATAGTAATTGGTGGGGTAGAGTCTATTATAAAGTAGATTGTACATGGTCTGTGGTAGGAGGGGATTGATGGGCCAAATAGCCTTGACTCATTCCATTCTTTATGTCCTTTTGTGCTGCCAGAGGGGTACATGCAAGATTGTGCCAGAATGATTCACCCTTCGATTTCTCTCAGTCAGTAGAAGTGCATGCCATCTGCTCAGCATCATCTTGACAGCAAGCAAGATTGTGAACTTGCTGTGTGGGTGGTTGCAAGCGCTATCTTGCTTCCTGTTGTTTCATTACACAGTGCACTAGTGCACCAGCAGACTAGACCACCATGCTGATCTAGGAACTTCTTTTACAGCATCTCTGCAATTTCCTGGTTCATAACTCCAGTGTCATTTGTACAAAATAACCTGGTCTAGTGCAGTTTCAGGCACTGGAGAAGACTGTTCTAATCTAATTGTATAATAGACAATTCTCTATAATTCAATTTTTAAGTAATTTTCTCCCTCTCGTTGGTTTCCTCTGTGCTACTTCTCAGCTAAGAGAACAGACAGGTGACCTCTTCCAGGACTCTGCCAGTGTTGTTCTTGAGCGGGTGCACCTCTGAGTTAACTAGCTGTTTAAATCCAAATCTTATCATTTTGTAAAGGTCAGAGACAATGATTTACAGCTGAGTACACAAGGGTTGATTTGAGAAAGTAAAGAGAACTTGTCGCTGGGAATTGGACTTCTGATAACCACAGCAAAAATGCTTCGTCAAGTCTTAGTGCTCCTCCCTCATTTATTTACTTGTGCTTCTGCATGATGAGTGACTTACTGAAAAGAAAAGATTGCTTTGGCATTATGGCATATTGGATTGTATTCTGAGTCCTTTGGTGTGTTTGCTGTTGTATTTCAGCAGTCAGGATTCACTGACTAAATAAATAGTCACATCTTGTAAATACAGAGTGAAATTGTTCATTACAAGAAAGCTAGAAACCCAAATGAGTGACAAACAAAATAGAACAATTTTTAAATGAACTGTTCTTAAGCCTAATATTTCTGTGTTAACACTCCTTCATATTTATCTGATAACTCAAGCTATTTCATTCTTGTAAGTGCAACATTAGATCTATAATGAGTTTGTTACAAACACTGTTTTACATGTGTATACACAGAAATCAATGCACATTTGCACATACACACAGATAACACATGTATTGTGTACATACTCACACAGACTGTACATAGATGCAGAGATGTGTGTATATTGAATTGGCATTGTATATTCACTGTGATCACACAGATGTACCTTGCAGAAGGTGTCACTTGATGGCAATCAGGAGTGGGTCAACGCTCAACTCTGCACTGAAGGTGAGGGGGTTTAGGGATTCAGTAATCCCATATTATCCTGTCATTACCTGGCAGGGGCGTTTCAAGTGATCACATAAGCCGGGCCCCAGGATGAGCAGGACAAGTAGAAAACAGCTATGACCTGTTAGTAGCTTTGCTGACGTAGAGGTGGATCTCGATGCTGGCCAGTGACTGGTCTAATGCCTTTTTCCAGTAAGGTGAAAACGGTTTCTTTTTCGCAGCGGATTTGGTATCCAGAGATTTCAGAGCACCGGGGCACGGGGTGCGCAACACCGTTGGGCTGACTGCAAAGATGGTTGAACAACCCTCGCCATGGCAGCAGGACATCTTTCTGAGGAAGGTTCTGCTGGGAGCCTGTGGTTTCGAGCCAGCAGACACCTTCTGTCTGCAGGACTTCCCAGGGAGTGGTTATTTCGATGTGACCTTCGAGAATGCCGAAGGATGCCTGAAGATGTTCCAGGCTTTCAAGGAGAAGGGGAAGGAAACGCTGTTGTCGCTCCTCAATGCGGAACTGCTCTTTGCGTTCCTGCAGGAGAAGTAATGGATGTTAACGGTCCACGTGTTCAACCCGCATGTACCCGTCATGGACGTGCTAATGTTCCTCAACCGATACGTGGACGGAGCGGAAAAGAGCATCGACATTGTGGATGTGCACGGGATCTGGACCAGCAAGGGGAGCATCCAGGCAAAGCTGAGGGCGGATTCCAATGGAAACATCATCCACTCCCATCGAGTTCTGCGATTGGGACGAGTCGAGGATACGTGGCGTACCAAGGGCAGCGCAGTGTGTGCCGATCCTGCGTCAAACCCGGGCACGAGGCGGCCTCCTGCAAGGCGATCTGCAGGAAGGAGGGCCACCAGATACTGGACTGTCAGGAGGCCAAGTGCTGTAACCTGTGCTTTCACCTGCACGAGAACTGTCTAAACCGTAGACAAAGCTACGCACAGGCAGTGAGAAGTGAGGTGTTGTGGCCCCACATGAAGGGGCCAATGACCAGGAGGAGGACAAAGAGAAGGAAGGGAGAGTCGAGGAAAGCAACCAAACCCCAACACCCAATCCCGAGACCTCCCATGAGAACGCAGAGCCGATGAAAAGCGAACCAGGGACGGAGAAGGATGGGTGACACAAGGAAAGAAAAAGAGGAAGTCCTGTAGGACCAGAGTATGAACGCCAAAGGTGCAACCAGCAGCAAGAGGAGCTTAGAGTTCCCAACAGACAACAGCAACCACTCCTCGGCTGATGAACAAGGAAAGGGAGGGGAACCCCACCTTCATTTAAAGGAACAGGCAAAACGCGACGGTGACCAGCAACACCAACAACACGCTCCAGCTCCAGGAACCTGGGAGCAGCAACACTCTGCTCAGACGGGTCCGTTCGTTCCAAGATAGACTTCCTTTTTGTGTCCTCAATGCTCAAAGTCCGATCCACCGACGTCCAGCTGGTGTTCTTCTCTGACCACTGCCTCCTACTAGCTGACTACCAATCGCAGGAGGACCTGGGTGGGCAGGGGGATATGGAAGCTGAAGGTGAGACTGTTGACCCCGGAGATCATCGAGGAACTGAAGAGGGATTACACAGGTTGGAGGACCATGAAACCCCTCTTCAACTCCATGGTGCACCGGTGGGAAGCGATCAAGGTCAACATTAAGAGATTCTTTATCCTCAAAGGTGTTCAGAAGGCGAGAGAGAGAGGGAAGCGTCACAGCTCCAGAAAAGCATGAAGGATCTGCTCCAGTTGCAGTCGACGGGGGTCGATGTCAGGGAGGAACTCAGAGAGGTGAAGGGCCAGCATGCCTCCCTCTTTGCCTCCAAGGCCTCAAAGATCATCTTCTGGTCTGTGGAGCAGGGCGAGAAGTGCTCGTGCTGCTTCTTCCAGAAGCTGCACAGAGAGACCTCTGTGATCAGCAGCCTGAAGGAGGAAGACGGCTTGGCAACGTCTTCGCAGGCCGACATACTGAGGATCAGCAAATCCTTTTATGCCGGGCTCTATGATGTGAAGCCCACAGACAGCATAGTCTTCCTGTCCTCTATCACGGAAGTCTTGGAGGACAGCGAGCGGGAGAGCGTGGATCGGCCACTGACCTTGAACGAGCTGACAAAGGCCGAGAAGAGTAGAACTCCTGGAAGCGATGGCTTACCGGTCGAGTCGTACTCTGCTCTGGGACCGGATAGGCCCAGACCTACTGGAAGTGTACGGGGCTATGCTTCTGGCAGGCAGTATGTCAGAGTCCATGAGGAAAGGCATCATCACACTCAGCTAAAAGCTGAAGGGGGAGAGGGAAGAAATCAGAAATTGGCGAGCCATTTCCTTGCTAAATGTCGACTACAAGATTCTGTCCAAGGCCATCGCCAACAGGCTCAAGTCTACTCTGGAGCTGGTGATCCACCCGATCAGACCTGTGCTGTACTCGGCAGCAAGTTCTCTGATAGCCTTGCGCTGCCCAGGGATACGATTGCCTACGTGCAGGACAGGGAGGTGAACACCTGCCTCATCAGCCTGGACCAGGAGAAGGCCTTCGACAGAATATCCCACATGTACATGATTGATGTGATCTCCAAAATGGGTTTTGGGGAGGGAATCCGCCCTTGGATCCGACTGCTCTACGCGGACATCCGTAGCGCAGTCTAATCAACAGGTGGTAGTCAGAGAGCTTTCCAATCAGATCTGGACTCGGGCAGGGCTGTCCCCTCTCCACCCTCTTGTTTGTATGTTGTATTGAGCCGTTTGCCGCGTCCATCAGAAAGGATATAGGTAGTAGGGGGGGTGACAATGCCAGGCAGTGGAGGCTCTCAGGTTAAGGCCTCCCTGCACATGAATAACGTCACCGTTTTCTGCTCCGATCAGCGTTCGGTCCACACACTAATGGGCATCTGTGACTGTTTTGAGCTGGCCTCGGGGGCCAGTGTGAACCGAAGAAAGAGCGAGGCCATGTTCTTTGGCAGGTGGGAGAACCGATCCTTTGTCCCCTTCACCATCAGGTACAACTACCTGAAGGTGCTGGTGATCTGGTTCGGATGATCCCTGGCCTGCACAAAGAACTGGGAGGAGCGGATCACCAAGGCCAAACAGAAGCTTGGTATGTGGGTGGGTCACTCCCTCTCCATAACCGGCAGGAACCTGGTGATAAGGTTTGAGGTACTCGCGATGTTGCTCCACATGGCCAGGGTCTGGCCCATTCCCCACAACTCCGCCGTCACAGTCACCCGAGCTATCTTCTACTTTGTCTGGAGGACCAAGGTAGAACGCATCTGCAGGATCACCATGTACAAGCCCCCAAAGCATCCCCAAAGTCGTTCTGATCCTGAAGGCCACCTTTTGTGTGTGGCTGCCTCAGGATGTGTGTAGAGCCCCAGTACGCAAACACCAAGTGTCACTACGTGCTGAGTTTCTACCTGTCCAACACGCTGAGAAGGCTGGGTCTGGCCACGCTGGCCGAGCAGGCACAGGATGTCCCATCCAGCTGGACCGTCTTTTTTCCCCCCACCACCCCCGACCTGTTCCAGGTGGAGAAGTTCCTGAGGAGGAACCCCTTCAACCACAAGGCCGTCAGACAGTGATCGACACGAAATGTTCTGAGGGTCCTGCAAGGAAAGGAGAGGGTAGACTCGATCGGGCTTTTCTCCAACCAGACGGTCGATGCCATTTGGCAGAACGTCTCATAGAATCATAGAAGTTACAACATGGAAACAGGCCCTTCGGCCCAACATGTCCATGTCGCCCAGTTTATACCACTAAGCTAGTCCCAATTGCCTGCACTTGGCCCATATCCCTCTATACCCATCTTACCCATGTAACTGTCCAAATGCTTTTTAAAAGACAAAATTGTACCCGCCTCTACTACTGCCTCTGGCAGCTCGTTCCAGACACTCACCACCCTTTGAGTGAAAAAATTGCCCCTTTGGACCCTTTTGTATCTCTCCCCTCTCACCTTAAATCTATGCCCCCTCGTTATAGACTCCCCTACCTTTGGGAAAAGATTTTGACTATCTACCTTATCTATGCCCCTCATTATTTTATAGACTTCTATAAGATCACCCCTTAACCTCCTACTCTCCAGGGAATAAAGTCCCAGTCTATCTAACCTCTCCCTATAAGTCAAACCATCAAGTCCCGGTAGCATCCTAGTAAATCTTTTCTGCACTCTTTCTAGTTTAATAATATCCTTTCTATAATAGGGTGACCAGAACTGTACACAGTATTCCAAGTGTGGCCTTACTAATGTCTTGTACAACTTCAACAAGACATCCCAACTCCTGTATTCAATGTTCTGACCAATGAAACCAAGCATGCCGAATGCCTTCTTCACCACCCTACCCACCTGTCACTCCACTTTCAAGGAGCTATGAACCTGTACTCCTAGATCTCTTTGTTCTATAACTTTCCCCAACGCCCTACCATTAACGGAGTAGGTCCTGGCCCGATTTGATCTACCAAAATGCATCACCTCACATTTATCTAAATTAAACTCCATCTGCCATTCATCGGCCCGCTGGCCCAATTTATCAAGATCCCGTTGCAATCCTAGATAACCTTCTTCACTGTCCACAATGCCACAAATCTTGGTGTCATCTGCAAACTTACTAACCATGCCTCCTAAATTCTCATCCAAATCATTAATATAAATAACAAATAACAGCGGACCCAGCACCGATCCCTGAGGCACACCGCTGGACACAGGCCTCCAGTTTGAAAAACAACCCTCTACAACCACCCTCTGTCTTCTGTCGTCAAGCCAATTTTGTATCCAATTGGCTACCTCACCTTGGATCCCGTGAGATTTAACCTTATGTAACAACCTACCATGCGGTACCTTGTCAAAGGCTTTGCTGAAGTCCATGTAGACCACGTCTACTGCACATCCCTCATCTATCTTCTTGGTTACCCCTTCAAAAAATTCGTGAGACATGATTTTCCTCTCTCAAAACCATGCTGACATGGACATGTTGGGCCGAATGGCCTGTTTCCATGTTGTAACTTCTATGATTCTATAATACCATAGCCTCTGTCAAACTCTAAGCAATCTCAAGTGAGGCCTTCACACCTACTAATATCCTCACAATCCAGGTTTCTAATCAAGTTTGTCCCATGTTTTTGTCAAATACCTGCACACATACACAGACTTGCTGAAGCACTTGGAAATGGAGCATTGAAGCAGCATGTGCCTAAGGGACTCGGTAAAAATATAAGAACTGATTTCTGCCATTGCTTCACACAACAATTCTTGAAAATTATCCGCTGTCTGTAGCACTGGCAATGGATGTGTGCAGCATTCAGTTCAAAGCCAGGCTGCCCTTCAAACACTAAATGGAAATAAAAGTTGTGAAGTGGAGTTTCAAGACACGTGTTCTGTGGATCCACAGCCATGTTATACGCATCACTTGCCGTGTTGTGACAGGATTCAGCAGTGTAAGCAGGACAGACTGTCAAGCTTGGGCCACTCAAAGGTGTCCTCAAACTTTTCAGTACAACAGCTGCTGTGTTCACGTGAACAGATAATAAGCAAATCCATTGTGTGCAGTCATCCAAAACGACAGCTTCTACACACAAGTTGATTTCTATTATGCCTCATCTTAAAAAAAGAAACACAAGGCATTAAAACAAGACCAGCCTACCACTGGGAGAAAAGTCTGCTGGAATGACTGTGATAGGATGAGGATACGTTTACCTGAGAGAATGAAAAAATTGTTAGACTGGATCTATAGCATGCACTGCTGTGTGAATACAGTTTTGCTGTTGACTTGTTTATTGAGTAATTTTATTCGACAATTTATTGTGATGGCACTATGTTGTATTCATTTTCAGTGTTGTCATTGAGAATTTTTTTGTTTAGTAAAAATAGTGAGTAGCATTTTTGACAAAGTAGCTACTTGCAATGTCAATATGGTGTTCACAACTTAAGGAAAGTAATGGTTGAACTAATTAATGTGCTGATATTAGTTACATTTCTCATGTACACAACCACTCATCACTTGGAGATTTGCTGTCAAAATCATTGATTCAAAACTAATTGGTCAAATACAACAAAACATAAGCTACATGTAATCAATCAAATGGTTTAGAATTTATAGTATCCTAGTAGGTACAGCACAGGAGGAGGTCACTCGGCCCATCGTGCCTGTGCCAGCGCTTTGAAAGAGCTATCCATTTAGTCCCATTCCCCCGCTCTTTCCCCATATCCCTGTAACTTTTTTTCCCTTCAAGTGTGATCTGATTCTTGATCCCTAGCATGAAGTCGGTGAAGTAGCTCTCAAAATTTCCGGAGCTTTCAGTTGGGTATGGCATTCTGGGTTTATTGCGAAGCTGGGCTCTTATTGTATATTTGGCAAGCTGCGGAATTTGATTTGTCTTTCTCAGTGGGTATAAACACAGGTAATTTATATAGGTGTTACTCATGGAAGCGTGGTTGGCTGCATTCTGTTCCTAGTTGAAAAAACTTGGTTGATGTTGTCAAAAATTATGTTTCTGAAGGACAAGCCATATAGGAAATATTGCTGGCAGACATGAACACTGTACCGACAAATGATGCTTTATTTTTCATGCTGAGAAAATTAAATTAATTTGCTAACTTTTTCGCTGAGCATTTCTTTTTAATACTTTGTTAACTCATTTAAAATAAATGAGTTAACGCTGGTTTCAAAAGAACACCAATTGGAAAATCTAGGCCTATAATTACTGAGAGAGTGACTGTGATTTTTGCCCACCTACTTTTACTGTTTAAAGCTAGCAGTGTCCTTTCAATTATAAGCATTCAATTCATTTGCTTGGTAATTACTCTGGGGCCATTAGTTGGTGAAGGTACCTGGAAAAGATGATACAAGAGTTGGAATCCTCAAGAAAGCTTATTCTTAACTATCACTTGTGACAAAAATGAAGTATTTGGTGGCTGTCTCTTAAAATCCAGTTTAACAGCAGCTAAGCCAGAATCTTGTACCAAGCTTATTCCAATACAGTATGTTACATCATCGAGTTACATCGAAACTACAGCACAGAAACAGGCCATTTGGCCCAACTGGTCTATGTCGTGTTTATGCTCCACATGAGCCTACCTCATCTAACCCTTTCTCGTGCTAATCTAGCTTCCCCTTAAATGCATCTATGCTATTTGCCTCAACTATTCCTTATAGTAGTGCGTTCCATATTCTTACCACACTTTTTGGGTAAAGAAGTTTCTCCTGAATTCCCTATTGGATTTATTAGCGACTATTTTATATTTATGACTTTTTTAGTTTTAGACTCTTCCACAAGTGGAAACATTTTCTCTACGTCTACCCTAATGATCTCTATCAGGTCACCCCTCAGTCTTCTCTTTTCTAGAGAAATAGAGCCCCACCCTGTTCAGCCTTTCCTGATAAGGATCATACCAGAACTGAGAAGATATTCTTGTGAATCTTTTTTGCACCCTCTCCATTGCCTCTATATCCTTTTTAGAATATGGAGACTAGAATTGTGCACAATATTCCAAGTATGGTCTAACCAAGGTTCTCTACAAGTTTAACATAACATCTTCCCTTTTCAATTCTATTCCTCTAGAAATGAACCCTAGTGCTTGATTTGCCTTTTTTTATGGCCTTATTAACCTGTGTCGCTACTTTTTGTGATTTGTGTACCTGTACCCCTAGATCCCTTTGCTCCTCTATCCTATTTAGACTCATTATCCAAGCAGTATGTGGCCTCCTTATTCTTCCGACCAAAATGCACCACCTCTCACTTATCTATATTGAAATTAATTTGCCAATTACACACCCATTCTGCAAGTTTATTAATGTCCTCTTGCATTTTGACGCATTCTTCCTTTGTATTGACTACCCCCACCCCCCAATTTGGTGTCGTCTGCAAATTTTGAAATTGTACTTCTGATTCCCTTATCCAAACCATTAATGTAAATTGTGAACAACAGTGGTCCCAGCACAGATCCCTGTTGAACACTACTTCCCACCTTTTGCCAGTCCGAGTAGCTACCCTTAACTCCTACTCTCTGTTTTCTGTTTTGTAGCCAGCTTGCTATCCATTCTGCTACATCTCATGACTTCACATGCTCTGACCTTAGCCATGAGTTTACAATGGGGTGCCTTATCGAAGGCAAGTTTAATTAAGTTAAGTTTGGTTATAATCTGGAAGAAGGAATAATTCTGTGTGATCCGTTCCATTTGTATTTAACTGACAGATTTTGTTTTAAATCTGTGTAGTCAGATATTCAATATCCAAGCATGCCCAGTAACTCTTTTCCAGGATATAAAAAGAGCTGTTCTGTTGAAATTGAAATGTTAGTTTGAAAATCTTGGAGAAAGAAGTGGGCTTCTATAGTGGTAAGAAATTAAAGGAAAAGAAACACTATTATTCAAAAGTTATATATATAATATTAGCTTTGTTCTTAGAGTAATGATCTTTTATTTATTATTTTGCCCACTTGAGTTAGGTGGAAGGATGTCAACTATATTTGTTTACTTTTTGTAAAATAAATTTGCTTGATATTTTAAAGTTAAAATGAGGCCTGATAATGATGGCCTAATGCTTTTGAAGGCTAGAGAGAGCTATTATGGAAGCAAGATAAATTCATTAGCCAAAAAAAATTACCAGGACAGCATTTGCTGTTCATTTCCCAGCACGTAACTGATGCGTCGTTTAGATCTCAAGGCAAGGCTAAATACTCTTGAAGAAATGGGGAGTTAGCTGGGGCTCACCCATGAAATTAATCTAAGATATGAAAGGCAAAATAATCCGGAGTAAGAAGCAAGGAAAAGATCCAAAAATGTAAAAAGCAAGTTCAGGACTGATTATCAGGAAGCACTTCATGCAAGAAGTACAATAATACCTGGATTGGTCACCTGGGTAGAGTAGTGAGGCAGAAACTCTGGAACCATTCAAGAGGTTGTTAATTGCTTTGCTAGAGCTACTGTAGGTTTCTAAGGTTAAACGAGGTAAATTTCCTTCCATAGCTGTACTTTTTTATGATAGTACATCAGAATTATAATAGCATCAATTGTAAACAATTTTACAACACCAAGTTATAGTCCAGCAATTTTATTTTAAATTCACAAGCTTTCGGAGACTTCCTCCTTCCTCAGGTAAATGTTCAGGATCTCCTTGAAGCCTACGCATTTATACATATAGAACAATACATGGTGTTTACAGACTGCCCCTGCAACTGCCCGTTGCCAAGGCAATCACCGTGTTCAGACAGAGAGGTGTCACCTGCAGAACCCCCGAATACACATTCAACAAAAAAACAAACAGGGAAAAAAAACAGAGAAGAAAAACAGAGAGAGGCAGAAACATCCGGAAGGCAGAGAGAGCCAGCAAATGACCCATTATATTAAAAACAGATAACATTTGTTCGCTGGTGGGGTAACGTGTAGCGTGACATGAACCCAAGATCCCGGTTGAGGCCGTCCTCATGGGTGCGGAACTTGGCTATCAATTTCTGCTCGACGATTTTGCGTTGTCGTGTGTCTCGAAGGCCGCCTTGGAGTACGCTTACCCGAAGGTCGGTGGATGAATGTCCATGACTGCTGAAGTGTTCCCCGACTGGGAGGGAACCCTCCTGTTTGGCGATTGTTGCGCGGTGTCCGTTCATCCGTTGTCGCAGCGTCTGCATGGTCTCGCCAATGTACCATGCTCTGGGGCATCCTTTCCTGCAACGTATGAGGTAGACAACGTTGGCCGAGTCACAGGAGTATGAACCATGCACCTGGTGGGTGGTGTCCTCTCGTGTGATGGTGGTATCTGTGTCGATGATCTGGCATGTCTTGCAGAGGTTACCGTGGCAGGGTTGTGTGGCGTCGTGGACGCTGTTCTCTTGAAAGCTGGGTAATTTGCTGCGAACGATGGTCTGTTTGAGGTTGGGTGGCTGTTTAAAGGCGAGTAGTGGAGGTGTGGGGATGGCCATAGCGAGGTGTTTGTCCTCATTGATGACATGTTGAAGGCTGCGGAGAACATGGCGTAGTTTCTCAACTCCGGGGAAGTACTGGACGACAAAGGGTACTCTGTTGGTTGCGTCCCGTGTTAGTCTCCTGAGGAGGTCTATGCGATTTTTTGCTGTGGCCCGTCGGAACTGTCGATCGATGAGTCGAGCGTCATATCCCGTTCTTACTAGGGCGGAAGTCTCCTTAAACCTATAACCTATATCGATGAGTCGAGCGTCATATCCCGTTCTTACTAGGAGGAAGTCTCCGAAAGCTTGTGAATTTAAAATAAAATTGCTGGACTATAACTTGGTGTTGTAAAATTGTTTACAATTGTCAACCCCAGTCCATCACTGGCATCTCCACATCATATAATAGCATCAGACAGCAGTAAGAAAACATCTGAAAAATATCACCCCCCCTTAAAGAAATTAAACTGTGTATTTTAAGTAAAGATTGCGACATGGTTGATGTTACATTTTATCCTGTAGACTAAGAAACTGCTGAGCTATGTAGTCAGTAATTTCAAAGAGCCTCAGCAGGGCTTACTGTTAATATTATGACATTGAAATATGGACATTACATTAGCTTTCCTAATGGGGCAGAAAATCTCACTGTTCGTGATTCTTTCTACTTATGGGAAAGCAGGACATAGAGGGGAAGATACTACTATGGTTTTCCTAATGCTAATGTGGAGACCTCAATGTAATGCAATGGTCTGGTGCTCCGATGTGTTACATTACTGAGTCGCCCCATGTAGATTTTTGTTCCATTGTCTACAACAGCTACTTGCATTTATATAGCACCTTTTTAATGTAGTAAAACATCCTAAGACACTTCATAGAAGCATAATCAGACTCAAATTGACACCAAGTCAAAGGAGATGACATTAGGCCAGGTGGCCAAAAGCTTGGTCAAGAGGTACGTTTTAAGGTGCATCTCAAAGGAGGAGAGAGAGGCAGAGAGGTTTAAGGAGGGAATTCTAAAGCTTAGGGCCCAGACCGCTGAAGGCACAATCGCCAACAGTGGGGGGAAGGGAGTGGAGGATACACAAGAGGCTAGAGTTGTAGGAACGCAGATTTCTCCGAGGGTTGCAGGGCTGGAGAAGGTTATAGAGATAGGGAGGGGCGAGGCCGTGGAGGGATTATCTTAATTTATATCTTGGTGCCTAGGACAAGTGAATAGTTTCAATAAGTAATTTATCACTCCAAATCTGGCATTTTCACTGCCTGTGGGATTTTCAATGCAAAATTGCAGTATCCTAGCAACAAATTGCACTTGTGCAATAAACGTAGAAATTTGTGGGATTTGTTGCGGGATGTCGTGCTGTGCCAAATCACTAGTCCTAATGATGCCCTTATCCTCTGGAGGGTCATTTTTAAAAATAAGGTTGAAACTGCTTTACTGCACGTCTAACCAACTCAGCCAAATTCCCTCCGGATCCGCTGGAGTGATGGACATTAATCTGAGTTAGCTTAAGTTGGACTGGAGCATCAAACCGACTTTGGTGGTTGAAGAATACAAAATAGGCGCAGAAGATTTGGAACAGACAGTGTCAATCTGCTGTTCTCTCCCACAGTAAAAAGTGCTGCTTTGCATGAATAAATGAATCACAGCGGGGATTCTAACACGAGTGAAGGAATCCTGCTCCTTTGAAATGTGATTTACAAGTAGCAGTGACAGATAACTTGAGGATTTAAAAAAAATTGACCCTCCTAAGTGTAAGTGCTGGCCTGAGGGCCACGGGAGTGTACACTTTTCCTGCTAAAGTAGTTTCTAATAACACAAGGCTTTACTAAGTAACTCGACGCTCATTAAATTGTCAGTGAGCTGAAAGGTCATGGTGAAGGTTTTGTAGCTGGGAAATAGGTATATTTAGACTTTGGGTTCCAATCAGTGAAGCTCAGATAAAATAAATGGGTTAATAGCTATTTTAAAAATAGTGCACAGTGGAATGTAATACAAGCACATTAAATTTTGTATTGACCTTTGATGACCAAAAATATACCCTAGATAACATGATAAAATCACAGACACATTTGGACGGTAGACATTCTGAGAACAAGTACTTTACACAATGCTGTTTGTTCCTGCTAAAGGGAGTTTTTATTTTGTAATCATTTCACCACTGAAGATACAATACGTATCTGTTTTAAGCAACCACATTCTGTGTAGATAGAAATCAAGCATCTGTGTCGGCATCTCATTGCTGTACGTGTCAAGGATGCTCCTCAAAAAAAAAAAGGATAGCCACACACTGTGCTGTCATAGCGTAATAAGAATTAATATGAAAGGAAAATGCACATCATGCTGTCTAGGTCTCATGAGGTTTGGGTGGACTGGAATACAGAACTGCAGATTGGGTCCATGTTTAAGATCTTTCACAGATCATTTTCATCTCCTCCTGCCTTAGTGTTAAGCTTGTCACCCTCTGCTCCTCCTTGATTTGGGAGTCTGTTCATTTGTTTTGAAGAAGTGCCATGTTGACAACAAGTGTGTTAAGCTGTCTGATGCATAAGTTCTATAAAAGGCCTTTCTGATATGAACTTATTCCTGAAAGATGAGATTTCCGATTCAATGCCTTCCTGTGTTAAGAACCTACTGAGAGGATAGTTATGGTGCGGTTTGGCTGATATTTCAAATATTGGTCATTTTTAATTGAATAAAAGTGTAAGAATTGTAGGCTTTCTGACTAGATGACTTCAGTGACCTTGTGAGATATTTGGGTCATAATTACTGAGTAGATATCGAGATTGGGAGCCAGAATCCCAATTGGGAGATTATGGTGCTGATACTCTAGGTTAGGCTCATGGGTGAGGCTTCATTGCATTGAGGAGCAATGCCATTATGACACTGATGAGACAGAGACTTCAAAGGTTTGGGAAGTGTGACAACCTTTTATGTGGCACCTTATCGATGCCTTTTGAAAATCCAAATATACTAAATCCAAATATACTACATCCACTGGTTCCTCTTTATCTACCCTGCTAGTTACATCCTCAAAAAACTCTGACATAAATGGTATTATCTTTCCCTTATTATTGCCCCTCTCAGTATGTCCTCTTGTCCTTCCTTCTATTTCATAAGCAGTCCCTTATCAATGGGAACTCAGTGCTCACATCACCTCCAGAATGGTTTCTGTTGCCAGGCTTGCACGTGTAAGCCAAAGAATGGAATGACACCAGCACTAATCAGTTTATTGCAGGAGCACAGTGATAAATGGTCTGCAAGATAAGTGTATGTGGGAGGGAATGTCAGATCAAAATAAAAATGCTCATTAAAATTTTACACATTCATAAAGTGCTCCATACCCAGAAACCTCTCAGCAGTGTTAAGAGAAAGACAATGGTGGCTGTAATCAAACAATGCCAGAACATTAAAACTATGCTTTTCTTTGTACAGGCATCTGACCATCAGTTTAATAGCAGTTTCTCCCCAGTAAATCTCCACAAGCACATTTGGCAAGGATGCTTGGTTGAGCTGTTAACATTTCATAGTTTAAAATCTGGTCAATACTAACACTCAGCAGTGTATAAAAAGGCTGTTGGTTTACCACTATAAATACTGATAACTGACAAAAGGTTGTAGAGTGAATTTTATTATGCGTCCAATATTATTCTGGTTGGATTTCAATTTTACACATATCACAATCTTCCACTGCTGCTAGATTTCTGCTGACTCAAAAGTTGATGGGATCTGTCGCCTATTAATTGGTTAATTGGTTTAAACTGCACAAAACTGTTTACATTCTGATGCATACAGAAAAGATGGGGAATTGGATAAAATAATCCAGTTGCCATCCAAAATCCAATTATCCACTTGGCATGTGTGGCGTAAAGATGTGAATTTTCAACACAAGGTTGTTGGAAGGTTACAGTGATGTATCTGATCTTGTCTCTTATTTTTCAGGTAACATTTGATTCAGAAATTTTCTTCAATGTCCTCTTGCCTCCGATAATATTTTACGCTGGGTACAGTCTGAAGAAGGTGAGAAGCTGGTGGACTCTAGTTTCTGAAGGGCACTAATGTTTAAAATCAGGGTGGTTTCTAGAGTGACCTTTACAATGACTGCCCTTGTTGGGATTGGGGGTAATATATTAGCATGGATTGAGGATTGGTTAACAGTCAGAAAACGGAGGGTAGGAATAAACGTGTCATTTTCAGGTTGGCAGGTTGTAACTAGTGGGATGCACAAGGATCAGTGCTTGGGCCTCAGCTGTTTACAGTATATAGCAATGATTTAGATGAGGGGACCGAGTGTAAAGTATCCAAGTTTGCTGATGGTACAAAGCAAGGTGGGAAAGTAAGCTGTGAGGAGGACTCAAAAAGGCTGCAAAGGGATATAGACAAGTTAAGTGAGTGGGCGAGAAGGTGACAGATGGAGTATAATGTGAGGAAATGTGAAATTATTCACTTTGGCAGGAAGAATAGAAAAGCAGAATATTTTTTAAAAGGTGAGAGAATAAGGAATGTTGATAGAGGAATTTAGGTGTCCTTGTACACAAAGCACAGAAAGTTAACATGAAGGTACAGCAAACAATTAGGAAAGTAAATGGTATGTTAGCCTTTATTGCAAGGGGGTTGGAGTATAAGAGTAAGGAGGCCTTGCTGCAATTATATAGAGCTCTGGTGAGACTACACCTGGGGTACTGTGTATAGTTTTGGTCTCCTTAACTAAGGAAGGATATACTTGCCTTAGAGGGGATGCAATGAAGGTTCATTAGATTGATTCCTGGGATGAGAGGGTTGTCCTATGAGGAGAGATTGCGTAAAATGGGCCTATACTCTCTAGAGTCTAGAAAATGAAAGGTGATCTCATTGAAACGTATAAGGTTCTGAGAGGGCTTGACAGGGTAGATACTGGAGAGTCTAGAACTAGGGGGTCATAGTCTCAACATAAGGGGTTGGCCCTTTAAGACCGAGATGAGGTAAAATTTCTTCACTCAGAGGGTTGTGAATCTTTGGAACTGTCTATCCCAGAGGGCTGTGGATGCTCAGTCGTTGAGTATATTCAAGACTGAGATCGCTAGAATTTTGGACACTAAAGGGAATTGAGGGAAAAGGGGAATAGGGCGGGAAAGTGGAGTTGAGGTAGGAGATCAGCCATGATCTGATTGAGTGGCGGAGCAGGCTCGAGGGATGGTATGGCCTACTCCTTCTCCTATTTCTTATGTTATATTAAATATTCTTTTAAAAGTTTACTTTTTCAGTGTTCTTTTAAGTCATTTGATGTTTACACCCTGTTTAAACGTGGCTCTTTTCTTCAGCCCACTGCCTCAGCTGGTAAAGCCTGCAGGTACATACAGACCAGATGGTCCTAGGTATGATTCCAATCTGTGCTGAGTTAGCTGATCACAGCTGGGGACCTACAATTGGACTGGTGCTGCTGGGCTAGGGAGACTGCCCCTGGGTTCCCATTCCAGCTTGCTATCTAGTGTCTCCTGCTGGAAAGTGCACGTATATAGGTATTGGGTGAGGGCAGGACTATACAATTAACTAACTTGTCTAACCTTGCGCATGAAGAACAGATACTGGGCCGAGGTACCCAGAGGGTGACTGGTGCCCATGCATTGTAGAAATATATTCTAGCATGAATTAGGACCACTGGGCAGAATATTAAAGAGGAAAACAGGTATATTTTCTCCGCTCTTTTTGTTTTTTTTTCCCTTCCCATCCTCTCCATTGTTGCTTTCAGTTTTATAGTGGAATAGGAGACAATGCCATTCTTTAGCCAGCCACTAGGAGTCCCAACAAAGTAAGCAGAGGAGGTGAACTATCCACCTCTTTGTCCTGAAGCATCTGCATTCCATTGAGGGCACTCCTTTGATGACAGAGACATGACTGGGAACTTGCAATGTGGGGAATCATGACTTTGGCCTATCTATCTGAATTTTCCAGTTCTGATTCCATAACTACAGTATTTATTGTAAACAATTTTACAACACCAAGTTATAGTCCAGCAATTTTATTTTAAATTCACAAGCTTTCGGAGGCTACCTCCTTCCTCAGGTGAACGATGTGTTCCACATCGTTCACCTGAGGAAGGAGGTAGCCTCCGAAAGCTTGTGAATTTAAAATAAAATTGCTGGACTATAACTTGGTGTTGTAAAATTGTTTACAATTGTCAACCCCAGTCCATCACCGGCATCTCCACATTATGACTACAGTATTTATAGTTGCCAAGATATCCTAGCACCTGATGCTGTTGAGAATTACTTCTGAGCTGATATGGCTTGCTGTTAGGATGTACTGTGAAATAGTACCGTAATGTTACATGCCATCTTTTGATCTGAATTATTATTTTTTTTAACAGAGACAATTCTTCCGCAATTTGGGCTCAATTCTAACCTATGCTTTTATTGGCACTGCCATTTCCTGTATTGTGATTGGGTGAGTAAACTTTGGGGCCATAAACATAAACGTGTCTGTAATCCCAACGTTGCAGAGTTCCACAATTAATGGCGAAGGTCTCTCCAGTAGAAGTAACATGGGCCAGGGTCTAGAAACCAGACAGTCTGAACTTTTATTTGGTGGTTTTGGAATAAGAAAGTAGTAGCTGCCCACAACAGGGCACTATTGAGCTTCCACTACTTGTCCTGCCAGGACCATCCTACCCATTGGGACAGGATATCCAGCCTTTTGGAGCTGGGGGCCCGATACACATGGCAAAACCAGTGAGATGGTCGCATATGATTACTCAATAACATGACATCCTTTCCCATGCACACAGGAAGAGAGGTTCCCAAAAGTGAAACCCCCATGCACAGAAAGTGAGACCCCAGCCACATACTCAAAGATGAGGTCCTCCATCTTCCATTTTCCACCCTAGTTTTTCTTCTCCTTCAACACCTCAAAACATGGAAGCTTCAGCTCTTTAAATTTCCTGAGCCTGGAGGACAGGAAAAGGCTGTTCCCTGATTGGTAGATTTTGATCAATGGGGGAATAGACTTTTTCAGTTCTCCAGGCCAGGCACTTTAAAGAGCTGAAATCCAAAGCTGCTGAGTTTGGGTTTGCATATAAGCTTTGTGAAGACAGGAACTGCTGGAGCTTTGCAGGCTGGGTCAAAGGAGCTTGGAGCTGCATCTGACTCGTAGATTGCCTCTTGGACAACCCTGCAATTTCCAGGGTTATCTGGAGCCAAGTGGGAAGAATCCCAGCCTCCAGTGATGTATGTACCCCTCCAAGTGCCATTCGTGAGCCAGGCTGACTGGACAATCATTCGTGGTGTCCAGGAGTACAGTAAATCTACCTGGTTCAGGTATTGGATTACTGAGTTTGAGTAATCATATGCAGCCCACTCACTGTTTTTACTACATGCATCCAGCTCTCAGCTCCAAAAGGTTGTACGTTCCTGCCCTAATACTTAGCATGGTCCTAAGTTTACCAGCACTGTGTGCTGGGAAGCTGCACAATTTTAGATGGTTAAGCTCCAACAGTGTATCTTAAAGAAAGTTATATTTGTGCATTCATCTATATTTATTGACTTAGTTCCAAAGTTCCATCACTTGGTGTTTCATAGTGGAGCCACCTTGACCCCAGAGATTGTCCTTACCATCTCTACCTCCAGAGGATAGTCGCTGGTTAGTCATTAAACCATATGTTAGAACTTATCAGCGCTTGATGTAGATTTCATAGTGCCATTGACAACGAGACCCACATGTCGACAGTCCACCACATACAATAATGTAAAAGCACCTTAAAGCATAGTAATTCAGAATTGCTTTTATTTAGTTATGTTATGAGATGTGACTAACTCTGAATTAGTCAGTAGAATCAGTGAAGAAGAAACCTGATGAGCCAAGAATGAAGATGATGATTGTGTTCAGTTTAGACATAGCCTAGAGAACAGAACCAGCTCAATGCACCACAGAGAAAATGGGTCAGATAAAATTGTTAAGTGGGCTGCATTCCGTTACCAAAGCTCCACCTCTTAACTGATTTTTCCCCTCTTGACACAGCCACAGGTAATTGAGATGTGTCGTATTAATGAAAAGCTCTGCAAAAACTTGCTAGCAGATACAACTGATATGCTAGTGGGGGTATAGCAATTTTAAAAAAAAGTCACATAGTACGGCCATCGTTCTCTGTTAGAGTGTGATCCACTGACAAGTGCTTCCTAGTCCCAACAGCGATGCCCCTTCCCCATCAGTCTTTATCTGCAGCATGTGGGATTCCTGAGCTGCATCCTGACTTGAGAGAGGATGCAGTGCTGCTAGGAATAGGAAAAGAGAAAAGAAAGAAAGACTTGAATTTATACAGACCTGCCACATAAATACTGTGGCTACTAGAGCAGGTCAGAGGGTGGGTATCCTACGGCGAGTGGCTCACCTCCCGATTTCCCAAAGCCAAGGCACAAGTCAGGAGTGTGATGAAATACTCTCCACTTGCCTGTCTGGGTGCAGCTACAACACTCAAGAAGCTCAATACCATCCAGGACAAAGCAGTCCGCATGACCTGCAGCCCATCCACCACCTTAAACATCCACTCCTTCCATCACTGGCACACCGTGGCTGCAGTGTGTTCTGTCTATAGGATGCATGACAGCAACTCGTCAAGGTTTCTTCGACAGCACCTCCTAAACCCACGACCTGCACCATCTAGAAGGAGAAGGGAAGCAGGTGCATCGGAACACTATCACCTCCAAGTTCCCCTCCAAGTCACATGCCACCCCAACTTAGACATATAACGCTGTTCCTTCATCGTTGCTCGGTCAAAATCCTGGAACTCCCAACCTAACAGCACAGTGTTGAGAGTACCTTCACCACATGGACTGCAGTGGTTCAAGGGCAACTAAGGATCTCAGGATGTCCCAACGCACTTTACAGCCAATTAAGTACTTTTGAAGTGTAGTCACTGTTGTAATGTAGGAGGCACATGTCAGCCTACTGCACTCCTGCTGAGAAAGATAGCTGTGCTAGCCATCTGATTTTTAAAAAAAATTCACTCGCAATGAAAGATCAGTCGTTTCTGCCTTTGCTTTTTTAAAAGCCGAGTACTTTCCATCAACGGTGCCCTCTACAGGGCATCGGGGGCCTGTGTGAACAGGGCAAGCAACTAATCAGATTGAAGCATGTTTATAAGCTGTGCAGAGACTGAACCAGAAATTGTAAGTTAGAATAGTGAATTCAATGTCAAATTAGGTACAGAAAGCGAAATAAAGGGAGGATGAGAAAGATTGAATTAAGAGACAGGTAAAAGAAAAAGTAAAAAAACCCAAAAATTTATGAACTTTTTAAAATGTCCAACAAAATTAAAATCTGAAGGAATGAGACTCCACATTGTTAAAGTTAATTTTCCGTGCCAGAGAGGTTGCTTGGCAGTCATTAAGACGTACCACGCCGTTAAAAGGGTATTTACAACAGAATGGACAAGCCCAACGTTTCCTGGCGAGATTAGTTCGTATCTATGACGTCAATGCAGGAACTTCACGCTGTTCCATTCATTTGAACAGGGAGCCGGCATGATGTCGTTTTTGCAGAGCTTACGGAGGAGCAGGGCATCTGGTGCAGCAACTTCCGGATTTCTACATTTAACTGCGCATGTGCGGTCGCCAGAAGTTACTGTCCGATTTGCACAGAAATAACGATGAGCACTGTTAGCTTCACTGTTATTTTCACAGCAAAATCTGACCCAATATATTTTTCCTCCTTCTAGTGGTTCATCAGCATTTATGATTTATTTTGAGCACTCAATTAAATTAGTCCAAAACAGTTCGTTACTTTTTAGCATTACATATTGAAATTATGCCTAAAAAAAATCTATAATTTTGATCACTGACAAGGTCATCTCCAATCAGTCTCTTGTCTCGTTCACCATCCACTGAAGTGAAGAAACGGGGGGGGGGGGGGGGGGGAGATAGTGGACGAGAACTAAGAGAGGAGAAGTGAAGTGGGAAAAATGAGAGACACACAATTGGTAGAGGGGAATAAAACACGAGTGGAGTGGAGTGGAGTGGAGTGGAGTGGAGTGGAGTGGAGTGGAGTGGAGTGGAGTGGAGTGGAGTGTCTTAGAAATTCAAATTAACTTGGTGATTTAATCAGACATGGCCCACTCACTGGTTGTGTCACGAGGATCTGTCGAACTGCTCCCTGAGTTATGTTATTAACAAAACAGGTGACTGACCTCATATTCCGGCTTTTAAACTCAGACCAGCTGTTTAATTGTACGTAATGATACCCAGATGCTTGCCTCTAATAATGTTACCAATATGTTTACAAGAGATTGATAAAGCCCTTTGTAGCCCATAGAGATGGTATGTTGGTCCCTGTATATGTGCTGGTAAGTGTGTAGATGTGCAAATACGGTTATGGTATGTCACAGGTAATATGTCTTGGATTGTAGCATGGCTAATATTTTGTTGTGTCAGAGATTGCAGGGTGTGTTTCTGAGGCCAGAAGGTATATGTCTATGAAATACCACCCACCTTTTGGCTTATGTAAAAAAAAAATAAGATAAATAAATACTGGGGTGCACTTAGAGGAATGGAAGCCCAGTCAAAAGAAATTATACTGTTAGTATATAAGGCATTAGTCAGCCCATATCTGGTGTATTTTATATACTGATGGTCACTAATTGTAGGGATTTGGGTGTAATACACACCTATGCACCTATGCCTGATTTTGTCCCGGCAAGTACCTCTTGTACTTGCATGGAATTTCCTGTACAAGGCCATGCCTCCATTTTTAGTAGTTGAGTTCGTAGCCTGAATGCTGGCCAAACTTTTTGATGGTTTGAAAGATGTTGGGGAGTGAAGCAGTAAGGTTGGTGACCTACAGCAGGATATCTGTCATCTGTGTGGGATATTTAGTGCTTTGCTTCTCCAGCCTGGATACAGAGATTCATTTGTATGGTTGCAGTTAGGGATTTGATAGTCAGGACAAAGAGGAGAGGGAAAAGGGGACAAATTTGTCTGGTCCCTTGTTGCTGGGGAGATGTAGCCAATAGTTTTCTCACAGGTTGCGAGGTGGAAGTAAAAGATTTTGAACCATCTTTTGAACATGCTTCCAAAGTCCATTCACTCGAGCATGAGGATTGGGAGTAGCCAGTCAAAGATCTTTTCCGTGTCCAGGGATAGCAGTAGGGCTGGTACGTTTTGCTGTTGCCGTGGTGAACAATGTTGAACTGGTGGTGTCTGTCGAGAGGTGCAGAGGACAAAAGTTTAAAAACTAAGTTAAGAGAAGGAACTGATGTCAGGCTGAACATTTTTTACATAAAGGATAATGGACTTATAGAGTAAGTTACCAGGGAAGGTTATTGAAGTGAATCAATGGATTTAACAGGCAGTTAGTTGTGTGGAGAGAGAATGGATTGAATGATATAAGGTGGATGGGTGGGAATGAGGTCATTCAAAAAGGGATGGGGTTGTTGAGCCCAATAGTGCTTTTTCAATTAAAAAAAATATATATATTGGGGTGGAAATTTGCCTCGGGCAGTTGTGCAAAACAAGCGAAATTGCATTGGCCGCCGGTTAGACGCCTCGCCCGATATTTGGATCCGTTGACTTCACTGTCTGCAGTCGCCGGGTATTTAAGGTTGTAGTTTATCAGAAATTCCAGTATGCCAGAAATTCCAGTATGCCTGCAGTTGTAATATGTAAGGCTGCACTGCAATGTCGTGAAGAGTTTGTCTCCTGGAATGTCAGAGCAAAGCCAGAAAATAACATTTGTAAACAATTTTACAACACCAAGTTATAGTCCAGCAATTTTATTTTAAATTCACAAGCTTTCGGAGATTTTCTCCTTCCTCAGGCAAATGTTTCAAGATCTCATTTGCCTGAGGAAGGAGAAAATCTCCGAAAGCTTGTGAATTTAAAATAAAATTGCTGGACTATAACTTGGTGTTGTAAAATTGTTTACAATTGTCAACCCCAGTCCATCACCGGCATCTCCACATCAGAAAATAACATAGAAGTGGCTTCATAATGCTCACAGAATCCACATGCACGTTTCACAGGGTCACAGTTTTTTTTTTAATGCTGCATCCATTACTCGATCGCTCAGGGCCATCAGGCCACGGCTCAGGCTTTCATCAAGAAACCTGCATTTCTGACTTATTCCAGCTCCTCTACTGAATTCAGTGCAAAAAAAAGACAGATTTTCAGCCTGCAGCTCAGTGCTTGAGTGATGGGCTCAACTTAATGTAGAGCACAGGGTGGCTTGTTTCTTGATACTGCAGCACTGCACATGACAATCTTTGTGTTTCATCCATGTCTGACAAATTAATTAGCCTGAATTCCAGATGTGATTTTTTAAAAAAGAACAGTGCTGCAGAATTAACAGAAGGGTCTGGAATCTGAGATTCCTGCTTTTATAACAAGTAGAATGAACAAAGAACACCTCTGATGATAATTGAAAACAGCTGTTTGAACAATGTTGATAGAAGCTTCCAGTTTATTTAATTCAGTCATGCAGACAGCAGGACCAGCTAAGCATAAGGTTGTAAATAATTTATTCTCACTAGGTGATTTCTTGTGATTAAAATCAATAACAATACAAACTAAAACATTAGGAAAGCTGCAAGGTGCTGGACAGGAATTTACTTTTGTTTTACAGCAACATGGAAATGTTGCGGTGTGATATATATCCCTGATTTGTTCTTGCTGCCTGCTTGCAGCTGTGTTGCTGTGGCAGCACTGCCACCTTTTGCCAAGTCCAAAACTAAACAGAAGGCGTCATAGAGATGGCAAGGAACAGATTCATGGTTTGAAATCTGACATTTGCTCCTACCGAAAATGCCTTGTAAACTCTAATATGGATTAAAAACATGAAATGTACTAAAAATGGAGGGGTACAGGGGTGGGGTGGGGGATGCACAGTTAGTCAGAATTGGAAGAGTGAAGGCTGTGTACTGGATCCTAGAGCTGGAGAAAGTTGCAGAAACATGGAGAGAAAAGGTTATCGAGAGATTTATAGATTAGGCTGAAGATTTTAAGAACAGTGTGCTAAGGGATTAGAAGCCAGTTTTGCGTTGACTATCGAGGTGATAGGTGAGTAGAACTTGGTGAGGGACTTCATGAGGATGGCAGAGTTCTGGTTGAGTTGGAGCTTGGGAGGTTAGTGAGGACAGCTGTAGACTTGTCAAGCCCAGAGGTGACAAAGACAGGGGTGAGAGGTTGGGCGGTAATGGGGGTAAAGTAGGAGCAAAGAAATGTTACCATTTCTGTGTGGCACTGTTCAGGGAGCAGTTCAGGTGCAGAGCAGTTTGTTGGCTGCTAGATCAAATTGGGAAGTGGGTTGCATATCTCAGCTTTTACACAGCATGATTTTCTGGTTTGCAAGGTAGATATGCTGGATATCATGAGCTCTTTTAACAAAATGGAAAGTTTAATTAAATCATATTGCAACTAAAAATATCAACCAGGAAATGAAAATCCTGTACAGACTATAGACCCATGTTAATGCACCTTTTCTGGCATTGCATTTTTTAAAAGCTTGTAGTGTATGTGATAAAGTGCAACTGTATCAGTTATCACATGGCTGAGCCATTTGTTTATTTAAGCTAAGACGTTTCTTATTATGTGTACAAGGCTGGGCTTGTGTCCCGGTATTTTCTTCCTGCACAGCCTGCTACAGCGCTTGGTAATATGAGACAACACTTGCCTAGTTTGTGAAGCATTCGCTACTTTCATTTCTCCACTTAGCTTGCTGTCCTCATTTCTTATTAAACATTGAAGGAAGGCCGAAAATGACCTCAGCTCTGATCGCCTTAGGCAATGTGCAGCACTGGTGCTGTGGGGGTTCACACATTCTAATCACACTTGGCTGGAGTGCAGTCAAATAAGAAGATTCTGTTGAAGATTTCACACAGAAACATGACTGGGCAGAGCACACTTCCCATCCAGTGGGACAATTTAATTACTTTCAGCTGTTGAATGATTGAAGCCGCCAGTGTTTACTACAGAGTCCAAGGCCCTTTAACCTGAGGCTTTGGTTAACTAAGTGTCAGACTCCTCAACGTATGTAGTTTAAGTAGGCCAAAGGAAGGATAAGCTGCATTTACTTCCTGCTAACACTTTGCTTCAGTTTTTAAAGTGCAACTTAACTTTCAACCACCAGGCCAAGTGAGGGATAAGGGAACTTAGAAATGCTCGTAGATCCAGAGATAACTGTAGTGAACTTTTAGGCTCAAGAATATTGAAATGGGTTTATCCTCTGTGTGGGACTGTCAACCCCCTTGGTAGCTGCAGTGGAACCTCAGTGACCTATGCTGGACGAGCCACCTTCTCTAATAGTGGCACTGCGAACCAAAGAGGAGCACAAAGGACCCTATCACAAGTATATAGACACGGGGGGAGAAAGCACATGGATTTCATGGGGGAAAACAATGGAGTGGACACTGGCACATTTAGCACACGTTTAAAGATGGCCATAAACTATGCCTCTGTTGTCTATATACCTGGCTGGATATAGAGACAACAGTAAGTTCAGGTACTGGGATTGGCTATTGGTGTTGCACCAGGACAAATCGTGATCATTTATTTTCTCCTGCTTTCGTTAGGGTGTGTGTGTATATGTAATGATTCCTGTGGCTGCCAGCCTGGTGTAATAGGCTCAGTGGATGGACCAGATTGCTGAATGATGTTTCTTATCTTCATGAGGGATTCCTTTAATTGCAATGTCTGCCAATCAGATTTTGCCTAAGCTCATCCTGTGAAATGATGATGACAGCCATGTCAGCAGTTAGTGTAGTTTTGCTAAATCATTGCCCCTTCCTCCCTTCCTTCCTTCCTCCCTTCCTCCCCCCATCAAATGACAGCACTGAGCTCAGTTTATAGCCAGCATATGTGCAGGCCATATATCTGCTGCATTTAATTGGCTTCACCCATTTTCCCAACAACATCTGAAATTTCCCCCAATATTGTAAACTTACGTTGGAAGCTGGGAACCTCCGTCCACACTGAGTGTCTGTTTCCAGATGTTAATCTTGTGGGAAAATGACTGCCATTGTGTCCAGTTTTTTTTGTAAAAAGGCATAGAGGAGAAAGGGTTCAAAGAAAGGCAAGAAGAATGACGCTAAGTCAGCAAGCTATGAAGAGCATCGAGGGAGCTGAACTGGTTTACAACAGGAAATCAAGATTAAGAGGAGAAATTTTATCTAAGTTTCCGGAATCATAAAGTGTGTTCAGGTCACTGATGTGGAAAGCCTTTTTGTGCTGAATCAGGATAAGCGAGTTAGGAAACATGATAACCAATTTTCCATTTGGTGTTAACCCCTTTGTTTTAAATGTGATAACACTGATTTGGAAAATCCAGTGGGATGACTAAGGAAATGTAAACTAAGCATAACTTGAGTAATTACCTCATAATTAGAGGAGTTAAAGTTATTAAACAGGCTGCCACCTAGATGGTGAATGTGGATTCACTTGAACCATTTTAAAAAGAAATGAGTCATATTCCTAATTCACTAGCAATTGGTAAGGAAAGGAATAAAATGGTCCATGAAAACCTAAACAGTAGGGCAGGTTTGATAGTCTGACTGGGATATTCTTGTTTCTATCTTCTTGTAGTATTGTTTTACCTCTCCTTTTATCTTCTCTCATTCTCCCTGTCCACATACCATACCTGGGTGAGAGGCCAAATGTAAGGAATCTTACAACACCAGGTTATAGTCCAACAGTTTTATTTGAAAATCACAAGCTTTCGGAGGCTTTCTCATTCGTCAGGTGACAAAGGAGGTAAGCACCGAAAGCTTGTGATTTTCATATTAAAACTGTTGGACTATAACCTGGTGTTGTAAGATTCCTTACATTTGTCCACCCCAGTCCAACACCGGCATCTCCACATCATGGTGAGAGGCCAAGCGAGTAAGTGACTTTTTCCAAGATTTTTGCCAGTACACCTCTATAATTGACTGCTAGCAAGTCTGAGTGTTTGGCTGGGGGGCTCTTCCCTTCCTTTTCTCCTTCTTCCTGTGAAGAAGTGCCTACCCTCTATTCCATGCTTATCCACAACATCAGGCTTCAGGCCAGGAACTCACCAAGTGGGGAATCAGACCCTGAACTTTAGTCCCAACATTCCGTGGCATAACACATTGAAAGCCCCAATACCCTGGCCAGCCCTACGCCCTCCCCACCTGTGTTCTAATATTCTTGCATTTCAACCAATAGAACAAAGTAGAGTAGGAGGTTTAGGGGTGATCTTATAGAAGTCTATAAAATAATGAGGGGCATAGATAAGGTAGATAGTCAAAATCTTTTCCCAAAGGTAGGGGAGTCTATAACGAGGGGGCATAGATTTAAGGTGAGAGGGGAGAGATACAAAAGGGTCCAGAGGGGCAATTTTTTCACTCAAAGGGTGGTGAGTGTCTGGAACGAGCTGCCAGAGGCAGTAGTAGAGGCAGGTACAATTTTGTCTTTTAAAAAGCATTTGGACAGTTACATGGGTAAGATGGGTATAGAGGGATATGGGCTAAGTGCAGGCAATTGGGACTAGCTTATTGGTATAAACTGGGCGACATGGACATGTTGGGCCGAAGGGCCTGTTTCCATGTTGTAAACTTCTATGCACAAAATTATGTGAGGTAGGCAGAAAAAAGATGAAAGGAATTTAGTTCAAATAGACTCATAGTGAAGAAAATGAGGCATGTGATTTTCATTAGTGCTCTCACTGCTCAAGGGAGGTGGGAATTGTTTACCTCGTATTTACTGGGTCTTCTTTGTACATTTGCCAGCACCTATTGATTTAAGATGAATCGAAAACAGCAAGTTCCCAAATTTGTGCTGGTGGTGAATCAAAATCCCAACCTCTTTCTTTTGAATAACAGGATTTCCCAAATCCGTGAGCTACATCCTTGCTGATTTATTTTCACCTTCCTTCCTCATACGGAAGCCCCAGTGGGCAAGCGACCTTGGTACATGAGCATGAGTGGTCTGCTGCGGGCATGACTATATCTCTTTCCAAAATGGTTTATGTACAGAATCTTACAACACCAGGTTATAGTCCAACAATTTTATTTGAAAATCACAAGCTTTCGGAGGCTTTCTCCTTCGTCAGGTGAATGTGGAAATCCTTGAACGTTTCGCATTTATATTCAGAGAACAATACCTGGTGATTACAGATAATCTTTCCAACTGCTCGTTGTCAAGGCAATCAAAGTGTTCAGACAGAGAGGTGTTACCTACAGGACCACCGAATATACAAACGGCCAGAACACAAAACAGAGAGAGAGAGAGACGGAGAAACATCCGAAAGGAAGAGAAAGACAGAAAATGACCCATTGTATTAAAAACAGATAACTTTTATTCGCTGGTGGGGTTACGTGCAGCGTGACATGAACCCAAGATCCCGGTTGAGGCCGTCCTCATGGGTGCGGAACTTGGCTATCAATTTCTGCTCGACGATTTTGCGTTGTCGTGTGTCTCGAAGGCCGCCCTGGAGAACGCTTACCCGAAGATCGGTGGCTGAATGTCCTTGACTGCTGAAGTGTTCCCCGACTGGGAGGGAACCCTCCTGTCTGGCGATTGTTGCACGGTGTCCGTTCATCCGTTGTCACAGTGTCTGCATGGTCTCGCCAATGTACCATGCTCCGGGGCATCCTTTCCTGCAACGTATGAGGGAGACAACGTTGGCCGAGTCACAGGAGTATGAACCGTGCACCTGGTGGGTGGTGTCCTCTCGTGTGATGTTGGTATCTGTGTCGATGATCTGGCATGTCTTGCAGAGGTTGCCGTGGCGGGGTTGTGTGGTGTCGTGGACGCTGTTCTCCTGAAAGCTGGGTAATTTGCTGCGAACAATGGTCTGTTTGAGGTTGGGTGGCTGTTTGAAGGAGAGTAGTGGAGGTGTGGGGATGGCCTTAGCGAGGTGTTCGTCGTCATTGATGATCTGTTGAAGGCTGCGGAGAACATGGCGTAGTTTCTCAACTCCGGGGAAGTACTGGACGACGAAGGGTACTCTGTTGGTTGCGTCCCGTGTTAGTCTTCTGAGGAGGTCTATGCGATTTTTCGCTGTGGCCCGTCGGAACTGTCGATCGACGAGTCGAGCGTCATATCCCATTCGTACGAGGGCGTCTTTCAGCGTCTGTAGGTGTCCATCACGTTCCTCCTCGTCTGAGCAGATCCTGTGTATTCGCAGGGCTTGTCCATAGGGGATGGCCTCTTTGACGTGGTTAGGGTGGAAGCTGGAAAAGTGGAGCATCGTGAGGTTGTCCGTGGGCTTGCGGTAGAGTGAGTTGCTGAGGTGCCTGTCCTTGATGGAGATTCGTGTGTCCAAGAAAGAAAGTGATTCTGAGGAGTCGTCCATGGTGAGCTTGATGGTGGGATGGAACTTGTTGATGTTATCGTGTAGTCTCTTTAGTGATTCTTCGCCGTGGGTCCATAGGAAGAAAATGTCGTCGATGTATCTGGTGTATAGTGTTGGTTGGAGGTCTTGTGCAGTGAAGAAGTCCTGCTCGAACTTGTGCATGAAAATGTTGGCGTATTGGGGTGCGAATTTGGTCCCCATGGCTGTTCCGTGTGTTTGGGTAAAGAACTGGTTATCGAAGGTGAAGACATTGTGATCCAGGATGAAGCGGATGAGTTGTAGGATGGCGTCTGGAGATTGGCTGTTGTTGGTGTTGAGTACTGAGGCTGTTGCAGCGATGCCGTCATCGTGGGGGATACTGGTGTAGAGTGCCGAGACGTCCATCGTGGTGAGAAGTGTTCCTGGTTCAACTGGTCCGTGGGTACTGAGTTTTTGTAGGATGGTTTAACCTCTGGAAACACCAGAGATGCTGTCCTCTACAGGCACTCTCCAGTCCACGGAGCAGTGGGACGGGTCTGCCTTTTTGCAGTATGCTTGGGTGTGCAGTTAGCCCACAATTTTAATTGCATTTCATTTCCTCTGCTACAAAGACTCAGGAAGGTAAGGTCTCCTACTCCTCTTTCAATAGCATTTCTTTTGATTTCATATTTTGTGTGTCAGCTTAATGAAAGCAAACCATAGAGGTACTGTCTGCTGTGGATTGCAGACTTAGTCTCAGGTTAGAGCTGCCATCTTTTGGTCACTGAAGGTACTGCATTGAATGTTCCAAGGCTTTCAGAAAACAAATATATGAGAGAAAAAGAACTTATAAATTTATAGCATGTTTCACGACCTCAGGTTGTCCCAAAGCACTTTACAGTCATTGAAGTACTTTTGAAGTGTAGCTTCCAAGAATGGGGCCCAGATTGCCTAGTACTTTCCAAGTTACTGGTGGAGTCCATACTTTACTTGTTCACGACGGCGTATCTTCCACGGATATTTTACTCACATATTTGCTGTGGATGACGGCTGCACCATAGGCAATTGCATCTTCTTGTTTGGTAACATCTGCAAATTTGAGCAATTTGCTTTGAGTTTCAGAATCCAAGTCATTAACGAAGATTAGAAACAGTAGTGATCCCAAACCTAAGCCCGGTATCCTATCTGTGCATTAGTCTTGTGCAGGTCCAAGATTTCTGTGCACCTCATCAGGATGGTCATCAGAATGTCCTTTTTTCACTGGTTGATTTCCTCCGTTAGGCAGGGGCAGCTGGTTGTGGTCTGTCAGTGGTTGACCCCTTCATTTGTCTACAGAATTTTGCTCTAGCTTCTATAGCTGATTTAAGTTCCTGGTTCAGGGTTGTTAACGTTGTAATGGGTTGTGGTGTGGGGCAGAGTTTCCTAAGTTCCGAGGTGGTAGCTTCATACCATTGAGACCTCAGAAAATGCTGTATTTGGGCTAGGGCGGTAACTCATGGCATTTCTGACACTGCTCCAAGGTGTAGCTTGTTAGTGGGCTGTGGGTTCTGGTCCTCTGTGGATGTGTTGTGTCTGTTGGCGTAAGAGGATGTTGGATGGTCACTGGGCAGGCTTGCTGACATTCAGGTCTGCGGTGCTGAGGGTGGTGGATTAATCCGTAGGAGTGGGAATATTATGCTTCTGGGTTCAGCCAGGAAGGAAGAGAGCCAGCTTCTAGAAGAGGTGACTATCAAGTCAAAATAACAGTAGAAGCACAGCATAGTGAATTAATGAATACATTTTGAGAAGTTTTATAACTTGTGCATTGGGAATAAAACCATTTGAATAGCTTCTGAATATACAGCAGGCATTCACCACATGGTATGCTGCAGAGATTGATTTTGCAGCCCATAAAAATTAATTTACTGCGAATTTCATTCAGCAACTCCATTTTGCTCATTCAGATACACAATCACTTTCCCTTTTATAGTGCCTTTTACGTAATGAAATGTTCCATGGCTTAGTAAGGGGCCTGGGGACCCTCAAGGGAGAGAAGTTCGAGCATATAGCATAAGACATGGTAAGTGATGGGCCTTGAGCACGCTTTATGATGGTGGACCGAGAGGTAGCAAGTTGGTAGGGTTTGGGGAGACCGTTCCAGTGTGTAGGGATATGGTGGCTGAAATCTCTGCCACTGATGATGGAGCGGAGGGATGCACATTGAACATCGAAGAAGCTGGAATCGGTCGAAGACAATGTACTAAAAATCTCCTGGAGAAAATGCCTTCCTCTCCTGCCCTTCATTCTAGTCCTGCTCCTGGCTCTTTCCTGGCTCACAGTTCCTTTGGTGGTCACTGTTTTTTCTTTTTACCCAGTATTCTCCCCTCATCTCTCGAAGACACAGATGCATCCTGAGCTGCAGTTCCACAAGTACAAGAAGCCCATTTCGTGCAGTAATTCAACCTGCCATTCTCCATTTCCAGTTTAAAAATAAACCTAGCATGTCATAGAATCATAGAAGTTTACAACATGGAAACAGGCCCTTCGGCCCAACATGTCCATGTCGCCCAGTTTATACCACTAAGCTAGTCCCAATTGCCTGCACTTGGCCCATATCCCTCTATACCCATCTTACCCATGTAACTGTCCAAATGCTTTTTAAAAGACAAAATTGTACCTGCCTCTACTACTGCCTCTGGCAGCTCGTTCCAGACACTCACCACCCTTTGAGTGAAAAAATTGCCCCTCTGGACCCTTTTGCATCTCTCCCCTCTCACCTTAAATCTATGCCCCCTCGTTATAGACTCCCCTACCTTTGGGAAAAGATTTTGACGATCTACCTTATCTATGCCCCTCATTATTTTATAGACTTCTATGAGATCACCCCTAAACCTCCTCCTCTCCAGGGAAAAAAGTCTCAGTCTATCCAACCTCTCCCTATAAGTCAAACCATCAAGTCCCGGTAGCATCCTAGTAAATCTTTTCTGCACTCCTTCTAGTTTAATAATATCCTTTCTATAATAGGGTGACCAGAACTGCACACAGTATTCCAAGTGTGGCCTTACTGATGTCTTGTACAACTTCAACAAGACATCCCAACTCCTGTATTCAATGTTCTGACCAATGAAACCAAGCATGCTGAATGCCTTCTTCACCACCCTATCCACCTGTGACTCCACTTTCAAGGAGCTATGAACCTGTACTCCTAGATCTCTTTGTTCTATAACTCTCCCCAACGCCCTACCATTAACGGAGTAGGTCCTGGCCCGATTCGATCTACCAAAATGCATCACCTCACATTCATCTAAATTAAACTCCATCTGCCATTCATCGGCCCACTGGCCCAATTTATCAAGATCCCGTTGCAATCCTAGATAACCTTCTTCACTGTCCACAATGCCACCAATCTTGGTGTCATCTGCAAACTTACTAACCATGCCTCCTAAATTCTCATCCAAATCATTAATATAAATAACAAATAACAGCGGACCCAGCACCGATCCCTGAGGCACACCGCTGGTCACAGGCCTCCAGTTTGAAAAACAACCCTCTACAACCACCCTCTGTCTTCTGTCGTCAATCCAGTTTTGTATCCAATTGGCTACCTCACCTTGGATCCCGTGAGATTTAACCTTATGTAACAACATACCATGCGGTACCTTGTCAAAGGCTTTGCTAAAGTCCATGTAGACCATGTCTACTGCACAGCCCTCATCTATCTTCTTGGTTACCCCTTCAAAAAACTCAATCAAATTCGTGAGACATGATTTTCCTCTCACAAAACCATGCTGACTGTTCCTAATCAGTCCCTGCCTCTCCAAATGCCTGTAGATCCTGTCTCTCAGAATACCCTCTAACAACTTACCCACGACAGATGTCAGGCTCACCGGTCTGTAGTTCCCAGGCTTTTCCCTGCCGCCCTTCTTAAACAAAGGCACAACATTTGCTACCCTCCAATCTTCAGGCACCTCACCTGTAGCTGTCGACGATTCAAATATCTCTGCTAGGGGACCCGCAATTTCCTCCCTAACCTCCCATAACGTCCTGGGATACATTTCATCAGGTTCCGGAGATTTATCTACCTTGATGCGCGTTAAGACTTCCAGCACCTCCCTCTCTGTAATATGTACACTCCTCAAGACATCACCATTTATTTCCCCAAGTTCCCTAACATCCATGCCTTTCTCAACCGTAAATACCGATGTGAAATATTCATTTAGGATCTCACCAATCTCTTGTGGTTCCGCACATAGATGACCTTGTTGATCCTTAAGAGGCCCTACTCTCTCCCTAGTTACTCTTTTGCCCTTTATGTATTTGTAGAAGCTCTTTGGATTCTCCTTTGCCTTATCTGCCAAAGCAACCTCATGTCCCCTTTTTGCCCTCCTGATTTCTCTCTTAACTCTACTCCGGCAATCTCTCTACTCTTCAAGGGATCCACTTGATCCCAGCTGCCTATGCATGGCATATGCCGCCGCCTTCTTTTTGACTAGGGCCACAATCTCCCGAGTCATCCAAGGTTCCCTACTTCTACCAGCCTTGCCCTTCACTTTATAAGGAATGTGCTTACCCTGAACCCTGGTTAACACACTTTTGAAAGCCTCCCACTTACCAGACGTCCCTTTGCCTGCCAACAGACTCTCCCAATCAACTTCTGAAAGTTCCTGTCTAATACCATCAAAATTGGCCTTTCCCCAAATTAGAATTTTAACTTTTGGGCCAGACCTATCATTCTCCATAGCTATCTTAAAACTAATGGAATTATGATCACTGGTCCCAAAGTGATCCCTCACTAACACTTCTGTCACCTGCCCTTCCTTATTTCCCAAGAGGAGGTCAAGTTTTGCCCCCTCTCTAGTCGGGCCATCCACATACTGAATGAGAAATTCCTCCTGAATACATTCAACAAATTTCTCTCCATCCAAGCCCCTAATGCTATGGCTGTCCCAGTCAATGTTGGGAAAGTTAAAGTCCCCTACTATTACCACCCTATTTTTCTTGCAGCTGTCTGTAATCTCCCTACATATTTGCTCCTCAATTTCCCGTTGACTATTTGGGGGTCTGTAGTACAATCCTATCAAAGTGATCTCTCCCTTCTTATTTTTCAGTTCTACCCATATAGACTCAGTGGGCGAACCCTCGGATATATCCCCTCTCACTACTGCTGTGATGTTCTCCCTAATCAAGAACGCAACTCCCCCTCCTCTCTTACCTCCTGCTCGATCTTTCCTATAGCATCTGTACCCTGGAACATTGAGCTGCCAGTCCTGCCCCTCCCTTAGCCATGTTTCAGGAATAGCTATAACATCCCAGTCCCATGTACCCATCCATGCCCTGAGTTCATCTACCTTGCCCATCAGACTTCTTGCATTGAAATAAATGCAGTTTAATCTAGACTTCCCTTGGTCTTTGCCCTGCTTTCTCAGACCATCTGTCCGGTCATGTTTTGTACACTCTCCCTTACTGCCTTTTGTTTCTGTCACCACTTTATTTCCCACTGACTTCCTGCATCGGTTCCCATCCCCCTGCCACATTAGTTTAAACCCTCCCCAACAGCACTAGCAAACACTCCCCCTAGGTAATTGGTTCCAGTCCTGCCCAGATGCAGACTGTCCAATTTGTACTGGTCACACCTCCCCCAGAACCGGTTCCAATGGCCCAGGAATTTGAATCCCTCCCTCTTGCACCATCTCTCAAGCCACGTATTCATCCTAGCTATCCTGTCATTCCTACTCTGACTAGCCCGTGGCACTGGTAGCAATCCTGAGATTATTACCTTTGAGGTCCTACTTTTTAGTTTAACTCCTAACTCCCTAAATTCAGCTTGTAGGACCTCATCCCGTTTTTTACCTATATCGTTGGTACCTATATGCACCACGACAACTGGCTGTTCACCCTCCCCCTCC
Source organism: Heptranchias perlo (assembly GCF_035084215.1). Lineage (NCBI taxonomy): Eukaryota > Metazoa > Chordata > Chondrichthyes > Hexanchiformes > Hexanchidae > Heptranchias > Heptranchias perlo. The sequence continues at coordinate 16,388,541 of NC_090337.1, forward strand.
AGAATGTCCTGCAGCCGCTCTGAGACATCCCTGACCCTTGCACCAGGGAGGCAACATACCATCCTGGAGTCTCGGTTGCGTCCGCAGAAACGCCTGTCTATTCCCCTTACAGTCGAGTCCCCTATCACTATAGCTCTGCCACTCTTTTTCCTGCCCTCCTGTGCAGCAGAGCCAGCCACGGTGCCATGAACCTGGCCGCTGTCATCTTCCCCCGGTGAGCCATCTCACCCAACAGTATCCAAAACGGTATACCTGTTTGACAGGGGGTTGGCCACAGGGGACCCCTGCACTACCTGCCTTCACCTCTTACTCTGCCTGGTGGTCACCCATTCACTTCCTGCCTGTACACCCTTTACCTGCGGTGTGACCAACTCGCTAAACGTTCTATCCACGAGTTTCTCCGCATTGCGGATGCTCCACAGTGAATCCACCCACAGCTCCAGCTCCGAGATACGATCGGTCAGTAGCTGCAGGTGGACACACTTCCTGCACACATGGTCGGCAGGGACACTGGTAGTGTCTATGATTTCCCACATCGTGCAGGAGGGGCATATCACGGGTGCGAGGTCTGCTGCCATGACTTGCCTTAGCTTAGTTACCCCTTTTAAATTACGTTGAAATTAGAAAATGTTAACTATACTAGGGACCTAGGTTCACTAAAAAAAACAATACCTGCTATAAAACCTGCAGACCTTCCCTTTCTTATTACTTTACTTACAGTAAAATGGTAGCATTACTCAACTGAACCTACTCACCAATCATCTGCCTCCCCTGTGCCGCGTCACTTTCTGACTGGTGACGTCACCCCGAACTGCCGCTGGTCTCAGAGTCTCGCTCTCAGAGTAAGCTCTGGTCTCGCTCTTTCCCGCCGCTCACCGACTGAACTCTCGCTCTCTCCGCGCTGTTTATATCCCCGCTCTGGTCTCGCTCTTTCCCGCCGCTCACCGACTGAACTCTCGCTCTCTCCGCGCTGTTTATATCCCCGCTCTGGTCTCGCTCTTTCCCGCCGCTCACTGACTGAACTCCCGCGCTCTCCGCGCTGTTTATATCCCCGCTCTGGTCTCGCTCTTTCCCGCCGCTCACCGACTGAACTCCCGCGCTCTCCGCGCTGTTTATATCCCCGCTCTGGTCTCGCTCTTTCCCGCCGCTCACTGACTGAACTCCCGCGCTCTCCGCGCTGTTTATATCCCTGCTCTGGTCTCGCTCTTTCCCGCCGCTCACCGACTGAACTCCCGCTCATTCCGCGCTGTTTATATCCCCGTTCTGGTCTCGCTCTTTCCCGCCGTTCACTGACTGAACTCTCGCTTTCTCCGCGCTGTTTATATCCCCGCTCTGGCCTCGCTCTTTCCCGCCGCTCATGCAGGGCCTTTGGTGCTCTCGCAAGTAAGGAAGATTAAATTTAATACACAAAATGAACTAAACTTTTTCTAACAGTTTCTCATTCAATAACTATGAACTTGTTGATAGAAAAGTAATTTTACCAGGTTTATTGGGTGTGGTGTGTACTGTAATCTTACAAGCAACTCTTGGATATTTGTACAAAATGGGTGGTACTGACTGAAGGTTAAATGTACTGGACCTCTGCTGATCACACTTGGACAGTGCTGTGTTGGGATCCTGCTGTTTGCACTGACTCTGCAAATTCTCTGCGGTTCTTCTGTTTTGGTTTCTTTATGCGAAAGTGGCTGCTGTTTTGTGGCAGATGGTGAGTGCCAGCAGTTTGTTCCACCATGGGGAGCATCATAGCTGAACCCAATCCTTTCTGAATTTGACATACACACAAGCACACTTTCCAACAAGGGCTGCAATGTAAATCTGCACTCTTATTGTTAAGAGACACGAGGAAGCACAGGACACAGCGTGTGGGCAAGGAGGAGGAAGTGAGGAGATACAGAGAGAGGGAAAGCGTCAAGATGGAGACAGACTGGACATCATTCTGTCCAGATGCCCATTAGATCTGAATGGCTATTATGGGTTCTATATGATCACAGCTAGGAGAGTGGGAATCAAATGGGGATTAAAGCAATTGGTGATATTAACCAATAGGATCTTACTCGAGTGTCAGTTGAAAGCATATGTAAGTACTGAGTCACAATAATATTCATGAAGCCTGCTTACTTCTTTAAATTAATGTTTAACATTACAGTACAGTGTTTGAGCCTGGCCACCACAGGACATATTCATTCATACTTGGGTTATAATGTATTTAGTCGCTGATAATAAAATGTGTTTTGTGCTCTTTATTCACTAGGTGGAGCTGCTGGGCTGTAAACCAGAACTCCAGCTTCTTCTCCCGAGGATATCCCTTAGTAAAAGGAAGCTTGGTTGTGTGCAATCTACTCATTATCTTTTATTTTTGCTCACTATTATTATGTCTTTTTCTGCCCCTCTTCGATTCCCATCTCCTGTGCTGTGCGTGGTGATCAGTGTAGGGAAACGTGGCAGCCAAATCTGCGCACAGCAAAGTCCCACAAACAGCAATGAGATAAATAATCTGATCTGTTTTAGTGATGTTGGTTGAGGGATAAATATCGGGAGAACTCCTTTGCTCTTCTTTGAATGGTGCCATGGGATGTTTTAGCTCCGCTCGAGAGGGCAGAGTTTTTTTTTTAACATGTCCAAAGATGGCATCTCCGACAGTGCAGCGCTCCCTCAGTACTGTGGTTCAGTGTCAGCCTAGATATATGGTCGAGTCTCTGGAATGGGGCTTGAACCCATGACCTTCGGACTCTGAGTCAAGAGCGCTACCACTGAAGCAAAGCTGAAACAACAAAAAGGTCAAATTAGGGATTTAAAAAACAGAGCACGTGGCTCTCTGTCGTAACAGTGACTTTCTATAGAAGACTCAAGGTAAATGACTGGCATATTTATCAATAACCCAGCTAAATGATGCATAAACAGCAATATCACAAGTCAGTGATAGTCAGGTCGCTATGAAATATTTTCTACGTTCCACAGTCATCCACTGATGTGTTGAATCAGTAGGCCTCAAGTCAGCTAATGGTGTTGCTAGGCCTAAGAACTTTTGCAATGTTCTTTTATTCAATGGTTTGCAAGGCTAGCCTAACGGCATGCAGTTTGGGGTTTGCAGTTCAGACAGCAATTCATCTGCCATTCTCCTTGTCATGGTTGGTCTGAGCTACTAAAGGTTTGGATTTGGATATGTATCTTTAAGGACAATTTACATTTAGAAGACAAAAAAAATCTTCTAAAATGTCATGCTGCATCTTTGGTGCTCTCAAGTGAAGAGGATTATTTATTAGAAAAACTTCAGTTAATTTTGTGTACTGATTCTGCTCAGTCTCCCTCGATCTGCTCCTGTGCTGATGTTTTAATTTCTTTGTCTGTGGTTTACAAACCATTTTTGTATTGAGGAACATAAGAACATAAGAAATAGGAGCAGGAGTAGGCCAATCGCCCCCACGAGCCTGCTCCGCCATTCAATAAGATCATGGCTGATCTGATCCTAACCTCAAATCTAAATTCATGTCCAATTTCCTGCCCGCTCCCCGTAACCCCTAATTCCCTTTACTTCTAGGAAACTGTCTATTTCTGTTTTAAATTTATTTAATGATACAGCTTCCTGGGGCAGCAAATTCCACAGACCCACTACCCTCTGAGTGAAGAAGTTTCTCCTCATCTCAGTTTTGAAAGAGCAGCCCCTTATTCTAAGATTATGCCCCCTAGTTCTAGTTTCACCCATCCTTGGGAACATCCTTACCGCATCCACCCGATCAAGCCCCTTCACAATCTTGTATGTTTCAATAAGATCGTCTCTCATTCTTCTGAACTCCAATGAGTAGAGTCCCAATCTACTCAACCTCTCCTCATATGTCCACCCCCTCATCCCCGGGATTAACCGAGTGAACCTTCTTTGTACTGCCTCGAGAGCAAGTATGTCTTTTCTAAAGTATGGACACCAAAACTGTATGCAGTATTCCAGGTGCGGTCTCACCAATACCTTATATAACTGCAGCAATACCTCCCTGTTTTTATATTCTATCCCCCTAGCAATAAAAACCAACATTCCGCTGGCCTTCTTGATCACCTGTTGCACCTGCATACTAACTTTTTGATTTTCTTGCACTAGGACCCCCAGATCACTTTGTACTGCAGTACTTTCCAGTTTCTCACCATTAAGATAATAACTTGCTCTCTGATTTTTCCTGCCAAAGTGCATAACCTCACATTTTCCAATATTGTATTGCATCTGCCAAATCTTCGCCCGCCCACTCACCCAGCCTGTCTATATTCCCCTGTAGGTTTTTTTATGTCCTCCTCACTCTCCACTTTCCCTCCCATCTTTGTATCATCTGCAAACTTTGATATGTTACACACGGTCCCCTCCTCCAAATTGTTAATATAGATTGTAAAGAGTTGGGGACCCAGCACCGACCCCTGCGGAACACCACTGGCTACTGGTTGCCAGTCCGAGAATGAACCATTTATCCCAACTCTCTGCTTCCTGTTAGATAACCAATCCTCCACCCATGCCAGAATATTACCCCATCCAGTGATTCTTTATCTTGAGCAATAATCTTTTATGTGGCACCTTGTCGAATGCCTTCTGGAAGTCTAAATACACTACGTCCACTGGTTTCCCCTTTATCCACCCTGTACGTTATGTCCTCAAAGAACTCAAGCAAATTTGTCAGACATGACTTCCCCTTCGTAAAGCCATGCTGACTTTGTCCTATTAAATTATGTTTATCCAAATGTTCTGCTACTGTCTCCTTAATAATAGACTCCAAAATTTTACCCACCACAGATGTTAGGCTAACTGGTCTTTAATTTCCAGCCTTCTGCCTACTACCCTTTTTAAATAAGGGTGTTACATTAGCAGTTTTCCAATCTGCCGGGACTTTTGCCGAGTCCAGAGAATTTTGGGAAATTATTACCAAAGCATCCACAATCCCTCCTGCCACTTCCCTCAAGACCCTAGGATGTAAGCCATCAGGTCCAGGGGATTTATCCGCCTTGAGTCCCATTAATTTACTGAGTACCAATTCCTTAGTGATTTTAATCGTATTTAGCTCCTCCCCCCTTCCCCCAGAGCCCCCTGTTTGTGCAGTGTTGGGATATTCTTAGTGTCCTCTACCGTAAAGACTGAAACAAAATGTTTGTTCAGCATTTTTGCCATCTCCATGTTTCCCACCATTAATTTCCCGGTCTCATCCTTTAAGGGACCTACGCTTGCCTTTGCCACCCTTTTTCTTTTTATATAACTGTAGAAACTCTTGCTATCTGTTTTTACATTTTTTTCTAATTTATTTTCATAATCTATCTTTCCTTTCTTAATCAATCCTTTAGTTACTTTTTGCTGTCTTTTGAAGACTTCCCAATCTTCTATCCTCCCACTAAGTTTGGCTACCTGAAATGTCCTTGTTTTTAGTCGGATACTATCCTTAATTTCTTTACTTAGCCACGGATGACTGTCATTTCTTTTACACCCTTTTTTCCTCAGTGGAATATATATTTTTTGAAAGTTGTAAAATAACTCCTTAAATGAACACCACTGCTCATGTACCGTCTTACCCTTTAATCTATTTTCCCAGTCCACTTTAATCTATTCCGCTCTCATACCATCATAGTCTCCTTTATTCAAGCTCAGTACGCTTGTTTGAGAACCAACCTTCTCACCCTCTAATTGGCTATGGAATGTAACCATGTTATGGTCACTCATTCCAAGGGGATCCTTAACTAGGACATTATTAATTAATCCTGGCTCATTACACAGGACCAGGTCCAAGGTTGCTTGTCCCCTTGTCGGATCAGTTACATACTGCTCAAGAAATCCATCCCGAATACACTCAATAAACTCTTAGGCTGCCCTGCCCAATTTGATTTGTCCAGTTAATATGATAGTTAAAATCCCCCATAATTATAGCTGTTCCCTTATTACATGCCCCGACTATTTCCTGATTAATACTTCTTCCAGCAGAGTTGCAACTATTTGGAGGCCTATATACTACGCCCACCAGTGTTTTTTTCCCCTTATTATTCCTTATCTCTACCCAAACTCTTTCATTATCCTGATCCTTTGTCCCAATGTCATTTCTCAGTATTACAGTGATTCCTTCCTTTATTAACATAGCCACCTCACCTCCCCTTCCTTCCTGCCTGTCCTTCCAGTCGTTGTCACTCTGCAGCCATGTTTCTGTAATGGCCACAAGATCATACCCATACATAGTTATTTGTGCCGTTAACGCGTCCATTTTGTTGTGAATGCTACGTGCATTCAGATAAAGAACTTTCAAATATGTTTTGTGACACTTAGTTCCTGCTTTTTCCTTTTTTTAACACTACCTTTTACTCCATACCTTCTGTCCCTTCCTGACACGCTTTCCTCTGTCTCCCTGCTCAGATTCCCAACCCCCTGCCACAGCTTTGATGCTGGGTTAATCGCCTTACGCCTTCTAGTTTTTATTTTATCTGTAGTGCCTGAAGTACACTTTCTTTCTGCTGCTCTACGCTTTTCCCTCTCACTTGTTCTTGAACAACTGTTTGTACTATTTGTATTGTAGATTTCCCCAGGGTCTTCCCCTCTCTTGCTGCTCTCAATTTTATTCCCTTCTGACTCCCCGCTCAGGTTCCCATCCCCCTGCCACTCTAGTTTAAACCTTCCCCCACAGCACTAGCAAACACCCCCGCGAGGACATTGGTCCCGGTCCTGCTCGGGTGTAACCCGTCACGCTTGTACAGGTCCCAACTTCCCCAGAACCGGTCCCAATGTCCCAGGAATCTAAATCCCTCCCTCCTACACCATCCCTGCAGCCACGCATTCATCCTGTCTATTCTCCTGTTCCTATACTCACTAGCACGTGGCACCGGTAGTAATCCTGAGATCACTACCTTTGAAGTCCTGCTTTTTAATTTATTTCCTAACTCCTTAAATTCACCTTGCAGGACCTCATCCCTTTTACCTATGTCGTTGGTACCAATATGGACCTCGACTACTGGCTGTTCACCCTCCTCCTCCAGAATGCCCTGCAGCCGCTCCATGACATCCTTGACCCTAGAACCAGGGAGGCAACAGACCATCCTGGAGTCACGTTTGCGGCCGCAGAAACGCCTATCTGTTCCCCTTACAATGGAATCCCCTATCACTATAGCCCTGCCACTCTTCCTCCCCTCCTGTGCAGCAGAGCCACCTGTGGTGCCCCGAACCTGGCTCTTGAGCACTACAAGTATTGATGCACTCCCAGGAACCCTCTCAAATACTGACACGCTCCTGGGTTCTTCCTGTACTAGCTTCCAGGAACATATTATTTACCCAAGGTAATCCAGTAGTTTCATTGCAGAATTTTTTTTTTCTATACAGTGCTGATAAGTCAACCAATACAGCAATCTGATGTCTTTGAAGACTCCTGGGATTGCCTCGTGAACCACCTAACTCCCAGGGCCCACAGATTGAAAACTTAAGCTTTGTGTAAAACTGACTGCATTTTCTGGTAAATGTCTCTGAAGATTAACTCTCCAGGTTTGACAACTGCGAGGTATCCTTTTATATTGGTACAAGTGACCCAACTGACTCGACGTCATAACGAATCACCATTAGTCTTGTGAACACTAGAGAGCAGAGAGACAGCTGTGCAGGAGAAAAGCAGGAGCTTTGACTGTGATGTTCCATGAGTCCAAGTGACTGTGGACTGCTGGAGAGGCTTCAGTGGAAGCCTTGGCTTGAAGGCAAGTGAGAACCATTGAAGTCGAAGAGCTATACTGGATATAGTTTTTGACCCCCATCTGAACGGAATAGAGAACAAGGAGATGATGCCGGGTTACTATCGAAGAAACAGTACTAGGTTCCAACAGGGAGGAAAAAAGCAGATTAGCTAGTTTAAGTGCGGTTTCCTGAGCCTGTCTGTTCCAGCAACTGAAAGTATCCTATAAATGCAAAACTGCTGGAAACAATAGGACAGGTGAGCAGTTACTAATGGCTGGATGCTTGTGGGGTTTGAAGATCTCGGTGAACGTGATCTGTGATGTTACACATGGGGAAGTGAAGATTGGGTCAAACAGGATTGTAAACAATTTTACAACACCAAGTTATAGTCCAGCAATTTTATTTGAAATTCACAAGCTTTCAGAGGCTTCCTCCTTCCTCAGGTGAATGTTGTGGAAAAACATTCCGGTGAATGTTTTTCCACAACATTCACCTGAGGAAGGAGGAAGCCTCCGAAAGCTTGTGAATTTCAAATAAAATTGCTGGACTATAACTTGGTGTTGTAAAATTGTTTACAATTGTCAACCCCAGTCCATCACCGGCATTTCCACATCAAACAGGATTAGAAGGTGAGGCGTAACTTGACCCAGATGGGAGGATGGAGGAGAGGGGGTAGTGGGAAGGGAGGATGGGGATAGGATGGGAGGAGAATGGAGAAAGAAAGAAGAAACAAAAACCCAACATTTGTATAGTGCCTTTCATGACCTCAGGATGCCCCAAAGCACTTTACAGCCAATGAAATACTTTTGAAGTATCGTCACTGTTGTAAGGTAGGAAACACGGCAGCCATTTTGCGCACAGCAAGGTCCCATAAACAGCAATGTGATTATGTCCAGCAAATCTCTCTCTATTTTAATGATATTGGTTGAGTTATAAATATTGGCCAGGACACTTGGAGGAACTACCTTGCTCTTCTTCGAAATAGTGCCATGGGATCTTTTATGTCCCCTTGAGAGGGCAGATGGGGCCTCTGTTTAACAAAAGAAATTAGTATTAGTAAAAAAAAAGTACTAAAGAAATTAATGGGACTGAAAGTCAGTAAATCCCAAGGACCTGATGATCTACATCCCAGGGTTTTGAAAGAGGTGGCTATAGAGATAGTGGATGCATTGGTTGTCATCTTCCAAAATTCTGTAGATTCTGGAACGGTTCCTGCAGATTGGAGGGTAGCAAATGTAACCCTGCTATTTAAGAAAGGAGAGAGAGAGAAAACAGGGAACTACAGATCTGTTAGACTGACATCAGTAGTAGGGAAAATATGCCAGAATCTATTATAAAGCATATGGTAACAGGACACTTAGAAATTAATAGGATTTGGCAGAGTCAACATGGATTTATGAAAGGGAAATCATGTTTGACAAACCTATTGGAGTTCTTTTGAGGATATAACTAGTGGAATAAATAAGGGGGAATCAGTGGATGTGGTGTATTTGGATTTTCAGAAGGCTTTCAATAAGGTCCCACACAGGAGGTTGGTGAACCAAGTTAGAGCACATGGAATTAGGGGTAATATACTGGCATGGATTGAGAATTGGTTAACAGACAGAAAATAGAGAGTAGGAATAAACGGGTCTTTCAGGTTGGCAGACTGTGACCAGTGGGGTACCACAGGGATCTGTGCTTGGGGCCCAGCTATTCACAATCTATATGAATGATTTGGTTGAGGGGACCAAATATAATATTTCCAAGTTTGCTGATGACACAAAACTAGGTGGGAATGTGAGTTGTGAGGAGGATGCAAAGAGGCTTCAAGGAGGTATAGACAGGCTGAGTGAGTGGGCAAGAACATGGCAGATGGAATATAATGTGGAAACATGTGAAGTTATCCACTTTGGTAGGAAAAACAGAAATGCAGAGTATTTTTTAAATGATGAGAGATTGGGAAATGTTGATAATCAAAGGAACCTGGATGTCCTTGTACATGAGTCACTGAAAGCTAACATGCAGGTGCAGCAAGCAATTAGGAAGGCAAATGGTATGTTGGCCTTTATTACAAGAGGATTTGAGTGCAGGAGTAAAGATGTCTTACTGCAATTGTATAGGGCCTTGGTGAGACCGCACCTGGAGTAGTGTGTACAATTCTGGTCTCCTTACCTAAGTAAGGATATACTTGCCATAGAGGGAGTGCAACGAAGGTTCACCAGACTGATTCCTGGGATGGCAGTATTGTTGTATGAGGAGAGATTGAGTAGACTAGACCTGTATTCTCTAGTGTTTAGAAGAATGAGAGGTGATCTCATTGAAACATACAAAATTCTTACACGGCTCGACATGGTAGATGCAGGGAGGATGTTTCCCCTGGCTGGGGAGTCTAGAACCAGGGGTCACAGTCTCAGAATAAGGGGTAGGCCTTTTAGGACTGAGATGAGAAATTTCTTCACTCAGTGGATGGTGAATCTTTGGAATTCTCTACCCCAGAGCACTGTGGAGGCTCAGTCATTGAGTACATTCAAAACAGAGATCAATAGATTTCTAGATATTAAAGGCGTCAAGGGATATGGGGATGGTGCATGAAAATGGTGTTGAGGTAGAAGATCAACCACGATCTTGTTGAATGGCGGAGCAGGCTCGAGGGGCCGGATCGCCTACCCCTGCTCCTATTTCTTATGTCTCATCTGCAAGACAGCACCTCCGACAGAGCAGCACTCCCTCAGTACTGCATTAGAGTGTGAGCCTAGATTTTGTGCTCAAGTCTCTGGAGTGGGACTTGAACCCACAACCTTCTGATTCAGAGGCGAGAGTGCTACCCACTGAGTCATGGCTGGGCTGGGGTGGAGAGGGAGATAATTAATGGTGGGGAACGGGGCAATGTTTCCCAGGGCCTCATTTGAAACTTCGTGTAGGATTGGGAAAGTGAACCATGGGCATTTTTCCTGCTCGGTGGGGTGGGGCTGAAATGCTGCTCATTTGGGGCATGTGGGGACCAGGGTGCGAAATGTTGCTTATGTTGATGGTGGATAGGGTTCAGTGGCCAAAACCCTATTCAGTGGGAGGAGGACCATAAATGATTCTTAGTTGGGGGAGAACACAACAGATGAGGGGGGAAGCAGACTGTCAAAACAGGACGATAAAGGGCTGATTAATGGGAACAGGGATAAACGTGCTACTCAGTGAGTGGGAAGGCAGTTCCTGAAATACCACTTAGTCGGGGAAATTCAAAGGCAAGCGTCTTACTTATACTTGGGGCAGGAAACGGGCAGGTCAAGATTTTGCTCATTTGGGGGATCATGGATCTGCCCAAGATGCTGCTCGGGATGGGGGGAGGGTGTTATAGGTCAATATACAGCTTAGTCGGGGCAGGGGGATGTTAAGGGGTGAAAAACTGATCAATATTGGGAGGGTCAGTGGGAAAAGATAGATTTTGGTGGCCAATATATGGGAGGCAAAATTGTCAGTGGTTGGGGAGGTGGGGACAAGAGGTGACATTGGTCAAAGCAGGTGAATGAAGGGCTGCTCAGCATTGGGAAGTGGAGTTGCTGAAATACTGCTCATGAGGGAGGGAGGCAGAGAATTCAAGGATAGCAAGTCCTGCTACTTGGGGAGGAGGAGAGGGATGAGGAGATGTTGGACAAGGGGAGTAGAGAAGCTGGTCATTATCGGGGGGGGGGGGGCAGGGTTGTTGTGCTGTTCATTGGAGGGGGAAGAGATTTTGAGGGCCAAAATACTGCTTGATTGGGGGGGTTAAGGTTAGTACCCGGGGGGGGGGGGGAAGCAGATGGGAGTAGGGGGCAGTGACACAATCAGGCGAAGGTAAGGCTGTTCAGTGGGGTGGGGTAGATGGGGACTGGTGTCCTGGAATAATGAGGGGGGGGGGCTAAGGTAGGAGTCCTGCTGCATGGAGCTGACAGAGCTCAAATGAGTGCTAAATGGAAGGGGAAGTGGCTGATGTGTTGCTTAGTGGGGTGGGAGGAGAAAGCTGGAGGTGGGGTTGCAAAGGCAATGGTCTTGGAGAATGGGAGCCATGGTTGAAGCTAATTTGGGGAGTGGGGTGGGGTGAATGCTGTGGCCAGGCAAGCAATGAGATAAGGTAGAAGCATGTTGCTGGTTGAACAGGGGTCCTGGCCGTAGGAAAGCTTGCAATTGCGGGGTTTGGAGAGGAGACCAGCGGCGATGGGGGAAGTGGACGGTTGAGTGGAAGATGCCTGATTTCGAGGGGGCAAGTGGGTGGGTTAAGGGCAGTTTTACAGGGAACATCTTCAAGGGGAGTTCCTGGGAATGGGTGAGTGGGTTTCTGATTGCTCAAAGAGACCTGTGGATTGGAGGACTGTTTGGGTGAAGGGGGGGAGGGGGTGTAGAAGAAGTGGAAGATTACGTACAGGGGGTTGAGGTGGAAAACAGTCCTGGGTAGCTGACAAGGGCAAAATTAGATGTGATTAGCCAGACATGCTAATCACATCTAATTTTACTTAAACTTTCTAACTTTTAAACTTTCTAACTTAGAAAGTTTACTTACCTATCCCATCGTGGCTTGTGGCTGGGACAACTGCTCAACAGTGACAGACTGAACCTTTTTTTTTGCTATTAACCCTTAAAATTCAATGCAGCTGCTGTTTTTAGTAGCTATCATTACCTAACATTTAAAAATGCTATCACAGCACCACCTACAGGTGCAAAAGGTTCAATGTTGACCTTTTTATTATGGGTTTTTCCATTGAGCTGGTATGAGGTCGGATTTTTCAATGCATTTTGAAGTGGAATGTTGTGATCCACTTAGCAATTTTAATCTGTACTAGATATATGAATGGTTTATCTGCACTGAGGGAAGGGAAATAATAGCAGAAGTGCAGCTTGTAGTGACCAACGAACATAACATGGATTGAAGATCAAATCTGGGACTTTTCTGGTCTGTATAAATCAACTAACATTGGATAAACCCTCAGTGGAGGCACTAAAGTTTTTTTTTAAAAATTGATTTGTTAGATATACAAATAAGGCAGTGCCAGACATGCTAATCACATCTCATTTTACAGAAACTAGGAACTAAAGAATACAATCTGTAACACATTGCATTGCTGAGCTCCGTGTACATGGTGATCAATAGTTTTCCAGCTAAACTATTAGAGAGCAATGATGCTGGGATCAGGTCAGCATTAACATCTAAGAGAGCAAAAGAGGGAGATTACTCATTTCAAACATTAAATTTGCATGAATTGCCCCAGAGTGGCCTTGGGCGTCCTGTCATAGAAGCAGAAAACACACTTACTACACAAGAAGCTGGTCCTTTTATTTGGTGCATTTTACATGAGCTGCAAGCGGGACCAGACTGGCCATATGGAAAATTGGGAGATTTCCCAAGTGCTCCCTTGACATGTATTATCGACGCCCCCTTGACATGTATTATCGACACCCCCCCCCCCCCCCCCCTCCCCTTTTTCTGTCAGAATCCTGCTCCCTTTCAAGGGACCCAGTCTGTCCCTGGCTGCAAACGCACAAGGCTTTTTGTACGGCTTGCATGTTATTTGTCCCTTATTAGCATAACGCAAGTAAGCCACTGCCACTGACAACCCCTCGTCCTTGGTAAATTACAGTAGATTATGTGAATTTAAGTCAGTTCCCTCTTCTCCGAGGAGACTTTGCCACATACAGCATGTGGGTGCACCTTGTCATTGGGAAATGTAACATTGAATTTGACATGTCTTGTCTCAATGGTTCCACTATTATATGTGAGAAATTCTGTGTCTGATGAGTTGATAAATGACTCTGTTGGTCCTTATGTATGTAATAAATGACTCTGTTGGTCCTTATGTATGAAATGCCTGTGGAATTGGAGAGTTGATTGATAGCCAGGCATTGAGCTCACACACACACAAAGCAGCTCACATACTCACCTGTACATGAATTCAAATGAGCTCTTAGTTTTCCAGTCTTTTTTTGCTCCCTGCGAAGGTAATTCTTCTTTAACTCTGGGAATGCAGTGATGTGTCTCGATAGAAAGGTTTTAGTACATTCCTAAAGGAGTGAGGAGGAGGTATCGGGCGTGTCATTAGTAATGTACTGTAGCACTTTCTGGGGAACTTAGTAACAGTTATTAGCCCACTACGGGAGCAGAGAGGACAAATGTGTGTGGGTGGTAGTAGGAAGCCAGTCTACCATTGAGAATCTATTCATCTTCGTGGGCAACTTTGCAACTATCCTAAAAGCTGGCTGCTTCCTGCTTAGCATGACAAGAAGTCTTGTTGACATTTCCTGTCTTTGTGAATTTTGTATTAATTATGGTGAGGAATGTTAGTGCTGGGGAATGGAACACTTTCCATTTCAGACATCCAGTGTTAGCATTAGGTGCTTTGAGGTCAAGTGTAGATCAATTAGGTTTATAGCAAAGCTCATTCTACTCTGTCCCACCAATATTTCCCAGCCCCAATCTCTGGAGCACCCATTACTCCAGCAGTGCAACATTTTTCCATTTCCCGCACTAGCATCTTTAGGTGCGATTGCCAATTAAGAGCAGTTTTGTGCTGCAGTTCATGCCCACTGGACTTTGAGACTGGCCAAACTCAGGTTCTTTACAGATAAGACTTTTGTCCCATGGAGTCTGGATAGAAATTGAACTCCGTGACAGAGGTGAAAGGCTAGTGCCTAATCATTACGTTGTTCCCCATTCAACACTCTGAACAATCAGTTAGTGTCATTAGTCCAAGCCTGTTATGTATCTCTTGTTAGCCATGGCTGAAGAGAAATCCCAGTTCATGTTGGTATTAAATTATTGTGTAAACAAAAATGTAGCTTATCTAAAATTATACAACGCTACATGAACAAGTGCTTCTGAAGTTAGAGCTCTCTAATGAGATTTAATTAAATTTGTTTGTGTATATTAAACATAAGGCAGAATTCAGCTTGATACTTTCATATGTTAGGCAGGCAGCCATTATTAATTTCAAAGATTGGCTGTTCACTCATGCAAAGCTTCTTAATTGAGGCAGTTAATGGAATTGTGTTCAGTGCATTTGTACTTTATAGCTCTGTTCACCAGTTAAAGATTTTCCGATGTGCTTGGATTTAATCCAGTGCAAATTTGTGGGTCTCTGTTTATTTAACCCTTTATGGTAACAGTATTTAATCTGCTGAAGTGAGTATTTTAGAAGCAATTTAGAGATTTCAAAATCTGGGATACAATGAGTCCAACTGATGCGATGAAAGTCTACAGTCGTTGGCAGCCGTAAAGATCCCGAGTGAAATGAGATTGGATTGTCTCGACCCCACAGGCCCAGACTGCAGTTCAGACCTGCCCATAATTTGCCATTAATTTACCATGTTGGGGAGAGGCCGCAAGGATGTGGGGTGAGGGAAGAGAAAAGAGAGTTCTTTTGTGTCTGACAATAAGGCAATCTGTTGCAGGAACAGTAGCGGGATTTTAAATCTTCATTTGACCTCTGCCATACTCGACCTGAGAATACTTAGAGAAAGAACTTCTATTTATTTAGCAACTTATTACCACAGCTTTTTCTCAAAGCTTTTTTGCAATCAATAGATTACTTTTGAAGTGTAATCACTGTTACATAGGCAAATGCAGCAGACAATTTCCAAACAGCGAGGTCCCACAAACAATAAATGAATGACTGACCAGATGACTTGATTTTGGTGATATTGGTTGAGGGAGACTTGATGGCCAGGAGTCCAAGAGAACTCTCTGCTCTTCTTTTAATAGTGCCACAGGATCTTTCCCATTTAGTTCAGCAGGCAGATGGGGACTCTGTTTAATGTCTCATCCGAAAGATTGGTGGCATTACTGGTATCCCTTATTGATAACATTGGGTGCCAAAAATGGAAAAATGTTGCAATCGCTAACATCAACATTTCTTACTTGGATAAACACACACATTCACCCAAGTAAATCATTTTCAGTGAGAAGGAATTAGTTTATAATGAAGGTGAAGGCCTAGATAGAGCACAGATTGGAATCTAAGTGTATATTGCACATTCATGTTCATATCATTGTAAAGTTTTCTAAATGCAACCTGAGCAATAGTTACATACATTACTAGATTCATTAATAGATAAATTAAAACTGACAGCTGAGGAGTGTTGGAGTTTTACACTAAGTCACTGATCATGAGGGTCAACATCAGCAGCACATGGAGGAGAATTGGCAGCACCATGAAGAATTAAAAGCCACACCGTGAGGAAATTTTGCAGCTCGTTTTAGTCAATAACAGTAATGTGTTGACTTCCTTGCGATGTAATACTCTGCAGTTCTGTGCATTTATTTAACTCTACAGGGTTTTCTCATTGTATGTCTGAATTTTCTCCCCTCCTCTCCTGAACACACTTCATCCTCTTGGGGTGTGGCTCCATAGGTTCCTGCAGCACTCGGGTCATTTTTCAGTGTCAGAAGGCTATTCAATGGGGCGGAGGACATCACAGCCAAGCTCAATCCTATCCTTGTTCAACACACACACACACACACACACACACACACTTTCCTACAATAATCACTGGGTAGCAATTAGGAGTGGGAATTCTCGCTCATTTTCTTCTCCCAGGCTCTGACTGCTGAGCAGGTTGTAACACCTCCCTTGTAGCCCCGACTGAGATCATCTAACTCAGTACAGACCAGAAATCGAATCTGGGCCTTTCTGCTCTGTATAGCTCAGAATCATATGATGTATTTGCCTACATAACAATGCTCCTTGTACTTAGAAAAGTAATTCACTGTGCAAAGCATTTGAAGTACTAAAGTCCTATGGTAATTGACCCCATTGGGGGAACACTTAACTCTTCATTTTTAAGGTCTATCATTTATAAGGTACCATTTGTTTTCTGTTCATTCTTTTCTGGATTTTGCAAATTATCGAGGATCCCTCCACAACCCCCCCCCCCCCCCACCTCTGTGAGATATGCAATTTCCAGAGCAACAGGCAGGACTGCATGCAACCTGTTCCAAGGTATCTCTCTCTACCTCTAGACCTGACGACCAGGTTTGTGGGTGGATTGAATTAACTCATCTGTGATTGCATGTCTAAAACCACCTTTTTAAAAAAAATAAAAATTTTAAGCAGCAAAGACACCAAGACCAGGATCCTGCGTGAATGTAAATAGGCAGACTGCTTGATGTCTCATATGCATCTTTATTGTATTTTTCAGCGCCGTTATGTATGGCTTTGTCATGGCGATGATCAACCTTGGCCAGCTGGGCGAGCATGACTTCTACTTCACCGACTGTTTGTTCTTTGGAGCTTTGATTTCAGCCACTGACCCAGGCAAGTATCAAAGGAAAGGTTCTGTGACAAAACAAACCGTGTGGCAGACAGCTGTGGAACACATGTGCAACTGCCGCAAAGCTAATGATTGGTGGAACTCATCACTAGCACATCAGCATTCTGATTCCTGATTTTCATCTCTCCACCTTTGGCAGCCATGCCTTCAGCTGCCTAGGCCCTAAGCTCTGGAATTCCCTTCCTAAACCTCTCTGCCTCTCGCTCCTCCTTTTAAGTTGCTCCTTAAAACCTACCTCTTCAACCAAGCTTTTGGTCATCACTTCTAATGTCTCATTGTGTGTCGGTGCCTGATAATCGCTCCTGTGAAGTGCCATGGGACATTTTCACTACGTTAAAGGCGCTATATAAATGCAAGTTGTTGTTTTTATTGACTCCTTCAATGCATACTCATGAAAATCAGGCTGTTACAATTAGCTGATTCTTATTTTGGTGTTTTTCCCGGATTCCAAGTTGTGAAGATTTGGGGGGTTAGGGAGGAGAAGGAGAAAGATGTAACTTAAAAAGAGGAAGTCTTGCCTTTAACATTAGTGGTTTAAACCACAGCATCAGAAAAACATGGCTGCTTCATGCCCAACTCTTTCCAATTTATCTAGAGTCTACCCAATTCAGCTTGTACTGTAGTTGAACTGTCCCCTATTGTTTTATTTTAAAAAATGAACAGTTCACACTGCAAAACATAACATACACGTGGACTACTTGTTACATGGGATGATCTATTTTAGAAGAGCCATTTATCCGTAATAGCCACAAAACAGGTAAGACCTCTAATCCAGCTTTTGTCGTGGTAGAAATGGGAACAGGTTTCTACCATCTGTAGAAATAGTGGAAATTTGACGCAGGCAGGAGGTAGGGATGGCATCTCCTGTCAAATCCAAAACTGAACTGCAGGATCAGATAGTGGAGGGGCGGGTGTCATGCATTATGGTTTGAGGTCTGAGGTGAACTTTAATAACTAATAATGCTTCTTGATAGATACCTGTTTTAAAAACGAGTTTATAATCCCTGTTTACACTTCAGAAATTTTCGAGCAGTCCGCTCAGCAACAAGACTGAGCAGTGCAAAACAGGGTGGGTGGTAATTTCATTGGGAGGCAAATGCAGGCACTTCTTCCTCCTGGTGAAACCATCCAGCAGGTATCAGAGCCCCTTATTATTGAACGCAAAGGCCTGAGGCCTATTCCGTGCTGATGCACGACACACAGGGCACTGGGTGAAAAATGCTTAATGTTCTAGGAGATTGTGCACCAACTATGTGTTAGGCTCATCTAGACTCCATTTGGATTGCAAATGATGTCTGCTCCCCATATTGCAACTTCAGGGATCTTTTTAATTTTTAACAAATTAATAATGCTTCACAACGTGAGGGCCGCCCAGCTTACCTGCAGCTGAACTGTTGGGCTTGAAAAGGAACAATTTTGCTGGGGGGCCCCCATCTTCCTTCCCTCTCCTCAAGTGTCCTATGGCGCCAGCAGCTCTTTATGTGCTGCTGGCGCAGAGAATCCCAATCCTGTGAACTTGCCGTTCTTGCAGCAAGTCACGAGCAGCATGCTGAGAGCCACGTTTAAATACTGGAATGAGCTTGATCTTGCAGCATTGTGTGTGGTCAGCTGATTTGTGCACAGGCACACTGAGTTCTTGAGGAACAGAAGCTCCACCGGCTGTGGGCTGGCACGGCCTTATCAGCCCCAGTGGTCAGCAGGGGGAAGTCGACAATGTAGGCATGGGAGAGGGTGCAGATAAGATTTCATAGAATGGTACCAGAGAAACCCATCTGGTTCACTAATGTCCTTTAGGGAAGGAAACCTGCCGTCCTTACCCGGTCTGATCTATATGTGACTCCAGACCCACAGCAATGCGGTTGATTCTTAATTGCCCTCTGAAATGGCCTAGCAAGCCACTCAGTTGTACAATCTCGCTTTTTAAAAAAAAAGTCAGAAGAATAAAACCAGACGGACCACCCAGCTTCAGACCACTAGGCACCAGACACGACAAAGCCAAACCAAGCCCAGTCGACCCTGCAAAGTCCTTGTCACTAACATCTGGGGACTTGTGCCAAAATCGGGAGAGCTGTCCCACAGACTAGTCAAGCAACAGCCTGACATAGCCATACTCACAGAATCATACCTTTCAGCCAACATCCCAGACTCTTCCATCACCATCCCTGGGTATGTCCTGTCCCACGGGCAGGACAGACCGACCAGAGACTGTGATATACAGTCAGGAGAGAGTGGCCCTGGGAGTCCTCAACATTGACTCCGGACCCCATGAAATCTCATGGCATCAGGTCAAACATGGGCAAGGAAATCTCCTGCTGATTACCACCTACCGTCCTCCCTCAGCTGATCAATCAGTCCTCCTCCATGTTGAGCACCACTTGGAGGAAGCACTGAGGGTAGCAATGGCACAGAATGCACTCTGGGTGAGGGACTTCAATGTCCATCACCAAGAGTGACTCGGTAGCACGACTACTGGCAGAGACCCGAAGGACATAGCTGGCAGACTGAGCCTGCGGCAGGTGGTGATCGAACCGACACGAGGGGGAAATCCAATCACAATGTCTTCACCTTCGATAACCAGTTCTTTACCCAAACACACGGAACAGCCATGGGGACCAAATTCGCACCCCAATACGCCAACATTTTCATGCACAAGTTCGAGCAGGACTTCTTCACTGCACAGGACCGCCAACCAACACTATACACCAGATACATCGATGACATTTTCTTTCTATGGACCCACGGCGAGGAATCACTGAAGAGACTACACGATAACATCAAGTTCCATCCCACCATCAAGCTCACCATGGACTACTCCTCAGAATCAGTTTCTTTCTTGGACACACGAATCTCCATCAAAGACGGGCACCTCAGCACCTCACTCTACCACAAGCCCACGGACAACCTCACGATGCTCCACTTTTCCAGCTTCCACCCTAACCACGTCAAAGAGCCATCCCCTATGGACAGGCCCTGCGAATACACAGGGTCTGCTCAGACGAGGAGGAACGTGAAGGACACCTCCAGACGCTGAAAGACGCCCTCGTGAGAACGGGATATGAAGCTCGACTCATCGATCGACAGTTCCGACGGGCCACAGCGAAAAATCGCATAGACCTCCTCAGGAGACTAACACGGGACGCAACCAACAGAGTACCCTTTGTCGTCCAGTACTTCCCCGGAGCGGAGAAACTACGCCATGTTCTCCGCAGCCTTCAACATGTCATCAATGACTACGAACACCTCGCTATGGCCATCCCCACACCTCCACTACTCGCCTTCAAACAGCCACCCAACCTCAAACAGACCATCGTTCGCAGCAAATTACCCAGCTTTCAGGAGAACAGCGTCCACGACACCACACAACCCTGCCACGGTAACCTCTGCAAGACATGCCAGATCATCGACTCAGATACCACCATCACACGAGAGGACACCACCCACCAGGTGCATGGTTCATACTCCTGTGACTCGGCCAATGTTGTCTACCTCATTCGTTGCAGGAAAGGATGCCCCAGAGCATGGTACATTGGCGAGACCATGCAGACGCTGCGACAACGGATGAACGGACACCGCGCAACAATCACCAAACAGGAGCGTTCCCTCCCAGTCGGGGAACACTTCAGCAGTCAAGGACATTCAGCCACCGACCTTCGGGTAAGCGTACTCCAAGGCGGCCTTCGAGATACACGACAACGCAAAATCGTCGAGCAGAAAGAGACGGCCTCAACCGGGATCTTGGGTTCATGTCACGCTACACGTTACCCCACCAGCGAACAAATGTCAGTTGCTGTCTTTTCGATGTTTCTACCTCTCTATCTCTTTTTTTTGGTGATTTGTATATTCGGAGACCTTGTAGGTAACACCTGTCTGTCTGCACACTGATTGCCTTGGCAACGGGCAGTTGAAAAGACTGTCTGTAATCACCAAGCATTGTTCTGTGATTTATAAATGCGATTTCATTTCGAGGATTTCATTTCCACAACATTCACCTGAGGAAGGAGGAAGCCTCCGAAAGCTTGTGAATTTAAAATAAAATTGCTGGACTATAACTTGGTGTCGTAAAATTGTTTACAATTGTCAACCCCAGTCCATCACCGGCATCTCCACAACAAAGGAAGATGGTAGTGGTTGTTGGAGGCCAATCATCTCAGTCCCAGGACATTGCTGCAGGAGTTCCTCAGGGCAGTGTCCTAGGCCCAAACATCTTCAGCTGCTTCATCAATGACCGTCCCTCCATCATAAGGTCAGAAATGTGGATGTTCGCTGATGATTGCACAGCGTTCAGTTCCATTCGCAACCCCTCGGATAATGAAGCAGTCCGTAGCCGCATGCAGCAAGACCTGGACAACATCCAGGCTTGGGCTGATAAGTGGCAAGTAACATTCGTGCCAGACAATGACCATCTCCAACAAGAGAGCGTCTAACCACCTCCCCTTGACATTCAACAGTATTACCATCGCCGAATCCCCCACTGTCAACATCCTGGGGGTCACCATTGACCAGAAACTTAACTGGACCAGCCATATAAATACTGTGGCTACAAGTGCAGGTCAGAGGCTGGGTATTCTGTGGCGAATGACTCACCTCCTGACTCCCCAAAGCCTTTCTACCATCTACAAGACACAAGTCAGGAGTGTGATGGAATACTCTTCACTTGCCTGGATGAGTGCAGCTCCAACAACACTCAAGAAGCTCGACATCATCCAGAACAAAGCAGCCCGCTTGATTGGCACCCCATCCACCACCCTAAACATTCACTCCCTTCACCACCGGTGCACAGTGGCTGCAGTGTGTACCATCCACAGGATGCACTGCAGCAACTCGCCAAGGCTTCTTCGACAGCACCTCCCAAACCCGCGACCTCTACCACCTAGAAGGACAAGAGCAGCAGGCACATGGGAACAACACCACCTGCACGTTCCCCTCCAAGTCACACACCATCCTGACTTGGAAATATATCGATATTCCTTCATCGTCGCTGGGTCAAAATCCTGGAGCTCCCTTCCTAACAGCACTGTGGGAGAACCTTCACCACATGGACTGCAGCGGTTCAAGAAGGTGGCTGACCACCACCTTCTCAAGGGCAACTGGGATGGGCAATAAATGCTGGCCTTGCCAGTGATGCCCACATCCCATGAACGAATTTTTTAAATAAATGAGGGACATCAGTTATGTGGAGAGATTAGTGAAGCTGGGATTGTTCTCCTTAGAGCAGAGAACGTTAAGAGGAGATTTAATAGATGTGCTCAAAATTTTGAGGGGTTTTGATGGCGTAAATAGGGAGAAACTGTTTCCAATGGCAGGAGGGTCGGTAACCAGAGAACGCACTGCCTGAAAGAGTGGTGGAAACAGATTCAATTTTAACTTTCAAAAGGGAATTGGATGAATACATGAAGGGTAAAAAGTTGCAAGGCTATGGGGAAAGAGCAGGGAAGTGGGACTAATTGGATAGCTCTTTCGAAGAGCTGGCACGATGGGCTGAATGGCCTCCTTCTGTGCTGTATGATTCTATGTGACTACTTAGAACCCCTTTTCAGGGCAGTCCTGTACTTTAAACCAGGAGTGGCCGAATTCAGCCCTCGCTTCTTCCCGTCTTCAGCACGCACAGCTGAGTTGAACTACGGTACAGGCTGCAGCCCTTTAAATATCTCTGGCCAAGAGGACTAAAAGAGGCTGCTCCCCGATTTGGACCTTTTTGCACCAATCAATCCTCCAGCCCAGGAGGTTAAGGAGCTGAAGCTGAAGCTTTGCAGTTTTCCAGTTTCAAGGGGAGGGAATGATGGAAGGAGAAGGATGAGAGTGAAGATTGGGGGATGTGGGAGAGGGTGGGGATGAGGATGTTGGGAAGAGGGCGTGAGTGTTTGAAGTTTTGTGTCTGAGGACAGGAATTTTTATGTATTTAGATCCTGGTTTATTGTATATGGGAATCTCACATTATTTGTATTCAGGGGAACTGGTGTTTTTTCTGATGGTCTCCCAATTTACAGTTTTGAGGGGAGTTTTGAGATTCAATGTATCGGTTCTTGCATTTCTGCATAATCAAATGGCCCATTCACTAGCCTTGACACAAGTATCTAGCCCCCATCTGCAGAAGTTTGAACATCCCTGCTAGAACAGAGTAAAACATTAGATTTTAATGCTGAAAGCACAGGAACCAAGACTGTGTAAAAACAAATGGATTCCACCCTCCCCCTCCCACCCCATACAGTAGAACTGCAATTTGCACCAGCATCCTATGCTCCTTGCAGGAGTATTTCTATTGAAGTGCTTTACTGTATTTTAGATTGGAAGAGAGTGTATAGTATTGGTGCCTTTCGAATGCTGCTGCATGTTACTAGAGGGGTTGCCTAGCAACAGCAGCAAAGCACTGATCAAAAGCTTGCAGGACCTATGATTAAGTGACTATCACCACCCCAGGAAGCTTCAGTTATCCTCAGAAAGCTGCAGGTTCCCAGGGTTAAGGCCTGGTTTTGGGTTAATTTTGTCCGTCCCAGCCCTTACTAATGTTTGAGTTAATTATGGTCTCCATATTATAAAAAGGATATAGAGGTATTGGAGAAGGTGCAAACAAGATTCACAAGGATGTTACCAGAACTGAGCGGATAGCCTTATCAGGAAAGGCTGAACAAGCTGAGGCTCTTTTTGCCAGAAAAGAGAAGGCTGAGGGGTGACCTGATCGAGGTCTTTAAGATAATGAAAGGGTTTGATAGGGTAGACGTAGAGAAAATGTTTCCATTTGTGGGGGAGACCAGAACTAGGGGCCATAAATACAAGGTAGTCACTAATAAATCCAATAGGGAATTTAGGAAGAACTTCTTTACCCAGAGAGTGGTAAGAATGTGGAACTCACTACCACAAGGAATGGTTGAGACAAATAGCATAGATGCATTTAAAGAGAAGGGAATAGAAGGGCACGCTGATAGAGTTAGATGAAGTAGGGAGGGGGGAGGCTCGTCTGGAGCACAAACGCCAGCGTAGACCAGTTGGACCGAATGACTTGTTTCTGTGCTGTAGACTCTATGTAAAGTTTGCCGTGTTGTTGTTTTTCCACAGTGACGGTGCTGGCCATCTTCCATGAGCTCAACGTGGATACACAACTCTACACACTGCTCTTTGGGGAAAGTGTCCTGAATGATGCAGTCGCCATTGTCCTGACTTAGTAAGTGTCAAACCGCATGGAGTTCCTCATAACTCAGACCCCTGACACTAGGGATCAATTTCATGGTTCTTCTCTGCACTGCCTCCTGTGCTTGAATGTCCCCTTGTTTCTTGGTGACCAGAACTGATTGCAGTTTTCATGGTGTGGTCTGACCAGAGCATTATATAGTTTGAGTACTAGTTCCCATGACTTGTATTCTTTTGCTTTGGCTATGTAGTTCAACTTTCTATTGATTTTGTTGATTGCTGCTCTGCATTGGTTGGTCATGTTGAGTGTCAAGTCTGCTAAGACTCCTTTACCTTCATCCTTAGCTATTTCAACATCATTCATGGAGTATGTGTGTTACCTATTTTTCCTTCCTACCTGCAGTACTTTGCACTTATCTGCATTAAACTTCATCTGTTATTGTTCTGCCCACTTACTTTAATTTGTCCAACTCATTCTGTAGTTTCTGAGCTGACTCCTCCAATTCCACAACACCTCCTAGTTTGGTATTAATTGCAAATTTGACTACTTTCCATTGAATTTCTGAACCCAGGTCATTTATATAAATTAGAAACAGTAATGATCCCAACATTGAGCCCTGAGGCAGCCCACAATACTTCCCACCACCCTGACATCATACTTCTAGCAAGTACCCATTGTTTCTACCCTTCAGCCAGTTTCTTATCCATTCCCAAGATTTACCCTGAAATCCCCACTGCTTTGAGTTTAACTAATAGCCTTTCATGAGGAAATTTGTCAAAAGCAATTTTGAAGTTGAGGTACGCCACATCATGGGGCTTTCCACAGTCCACTTGAGTTGTCACTTCCTCAAAGTGGTTGAGGCAGGTTCTTCCTTTCAGAATCTATACTAACTGCTGTTTATTAGGTTTATTATTGTGCAGATAATCCTCAACTTTACTCATGTTAATTCAATCCATTATTTTTCATGGAATGGAAGTAAGACTAATGGATCTGTAGGTGGCAGTCAGTGATTTGAGTATGGGCACCACATTAGCCCGTCTCCAATTGATACCCACCAAGCGTCCATTGACTCTGTCATAACGGTTGTTGTTCCTGATATAGATCTGCCTGGGAGCAGGGTGAGGGGAAGATAGGAGGGAAGTGGTGGAGGAGGCACAGAGCAAAGACTAGGTCCTTTCCCAGAGGTGATGGAGCCTAAATCAGAGAATGAGTGGGCCTTAGCTTATAGTCGCAAATAAATTCTAGCAGTGAGCGTGAGCAGTTTTGACTGACACCTAAACATAGGCTCCCACATACCCCTCCGCAGAGAAATGGTGAGTAACAATCTAAGCAGAAAAATAATAATAAAAAAACATTGTTCTAAGAAATCTCACAAATTTTGATCATATCCATGTAAAATGGAAATCTTCTATTCTGAGGATGCTGGGAAAAGTCAATTTTTAGAATCATTGAGAATCATAGAAGTTTACAACATGGAAACAGGCCCTTCGGCCCAACATGTCCATGTCGCCCAGTTTATGCCACTAAGCTAGTCCCAATTGCCTGCACTTGGCCCATATCCCTCTATACCCATCTTACCCATGTAACTGTCCAAATGCTTTATAGAATCATAGAAGTGCTTTATAGAATCATAGAAGCTTTGAGTAAACTGTTCATATTCCAGTCAGAGAGAATATGTGTGGCAATATGTAAATTTGAGTTTGTAAAAGTGATTTAAGTTAAACAATATCACAAGAAAACACAGGCTTTATTGCTGAAAGGTCCACTTTTTTCTGATTTTTTTTCATTTGCATTTTGAGCTCCAGGGGTAAGGGATGTCAATCCTTTGTACATTCTGGTTGAGTCGAGCGTGGATTACAACTCTAGAAAATGGGACTCACTGCACAGATGTAAACTCCTGAGGGATTGTTAGTAATTTCTAATGCATCTCTGTTGTTTGTGAAAATGATTACAATAAAAAAAAATCAATGAGAGAGATACTGCTCAGAGTAACGGCTGAGACTGGAGATTGATGCCTGGATCATGGCACACAGTCAACATGGAATTGACATCAAGCTGAAAAAGAATGATAGGATGATAGCTCCTCCTTCTTGGCATCTGTGGTGGTTCTCAGTGGAAATCAGTTCAGCCTCAACCTAGTATTGGGCAAAAGCCCACACTCTAATACTGCCACAACACATCAGGCGTTAATTGTCACTGCATTAGCAGATTCACTCAGAGAAGACACACAAAGGTGGCTGATGTGGGGAATAGAAAATGTCCCACTGGTACAGCTTCTGTCTTTATGGTTAAGGTACGTTGGGGCACAGCAGATGGGATCTTTACACAGCAACTAACCTAATCTGACCCAGGAAGTGCTTGATGCTGACACTTGGTGCTACAAGTGAAGCTGTTCCACTCCTCTGTACTGAGCTCCTGCTCTAGCATGAAGAGAACAAAACCTTTGTTGAAGCAGATTTTGCTTGTGATCTACATGGAAGCAAAAAAAAAACAACAAATCCCTATCCTCATGTGGACACATGGATTCTGCCAAAAATGTATGCGTGAATGTGTCAATTGATGCCAGTGTTGGCATTGATGAATTTCCCAATCACACCAACTTATGTTTTGCTTATTGTCCTTTGTAGATAGCAACAGCCTCTCAGCACCAAAAACAGGAAGTAAATCTTAAGAATATTATCAAATGTTCGTAAGATCTGCCCTTTCTATAATTGTAAAATGTTTGAAGTCTTTAGTTCCCTATTGCAACACTCCTCATTGGGGATTTATTGAGTACTGGTGGAATTGTTAACGATAAGTTGGAGATTGTGGTTTAAAAACTTGAGATGTGAAAAAGTAAAGTAAGTGGATAGTGGTGAAGTGTTTTTGTTCCAATTTTAAACTTGGCTGTGATGCTGTTAATTGGTTCCTGGCACATTTGAGCCAATCTAGACTGTAAGCACATCTTGTTTAAAAATAAAAACTGCATCAAATGCTTATTGGAATGCTCCGTAGTAAAGAGATGAATCTGATTATTTTTGTATAAATAGAACCAATTTTAAATGGGACCCTGTGTTGGGTCAGTTCCCAGACACACTGCTTTCAAAAGGAGATTGGCTTTATGGAAAAGTATTTGGGCAAGCTGTCTTTTGGTTGAGGAGGAAGAAGTGGTAGAAGAGCCATGCATCATTTTCATGATGATAATGTCACTTGAAAGTAACACATCAATACATTTTGATATAATTTGTGTTTTTATAAATAAACACGGGGAAAAGTTTGCCAAAGACTTCTTCGTGAAGGCACTGCCACTCATTGTATAGAGAGTGTGGCCAGGAGCTAAGCACAAGAGCACCAAGGGAGGGTTTTCTGGGGCTGTGCGGTTAGGGCCTTTAACAGGATGGAATTTCAAACAAGTTGTTGCCCATGAATCAGCTAGATTATTAAATGACTAGCCTGGTAATTATTTTTCAATTCAAAAATCTTCTTGGTCACTTCTCAGCTTTTGGGCACGTTCTGTTGAAACATGTGGTCTGTTTTTGTTCGGTTAGTCAGGTATCTGACTTCATAGAATCATAAAAGTTTCTGGCACAGAAGGGCCAATCGGCCCATCGTATCTGTGCCGCCCAACAAAGAGCCATCCAGCTTAATCCCACTTTCCAGCTCTTGGTCCGTAGCCTTGTAGGTTGAGGCACTTCAAGTGCATATCCAAATACCTTTTAAATGCGATGAGGGTTTCTGCCTCTACCACCCTTTCAGGCTGTGAGTTCCAGACCCCCATCACCCTCTGGGTGAAAAGATTTCTCCTCAACTCCCCACTAATCCTTTTACCAATTACTTTAAATCTACACCCCCTGCTAACTCTATCTAGCCCCTCATAATTTTATACACCTCAATTAAATCTCCCCTCAGCCTCCTCTGTTCCAAAGAAAACAATCTCAGCCTATCTAATCTTTCCTCATAGCTAAAATTCTGCAGTCCTGGCAACATCCTCGTAAATCTCGTCTGTACCCTCTCTAGTGCAATCACATCTTTCCTGTTAACTGTTGACCAGAACTGTGCACAGTAGTCTAGCTGTGGCCTAACTAGTGTTTTGTACAGTTCAAGCATAACCTCCCTGCTCTTATAGTCTATACCTTGGCTAATAAAGGAAAGTATCCCAGTATGCCGCCTTAACCACCTTATCTACCTGTCCTATTATCTTCAGGGATCTGTAGACATGCACTCCAAGGACCCTCTGTTCCTCTACACTTCTCAGTATCCTACCATTTATTGGGTATTCCCTAGCCTTGTTTGCCCACCCCAAATGCATTACCTCACACTTCTCCAGATTGAATTCCATTTGCTACTTTCCTGCCCACCTGTCCAGTCCATTGATATCTTCCTGAAGACTACAGCTTTCTTCCTCACTATCAACCACACGGCCAACTTTTGTATCATCTGCAAACTTCTTAATCATGCCCCCTACATTTAAGTCTAAATCAATGATATATACCACAAAAAGCAAGGGACCTGGTACTGAGCCCTGCGGAACTCCACTGGAAACAGCCTTCCAGCCACAAAAACACCCGTCAACCGTTACCCTTTGCTTCCTGCCACTGAGCCAATTCTGGATCCAAGTTGTCACTTTCCCTTGGATCCCATGGGCTTTTACTTTTCTGACCAGTCTGCCATATGGGACCTTGTCAAAAGCCTTACTAAAATCCATGTAGACTACATCAAACGCGCTACCCTCATCGACCCTCCTTGTTATCTCCTCAAAAAATTCAATCATGTTAGTCAGACACGATCTTCCCTTAACAAATCCATGCTGACTGTCCTTGATTAATCCATGCCTTTCTAAATGACAATTAGTACTGTCCCTCAGAATTGTTTCCAGTAATTTGTCCACCACCGAGGTTAGGCTGACTGGCCTGTAATTACTTGGTCTATCCCTTTCTCCCTTTTGAAGCACGTGATCTGTTTTTGTTCGGTCAGTCAGGTGTCTGTCTTGCGGAAACCCATCACCAAGTTTGAGTCTCTCAACCAAGCTGCTGAGAAATTCATACAGGTGGAGTTTCTCTTTGCCCAATATGGAGTACACACTCTTCCCATGGAGACATACGCGCCTTACCTAAATCCAGGGTGACACACGCCCTCTCACCGAGACACACACACACACTCATGGAGGACAGAGACACCTGGGGGTGTATGTGCACAAATCTTTGAAGGTGGCAGGACAGTTGAGAAAACGGTTAAAAAAGCATACAGGATCCTGGGCTATATAAATAGAGGCATAGAGTACAAAAGTATGGAAGTCATATCATTATAAAACATTGGTTCAACCACAACTGGAGTATTGTGTCCAATTCTGGGCACCTCACTCTAGGAAGGATGTGAAGGCCTTAGAGAGGGCGCAGGAAAGATTCCAGGGATGAAGGACTTCAGTTATGTGGATAGACTAGAGAAGCTGGGGTTGTTCTCCTTAGAGCAGAGAAGGTTGAGAGGATATTTGATTGAAGGGTTTAGATAAAGTAAATAAAGAGAAACTGTTCCCATTGGCAGATGGGTCGAGACCTAGAGGGCACAGATTTAAGGTGATTGGGAAAAGAACCAAAGGCGACATGAGGAAAAATATTTTTATGCAGTGAGTATTTACGCTCTGGAATGCGCTGCCTGAAAGGGTGGTGGAAGCAGATTCAATCATGGCTTTCAAAAAGGAATTGGATAAATACTTGAAGGGAAAAAAATTGCAGGGCTACGGGGAAAGAGCGAGAGAATGGGACTAACCGGATTGCTCTTAGAGGGAGCTGGCACGGGCTCAGTGGGCTGGATGGCCTCCTTCTGTGCAGTAATCATTCTGTGATTAGGCTCAGGTTGGCAAAGGCAAGGCTTAGGGTTCCCCCAACTGTTTGCAGGAGTACTACTGAAGTTCAACCAGCTAAAGCTGCACAGTCTGCTAGCGCACAGCATCAAAAGCTTCCAGCTGCTTGTCCAATTCAGATCACCGTATCCTTTAGGGCAATGGCATGCAGGAGAACCTAGAGATAAATGGGAAGAATCCAGCCCCCACTGACAGATGTACCCCTCCATGACCAGTTAATGAGCCAGACTGGCAGGTCAGTGGCCTGGAGTACAGCAGATCTATCATGGCTCAATTATTAAATTACCAAGTCTTCCACAGAGGGTTGACGTGGTTCTGAATTTTCATTGCCAGACACTATTTTGGCGCCACCTTTGCTCCAAATTGACTCCGCCTCCCCCATTCCAGAAGGATAGTTACTGGTCATTGGACAGCTGACAGGTATGGGTTTCACAGTAACTCCTCTTGACCAGCATGGAGAGTAACATGACATAAAATATGTGAATGCATTGCCAACATTCTCTTTATTTTAAATCCGAAGAGTTGCTTTGCAGCAGTTCCAAAAAGTAGATGTCTTTATTTAATGCCCCTCTGCTCCCTCATTCCAAATTCAACCAAGGCGCTTCCAGTGAAATGATTTCCCAGCAGCTATGGTGTCTTTTCTTTCCCAACCTGCCCTGAAGGTGTAGATATTATTGTTCTAAGTAACTTTTAGGAATGGAACCAGTAGACAGCGTTAACTCATCTGTGTTTGTTAGATACTCCCAGGAAGGAAAGCATTGTGAACATTTTCACTGTTATCTGGGATATCCTGGTTAATACCAAAAATCAGCCAGTCGGTCAATCAAGGCTTGTTCCAGAGAAACATTGTAGGAAATGACACTTCCTATCAGGAGTGCTTACTGAAACCTCAGGACTTTTATTTCAACAGTGTGCTGCACAGGTTTATATTGAATAATTTGTCTCCTCCATTAGGGCGCAGCACTGTCTGGTACAGGTTAACTTGATCAGCAAGGCACACAGTGATCGCTGTTGCAGTGGATATAAATGGTGAAGTCTGTGTTATTATAATAAGAATTGCCATGGAAACCATCCAAACTACTAATTGTGAGGCACCGGTGAATGTAAGAGCATCTGTAACATGTTTATAACTTTATTAATCAATTCAGGCTGCAATCACGAATGTCTGTTGGAGTTCTGAGACATTGTCTGCATTTTAATCAAATGAGAGTGTTGTGATTTCTGAGGTGATGTTTGCTATTCAGAGCTTTTTGCTTTGAAAAGGGAAGAGCACACACTGAGTAACAACATGGAAACTATAAGGGCTGAAGGAGAGGGCAGCTGGTGGCTCTAAGTGTGATATAAAGCAGTGATTTAGGAAAATCATCTTATCTCTAGCGATAGGTTGGTCCTGTTGAGGCATTTTATTTTCTCACTTGAACTGGATCCACGTGCTGCTCTTACTTTTCTGCTCGGAGTGAGAAGCAAGTGGAGATGTTCTAGTGCTCCTCTTCCGTATGGAGGGCTATATACAGCAAATGCATGAGACCGGCTCCTTGTACTTAAATAGCTAAAGCTGGCTCCCTTATCCCCGTGGCCAATTCATAGACCCATTGTTTCATGGATCAACAATGCCATCAGGATAAGAGTGCTGTACCTTTCTACACTGTGAAGTGTAACTAATGAGAGATCACTGGCTGCACTACTATTGGAATAGCACCTTTATGTCAACTGCTAGATCAGGGCAAGTGAGTTGAGTGTGATGGTTTGCATTATCAGCAACTTTGGACAGGGCAGGTGCAAGAAGAATATGGTTTTATAAATAAACAGAACAGCATGAAATATGTCTAGAGAAACACTTTGCCTTAAGGCTGTTTACCCTAACCTGCACCAAGTCCCGCTGACCCATCACCTGTGTTCTTACTGATCTACGTTGGCTCCCAGTCTCCCAATGCCTCCAATTTAAAATTCTCATTCCAATATTCAAATCCCTTCATGCCTTTGCCCCTTCCTATCTCTGGAACCTCCCCCAGATCTACAACTCTGAGAACTGTATTCCTCAAAACTCTGGCCTCTTGCACATCCTTCATTGCCTTCACCCCACCATTGGCGGCTGTGCCTTCAGCCATCTAAGACCTGGAATTCCCTCCCTAAACCTCTCCATCTCTCTCTCATTCTTTAACACCTTCCTTAAAATTAGACCAAGCTTTTAGTCACCCTTCCTAATATCTCCTCCTTTGGCTCGGTGTCAGTTTTTGTCTGATGACACTCCTGTGAAGTGCCTTGGGACATTTTCCTATGTTAAAGGTGCTATATAGGTGCAAGTTGTTGTAATTGTTTAACCTGAATTGTCTTGCACTTGAATCAGTCCTAGACAGCCCCTGAAGAGCACGAATGCACAGCACCGATAATGGATACAACAAAATGCAAACTAATCTGGTGCAGTTCAAGAGCCTTAGCCATGTATCTGAATCAATATGGTCCACTGATTATATGTTTTTTAAAAAAACTGAAGAGTTGCCTGATGGAAATTGATTTTCTAATGTGACACACTGGCTGCATTCTCAACGTTGACTGCTATTGGCAATCAAATATAAATAGAACTGATATGCAGGAGGGTGCTGGATGGTTTATGTGGAGACTAGATGAATCATGCACATACATGCTAAAGAAAGCTTGACAAAATCGTTAACAGAAGTGTCTTTTAGAGTTTCTGAAAATTAGTTGAACTAAGCAGATATTTGGCTAGCTGTTCAAGATGTTAATAAACACAGCAATAACTATCTTCTGGGAGTCATTTTCACATCTAATTGCTGAAAAAAAGTTGTAACTCGAATTTTTCCTTGAGGCTGGTTAATTTCTTACTCACAACCTCTAGTTCTATGCTCACAGTCTGATTTAAACAGGCTGCTGTTATGCAGATTATCTATGTCTTTCAGCATTTTAAATCCCTGAATCATGTCCGCTCAAAATGTTTGTACAAGTTCCCTTCTGTGAATCTCTCTTCGTGAGTTTAGGATCTAAATCCTGGAATCATCCTTGGCGCTATTCTCTAAATTCTTTTCATTGCATCGATGTTTTCTGAAGCTCAACTGCCCAAAATATTCCGACTGTGGCCTCCTAAAAATTGAGAATCAAATATGGGTCACATTTGGTGCAAGACAGCCTCGGGTGGCAAATTTTTAAAATGCAATAAATAAAATAAATTCAAAACCTTTGCGGGCTGTGTCTACAAATTGCTGTTGAGTGAGTTCATTTTAAAGGAGAATAAAATTACTCTTGCTCTTGCCAGACACTGTTGTTAAATGATACATGGGGAGAAATTGCTTCTAATCCACATCTTTTGAAGTGGATAGATTGCTGAAGCACAGAACATCTGCTAGACACACAATAGTTACGCTTCTCACTCCAAGCTTCCTTGCCATCATAGTTTGTGCAATAGACTGAAGAAAATGTTAGTTTTAAAAGTATCTCATTCTTACTAGTTTAGTCCCATTGAAACCAACGAAGAAACTGAATCTTGCAAGATCCTTGCTTTTGTCCACTGAAAATGAGCTGTAGATGGAAAAATCCCACATGCCCAATTTTTGGCTTTACAATGTCATACATCAATGGAAATTCAATGCCTGGATATTTAGCTTTGTTTGCCTTTCCTCATTTTTCTCAGCACTGTTTCCCTATAATCAGATGTCTTGCTATGATTTTCTATCAGGCTTTCTGTTTCACACAAGCTCCAGCGTAGTTTCCTATCAAAGAATTAAAATTGTGTAAAAGTCCAGTAGCCAGGTTCTAAGGAAATTAATGCTTGTTCCTCTTTAAGAAAAAGGTTAAAGAAAAGGATCAGAGAAACGTCAGAGACCTTATTAAAACCTAGGCTGTCAGCTCATCCTCATTAAATCCTATACACATCTGCTTCTTGTCTTCCTGATGCAGTCTGTCCATCAGTAACTCACCTCTTCAATTTCCAGAGGAGATAGCTTGATTTGTATGAGATTAAAGAGAAGTATATAGTCTGTTGTAAAAGGATACTCATTACTTCTTTGTATTTTATGCTTTAAAATGGTGGGAAGCAGTGGTCATAGAACTGCTTTCTAGTGCAATCAGAAATGGATTGAGGACTGTGGCAGCATTCTCAGTTCACCATCTCACTGGAAAGAGGATGCTCCCAAGCATATTAGTTTTCAAGGCAAATGCTGGCCTGAGAAATGATTGAAGTCAGAAGTGTGTTAAAATTCTAGAGGAATATTAGTGCAGCAATGCCTGCTTGTTATGCTATTTGTGCCATCAATGTGTTAACAAAAGCATTTTTATGGTGTTAGCTCTGTCTTTCTCTTGACTGGTTAGAAAAAATTGACACAAGCTTGGGAGCAAGTCACTTGCTCCGTACCTCAGCCAGGACATAGAATCATGATGCATGACTCTTGATGGGGTGGGATTCTAAAGGTCAAAATACATTTTTTGGATGAAGGATAAATTTTCTTCAGAAATAGAAAGGAATTTTTCTGCACAGCTAAATTGTTCTTTTACAAGTGAGATTGTTAAATACATAAGACTGTGAATGTGCACATTATAAGTACTTCATTTAATGGTTGTCTCAGTAAAAGACACATGAAATGAGCAAAGACCTTGAAAATCATCAGGCTCACCTTGGATGTGAAATCCCTCTAGTTAATAATTTATTGGAAAAGTTAGCATGAGTTGGACAAGGGATTTCCTGTTTTCAGTTAGAGTGACTTCTCTGGTTGACAATTGTAAACAATTTTACAACACCAAGTTATAGTCCAACAAATTTATTTTAAATTCCACAAGCTTTCGGAGGCTTCCTCCTTCCTCAGGTGAACGGTGTGGAATTTCCACACCGTTCACCTGACGAAGGAGGAAGCCTCCGAAAGCTTGTGGAATTTAAAATAAAATTGTTGGACTATAACTTGGTGTTGTAAAATTGTTTACAATTGTCAACCCCAGTCCATCACCGGCATCTCCACATCATTCTCTGGTTAAGTTATTGACCAGAGTAGTTTCACTTCCCCCTCCAGTTGTTTTGTTCCCTATTGAGGATCCTCTTAGATTTGAGCATCCACTTCGTTTATTTTAGTCTCCCTTCTGTTTCAACACTTGAGTCCTTATTCCCTGCTTTTTCTGGTTCAATCAGGAACTTGCCAATTTGCGGAATACTGCAACTGAATCTACATTTGCTCCACTAAGTGGCAGTCTGTGCCAACCGAGACTACCTTCAATGTGGTCTATCCAAACCACATCCATAGTCACTGCAGTAAGTAGCAGTCTATTTCACCCGAATCCATATTCATTGTACTAGGTAGCAGTCTATTACAATGAAATCCAAACTCGCTGCTGTAGGTACAGTTTATTCCAACTGAATCCACATTTGCTGTGTTAGGCAATGGTTTATTCCAACTGATTCTGCTTTTGCTGTTTTGGGTACAGTTTATTGTAAACTAGTCAATATTCACAGAAATATGTACTAGTCCTTTCTACCTAATTCACTGATCTAGATGTGGAGATGCCGGTGATGGACTGGGGTTGACAATTGTAAACAATTTTACAACACCAAGTTATAGTCCAGCAATTTTATTTTAAATTCACAAGCTTTTGGAGGCTTCCTCCTTCGTCAGGTGAACGATGTGAAAATCGTTCACCTGACTCAAATCTTCCTCCTTCGTCAGGTCACATCGTTCACCTGACGAAGGAGGAAGCCTCCGAAAGCTTGTGAATTTAAAATAAAATTGCTGGACTATAACTTGGTGTTGTAAAATTGTTTACAATTCACTGATCTAGGTACTGAACCACTCACTGAAATAGGAATTGGTCTATTCCAACAGAGTTTACATTCCCTAAATTAGGAACCAGTCTATTCCACCTGACTGCATTAACTGAGCCAGTTGGTAGTCTATTCCACCTGAGCCAGTTGTAGTCTATTCTACGTGACTGTATTCACTGAGCTACTTGGTAGTCTATTCTACATGACTGTATTCACTGAGCTACTTGGTAGTCTATTCTACTAGACCCTGTATTCACTGAGCTAGTTGATAGTCTATTCCACCTGATCTTGCATTCACTGAGCTGGATGGCTCATCACCACCACCTTCTCGAGGGCAATTAGGGATGGGCAATAAATGCTGGCCTTGCCAGTGACACCCACATCCTATGAACGAATAAAAAAATTCACTGAGCTAGTTGATAATCTATTCCATCTGACTCTGCATTCATTGAGCTAATTGCCAGCCTAATCCTTCTGATCCTGCTTTCACTGAGCTAGTTGGTAGTCTGTTCCACCTGACACTATTCACTGAGCTAGTTGGTAGTCTGTTCCACCTGATCCTGCATTGACTGAACTAGTCGGTAATCTATTCCACCTGATTGTACATTTAATGAGCTTGTTGGTAGTCTATTCTACGTAACTGTATTTACGGAGCTAGTTCGTAATCTATTCCACCTGACCCTGTATTTATTGAGCTAGTTGCTAGTCTATTCCACCTGACCCTGTATTTACTGAGCTAGTTGCTAGTCTATTCCACCTGACCCTGTATTTACTGAGCTAGTTGGTAGTCTATTCTACCTGACCCTGTATTTACTGAGCTAGTTGGTAGTCTATTCCACCTGACCCTGTATTTACTGGGCTAGTTGGTAGTCTATTCCACCTGACCCTGTATTCACTGGGCTAGTTGGTAGTCTATTCCACCTGGGTCCGCATTTACTAAGCTTGACTTCAATGGAAATGAAAATCGGGCGGCTGGTCTGATGTCGCCCTTTTACACTATCGCCCAAAGTCAAAATTACCCCCTTGTTATTATTGATTTTAATTTATTGTGAAGCTTCATGAATTTACGTCACGTAATTTTTTGAATTAATGATCCATTAAGTGCCACTGTTAACCCAACCCCTGATGGACAAAAATCAATTGGCTGGATCCATAAAATGCCGGCTTAAAATCATTGCCGAAGGAGGAAAGTTCTAGATGTCTACGTGGTTTGATATATGATTGACGTAAAGTGAAAAGTGGGCTGCTTGTTGGCACCAGAGCCCGATTTTAACCTAACCCACCCGGCGGGAATGGGGTGGGTTTGGATCGTACTTCAGTGGAGCATAAAATCGGGCGAGGTGTAAAACGGCGTCCGCCCCGATCCCCTCTTGTTCCCGCCAGGCGGGTTAATTTAAAATTGGGGCTTAGGTTTCTGGTTAAAGATATTGCCAGAGCCTCTACAGCAGCTACAATTAGAGTTTGATTTATTTTTTCTGTCATTTAATAAAGACTTAATTCATAAAATGTTACATGTTGATCTCTCCTTGTAAACCTTTACTGCCAGTAAAGCCAATTTGTAAAATATAAAAACTGATGGAAATGATCTCTTCTAATGAATGGGATTCTGGCGAGCACAAGTACTTAAATACAGAAGACATATGGGTTCATAAATAATAGTGTCCTACAGGCTTTGTGACAAGTGTCTGCAGATTGCAGCTTTAATGGAGAAGCGTGTTTGACTATAACAAAACATTATTCTGAGCAACTGCAAGTGATGAGTCCTGATATTTATCTCATTATTGGATTAGAGAAGTAGAGTTGAATGGTAATAGTCTATAAATGTTTTCAGAACAGCAGTAATATTCCCACACTATAACAATGTAGGGC
The DNA here is from genome assembly GCF_035084215.1 of Heptranchias perlo. Lineage (NCBI taxonomy): Eukaryota > Metazoa > Chordata > Chondrichthyes > Hexanchiformes > Hexanchidae > Heptranchias > Heptranchias perlo. The sequence continues at coordinate 16,426,069 of NC_090337.1, forward strand.
CATAACTGTCTTATGACTGTATTGTAAACAGAAAGAGGAAGGCACCCAGAAGATGCGTTTGTTGCTCACTGACGCAGTTTCAACATTTGTACGTAACTTCGAGGGGAGTTTAGTCTAAAATCTAGTTTGATTTAAGTGGCTTCTTCAATTCTGCTTAATATTGTCAAATATCTTAATTAGCCTGCAATGTTGATTTTTGTCATCGTGTGACTAAGTATTTAGAAAGCATGAATAAATCACTGTCTACAACTGTGTTTTTGATATACTGCAAGCACTGTGTAGGGTAGCCAAGTACTGGTCTCACTTGGTATTTTTGCGCAACTCAAACTTTACCTTATACAATTTCAGCCGGTCGTCCCAGGAAAGGATAAGTAGCTGCAGCCTGAAAGCATCTCAGCAGGATTATCTGGCCTAATATGTGGGACATTGATTTTGTTTTTGGCAGCAACACAAGATTAAGCACTGAAATCTACCAGAAAAATAAGATTTAAGTGTCTTTGTAAACCTGTTTATCCTCATCAGACAGGCAAAAAAAAAAACAATTTCAGTTTGATCAAAACATTCTTTTCTCTGGGTGATGAGGCTGCAATGCTGAGCCAGTCTGCAGGTAGGTATTGGGAGGGGAGGGCCAGAGGGTGGGGGGAGAGGAGGAGAAGACGCAAAGCGGAGAGTGGGTGAACCAGGAACCACTGGCTTACAGTACTTTTGTGAAGCTAGAAGAATAACTCCTGTTCCTCCTGGCTCCACAGAAATGGAACTTCGAAGAAGTTTTGTGCCCATTTCTTGCGCTGGTCAAGACCTGGTACAAGTAGGCGGAGCTTGCATGGAGCCAGCTCCTCCAGTTTGTACACTAATTTCAATTGGGGTCCTACAACCGGCGTTAAGACCCTGATTTGCAAATGCAAGATGCCTGCTGCCTGTTTCAGCAGGGTGCCCTGGAGACCTAAAAGAACATTGGCTTCCAATTTGGGGACCGATGCACTTCCGGGGAGATCGGGTGCCTAACTTTAAAGAAGTCAGATTACATCACAGCAGTTTGTCCAGGTTTCCTTTGGCTAAAAGCTCCTATTAGCTTTGTTTTTTTCTTTGCAGAAGAACCTGAACTCTTGTGGGTGTTGAAAATCAGTACCAGTGTGAAAATTCAAAATAAAATGAATTATTATTTGTGAACGATGTACGGATTTTTTAATGAGCTAAACTAATGGTATTGCTCAGGGAAGATCGGGAGGAGAATATGTATGAATGTAGAGATTTTAGGAATAAGAAAATGCCATTTCGGCCAAACATGCCTATCCCTTTTTAATCTATCTCAATCCCATCTAACTGCATTTTTTACTGTGCCCTTCAATTCCTTTTCTCTCCAGAAATAAGTCTGGTTGCCTCTCGAACCTATTTGTACAATTTACTTCAATGACCTTCCTCAGTAAATTATTCTAGAAGTCTATTATTCTTTGTTCAGAAAAATTCCACCTGATTTTCGGAAAAGGGGGGAAACATTCAATGAATTCTGGTTAATTTGGTCAGGCTGGGATTACCCTTCCTCACTGTGAAGGTGACCTGATTTGCAATTTTTAATGAGAAATATGCCAGTGAAAGGAGAAAAAACATGATCGATTTGTCCCTGACTTCAGTAAAAGGGATTTCATTCAGAGGGAGTCTATAAGGACAGCTTGTGTGGAAAATGGAAATATCACACTGGTGGAATGAGGAATGTACTTCAGAAGTACATTCAAGAGACATTAAAGAAATATAAAGTATGGTGCATTTAACTGATGCTATATCTCACCTGGGAATGCTTGTTGGATGTAAAATGAGAAAGTGTTCCATTTCTCTAGCACCGAAACCCCTTGTCTTGATGATGTTTGTTAAAGAATGTAGAAAAAACGTTTTTTTGTTACAAAGGAACAAGATTAGCCATTCAGCCCCTTGAGCCTGTTTTGCCACTCAGTTAGATCATCGCTGATCTGTACCTCAACTTTATTTACCTGCCTTTGCTCCATACCCCTTGATACCCAACCCAACAAAAATCTATTGATCTGTCTTGAAAATTTCAATTGACCCAGCATCCACAGCCTTTTGGGGAGAGATTTTCAGATTTGCACTACCCTTTGCATGAAAAAATGCTTCCTGATTTCACTCTCAAAGGCCTAGCTCTGATTTTAAGATTATGCTCTCTTGTTCTGGATTCCCCCACCAATGGTAATAGTTTCTCTGTATCTACCCTATTGAATCCCTTCATCATTTTAAACACCTCAATTAGATAACCCCTCAACTGTCTAAACTCAAGGGAATGCAAGCTAAGTTTATGCAACCTGTTCTAATTTAATCCTTTAAACCCTGGTATCATTCTGGTGAATCTGCACTGTACCCTTTTTAAGGCCAATATTTCTTTCCTGCAGTTCGGTGCCCAAAACTGAACATAGTACTCCAGATGTGGTCTGACCAAGGTTCTACACAACTGAAGCATCACTCCCTCACTTTTGAATTCCAACCCCATTGAGATAAAGGCCAACATTCTGTTAGCCTTTTTGATTACTTCTTGTGCCTGTGCACTAGTTTTTAGTGATTTGGTTATAAGTGAATCCTCAAAACTGGCCTTTTTGTTTGATCCATTTCTCTTCCGTTGAATGCTAACGTCCCTTCTTTCCTTTTCCTCCAGCTCCATATCCATATACAGCCCAAAGGACAACCCACATACGTTTGATGCTGCTGCTTTCTTCAAATCTGTTGGGAATTTTGCTTGGATTTTTGCTGGCTCATTTGCCATGGGGTCGGCATATGGCATTGTCACGGCTTTGATATCCTTTCAACGCAAGCAGTAAGAATTATACAGAATTTACCTCCACAGTTTCCAAGTGGAGCTGATCAATGACTTCCTATTCACTTTTCATTTCTTAATTTCAAATAAAATATTTTAGCCACTGAGCTAAAATGAGCTAATGGATCTCCTTAATCAATTTAGATTACTTAACACATGGTTTATTTCCAATCTGGACCTGGCTATTTTCAGAAGGAAGAAGCAAGTGGACAGCAGGCCATTTTTTAAAATAAAATATTAAAACCTAGGTAAAGGGCTAAAGCCTAAGTTCAGGACCTCACCAAAGTAAGATAAATTAAGAAGTAATGAATTGATGCCAAGCTTGGGTTTTAGAAGCAATATCTATCAATAATAAAGAGAAAAAAAGAAGTTGGTGGTTAGAGATAAAAATGGCTTACCAGTTGACTAGGTCAAATTTGGGTTTTAATAAGAAACAAGATGAGGGCAGGATGGAGATAGAAAGGAACAAGAGGAGATGCCCCAGTTGTTTTAGAGGTGCAGGTTAAAGTGAGAAGACATAGCACTGCATGTGGTGGATACAATTTTTGGGAAACTTGAGACACTGCATCAAGTTATGACTGTTTAGGTTGTCATTTCATAATGTTCAAGATGTCATTGGACAGAAAAAAGGGAGCCTAAGTACCTGCCACTGCTTTAAATTGAAGGCGAGAGCTGACAGATTACAAATAATGTGCTGTGTGGCCTGGATATAGCTGCAAGTTAAGGACACCCATCCAGTTGCAAACTGGCAGTGCAGCTATACCAGAATTTTTATCTGCTGATGGGGCAGCTTCCCAAAGTGCTGCTAATGGGTTCCAGACCCTAGCAATTAGGTGGCTCTGCTGCTAAGTCACATTTGACCATAGTACCCTCCCTTGGTAGCAGCGTCCATAACTCCTCGACCAGTGATGGAACAGGGAGGGAAGAAGAGCTGAGAAACCAAAAGGGTAGGATTAAAAAATGAAGTTCAGGAGTGTGATCACAAGAGTTAGATAGAAGGAGGGAAAGTGTGATGTTGATAAAACAAGTCTGGCAACCACCTTAGGACATGGGAGCATTCTAATGGGATTTAGTGTCTGAGAGAGTTAGTAATGGTGTGATTCATATGAACCAAGACCTATCGCCTATTCCTTCAGTGGGACTGGCAAGGGTCACCCAGGTTTCTCTCGTGTACCTTCTAATGCCCATTGTCTGATTATAGCATTAAAGTGGGTACCCAATTCATCCTCGGCCCTGGAATAACCTTTTCCTCTGGAAGAACACAACACAGGCTGGCTACTGCTTCGAAGTTTTCTGTGAGGTCAGAAAATAAAATTTTATTTTTGACCCGGTAATGTCCATCTCCATAACAATATTTGTTTCAGAAAGAATCAAAGGGTGTACTATGAACAAAAAAGTACTCCTAAATTTTCTTCCCCTTCTAATGTCACTTTGAGAAACACTTATCACCCTTTTAACTCCAACCAATAGAAAACCTAACTGCACAGCAGTGGAGGCCTGCAACTTGATTTCTAGGCCAGGAGGGGGCGGTGATGACTGCTGCTTGCCTTGTGATAAGTACCAAAAGTCAAAAATCTTTAGAAACCTCAGACCATTTTTTTTACTTGTATAGGACTTTGTAATATCTTGTAGGCAGCACAGTATTATGCAAAATGCATTAGAGTATGTGTGTGTGCGTGCGTGCACACACACACGTCTATCTCTTGTCTCTCCCTTTCTGTCTCTGTATTGTCTCCCCCTTTCTGTCTTCCTGTATTGCCTCACCTTGACTGTCTGTTTAGTGTCTCGCCGTGTATGTATTGTCTACCCCTGTCTGTCTCTCACTCCCCCAATGTGTCTCTGTGACTTGTTCTGTTTTTCATCTTCCCTCTCTGTCCCTTCTCCCTCTGTCAGTCTTGTATTTCTGATCTCTTCTCTATCCTTTTTCTCTTCTTCCACATTCTTTCTCTCTTGCTCCTTTTCTCTCTCTTAGTCATCTCCTATTCTCTTTCTCCTCTCCATGCATTAAGTGGTCATTGTAATGATGTAACAGCTGATTTCATGATGTTCATTTCCTATTGCTGTACCTCCTACTTGGAGTTAAGAGTGTAAAGATTACGCTGTAAAAGGAAGTCCTAAGAAAACAGTAACCCATTTAAAGGGGGTTGTACCATATTTCAAAAACTATATATTCTGTTATTATTTAATGGATGGGTGGGGAGGGAGCAGGGTAAGTAACTAGATAGACTTACCACCTACTAGTAATCTGCTAATACCCATGCAGTCAGACTCAGTAACTCATCCAAACCCAGTTCCCAGATACCGCACTCACTGTTAAAAGAAAAATACAAACAATGAACATGTTAAAATTACAAATAGGAAAAGACCAACTGGCATTGAGCCTGTCCTGTACAATCTGAGCATCATGATCTCTAATGCTTGCCACCCATCAAAAGCTATGTAATCTTCCAGGAGTGGCAAAGATTCAGATTTTAAAAAAACCTAGGCCAATTCAGGGGGGGAATTTCTGGGAAATCCCTCTTCAATCCCCAAAGGCGATCGATGAGTTCCAGAGGACTATGGTGATGGTGAGACACATCGCCCAACATCTCACCTACCTTTAATACGCAGTGATATCAACCACAGCCAGGAACACATTGCTTTCAAATGCTTGCAGTGAATTCACACTCGCTGTACAAGCTGGCAACTTCATCCAAAGGTTGATGACCCTCTGGGAAAAGAAAAACCTCCTGAAATCTAACCTAGTTCTTTGCTTATGTAACTTATTTACAAGAGCCCTGATTCTCCCTAACCTATCTAATTGAAATATGCTATCCACATAGACACAGTCTAGTTTCTTATTTTAAATATCTTCAATCAAATCTCCTCAAAAGTCTTTGATTATCTAGAGTAAAAACACCCAGCTCTCTAAGCTGATTATAGTAACTAAGGGCTTTTAAACTAGGTACCATTCGAGTGGCCCTCTGAATATTTTCCAGGGCTTCTATATCACCCATCATGTGATGGGACCAAAACTAGACACAATATTTTAGATGAGGACTAATCCAGGTCTTACACAAGGACACTATAGTGCTGCTTGTTTTATACTGGATCACTCTAGCAATACAAAAACAACAACTTGCATTTATATAGCGCCTTTACCGTGGTAAAGCGTCCCAAGGCGCTTCACAGGAGTGTTATCAAACAAAATTTGACACCGAGCTACATAAGGGGATATGAGGACAGGTGAGAGGTAGGTTTTAAGGAGCGCCTTAAAGGAGGAGAGGGAAGTGGAGGGAATTCCAGAGCTTAGGTCGTAGGCAGCTGAAGGCACAGCCGCTAACGGTGGAGCGATTAAAATCGGGGATGCGAAAGAGGCAAGAATTGGAGGAGCGCAGAGATCTCGGAGGGTTGTAGGGCTGGAGGAGGATACAGAGATAGGGAGGGGCAAGACCATGGGGGGATTTGAAAACAAGGATGAGAATTTTAAAATCAAGGCGTTCCCGGGCCGAGAGCACATTGGTGATGGGAAAACGGGACTTGGTGCGAGTTAGGATACAGGCAGCAGAGTTTTGGATGAGCTCAAGTTATGGAGGGTGGAAGATGGGAGGCCGGCCAGGAGCGCATTGGAATGATCAAGTCGAGTAACAAAGGCATGGATAAGGGCTTCAGCAGCAGATAAGCCCAGACAGGGGCAGAGACGGGTGATTTTATGGAGGTGGAAGTAGGCGGTCTTGGTGATGGAGCAGGTATATGGTCGGAAGCTCATCTCAGGGTCAGATAGGATGCCAAGGATGCGAACGGTCTGGTTCAGCCTCAGACAGTGGCCAGGGAGAGAGATGGAGTCGGTGGCTAGGAAACGGAGTTTGCGGCAGGGACCAAAGACAATGGCTCCGGCCTTCCCAATATTTAGTTGGAGGAAATTTTTGCTCATCCAGTTGGACAAGCGGTGTGACAAATGAGAGATAATGGAGGGGTTGAGAGAGGTGGTGGCGAGGTAGAGCTGGGTGTCGTCAGCGTGCATGTAGAATCTGACATGTTTTCGGATGATGTCACTGAGGGACAACATGTAGATGAGAAATAGGAGGGGGCCAGCAATAGATCCTTGGGGGACTCCAGAGGTAACTGTGCGGGAGCAGGAAGAGAAGTCAATGCAGGTGATTGTCTGGCTATGACTGGGATAGATAAGAATGGAACCAGGCGAGCGCAGTCCCACCCAGCTGGACAACGGAGGAGAGACGTTGGAGGATGGTGTGGTTAACCATGTCAAAGGCAGCAGACTAGTTGAGAAGGATGAGGAAGGATAGTATACCAAGATTACAGATGTCATTTGTGACTTTGATAAGGGCCGTTTCAGAACTGTGGCAGGGCGGAAACCTGATTGGAGGGATTCAAATATGGAGTTGCGGGAAAGATGGGCACGAGTTAGCTTTTATTATAGCCTCGTGGCACTGATCTTGAACCTTTAGAGATTCATGTACTGTAACAGCTAGGCTTTTCTTCCTGATCAACTGACTTCAGTTCAGTACCCTGCATGTATACACGTGCGTAGCACTAGCCCTACCCATATATGCATAACACTACATTTATCTACACTAAATATTATCTGTCAGATGCAACCCATTTTCCCATCACATCAAGATCTGATTGTAGTCGATTTTTTTTTCTCATTCAAGGTTCTAACTTGCACAAATCTTCGTGCCATCCACAAACTTGTGGACAGTTGTTCCACCACCTTCACGATGTAGATTGTGAAGAGCAACGATCCCTGCGGGACTCCACTAGTAATTAGTATTCAGAAAACTCAACAGAAAGACCGAAATAAGCAAAGATGTAAAATTAACACTTTGAGGGTTTGATTCTTAAGAATAAGGATCCTTTACAGCAAAACCCATGCTTTAAACTCAATGCACGCAACTTCATATTTTTGACAAGAAGAGACCCACAGTCAAATAATCACCAGCAAGAAGATTAGACAAGAAATACAAAAATAAAAAAGGGAGTGTTGAGAATGGAAGAGAATTTTCATGGAATAATAAAGTATCATGTTACTAAGAACTCAATTTCATGGAATTAAAAAAAACAAATGTGTGTTTCAAGGCCAGTCCATGGGAAAGAGACAAGCAGTCAGAGTTGTGTGTGTAGGAGAAACCCTCTTTTTAAAATATGTTCCAATTACATTCTTATCTGTGGGAAAACATAAAAATGAGTGATGTTTAAGAATTGCAAATGCAGCCAGCAAATGATATTCTGTTTTATATCAACTTGAAAAATTCCTACAGAACTGTATGGAATTGCAAATAGCGGTGACCTCTGAGAGTCACAAGTGAAAGGCCATGTACTTCTTGTCTTAATGAGGAATGGTTTAAAGGAGAAATAAAAAAAAACAATGAAGGAAAGTGAGACATAGAATTTTTTTAAAGTTAGAATAAATGATGAACTACTCCAGTGACTTGTTGAGGTAAATGCATCCTGTAGTGTGGTACTGAGCTATGCAGAGTAGAAAGGCTATAGGTTGCATCTTTGGTCTTTGATTTTGTCAGAGCTCTAGTGAGGACGATACAGTTGGTGTTGGTATCACAAAGCTAGCGAGGAGTAAATTAGCCAGAGTTCCTGTTATTGCCCAGTCTTTCTCTATATTATGGTCGTTGCTTATCTGAATTTTCTTCTCTCTTAAGTTTAAAATATGCCCTTCTTTCTCTACGTCGGAGCTGTGTTGAAATTAAGAGTCAATATACTCATCTATTCTAACTCATTCGTTCCTAGGACTTCAAAACTTCCTCTATTTCATCTCCTCCTACAATCTTCAGGCTTTTAAAACCAAAGCTTGGCATCACCAAATCAATAATTTAAAAGGAAAAAACTGCAAATGCTGGAAATTGAAATAAAACTCAGAGGCTAGAAATTTAAAGTAAGTCCATCAGCATCTGTAAAGAGAAAAGGCAGGTTAATGTTTCACATGCTGTTCTTCCTGGTTTACCTCTTCTATTCTGTCCAAGCTCGGTGGTGTACTGCATAATAGAATATGGCCCTTCACCTTTCTCACTTTTAAACAATGACCTCTGCTGGACAGTGCATGTGTGCAAGTAGGGTGATGATTGGATCAGTTATGGCTGTGGTGCACCTTATGGTCAAGTAGTCTGCTGACACTACCCAGGACCCTGTATGAAGAATAGCTAACTTGCATGAGGTACCAGAGCACAGAACCTACCCAAGCATGAGTCAATGCCTTCAGAAAAGATCTCCAGTTCGATTCCTGGTCTTTGCTGCTCAATAGGGATGACAGTAGAAACCCATCGGCCATAATATTCCAGGTTCAGGAAGGGAAAATCAGACAGTTCCTGTTCCTGATCCCAGCTGTAAATGTGAATGGGCAATTGCCAAGTGAGGACAGGATTGGCCTAGGCTGCGATGTCCTCTGCAGTTGGATAGCCTACTGACATTCGCAGTCAAGGTTCAAGGTGGCTAATGGCCACTTGGGCGAGGTACTAGTGAGTAACTGCCATTCATGGAACCGGTAACCCAGTGAAGGAGACAATGTCTTGAGGAGAGGGGGATTTTTTTAAAATTATTCGTTCATGGGATGTGGGCATCGCTGGCAAAGCCAGCATTTATTGCCCATCCAAAATTGCCCTTGAGAATGTGTTGATGAGCTGCCACCTTGAACTGCTGCAGTCCATGTAGTGAAGGTTCTCCCACAGTGCTGTTAGGAAGGAAGTTCCAGGATTTTGACCCAGCGACGATGAAGGAACAGCGATATATTTCCAAGTCGGGATGGTGTGTGACTTGGAGGGAGAAGTGCAGGTGGTGTTGTTCCCATGTGCCTGCTGCCCTTGTCCTTCTAGGTGGTAGAGGCCGCGGGTTTGGGAGGTGCTGTCGAAGAAGCCTTGGTGAGTTGCTGCAGTGCATCCTGTGGATGGTACACACTGCAGCCACTGTGCGCCGGTGGTGAAGGGAGTGAATGTTTAGGGTGGTGGATGGGGTGCCAATCAAGCGGGCTGCTTTGTCCTGGATGGTGTCAAGCTTCTTGAGTGTTGTTGGAGCTGCACTCATCCAGGCAAGTGGAGGGTATTCCATCACACTCCTGACTTGTGTCTTGTAGATGGTGGAAAGACTTTGGGGAGTCAGGAGGTGAGTCACTCGCCACAGAATACCCAGCCTCTGACTTGCTCTTGTAGCCACAGTATTTATGTGGCTGGTCCAGTTAGGTTTCTGGTCAATGGTGACTCCCCAGGATTATGATGGTGGGGGATTTGGTGATTGTAATGCCTTTGAATATCAAGGGGAGGTGGTTAGACTCTCTCTTGTTGGAGATGATCATTGCCTGGCACTTGTCTGGCACGAATATTACTTGCCACTTATAAGCCCAAAGGATGTTGTCCAGGTCTTGCTGCATGTGGGCACAGACTGCTTCATTATCTGAGGAGTTGCGAATGGAACTGAACACTGTGCAGTCATCAACGAACATCCCCATTTCTGACCTTATGATGGAGGGAAGGTCATTGATGAAGCAGCTGAAGATGGTTGGGCCTAGGGCACTGCCCTGAGGAACTCCTGCAGCAATGTCCTGGGGCTGAGATGATTAGCCTCCAACAACCACTACCATCTTCCTTTGTGCTAGGTATGACTCCAGCCACTGGAGAGTTTTCCCCCTGATTTCCATTGACTTTAATTGGGAGAATGGGAGAAATTTGATGAGAAAAAGAAATGGTTTATACTGTACTGTGTTTTCATTCTTTTTCCTTAACACACACTGATTACTTAACGAAATTCACCAAACTCTGTGAGTTTGCGATGCTGGAGACTGGGATATTCTTCTTGTTGTCCTGGAGTGCTTTTCTCTCGGCAGAGGCCAGCGGCCTTACAGGTGAGTGAGAGCAATGCATGCAGACATCGCCATTATCGGGGCATCTTTAGAAAAATCAGCAGACCAAGTGAAGAGATTAGAAACTTTTGTCTCACATACTAGTCAGGAAAGCCTAAATGTAGCTGTTGTGGAGTGTCTTTTGTGTTGAGCCAGTGTCTTTGTAAATGTGCTGCTTCTCTCTAAATGCTTGAAGCTCCTAATGCATTTCCATCAAGTTAATGAGAATTTTTATTTCCATGAAATGCTTAATTACTCTGTTATTGAAAATTTGTTGTGTTCATTTCCTAATGAAGTTGAATTATCCTCATTCTCTGCCCTCTGTAGCCTCTTAAAAACACTTTCACCCTGCACCACAGTTGAGGGGCCAGTGAGTTCCTGAGAATTTCTTTGCAGTTTTTGTTGGTGCAGTTATGTGGCTGTTTTATAAGGGAGTTATTTCTTGGGTGGGGGGAGGAGTTTTATACATCAAAACATTATCATTCAGCTGATAAAGATGTTCAGTCAGAAAACTCATCCACGTAACCAACCAAAAGTTCTGCTTTTTAATATTAATATGTTTTCTTCAATTCTAAAAAAATAGGGACATTTTCCCCTCATTTATGAAGTTCTGTAGGCACACCCAATACCAAAAAGTCTGTTCACACATCTAGCAATACTGATGTGCATCAAGTTCTGATGATGAATCAGTGTTGGTGCAAACATGCTACTTCCTTTCTGTGTCCAAGTGCAACCAGTGTGGGCTGAGATGAGTCTCATTAACATCTAATCACTTGCCTTCCATCTTGCTAGGGAGAGCCCGATCTCCAAATTGTGCATTCTTCCAGACTGCCTCTCCCACAATCTATTTTGTATAATAAATCTTCAAAACCAAAGTGATATTTTTTCAGAATCTCATTATTTGGATGAGTGCATTTGAAATAAATTAGAAGTGACTGTGTGAACATACCTTTGAAGGAGGGGCAGCTTTAATTTCTGCTGTTGGCATCAGAATTGTTTATTGTGTGACGCTACGAACAACAATCTGCCAATTTAATATACAAGTATATTTCTGGTGTTGCTTGCAGAGGTGAAGGTGACTCTCTGTATAAATATGTATAATAGAGGCCATCTGCTATGGTGTTGCTCACAGCGAATTTAAAAAAAATAATTGAATGCATAAATAAAAAATCTTAATGACCCTGACCCATCTTGGTTATCCCACTCTATAATGAGTTCCTCATAAATTGAATTCCACATTTTGGAGGACCAGGCCTCTGTACGTCTGCATTTTGATAAATCAAGTTCCAGGCATCCCATCACAATTATCATGCCTCTTGCTATTTAGTTTCTCATAAATCAAGTTGCAGGGTTCTGCAGATCCAAACCTCTATATGTCGATTTACTCAAAAGTTGAGGACAAGGTGTCTCTACATTGTCCTCTTGATAAATCAGGTTCCAGGCTTGTCCAGGTACACTCCATCTGTCTGCCATTTCATTCATTGAAGCCTATCATAAAGCATAGATTAGAATTGAGAACATTTAATACAATAAAAGCCATTGCATTATCAGTGGACTTTCTCTGCGTCTGAGCCTAGTAGGATTGTCATGGTGACTGAAGAAATTTCTGTAATTGGTTATATTCTGTTTTGATTATCTCACCAACCAGAAAGCAGAAAAACTGAGATATTACTTAACCAATCAGAAATGAGCAAATTATGGACACAAAAAAAATTATCATATACTAGTCGATCTCCCATGGTGTTGCACACGGGAAGTCTAGATCACGTGTAGTATTCAGGTGAAGCAGGGTTAGAGGGAGGAGGATAACTAGACAAAGGTGTGCAGACATAATTCAGTCACTATTTGAAAGAAAGAAAGAAAGAACTCAGGAGGTGCCAAAGTGTTTTACAGCCAATGAAGTACTTTTCGAAGTGTAGTTGCTGTTGTAATGTAGGAAACGTGGCAGGCAATTTGCGCACAGCAAAATCCCACAAACAGCAGTGAGATAATGCCCTGATAATCTGTTTTGCTGATGTTGGTTGAGGGATTTACATTGCCCAGGACAGCAGGAGAACTCCCCTGCTCTTCTTTGAAGTAGTGCCATGGGATCTTTAGAGCAGACGGGACCTCAGTTTGACATCTCATTTGAAATACGGCACCTCCAACAGTGCAGCACTCCCTCAGTACTGCACTGGAGTGCCAGCCTGGATTATATGCACAAGCCTCTGGATTGGGATTTGAACCGAAAACCACCTGACTCAAGAGCAGAGAGTGCTACCACTGCGCCACTGCAAGGCTGACAACTTTTAAAGTCATGCATTCCATCCTTATTTTTATAATACTTTGGTTTTATATTATAATTTATAGTTAAATGGCAAAACCTATGGCATTTTAGAAACAGTGAAGTATTAGTTGGTTGGAGCTGGGAGACACCAAATTGAGGTGCTACATCACTACCAGTGGTTGGAAGGTGTAATAACGAGGTAGTTTCCAAAGGAATTTATAATGAGTGGCTGACACAAAAGTGTGACAAAAAGAAGTAAGATTTTGTAGACAGGATGTGTATATAGACATAAGATCTTAACATATTAATATAAGTATTGATAATGGAAACCAGTAGACTTTTTTTTATTATTCTTGGGATGTGGTCGACACTGCCAAGGCATTATTTATTTCCCATACCTAGTTGCCCTGAGGAGATGAAGAGTGAACTTAAGGAAATTGCAGCTCATCTAAAACTGGATGTTGGACAAGGAGTCTGATAACACAGGCAGTGGAAGGTTTTAGAGAGGTGGTAGTGCTGGGTGTCATCAGCATACACGTGGAAGCTAACCCCATATCTGCAGATAATGTTGCCAAGGAGCAGCATGTAGATGAGGAAGAGGACAAGGATTAGATTCCTGGGTGGCTCTGGAGGTAACAGTGCAAAGGCTGGAAGAGAAACCATTGCTGGAGATACTCTGGCTGCAATTGGATAGATATGAGTGCACCCGAGTGAGGGCAAACCTACCGAGCTGGACAACGAAAGAGACTTGTTGAGATACAAAGGATCACAGTCACAGCGGATGTCATTTGTGACTTTGGTTAGGACCAGATCGGTTCTTTGGTAGAGGCTGAAACCTGATAGAAGAGATTCAAACAGAGTTGCAAGAGAGGTGAGCATGGATTTGGAAGGCGACAACTCATTCAAGGACTTTGGAGATGGGGCAGCAGTTTGCAAGGACAGTGGGGTCAAGGGTGTTTTTTGAGGAGGGTTGCTGACTGCGGTTTTGAAAAGAAAGGGGACAGTCTCTGTGGAGAGGGAACCATTTGCAATGTCAACTAGCATGGGGACCAGGAAGAGCAGTTGGGTGGTCAGCAGTTTAGTGGAAATGGAGTCAAGGGAGCAGGAGGTGGGTCTCACGGACGAAATGAGCTCAGCAAGATGGGACTTAAATTAGAAAGACATTGGGGCTTAGCGCAAGGGCAGGGAAATCTGAGCGGAGGTTTGACTGGTGAGCAAGGGGAAGAGAGAAGCAGCAGAGGCAGCTGAACACATCATCTCAGTCTGGTTACAAAGAAGTCCGTGAGCTCCTTGCACTTGTTGGAGGTGAAGGTTCACCCCTGCCTCAGCCCATCTGCTGCCAAAATCCGCATCCACATCTTACTCCCCTCCAAGCTTGACTATTCCTATTCCTGATTGTCCTCCCATCCTCCACCCTCCATAAACTCCAGCTCACCTAATACTCTGTTGCCCAAACCTAACCTGCACCAACATCTGCTCACACATCAATCCTGTGTTTGCTGACCTACATTGACTCCCAGTTCCTCAACGCCTCCCATTTAAAATTCTCATTCCCATTTCCACGTCCCTTTCCCATCTTTGTAACCTCCACCAGCCCTACAACTCTTCGACAACTCTGCTTTCCTCCAGCTCTGGCCTTTTGTGCATCCCCCATTCTCTTTGCCCCACTATTGGCGGCCGTGCCTATAGCTATCAAGGCCCTAAGCTCTGAAATTCCTTCTCTAAACCTCTCTATTTCACTTTCATCATTTAAGACCCTCCTTAAAATTTGCCTATTTAACCAAGCTTTTCGTCACCCCTCTTAATATCTCCTTCTTTGGCTCAGTGTTAATTTTTGTCTGATTACACTTCTGTGACGTTTTGGGACAATTTGTTTTCATCTAAGGTGCCATATGAATGCAAGTTGTTGTTGTTGAATGCATATATCTGTTTAGTGTTCTTTGGAGCTAGGCTGGGACATATTTTCAGTGTGATAGATGGCTAGTTGAACAGTTCTTCCAACTCATTGCTACTGACAGAGTGACAGTTCAATGGAAACAGACCTTTTTAGTGATTGCTGTCAGGCCGTTGATCTTGCAAGCTGAGTGCATGTGTGGGATAAGTTAATCTATATGCCTCAACAGTGTAGTTTGACTTTCTGCCAGGATTACTTTGACCACCAAACCTAGCCTTCCTGACAGGCTTTTGAAAACCTTTCTTTAGTCTCTTCAGTTGGACAAAGGAAGGGATTTTGATTTGTAATTTGTCTTTTAATTTTTGTTACATTTGATGACTTCTCCCACTCCCCTTGTATCCCATCTTAATTAACTTATAACACACTCCATCCTATTGGGCAGTTGATAAATTATAAGCTGGGTGTGTTCTTAGCCGCCTGTTACACGCCCTGCTCGATAAACGGTTCCATTGAAGTCGATGGGACTGAATGGGGCGTATGACATGCGTCCGATGTGACACTGCCTGTCTTGCACGACCACCCAAAACGAATTTGTACCCTATTTGTACCCCATAACAGCAGTAACCAATGTGACCAGATGCTGGTCTGAACATCAGATTTTTCTCAATCAGAATTGAGCCAGTCCCCACAAATATTGCACCCTCCACAGCTGGATTAACAACTATTTCAATATTTCAATACCCGGTGAAGTGTTAAAAGATCGTTATTGCAGCCTAATCACGATTAACAGCTAGTTTATGTTCCTGCTAACAAAATCACAGGAATCGCGTGTTAAAATTGGATAGCCATGTGGTGAAGGATAGAATACTAGAGCCTGGTCTTTAGTTACTTCCAGCCTTTATTCACAGAGATTCCCCTTACACACACATCACAGCCTAGCTAAGCTCTCCTTTAAAAAGGATACGAGAGTCTCCAATTGAAACCCACCACATGAATACAATTAACATTGTACATTTCAAAACTGCATGTTTCTACGATTTTATAAGACGATCAGAAACTACCATGCTAAACAGGCATTTTGCTTATTTTTCAAAAGAAATCTGACCCCCTGCTGAACCTAATCAAAGAATTGCTGGAGCAAGATGGAAACTGCAATACACCAACAGAGTCCTTCCCATCTCAATCAGCAAAAAATATATTTTTTAAAAATCCAGTAGATAATCTTTTCATTACAATTAAATGTCCCTGAAGATTATTTTGAAAAAATTTAAATTTTTTATTGAGTTCAAAAAGCCTATTTGTGACAAATTTGAACATTGCTTTAATATATTCAGTCTTTAGGTACAAAAAAAGTGGAGTTTTAAGAAATTATTTAGAAAATGTGAAGCCTGTCACTTCTTTACGGTGGCGATTGTTAAATCTTCATTATTGTAGCAGCTGCATTGAGAAAGCAATCTTCTCTTGCGCGAAACTCATTTCACTCTGATGAACAATTTTACTCTTCATTTAACATAAATCTGGAACCCATCTCTTCGGTGTCCTTGCATTAACCCTTTTATTACTGAATTCCAATCGCAGCCTCTCCGAAGAGAAGCACTTTGCAGTTTCAGCACCCAAATGAATTAGAGAAATGATTGAAAGAACAAAAGGACATTTCTCCATTGCTGTCATTGTTCTCCAGATCAGTGCCCAGGCCAGATCACTCTGTTTAATATCCTACAAGTATCTCCACTATGTATTGACCACTGCATGTTTGGAGAGATTCTCTGCTGTCTTTGTTTCTATTTGTGGAATATACACCCCTGATTCATAGAGAAGCCACTTCAAAGGTGGATGAGTCACCTGTCGGGTGGACTGCCTAATGAGCAGTACTTGTAGGGCTTACCCAGGCATCAGTATCCATCACTGGGCTGAATATTTCTAACACTTGTTTACTTCTGACCATGGGCTTTGCAATTGTCCCATCATGGGTTAATTCACTTGGCTTTATCTTAGTAGGTTGGTGAATTGCTGGAGTCTATAATTAAGGATAGGGTGACTGAACACCTCGAGAATTTTCAGTTAATCAGAGAGAGCCAGCATGGATTTGTGAAAGGTAGGTCGTGCCTGACAAACCTGATTGAATTTTTTGAAGAGGTAACTAAAGTAGTGGACAGGGGAATGTCAATGGACGTTATTTATATGGACTTCCAGAAGGCATTTGATAAGGTCCCACATAAGAGACTGTTAGCTAAGTTAGAAGCCCATGGAATTGAGGGAGAAGTACGGACTTGGTTAGGAAATTGGCTGAGCGAAAGGCGACAGAGAGTAGGGATAATGGGTAAGTATTCACATTGGCAGGATGTGACTAGTGGAGTCCCGCAGGGATCTGTCTTTGGGCCTCAATTATTCACAATATTTATTGACGACTTAGATGAAGGTATAGAAAGTCTCATATCTAAGTTTGTCGATGACACAAAGATTGGTGGCATTGTAAGCAGTGTAGATGGAAACATAAAATTACAAAGCGATATTGATAGATTAGGTGAATGGGCAAAACTGTGGCAAATGGAATTCAGTGTAGACAAATGTGAGGTCATCCGCTTTGGATCAAAAAAGGATAGAACAGGGTACTTTCTAAATGGTAAAAAGTTAAAAACAGTGGATGCCCAAAGGGACCTTGGGGTTCAGGTACATAGATCATTGAAGTGTCATGAACAGGTGCAGAAAATAATCAATCAAGCTAATGGAATGCTGGCCTTTCGATCGAGAGGACTAGAGTACAAGGGGGCAGAAGTTATGCTGCAGCTATACAGAACCCTGGTTAGACTGCACCTGGACTACTGTGAGCAGGTCTGGGCACCGCACCTTCGGAAGGATATATTGGCCTTGGAGGGAGTGCAGCGTAGGTTTACTAGAATGATACCCAGACTTCAAGGGTTAAGTTACGAGGAGAGATTACACAAATTGGGGTTGTATTCTCTAGATTTAGAAGGTTAAGGGGTGATCTGATCGAAGTTTATAAGATATTAAGGGGAACGGATAGGGTAGATAGAAACTATTTCCGCTGGTTGGGGATTCTAGGAGTAGGGGGCACAGTCTAAAAATTAGAGCCAGACCTTCAGGAGTGAGATTAGAAAACATTTCTACACACAAAGGGTGGTCGAAGTTTGGAACTCTCTTCTGCAAACGGCAATTGATACTAGCTCAATTGCTAAATTTAAATCTGAGATAGATAGCTTTTTGGCAACCAAAGGTATTAAGGGATATGGGCCAAAGGCAGGTATATGGAGCTGGATCACAGATCAGCCCTGATCTTATCAAATGGTGGAGCAGGCATGAGGGGCTGAATGGCCTACTCCTGTTCCTATGTTCCTAATTGCTATCTGGGCTATCAGTGGTCTGTTCTTACAATTTATCGTTTTGAGTCTTTCAACTCGTATGATTGACAGTTGTGATAAGTGTGATGGTATCACTTTTGATCTTTTTGGTCCCAGCTTGGGCTTCAGAACAAAGGGAGGAAATGTGACTGGGCCTGATAACATTGATTTTTCATTCTTCTCGCTGTGCTGCCATAGGGGTAGAGGGTAACGGGACTTCGTGTGATTGAATTTCACATTAAACACCTTGTCCAAAATAAAAAGTTTACTGCTGAGAACAATTAGAAATTCAGGACTTATGTTGCTTTAAATGAGAGTAAGTTAATTGAAATCTGATATTAATTTTGCTTCTGTTAATCTTATTTCCTAATAAGCTTGTCTTGTTATTTTAGCCTGAGATATGTAGTCCTTCAGACTTTTTTATGCATCAGTTGCAAAGGTCGAATGTGTATAGTGAAATCCCATATCATACCTTAGTGATATAAAGGGTTAATTGTTGTCTACTATGCCAGTTACTTTGCCCATAAAGTTATATTCTGGCTTATAGGGAGCGAGGGTGCACCTTTGGAAGTGGGGACTTTTGCGTTTAGCATGAAATAAATGGGGTGAAATTTGCTTGATGTGGACCACGCTGCCACTGGAAAAAGGAACCAACCTTATGTAAGATTAGTGTAGTCAGCAGTAGTGCAAACTGACAGCATTGTGCAGGGGCAGAGCCTTCATCTGCCTGCATAGGATCAGGTGACCAGTCTACCCATAGCCAGGGTCTGCTGCTTTAACTTAAAGCACAGTGGAGTTTGTGAAGCAGCAGAGTTACTTGGCACATGGCATTTATTTAGTGCCGAATCACTTTTTTTTTTATTCGTTCATGGGATGTGGGTGTCGCTGGTGAGGCCAGCATTTATTGCCCATCCCTAATTGCCCTTGAGAAGGTGGTGAGCCGCCTTGAACCGCAGTCCGTGTAGTGAAGGTTCTCCCACAGTGCTGTTAGGAAGGGAGTTCCAGGATTTTGACCCAGCGACGATGAAGGAACGGCGATATATTTCCAAGTCGGGATGGTGTGTGACTTGGAGGGGAACGTGCATGTGGTGGTGTTCCCATGTGCCTGCTGCTCTTGTCCTTCTAAGTGGTAGAGGTCGCGGGTTTGGGAGGTGCTGTCGAAGAAGCCTTGGCGAGTTGCTGCAGTGCATCCTGTGGATGGTACACACTACAGCCACTGTGCTCCGGTGGTGAAGGGAGTGAATGTTTAGGATGGTGGATGGGTTGCCAATCAAGCGGGCTGCTTTGTCCTGGATGGTGTCGAGCTTCTTGAGTGTTGTTGGAGCTGCACTCATCCAAGCAAGTGGAGAGTATTCCATCACACTCCTGACTTGTGCCTTGTAGATGGTGGAAAGGCTTTGGGGAGTCAGGGGCTGAGTCACTCACCGCAGAATACCCAGCCTCTGACCTGCTCTTGTAGCCACAGTATTTATATGGCAGGTCCAGTTAAGTTTCTGGTCAATGGTGACCCCCAGGATGTTGATGGTGGGGGTTCCAGCGATGGTAATGCTGTCGAATGTCAAGGGGAGGTGGTTAGACTCTCTTGTTGGAGATGGTCATTGCCTGGCACTTGTCTGGCGCGAATGTTACTTGCCACTTATGAGCCCAAGCCTGGATGTTGTCCAGGTCTTGCTGCATGCATTTGTCAGGACATCTGCATGTGGTGAACTTCTTTGAAGTGCAATCACTGTATCCATATAGTTGAATAACTTGCAAACAATTCTCCCAATGTCTTTGTGTGTATCATTAATAAAGATTGTTAAAAAAAACAATAGTCCTAATATTGATTGCTGCGGGACTCTACTAGTAATCAGTCCCCACACAGAACCACTATCTTTAATAACAACTTTTGCTTACAAGAGTGCAACCAATTCCTTACCCAACCCAAGATTTGCCCACAGGACCCCATCTTCTCCCATCTTCTCAAGTAGCCAATTGTATGGCATCTTGCCAAAAGCTTTTTGAAAATTTGAGTATACAGTGTCAACTGGACTACCTATATGCTCCCACCTAAACTTCCTAATGTTGCTTTGCTGCAATGTGTGAGTGAGTAAAGGGAGCAAAAATAACAAGAAAATAATGGTACTAGTCTTGAGCTTTGGGAAGACCTCCAGCTTTACACTGGCCCAATGCATCTTTATTTTGAGACCCCTGGAGGTCAAACATGGCCTGTTTAGAATAAATCAGGGCTGTAAAATGAGATGGTACTCCTATTTAGGTTTTCCTTCTCCTACCATGAACCATCTTTGCCCTGCAAAAAGAGTAGTAGTGTTGAGATATTGCAAGTTTGAAAAGCACATGGAGTGAAAGCCAACAGTCCAAACTGCATGCCCAGCTTTTGCCTGAGTCAATGAACATGTTCATGGTAGGCTGTGCTGTAAGCTTGCTTTGTGGCCTCACCTTTCCAAACGATCATGCAGAAATAATTCCAGTTTGAAGTGTGTCCCGCTGCAGAATGCGCATGCATGGGAAGCTTAGAAAGAGCAATTTTGTGAACTCTTTGTATGCTGTATAGGAGGATGAGAGGAAACTCTCCGTGATATGCATAATTTGGTTAGCTATTTGTTATAGTGAAATACTGGCTAGTCTTATCTTGGCATATTTCCTGAGACTATTGAACTTCTTCCTTATCTACTTAATTGCCCTTCTATATGTTTGAAATTGCATCTACTCTGGCAGCTACCTCCTGCCAAACAGTTTGTATGGGCTCAATTTTAAACTGAGGGTGCATTGGGGCCGGGGGGGCTGCGAAAATTGCAAAAATGCAGAGCAGGTTCGGAAGCCGGCTCCAACCCGCTGACTTCCGAGTTCCCCGCGCGCTTCCCGAATCCAGAAGTCCCGCCGGCAATTAAAGCCGGCGGGATGATCGTTAAAGAACCAAATGTACCTCATTGAGGTACTTAGGGTACTTGTGACATATTAGGTAGTTAGGATGATTTTTAACTTACCTGGGCGGCTTTCCCACTGCTTCCGATTCACCTCTGGTGAAGCCAGGCGTGAAGGGCCAGATCAGGCAAAAATAAACTAAATAAATTAAATAAAAAAACCATTGCACAAAGTTAAAACACAATCAACCTACCTTTCCACCCTGCTCCAATGTCTGATATCCCTCTCAGCCCCGATGTCCCTCTACCCCCCCCCAATCTTCCCGTCTTCCCCCCCCCCCCCCTCAACCCCCCACCGAACTTTTGTTCCAGCGCCAGATGATGTCTCGCTATCTCTCTCTCTCTTCCCCCCACCCCCCGCCGCATCCTGTGTTGCAGCTCCTGTAGGCAGCCAGCCTGTCAATCGTCGGAAAAGGTAAGTTTTTTTTTTATTCGGGTTTGCCACACGCACCATCACCCCTTCCCCCCCACCCTGCCCCGCTGCCAACCCGCCGCCATTTCAAAATTGAGCCCAAAATTTCTTTCATGAAGAGTATGCTCTGGGATCACAAAGAGGGTATCTCTCCTTTGCTGCCCTGTTTCCATCTGCACCTCCGAAGCTCCATATGGAAATGGGGTTACTCTGTATCTTTGTGCAGCCATTTTTCCTTCTATCCCCAGCAACAAAGAAGCAGCTCCTTTAAATAACATCTGCAACTGTGTTCTATTCCCTGTCCATGGCTGATGGCAAGCTCCTGCACACAGACATAATCTAGAGCTCGCCATGATTAAGTAATGATGCCAACTTTGGAAAATACCACGAAGTGGGCCCAGCACGTTGATGCTCACTGCTCTGTGGTCTCACACTGGAAGCTGGGGATGGTGTTAATGGATCTACATGTGAAGGAAATCAATATCATTGGGGCAAGGGTATTGTATCTGTCTGTGAGGCAAATCAATATATTAATGCAGCAGTGTTTCTAAGGAGATTCTCAATATTGTTGCTGTTTTTAATTGGTTTCTTTGCTACAATAACTATGGCAATGTGCTAGGAAGATCAGTGCTGAAGAGAAATGATATGGGTGCAAGGGTATCACCATGGGTGATTCAAGTTGTGATGGTGCCATTTAATCTGAAAATTAACAGTATGTTGCGAATGGTGCAACACAGTCGGGTTCATCCAGCATATTTCTGTAGAGCAATATACACAGTAATATTGTAATCTTCTTTGATTAAGTATGATACTTACGTTTGTCTGAAGTTGAACTCTCTCTGCACAGTGCTAGTTTTCACACAAAGGATAGTGGAAACCCCCCCAAAAGACTGTGGACTGTGGGTCAATTGAAATTTTCAAGAGTGAGATCGATAGATTTTTGTTAGATAAAAGGGTATCATGGGATATGGAGCAAAGGCGGGTAAATGGAATTGAAGTACAGATGAGCCATGGTCTAATAGAATGGTGGAACAGGATCAAGGGGCTGAACGGCCTACACTTCCTATGTTCCTGGTTTTTCTGAATGACAACTGGTAACATATAGAGGAGACCACTGAAGTTAGTCCCCAAAAAATGGTTTCATGTATAAGTAAAATGGAAGATTTGTTTAGTTCCTAAGTTAATTTGCTTCAAGACTCATGAAGAATTAACCTTCCTAGTACTACCTGCTAATGTATCTATCTTATCAGGTGCGTCCCTAATCAGAATTATTTTAGTCTTTTTTAAAATGGATTTTGTTCTCTTTTAAGGTGAGAAATAGCAGTACTGGAATACTTTGCGTACTTGCTAATTAATATTTGTAAAATATCATCAAAAGCAAACAACTAAAAAGAATGTAACAATTAGTCGTAAATTGAAGTCCTGATGGTAGGACTAACTGAGAAAATCTACTTGCAGAGTGTACACAAGATGCACCCGTATCATTACCTTTGGCATGTAATCTGCGTGCGCGCAATGTGAACCTTAAGAAAACAAAATGAAACTTTGCATTTGTTGAGCACCAATTCCCACACTGTTGTGTGCCAGTTCCAGAGATGCAAGGCTGGTTGTGGCACCTATGTGAGTTTAGGATTTGTACCAGGCAATTGCTGCCACAAACTCTTGTGTGTCTGTGACAGAGTAATAAGTGAATGAAATTGGCTCAGTAAAAGCTCTGGCAGCCAGTATATAGCAGCTGACAAAACTGTCTGGAGCTGCAGCAAACTGAATAAGGCACAGACAAACAGTTGACCATTGTGAATGGGTCGAATCAGGTAATAACGACTGCTCCCAGTTAAAGCTACAGGCAATAACCAATGTCCAGTGGGTAGTATTGTTCTGTTCAATCATGGCCATAAATTTCTTTAAAGGGCTCCCAAAGAATCCCACATTAAAAATGGCCTCAATGTAAAGCACCTTATTTAGAGGGGGTCCTGAAGGTGATGCTTCCTCCATAAGAGGTCCTGATGACAAACCACTCTCTCTAATGGTTAGCATTAAACGTCAAGTATTTTGGAGTCACGAGACAAATTGAACTTCACTAAAAGTTTTTTTTTTCCTATTGTAGGAATTGTTGCTGTTCTTTTCTGTGGAATCACTCAAGCTCATTACACCTATAATAATCTTTCTGATGAAGCAAAGATGAGGACAAAGCAGGTAGGAAATACGAAAAGTTTATACAGACCTATGTACATTTCAGTGATAATGTACTTTATATAATGCATCTTTTGGGAGTTAAAACAGAGATTCTTGCACTAGAGGTATTTATTGGAACAATTGAGGCAACGACAAGATAGATTTCGGTGAAGAGCACCTTTCAGGTGATTTGATTTCATGTTTTCAAAATGCCAACTCTACTCCGTCCCACACAGCATGTTGCTGCTCCTTAAATGAGTCTAGTGTCTTAGCCTCAACTATTGTTCCTGGCAACTCATTTCAACTGTTGATTGTCCTCTTTAAAGAAGTACTGAGCAGATTCACTCAGTCCCTGCTACAGCACCCCCTCCCCCTGCCAATCTGGGTACCTATTAAATTGGGACTGCTCATCTTCTGCTTCAGCCCCACCTTATCACTGCTCCTGGAGCTGGAGTACTCTGGGCAGAGGAGTGAAGCCAGAGCATTGGAGCCAGGTCTGACTGAGTGAGGAAAGAAGGAAACTGATGCCTGGAGTTGGTGATGGGAGGGAAGGACCGAGTGAGTGGCCTGACTTTTTTTTAAAAATTCATTCACGGGATGTGCGCATTGCTGTGGGCATCAACCGCATTGCTGTGGGTCTGGAGTCACATTTCGGCCAGACCAGGTAAGGACAGCAGGTTTCCTTTCCTAAAGGGCATTAGTGAACCAGGTGGGTTTTTACAACAACCCGGTAGTTTCATGGTTACCATTACTGATACTAGCTTTTTATTCCAAACTGAATTTAAATTCCCCAGCTGCTGTGGCGGGATTTGAACTCATGCCTCCGGATTATTAGTCCAGACCTCTGGAGTACTAGTCTGATAACATAACCACTATGTTAACATACTCGTGGGAGGAAGCTCAGTGGGTGGTGAGGAGTGGAGCAGAGAAACTGGCTGAGCTTCTGCCCTTTTGCATCTTACACCAGAATGCTGGAGCTGAGCAAGAGTGGGACTGGCTACCCATGACCCGCAAAGAGAACCCCTGCAGCCACAGGTCGAGATAACGGGCGCCCCATGTTGAGAGAACTGTGGAGCTGGGAAGAGGCTAAGAGTGAAAAGGGCCACCACTGTCCCAAAAAAAAAAGAAATTTGATGGAATCTACCCTTGTGTGGTTCACATGGTCCAATTCGATAGCTTCATCAATATTGGAGACATGGGCCACATGATTCCCCCACACCATTCAAATCACTGGAGGAATAATGGAGAGGTGGGTCATGTGATTCCCATCGAACAGTCCGATCATTAGGAGGAAACACTGACTCTATGAGCCAGTCGGCTTGCCAGAAGAGGACTAAGTGCAACAATTTTAATAATATAAGAAAATGGATAACTGTGAATGATTACAGATAGCAAACTAATCAAGTGGTTTCTATATAGACTTACCTCAAGTTACATCGAAACTGCAGCACAGAAACGGGCCTTTCGGCCCAACTGGTCTATGCCGACCTTTATGCTCCACACGAGTCTCCTCACTCCATACTTCATCTAACCCTATCAGCATACCTTTCTATTCCTTTCTCCTTTGTGTGCTTATCCAGCTTCCCCTTAAATGTATCTATGCTATTTGCCTCAACTACTCCTTGTGGTAGCGTGTTCCACATTCTTACCAGTCTTTGGGTAAAGAAATTTCTCCTGAATTCCCTTTTGGATTTATTAGTGATTATTTTATATTTATGACCTCTACTTTTGGACTCCCCCACAAGTGGAAACATTTTCTCTACGTCCACCATATCAAACTCTATCATTATCTTAAAGATCTCTATCAGGTCCCCCTCATTCTCTTTTCAAGAGAAAAGAGCCCCAGCTTGTTCAGTCTTTCCTGATAAGGATACCCTCTCAGTTTTGGTATCATCCTTGTGATTCTCTTTTTGCACCCTCTCCAATGCCTCTATATTCTTTTTATAATAATGGAGACCAGAACTGTGCACAGTACTCGAAGTGTGGTCTAACCAAGGTTCTATACAAGTTTAACGTAACTTCATTGCTTTTCAATTCTATCCCTCTAGAAATGCACCCAGGTGCTTGATTTGCCTTTTTTATGGCCTTATTAACCTGTGCCACTACTTTGAGTGATTTGAGTATCTGTACCCCTCGATCCCTTTGCTCCTCTATCCCTTTTAGACTCTTATTATCCAAGCACTATATGGCCTCCTTTTTCTTCCTTCCAAAATGCACCACCTCACACTTATCTATATTGAAATTCATTTGTCAATTACACACCCATTCTGCAAGTTTATTAATGTCCTCTTACATTTTGGCGCATTCTTCCTTCGTATTAACTACACCCCCAATTTGGTATTGTTCTCAAATTTTGAAATTGTACTTCTGATTCCCGAATCCAAATCATTAATGTAAATTGTGAACAACGGTGGTCCCAGCACCGATCCCTGTGGAACACCACTTCCCACCTTTTGCCAGTCTGTGTAGCTACTCTTAACCCCTAGCTTACCCTAATTGGTTCAAACTATAGTACTTTTCCTGGCATCATCTTCCCCTCTCCTCTCTCTGACTGTGTGAGGCAAAACGTTTTGGTAGGAAAAAGAAGGAAAGAGGGTAGACACTCATTTGTAAAATGTTGAAAGGTGTAGATGAACAGAAAGACCTAAAAATTCATATATGTAATTCTCTGAAAGTGCAAGTGCAGATAGATAAAGCAATGGAAAAAGGCAAATAGAATTTTGAGTTTTACAAATGGAGGCATTGGGTTTTATAAATCAAGTACAAGAATAATGACCTTATAAATTTGTGCAAGGCATTGGTTAGGCTGCAGCTGGAGTAGTGTGTGCAGCCTTGGGCACCCCATTATAGAAAAGACATTAAAGCCATAGAGAGCATACAGAGTAGATTCATTAAGATAGTGCCAGGGATGGGAAACTATAGTTATGAGATGAGACTTGAGATACTTGGACTATTTCCACTGAAGCGGCGAAGTTAAAATTAGGAGGGGTTTTGACAGAGTGAATCGGGAAAGAGTATTTCCTTTTGGGTGGGGAGTCAATGACAAGGGGTCATGAATTTAAACTTAACAATCAAAGAGTGAAAAGAGAGGTTAGGAAAAATTCTTTGCAGTGTTGGGTTTTTTTTATTCGTTCATGGGATGTGGGCGTCACTGGCGAGGCCAGCATTTATTGCCCATCCCTAATTGCCCTTGAGAAGGTGGTGGTGAGCCACCTGTTGGAACATGGAATCCTTTGCCACAGGGAGTGACTAAGGCTGAGATCATTGCATCTTTTAAGGGAAAAGTAGATAAATATTTGAAACAGAGAATGACACAGGGAAATGGGGAGAGCAGGGCAATGGAATTCATTTTGGATTGTTCCAGCAATGGGCTGAATGACCTCTCTCTGTGCTATAAACTATATTGTAACTATATAAGCTGTGACTGTTTGTTTCTCTGTAGAATTGTACAGCAAGATGACAGATACTAAGTAAACTTTGTCAGGGCATATTACAGTTTCTAGGGTGATATTTTTCTTAGTAAAGGTCTCCATTCATGTCTCCATTTTAGATTACACCTCTAACTCAGCCGTTCTGTGTTCGCTTGGATCTCTTCCCCCACCACTCTCGATTTTCCTCCTCGGCACTCTTACCCCTTGGGGCTCACTCTTGCACCATGAGTGGAGTTTAGAAGAATGAGAGGTGATCTCATTGAAACATATAAAATTCTTAGGGTAGATGCTGAGAGGCTGTTTCCCCTGGCTAGAGAGCCTAAAACTAGGGGTCATAGTCTCAAGATAAGGGATTGGCCATTTAAGACTAAGATGATTAAAAATTTCTTCACTTGGAGTTTTGTGAAGCTTTGGAATTCTCTACCCCAGAGGGCTTTGGAATGTCAGTGGTCGAGTATATTCAAGACTGAGATCGATAGGTTTTTGGACACTTAGGGAATCAAGGGATATGGGGATAGGGTGGGAAAGTAGAGTTGAGGTCGAAGATTAGCCATGATCTTATTGAATGACGGAGCAGGGTCGAGGGGCCGTATGTCCTATTCCTACTCCTATTTCTTATGTTCTTATGACAGAGATTGATATGCACACAGTTGGGCCAACCCAGGATTCAGAGTTAAGTGAAAATGGCCTGTTCCTTTTGCTGACACCAATGATGCAGGATAGGCCTGACCTATTGTGCTGCCTGTTGCTGCAAGAGCAATGGTGAGACGAAGCAGCAGTACTGAGGAAGGCATCGTTCAAGGGCATGGATAGTGGGCAGGAATGTGGTGCACTGATGAGATTTCAGTCTTGAAGTCACTGTCTATTTTAGTAATATATACTTTGGAGCTAGGTGGAGAAATTTCGGTTTTGGATTTATCTCCACATTTGTGTTTTTACTGATGAACCAGAGTGCTGCCCCCACAGAGTCAGATTGCAGATTCTAGGCTGTAATTCATTTTATATAATGACTTCATTTGGATCCATTTTAGGCCAATATATTGCACATGGTTGTCGTAGCAACAGGTCAGATTTATATTGTTACTGCAAATAAGATAAATTGTTTACTTAAAAAAAATCCAAACCACAGTGATATTTCCATCTTCCACTAATGGCCTTTCAGATTAATGTTGAATTATGGGCAGCTTTGTGTTGTCCACTTGCATCCACTCAGAAATCCGTTTAACTTTGAGCCTTTACAGTCGCCAGAGAGGAGATTTTCAGCCAGTTCACCTGCGCTATTTCTGTGCACAGCTACAGAGGAGAAAGAGCAATGTTACAACCAACTATCTCACCTGATTTCCAGCGCCAGTGTGAGACATTTGTGAATCCTGCATTCATATGCAGCTCCTGAACTATGGCGAGCCTCACCAGAACTTAACTGTGTTGGGTCTCACTGGGTCTCGATAATAAGGTAGAATTGTATACCAATGACTGGTCTTTTATAAAATTCATTTTTGGGATGTGGGCGTTGCTGGCAAGGCTGGCATTTATTGTCCATCTCTACTTGTCCTTGGGAAGGCGGTGGTGGGCCTTCTTGAACAGCTGCAATCCAGAAGATTCTAGTGATGAAAATTAAAGACATATTGAGGCCACACCTACTCCACTAAATGGTGCAAACATTAAGGAGTTTGTGGATTCGTTTTTAGAATAAAATCTCAACTTCCCTTTTTTTGTTGGTTTCTGCAAGATTAGACAGTGGTGCTATCTGGTTTCAAGAAGAGCTAATGTACAAGGTTATTCCCACGTCTATTGAAATAGTATTGCTTTTTCCACTGGGATAGATCAGTGCATACAGTAAAACTGTTTTGTTTCTAAAATTTAGATTTCCACTAGTATGCATGAAATACCCCATAATTCAGTATTATAGATGGACATATCTGGTATTTATCAGGAGGTACACATCTTGGGCCATCTGGAAAAGGGGAATAGAGGGCCGCTCTTTAGGAAGTTTCCAGACCTCTTGAATCAGCTCAACTGGTTATCCCTCAGAAAGAGGAAGTTTTCGTTCAATAAGTTTAGACTACATTCGAACCTTGGTCACAGAATTGGACGAGCAAACCACTAGTGCCACTCAGTTCCTGGAATTGATTTATTAACTAGAATCAACATTTATATTAGAAAAACCATTTCTGCAATATCACTTTCTAGTCTTGGTGCTATGGAAACTTTCTCATATTCATGTTGTGAGCTAGATTCTGCAGTAGGCAGTTTCACTTTGAAATAATTGTGTGTTTTAAGGACGCTGGTGTGATAACACATTTCCCAGTGGCTGGGCGCAGATCTGTAAGCCTTTACTTACAATACTTTTTATGTTGATGTTGCCCTTGGAGACAGCGCAGCCACTGGAGGTGCCAGCTGAAACCACTTCTTTCAGAAGTGGGTACTATTTCCAACAGCAGTGCCACCTCATTTATTTTGCAGTCTTAAAACTGTCATGTAAATGCAGCTCCAAATAAATCTGTGCTGCCCCCCACTTCCCAATCTGTTGGCATCGTTCCTGCTTCTTTTGAAATGCTGATAGTTTCATTTCTGAAGGATTCTCGATAGGACTAAATGAACTCCTCAAAAGCAAATTGGAAGAAGTGTATTAAATTTGCTGAGATTTTCAGTATGTGATCAGTGAGACTCTGAGCATCTGCAGTGCTTGTGAAATGAGTGAATGACCAAAAATATTTACATTCCTGTAGATAGGAGATCTTGTTATTTCAACTGTGTATGTGTTAATTCTGCTCTCTCACATTGTTCCTCAAACTGTGTCATCAGTGTTCACAGTCAGTGCTCCATCTGGTGAATTGCCGAAACTCTTCGTATGCACAGGGACACTGTCAATCACAGTGATATCTGGGAAAGCAAACAAGTTTGGCAGATACATCCCAATGATAGCACTTAAATTAATCAGTATTTTTATTCATTATGTTTTGCTAGTTTTCCCTTTGCTCCTTCCAGGTGATCATAGGCCCAGATTGTGATTTGTATTTTGATTTTCCCAGTTGCTATATTTAGATGAGGAAGCAGTCATAATTTATAATGGCCATAACATATTGTGGGGCATATTGATCCTGAGTTGAGCATCAAACTTCACATCCAGTCCATCAACAAGACTGGCTACTTCCACCTCCGAAACATGGTTAATCTCTGTCCCTACTCGCCCTATTGTGGCTGAAATCCTCATCCATGCCTTTGTTACTTCCAGATTTAACTTTTCTGACATCCTCATCACTGGCCTGCTGAGAGCCAAGTTACATAAAATCCAACTCATTCAGCTCTCTGTTCCCTGTATCCTCTCTCGCTCACCTATCGCTCCAGTCTTTGCCAGTTACCATTGGTTTCTCATCCTTCAGCACGGCAATTTTAAAATCCTCATTCTTGTCTTCAAACCCCTCCATGGCCTCGTCCCTTCTTACGTCTGCAATCTCCTCCAACCTACATCCCCACCCACATCCCTCCACTCTTCCTACTCTAATTTACTGTGCATTTACCCCCTCTTTGCACTCTACCATTGGTGCCATTGCACTCTGGGACTTCTTAAACCCCTTTAACTTACTACATCTCTCCGCAGCTTCAAAAGCCTCCTTCAACTGTGCTTTCAGTCACCGTGCTCTCCTACTCTTGCTTGGGTCTGTCCCAACTGTGAAATGCCTTGGCACATTTTGCTATGTTAAAGGTGCTATATATATAGAAGTTGTACATTTTCAATCATTCATTAACATTACCTATACTCATAACGACTTTCTCAGTAACATTAGTGAATGGAGAAAAATATCCCTATGACCTCCTGGAACTAGGCAGTAGTCTTTTGCACCAGTATCTTGTACGTCAGGTACACAGAGATCTGAGATCACTATACTTTGCTGCGTCTAAAAAAAGGTGTATTTTATTCAGAATTTAATATCTTACATAATCATTAAGAAATCGGTTTAATTTTGGTCCTCCCTGTAAGTATATCAGTTTGGTCGTAAAAGTACCTCTTGCCAACAGTAGAAACCTCTTTATCAACTTTGTTTACCTCATTTAACCACAATCTAAGTATTTTGACATCTGCTTGCCAACAATTAACATCATTGAAGTTCTGTCCTGATCAGCTATTTCCTTTCAGTAGAAATGTATCGTCATTTACAGCAATCATTTCCTGCCAACACAGCTGGAAGAGGCCGGCAGATAGGACCAGCCTTCCAAACAGTCAACCATCAGCTGTGCCAGGACCTGGCACTGCAGTTACACTGACCCAAGCAGCTGAAAGATGTTGTTTGTTAAATGGACTGTTTTACGTTTGGATTCAGTTTTTGCCTCGTAGGACTGTCAGTTTTCCTGTCAAGAGAATAGAACATACATACCAAAGTCCGTGTACTACAGAACAATCTTCTCCAAAACGGTTTAAACAATCAGGATAATTGCTCCCCCCACCCATCTCCCCCCCCCCCCCCCCCCACACCAACACCCCTATACCTCTCCTGAAGGTACTGATTCCTATTGCGGTACAGATTCATGGGTGCTGGTTGTCAACTGGTCCCTCACGCAAGTGACCTTTGTGCAATGGGCAGTGAATGTTGCCAGATCATTGGACTCTGAGGGCATGATCACAGCTGAACCTGATTCTGCTTTGCCACAATGTCCACACACTACACTTTCCAGCTTTGATCACTAGTAAGCTATCGCGAATATGAACTCTGACTTATTTTTCCCCCCCTCCTTAGCCCAGTTGTGTTGAGACCCATTGTATCAGCCCCAGGTGAAAATGAGGAGCTAACATTACAGCCTGGGGATTGGACCTGATATCTTCCTGGTCTGTATGGCTCAGTTTCACACTCAGCCACCAGGGGAGCCATAATCATTCTTTAAATATAAGTATTTAATAATTCTGAGGTGTGGGGTTGGTAATGCAATTGTGATGCGATTTCATCACAAATGCTGCGTTTACAAATGGAAAGAGACATCCTTCATATCTTTTTAAACAAAATTATACCTTTATGCAAAGAATTTGTAAAACTCAAACTAATGAGCATGTTGGAGAGGAGGGAATTCTCTGTGGTACTTTTATCTGCTAGGTACTGTTATTTACATTTTCAAGCATTTTCACTTTGTCAAGAGTGCTGTCTCCCTGAAACCTGACTTAATGAAGGGGCTGATTCTCTGTTACACTGAAGAATGTTTTTCTGTCGTTTGGATTCACTGCACATCTTCCTGTAGAATTTGTGAGAGTCCAGTGCTGCCTGAGCACATTGGGTGGGGTGGATTCAAAATGATGTAGTGTTTGTCTTGGACTAGTAAAAGACATGTAGAGGTAGATGGAATGTAAGGATAAGAGTTAGTTATACAGGTAGCATGAATAGGCCACAGCTAATACAGTCAGTGAACAAATGGTGACTCTAGGGCTGAAGGAAATATATTAGACAGAACATAATATATCTTCAAGGAGGCAGAATCAGGATTGGAGGGAGTGGAATCTGAGTCAGAGAGAAAATTATTTCAGCTTGAGGGAGGATAATTTTAGCTGAAAGGAAGTTTGAGCAGGTTGGAGGCAGCATAATCAGGGCCGGAGAGAGTATAATATTGGGCTGAAGTGAATTGACGCAGAACTGGAGGAAGGATCAGAGAGAGCATAATTTGAGGTGGAGTGGAACTAGATCCAGAGAATTTAAAAGAGGCTGCAGAGAATGTAAGTTAAAATGAACAGTGTAGAATCAAGGCCAAAGAAAAAGAAAGATTTGAATTTCATTGACACCGCGTTACATCTTTCAGAAATGTCTAAAGGCATTTAGTATGGAACTTATTACTTAGAAGTGTAGTCGTTGTTGTTAAGCAAGATCAATGCAATAGCCATGTTTTGCACAGCGAGATTTCACAAACAGCAATGAGATGAATAACCAGTCAATCTGCTCTTGGTGGTAATTGGTCAAGGGAGGAATGTTGGCCATAATTCTGGGAGAACTTCCTGCTATTCTTTGACTAGTGCCATACAATGTCCACCTGCACCAGTGGAACAGGCAGAGAGGGCCTTGGTTTAACCTTTCATCCAAAGGTCAGCACTTCCTCATTACTGCACTGAAGTGTCAGCTTAAGCCATATGCTGAAGTTCTGGAATGGGACTTGAACTCACAGCCCTCTGATTTAGAAGTGAGTGCTACCAATTTAGCTAAGATATATCTGCTAAAGGGAGTAGAATTGTGAGTGGAGGAGGAGGATTTAAGGAAGAAATGAAGGTTCAAGGCAGTTTGAGACACCATCTAAGTTTATTTGTTCTCCTGAGCCGCAGTGCTTTACCCTGGGGAGGTGGGGAAATTACTGAAAACTGTTCCTATTTTGTCAAGTGACACAGGAGGAGAAAGAGATTTCCCAATGCTGGTAGGCTTTAACCTATGCTTACAAAGATTTACCTGTCCCTTAGCAAATTTAACAGTATTGATCTTTACGTAATTAGAACAAACTTCAGGAACTACAACCTCTTTTTCACAGGCTAATTGGATTTTTCAGGATCTGTGTAAGTCAGCAGGTTTTGTTGTGTCACAAACATCCTATCTGCTAGTAATTTTTATGATGGATCTAACAGTAGATTTTCACTGATGCAGACATTCCTTATTCACTTCTAGCCTCCGTTCTAACACTTTAACACTGTGCTGGAAGGATGCATTATTGTTGTGTCATTATTATAGCTCCCTAGCAGCTGTTCCTTTCCTGTCAGAATGGAAGCATTGTTACTGAGCCTGACAGCACCACCCAATCAATCAGATAGATTTTCAATGGAATTTCTTCCTCCTCTCAAATGTTAGTGGGCAAGACTTACCAGAAAATAGAAAGTGGCCAAGGACAGAGATTACTCTCGGAAGCTAAATATAGCCACATTTCCAATTTCTCTCCCCCCCCCCCCCCCCCCACTTTCCAAAGTCCTTGAATGCATCGTTGCCATCCAACTCTGTTCCTATCTTTCAGACTGCACTGACTCTCTTCAGGCTGGTCTCCATTCTACCCACAGCCTTGAAGCTGTCCTGGTCAAAGTCGCCGATCGTCTCCTGTGTGACTGGGACTGTGGTGCATTACCCCTCCTCAAACTTTTCTGCTGCCTTGAATACCATCGACCAGTCCATCCTCTTCCTTCACCTCTCCTCTGTTATCCACCTGCATGGACTGCCCTTTCATGGCTCCATTCCTACTTGTTCTTACATAGCTATCACTTCTTCCACAGTGCACCTCCAAGGTCACCTCTTGAATGCTTCAAAACATCCTGTCAGCCATCACATTAAGGATGACTCAGAACTCCCTCCATTTAAACATTGACAAGACTGCAGCCAACCTGTTTCATTTTTGCCAGAAATTCTATACTCTCTCTCACACTTCCATTCCCCTTCTCAGCTGCTCACTCAAACTGAGCCCAATAGAACTGAGTTTGAAATGCCACATCTAGTCTGCCAGTATCCAATTTTGTTTATAAACTTTGCATCATAGATGTTGGTCCAGAGTAAAAGCATAATACTACAGAGAATGGCCTGAATTGAGACTTTTTATTGTTTTTGTAAGACATTCTAAGTTAAGTGAGAAACACTGTTGATTTATCTACCAGCTGTTGCTTTCTGATGTTGCTTTCATTTTTGTTTTTGATTAATTTTATTTCTTAATAAATCTGATTTGTAGTTGTAACCTGAAATTTACAGTTTGTCAGGGTGTTAGTTGTCAGTCAGTCAGAGGTCAAAAGTTTCTGTTTCCAGTGTACATATTGATGGTAAACTGGGTTATTCTTTACCCAAGGCAAGCTACTTCCTAGATTATTTCACACACGAGGTTATGTTTTGGTCCAAGGGAAGTGTGGACTTGATTGTGAATGCAGGCACAAGAAAAAGTATCTGCAGGGCACACAAATCTTCATGCTTTCTTATCCATCCCTTTGTCACTTCTAGTCTCAGCTTTTCCAGTCTCCACTCTACACAAATTCCAAACTCATCACAAACCCCACCACTATCTTGGACTTAATAGAATGCAATCAAGTAACGTGTAGAATGAATGAATGAACACTTGGGAGGAAAACATTACAGTCATTCAGCTCTATATTAATTGTCAGTTTGTGCACCCTGCCTGGCACAACCTCATTTTCATTCACACTCTGTTGCTTTCCTAGAAGATTCTTAGATGTTAACTCTTGAGGTTGCATTTTTAGTAAGTTGGCAAACTCACAAAATTCAGTTATGTCGATCACACTCCTAAAACTAAAGAAGGATTACAGGTATTACCATGTGAGACTCTGCTTGTACTGTGAATTTATTGACAGTATTTTTTAAAATAATTTCACGATTTCCTCTGGTAACCTGTTTGGGGTAACAACTGAATTAAAATAGGACACAAATGAATTTTACATGAACACGTTAACCAATGCTTAGATGGGGGGATAAATTCAATCCTCTAGTGTGACTCAGAGATGACTTTAAAACTAAGCATGGATTCCAGCACCAAAAGATCAGCTGCACAGGAATTATTACATTGGATCTGCTCATTCAATAAATATATCCAGTGAGGACATAGAGGGGGGAATTCTAACCCCCCACGACAGGCGGCACAGTGGCGGGGGTGGGGGGGGAGGTTAAAATTTCAAAAATCGGAAACTTGACCCCAACTTGCCTCAAACACTCCCACTTTAACCGCGCTGGTTTTAACGGAGGCTGGTTGGGGATGGGCGATTAACCAGCTCTTGAGAGGCGGGGTCAGTAATTTAAATATGTTAATGAGGCTGCGTGCCTCAGATTTTAGCAGACTTTTACACTTAACGGCTACGGACCGGGTTTCCCAGGGCTTGGAAAACCTGGCAGCTGATGGGAGGTGAGAAAGGCCAGATACAGCCTTTCTAGACCTGCTTGTGGGCCAGGTGGAGCTTCCTTCCCCAAGATCGGCACCTCAGCCCCCTCGCCTGCTACTTCTTTCTCTTTCATTCCCCCCCCACCCCACCCCGCCCAGTGATCTCTCCCTCTCTCCTCTCTGCTCCCTGGCTGCAGCCTTCCACTGCAGGCCTTCCCGCTGACAGCCAGCCTCTCAATCTGGCTAGCCGGGAAATGGTAAAAAAAAATTAAATGAGGTCCTGCCGTTAAATTCAGCAGGACCTCCGCGTTCCCCGCATTTCCGGGTTTCCTGACTGCTACAACCACCCCCGCGCCCCCACCCCCACCCCCCCGCTCCCTCCCGACCACCCCGTAAAAATCGGGGCCAGAGTGCTTTCTGTTTTTGGCATGATTTGCACTTCTCTTAAAGATGCTTTAAAAATTCTAAATTGAGAAGTAATGTTTGAATCGCAGAGGCTTTTCACAGCAGAGATTATATATGAAAGGTTCTAGGTTCTGGTGATGTAGCTAGCGAGCTATTGTAATGTGCAATCCGAAGCTCTGTAGCCATAGTAACAAAGTGAAGATGTGCTGTATGTTAGGCTCTGAGTTAAAGTGAGTCACAGGGGCCATTAGTGCATCTGTTTAAATCAGTCTCTTTTCCCGTGTCCATATAAGGGAAACAATGTTGTAAAATATTACTTCCAATATGGGTTATCCAACCTTACACTGCAAATTGTTGGGTTAATTCTATTGATTACTATTGCTGCTGCAGTACTGATTGACAGGGCTAAAGCTGTTATTAACAGACTGTTCAGCAAGTGGTCCATGTTAAACAAAAAGGGATTCCTTTTCTCATTTCTAAACAATATGAGTACATCCTACAGGTAGGTAACGAACAGCTTGCATTTATATTGCACCTTTAACGTAGTAAAATAAAGGTCAGAAATGGGTGGATGGAGGGGGCAAGTATTACTTAGTTCTGAATAAATGCACATTTTGTGGAATACAGATCAATTTTGAAGGTACCATTATAGGTGGGAGTTTGCATGGCATGGGATTGGTGAGCAGGTGTGGGTATAGGGCTATACTTGGCTTAGGGTTCCATACATCTATTCAAGCTGCAAACTCAATTTTAATCCATTTATCACTGTTCGCTTTTATTGCTGACATTTTATTCATGGCCAAATTTTACAACAAATACAAAAAAAAATTAACTATTGGGCCAAAACCTCTGGGCTTAGGGGTAGAGGGGTGGAAAATGCAGCAACATCCCAATCAGGGCAAATGAGCCAGAATTTGGGGCAGGACCCAGTTCTGCCAGGTCACCGCCCCTTTTTTTGTGCTGCCAAATTCTGAGAGTGGGGGGAGTGGTGCTGCTCTGAAATTCCTGCCCCACCCCCACAGAAGATGACACCCTAGTAGTGCTGAAACGGTGCGGGCAACTGTCCCCTCAATGCAAATCACCCCTATCCTGGGTTTTGGGAAAGGATCAGGCCTGCAGCAAACTCACTCACTTCCATCAGTGGACCAGGGCCCAAGAAATTTCAGACTCTGTGTTTTGTTTCACTGGATTTTGTGCTCTTAAGAAACTGTATAAGTTAACTCAGTATTACTGGTCTAGTGAGCAGTGCTTAAGAGGTGCTGGATTATACTTTTTTACTTGCATATGATAGAAAGTAATTTGTTCAAAGGAAAAAAGATTTGCATTTGTATAGTGTTTTTCACGACCTCAGGACATCCCAAAGTGCTTTTGAAGCGTAGTCACTGTTGTAATGTAGGAAAAGGGACTGTTACCTAAAAGCATGAAAACCAAATGAACGACGCAGTTTGAGAATAATGTGACTGTCCCTCTTTCAAGAATCTTTTCCCAGCAATTGGTCTTTGGGAATGCTGTACCTAGACATATATATCATTACTGTTTGTTACAAATAGTGTTTGGAATGTTGAAGATAGATTTTAATCATGAAAGAGACAAAAAAAAATTGGAAGAAAACAAAGAATTGTAGTACTTCACATTTGTGCGCACATCTACCTCCCACACACTTTTATAATGAAATCTTGTCTACTATGGTAATATTTCTTTCATCTGGAGATTCACCATTAGGAGACAGTCAATTGAGTATGCTGTATGAGATTAGGTTTAACAGTAAACACCAACGGGATGGTGCAGCAGTTCGAGAAATGTGCTCTCCACATTTGCCTAACTGGGCTTATATTTTATTTTGAGCTTTTTTTTCACACCATTTGTGATTAAGAAGATAAGAAATAGGAGCAGGAGCAGGCCATACGGCCCCTCGAGCCTGCTCTGCCATTCAATCCGATCGTGGCTGATCTTTGCCCTCAACTCCACTTTCCTGCCCGATCCCCATATCCCCATATCCCTTGATTCCCCTAGAGTCCAAAAATCTATCTATCTCCGCCTTGAACATATTCAATGACTCGGCATCCACAGCCCTCTGGGGTAGAGAATTCCAAAGATTCACAATCCTCTGCGTGAAGAAATTACTCCTCATCTCAGTCTTGAATGGCCGAACCCAAATCCTGCGACTGTGCCCCCTAGTTTTAGACCTCTCAGCATCTACCTTGTCGAGCTCCCTCATAATCTTATGTGTTTCAATGAGATCACCTCTCATTCTTCTAAACTCCAGAGAATGTAGGCCCATTCTACTCAACTCAGATTATTTATTTCCCACTGTTTAGATCGCATTTGTGCAGTGCATCATTCCCAGACCAAGAGGAAATTTAGGTAATCTGCTTCTGAGGCACCATTTTTAACTCCAGGTCAGTTTTGGATGGGTGACTTTGGGTTTCATTTTAAAACTCACTTGCTTCAGCCAAAAACAGGCCCAGGGTACTTTAACTCCCCGGCCTCACTGAATTGGCTGACCTTACCAGAAGCCCGCCTACTTCCAGGGAGCATTTTCCAACGGGTCAGCCAGAGACCTAATTTAAAGCAGGAATGCACCTCTTAAAGGGAGGTTGCATTTCCTTGTGGCTTCTTTCATTTTCAAGGTGCCGGAAGAAGAATCTTCTCTGAAATAAGTCACAGTCAAGCCCCCTGGTTCTCAGAAGCCCCCTGGAGGTGTTTGTGGGAGAGATGAAGGCGAGGAAGGAAATCCTCTTCCCCAGCAGAGGCTGGAGTGTTGCCAAACATAGAGTGGGATTTCAGAGTGTATCAGCTCTAGGTATGTCACTCCTAGTACCTGGTTACAGTGCAGGAAGTGATTCAATTACCCTCTACACACAGCCCCCCTCACCAGCTGTACTCTAACAGGCCCAGCTGCTGCTCATCCTGGTTGTTAAGGCTGCTGATGCTGTTACAGCTGTTCTTCCTCCAGCTGTTTCTCCATCCAGAATAAAGAAGCAAAAATGGCACCCATGATAAGCTGGAAATGCTTAGTCAGGGTGAGTAAGGCAAAGAAATCAATAAGGAGAAATCTCCAAGCTCTGAAATGCTTTGGTAATGCAATAATCATAAAAGCACAGATATTCCTTCAATCCAAATGACTGCAGGTGAAAGTCCCTTTAAATATTTCTCCAATCATGTTAGTCAGTTTCTGAGGCCAATCCCGTGCAGGTTGGCTGCTCAGTAAATAGCATTGGATCCCCAATAACATCTTGGGACCCCAATTTAAATATATTCATCAGGTACTTGCAGGTTTCTGGTGGGTGCGTTTCTGACGGGAACCGATTGGCCCATTAAAATCACGATCAAAAAGTTCATGGTAGGAATGGGGTGACAAATGGATTTTGCAGTGTTTAACTGCTCACCCTCTCCATTCCCAGCACTGAATCTTCCAAGGAATGTGCAAGAAATGACCAAAACGACTTGGCCCTCCAATTTTCCCATACGGCCTGTAAAGAATCACCTGGCTTCCACTTGGGGGCTGCCCCTTATCGGCATTACTGAGATCATGAAGCGGAATGAAGAAAGATGACCTACCTAGTACGGTCATCTTGATTGTTTGAATGATGTGCATGATCCCACAAATCTGACCCCATAGGCCCTGCAGAAGTGTATTGGGTGTGTATTTGGGGGAATACTAAGTGATTTTCAATTCATTTTGTGGTCCAAATGAACTGGTACAATGGTGGAGTTGCTGGTACTTAATATAATGCTGGAGTATGACTGCAGTGTCATGATCTCATCTTGTTTTCAAATCCCACTTTGGCCTCGCCCCTCCCTATCTCTGTAGCCTCCTCCAGCTCTGCAACCATCTCAAATCTCTGCGTACCTCCAATTCTTGCCTCTTGCGCATCCCTGATTTTAATCGCTCCACCATTGGCAGCTGTGCCTTCAGCTGCCTGAGCCCTAAGCTCTGGAATTCCCTCCCTAAACCTCTCCACCTCTCTACCTCTCTCTCCTCTTTTAAGATGTTCCTTAAAACCTACCTCTTTGACCAACCTGTCCTAATGCCTCCTTATGTGACTTGGTGTCAAATTCTGTTTGATAACGCTCCTGTGAAGTGCCTTGGGATGTTTTACTACATTAAAGGCACTATATAAATGAAAGTTGTTGTTTTTACATTGTGATCAGCACGTGGTTTATTCAGGAACCATCAAGCTAGGCTACACTCCTACAGCCTATAGAGAATGCATATCATTTGAAGAATGAAGAAAGCCCCACAATAACAGCTTACATTTATGTATCACCTTTTAACGTAGTGAAAAATCACAAAGCAGGTGGATCAGATACTGGACAGGAACAAGAAGTTGTTTAGGGGACATGACCAAAGGCTTGGCCAAAGATTTAGGTTTTGAAGAGGCCTTTGAAGGTTGAGGAGAGATGAAGCACGACAGAGGAATTTTGAAAGCGAATTAATGGAATGTTAACAGATAGTAACAGACTTGAGGAGGACATAGACAGACTGGTGAAATGGGCAGACACATGACGGATGCAATTTAATGTGGAGAAGTGTGAAGTGATGCATTTTGGTACGAAGAATGAGGAGAGGCAATATAAACTAAATGGTACAATTTTAACGGGAGTGCAGGAACAGAGACACTTGGGGGTGTATGTACACAAATCTTTGAAGATGGCAGGACAAATTGAGAAGGCTGTTAATAAAGCATATGCGATCATTGGCATTGTAAACAGAGGCACAAAGTACAAAAGCAAGGAAGTTATGCTAAGCCTTTATAAAAACACTGGTTCGGCCCCAGCTGGAGTATTGGCCCAGAAACTGCGCTGAGCGGTGAACTTTTTTTTGAATGTCCAATAACAATTAAAATGAGACCCCACATTAAAAGTTAATTTTCAGTGCCAGACAACTTGTTTGGCAGTCATTAAGATTTACCACGCCGTTAAAAGTTAGTTTAGACCTAAACAACTCAGCGTACCTTTCTTATGGAGAGATTAGTTCCTTTCCAGCTAGGCAGGAGAGCAAGTTTGCGCTGGTCCATTCATCGAGCGGGCGAGCTGTCCTTCCTGCACAGCTTTCGGACGAGCGGGGCTAATGGTAGAGCAGTTTCCGAATTTCCGCATTTGGCTGCTTGTGTGCTCGCCAGAACTTGCTCTTCCATTTGCCCTAAAATAACAGTGAGCCCTGTTAGCATCGCTGTTATTTTAAGAGCAATTTCCAGGCCATTGTGTCCAATTCTGGGCACCACACTTTAGGAAGGATGTCAAAGCCTTGGAGAGGGT
Organism: Heptranchias perlo; assembly: GCF_035084215.1. Taxonomy (NCBI): domain Eukaryota; kingdom Metazoa; phylum Chordata; class Chondrichthyes; order Hexanchiformes; family Hexanchidae; genus Heptranchias; species Heptranchias perlo. Next base: position 16,467,678 of record NC_090337.1, read on the forward strand.
GCAGAGGAGATTTACTAGACTGGCACCAGGGATGCCGAACTTCAGTTATGTGGAAAAACTAGAGAAGCTGGGGTTGCTCTTCTTTGAGCAGAGAAGGTTAAGGGGAGAATTAGTAGAGATGTTCAAAATTATGAAGGGTTTTGATAGAATAAATAAGGAGAAACTGTTTCCAATAGAAGGGTCAGTAACCAGAGGACACAGATTTAAGGTAATTGGCAAAAGAACTTAGAGGCAAGATGAAAATTTTTTTTTTTTCGCAGCGAGTTGTTATAATCTAGAATGTACTGCCTGAAAGGGTGGTGGAAGCAGATTCAATAATAACTTTCAAAAAGGTAATTAGATAAATACTTGAAGGGGAAAAATTTGCAGGGCTATGGGGAAAGGGCAGGGGAATAGGACTAATTGGATAGCGCTTTCAAAGAGCCAGTAGAAGCACGATGTGCCAAATGGCCTCCTTCTGTGCTGTATCATTCTATGATTCTATGAATGAAGGGCATACTAACTGGAGGCTCTACCACTCATGGTGGACTGAAGGGAGAAGGATGCACAGTAGTCTGGACTCAGGAAAGCAGAGTGTGTGAGCTGAGATGTAAGGGTGGAGGATTTTTTTTAGATAATCTACTTTGCTTTAAACTAACATCTATGCAATAATTGTAACAGATCACTTTTTTATGTCCAGGGGTTGTTTGCAAAGAATACTAGGAATTGTGTTTTTTATAAAATGGACTCTCAGAAAAAGCCTCAATGAGCCTAATCTTATGTATCTGGGCTTAAGTGTAGGGGCGGGGAGGAGAAGATCCTCAACTCTCCTGACAGTCACCTCTCTTAAATTAGTTGTTTAGTTTGCATTCTGTCTGCAGAATTGCAGGCTTATGCAGCATAAAGCAAATTACAGCTATATGTCGGACATTTTTGGGGGGTTGTGCAATGAGGTGCCAAAGGGGCATTTAGGACATCCTCATCTTTGCTTTACTAGTCTGAAAATGCACTAAGTAGCTAACCCTGTCATTATATATGTATGAATGTAATTATGCTCAGCTTCACTTTGTGGGTTTTGTATAGGTGTCAAGAGCCTAGTTTTAATGCGTGCTTTTAGTCCCCCAAGAGTCATCCTTGCTAGTTAGTTATCCCTTCCTTTGAATAATAGCTGTCACATAGGAATATTAAGAATCAAGGAATCCATATGTGGAACCAGAGAATTTAGCCATAATCAGTGCAATAATGTCTGTGCTTCAGATTTCTTGCACATCAAGTGCGTAGAATCCCTTTTGATTAACATAATGCATTGGATTTTTAAAGAGAGCTCCATTTCACAATGGGTATGTAGTTAGCCGTACCCAGTACTTTGAAAATCCAGTTGCACAGAATTTCTGCTTTTTGGCAGTCGTTTTTCATTTTGCTTCAGAAAAACTCATGAAACATGAAGAACGCATCATCGCAGCTTTGATAAGTTGACAATGTGCTCTAAGAAATGCCAGCATAATTCCCTCTGGGGCTTAAACTTTTTGAGCATTGTGGATGGGTGTACTCACCTGGGTGTGAGAAGGGGAGGAAAAGGAGCTTCTATCGAATGGATGAGTTTACTTACCTGGATGTTGTCAGGTTGGAGGGGAAGTCTGAGGCTGCCATCAAGTATTTTGTCAGCAGCCCTTTGTGGGTTTGACACTGAAAAACACACCCAAGATTAACAGTGCAAGAAATCTGAAGCACAGACATTATTGCACTGATTATGGCTAAATTCTCTAGTTCCACATATGGATTCCTTGATTCTTAATGATTCCTATGTGACAGCTATTATTCAAAGGAAGGGATAACTAACTAGCAAGGATGACTCTTGGGGGACGAAGAGCACGCATTAAAACCAGGCTCTTGACATTGTTCTGTTGGGCTTGTGGACTTTGCCATTTAGTTTTCTGGAGAACTGTCCTTTGGAATTGATTTTTGCAATTGTTGTTCAGTTCCACCCACCTGCAGAATGGACTGTGAGGGCAGCGAGACAGGAAGAATGAAACAAAAACATAAAAGATTTTAGAATTAGGAACAGTCCCAAAAAGGACTAGATTATTGTACATTGGGGAAAAAAAGAGTAGAATTAAAGTTTAAAAGGACAGAGAGAAAGAGTAAGTAGCAAATGAAAAATAAATGAACAGCTGAATGTCCAAAGCATTAGGTGTGGTTGACCGCACACATTGAGATTGTGCCACAGAATCAGCACTAGGGTTAACAGAGAAAAGAAAATGCTCTTTTCTTGCTAACCTTTGAGCAGTTTTAGGAATTCATAACATTTTAAGGACACATTCAGTGGACACAGACTGTAGCAGTTCCCCTTTAATGCACAAGCTCCAGTTTTAATGAGCCAGTCACTGGAAGTTGCAAGGAAAAGGTCACTTGCATAATTTAGTTTCTCTGTAGGTGCACAAAGTGACACCTGTGAGAAGGTTTGTGCAAAGATGCAAAAGATTTTTATGAATAGGGAAAGGATACTGAATCTTTAGCAATCTCTTGCATGCATTGTGGCTGCTGATCAGCCCAGCAAACCTTGCTTTCTCAACTGGCTCGATAGCCAGTGCAATGTGAAGTGCATAATTATACTGAATAGTATTCAAAGGGCATCTTACTTGTCTTCCATGATCCATAATGGTTGCAATTCAGCATTTATAACATACAGAGGATTAAAATTTTCCTGTAATTTGTGGTCAAAAATAACCGGTAAAACCTGATGTCACAAATCCAATATTCCTTCAAGTTCTATGTTATAAAAATCAATGTTGCTAAAGTACAATGTCATAAAATCTATAATCCTTTAAGTCCAATGTTATGCAGCATCTTCAAATTTCGATGGTAATGGCAATTTGGCACTACAATGCAGAGAAAATTCACTACTTTTTGTACATTATAAACAGAAGCTGATATTCTCACCTAATTCTAAGATAATAGTCCATCTTCGATTTCAGATGTACGAGTTTCACTCTCTGACACCATCTGAACCTCTTGATGGGATGACACCATTGTGATTCATCAGCAGGCATTCTTTATTGTTTGAACAGGGATGAGCAATGGCATATTACATTTTGGACAGTGCAATGTTCATTTAGAAAGGGAGTCTCACAATCAGTATTTTATATGAAAAAAATATCAAATTGTTACAACAAGAATTGCATTAACTTTAATATCCTTGTATTTGTTTGTGTTTAAACAATGTGTACTGATGACATTTTCAGGATGGGAGAAGTAACTGAACCTGATTGCGTAAAGGAGCTAAATTGACATGAGTAGATATTTATTTACTCAATGTTCTTCAGGGATTTTTTCCTCTCATTTTAACAGTATTACGGTTTGAGCTTTTCAAGCACCATTTCGGTGTCAACAAGCCCACATTAAGTGGGCTACACCTTTTTCAAAAACTGGAAGTGTACGTCTTCAGTTACCTTATTTACTAATGAGACTGCACACTGAAATACGTGTAGTGTTCTCACTACATCTCCAACTCAAAAAAAATGGGAAATATCGCACTTAGAACCCAATTGGCACAGCTTAAATCTACTTAAATCGAATCTATATACACATCAGGAATTTCCAGAAATAAAGCTATTCAGCCAATTCAGTGCAGCACAATATGTGTATATAAATTATCTGAAGAGTCCTCAAGGAGTTAATTTACCCTGAACTCTTTTAGGGATAATTTTGCTTTGAAGATTATAATGATCATCAATCTTGTTTCAGTTGAATATGAAAATAACAATGCTGTTTTGCCTTGTGACAATACCATAAACTTTCCTAATAATTCCCCAAATTATTTGCAGGTGGTTGAAACACTCTTTCAAAATGCAATATTACAACATACAGTAGGATGGTTGAAGTGTTGCTGAGCTACTCAAACCTTGCAGCTTTTCATTCATATTTTAAATACACAGCCCCATCAAAGAGTGTCTTTGTTTTAACTAATTTCTGACCAAAAACAATTGGCCTATTCTCTGGACTGCCATTTTAAACTTAAGGAGGAATGGTCGTCATTTTAAAATGAGTTAATATTGCCTTTTAAAACTATGTAAGCCTTCAGAATTCAATATTCCTATTTTTGTCACAATCATGTACGTCAATTCACATCCCTGACATTACTGAGCTCAGTAAACCCCCCCCAACCCATTTCTCCTGATGTCCAGTTAACCAAAAATATCCAGAAAATCAAGGGAAGTGGACAGAAATAATGAATGGATAATGAAGTTAATCATTAGCCAAAATTCTTTTTAACTTTAAAAAAAAATATCTCTAGTATCGCCAATCTCTTCGCTTTCCACTTCACCAATCTGTCCACCCCTCGACTTTTATGTCACCACACCCTCTAACCTCCCCATCTTTTGACTTAGTTTGTGACCTTTCCACCTGCGGTCTATAATTGCACTAATTTATTTTCCAAGTCTCCAGTCTTGGCCGGTAATATTTAAATGTTAAGTTAAGTCTGAGAGCAATGCTGTCACTCATCGAAGGCTTACCTGCCTCTTTTTTGAAAGTTAAAAGGTCTTGGATTCAACCACTGCGACTTATTTTAGTAAATTAGAATTGTGTTAGACAAATATATATCTTTTTGAAAATGACTAGAGAATAGAATCATCCAACTGTTGTGAATTAGATGAATGCTCCATATGTAAGCCTTTCAAATTTATATCTATGTAAATGAAGCCTTGCTCAGTAAGACAAATCTTTTGTATGAACAAGCAGAAAAAAATACACTGACTGTTAAAATCATCGCCATCCACTCAAACGTCCCACAGCCAAACCTTCAACTAATTGAACTCGAGTAGCCACAGCTAAAGGCAGCTTTGCAGCTTAAACTACATGTACCTCTGCCTTTCATGACAAAGTATATCACATATCCTTTCATAAACATTTGTCTTTAAGGACCTTGAGCTCCACAGCTATTACTAAAGGAAAGCCATCAACCAAGTTAGCCAGTCTTATAAATCAGGGTCATATTTCGCTGGCTCACTGTTGTGCTGTTGTTTGTTGGAATGCCTTTGTGAATTCATTCAAGCAAGCCATGTATCACATTTACTGAGCTTCCCATAATATTTCATTATAGTAAGGCAGTACACTGGAAAATGGAGGCACCCACGGCTGATACAGTTAGCTCAGACTCTTTAGAGTGCAAATAATATTATTAGAGCTGTGTCAGGTGAAGCCTTTTCGTTACTGTTTCTTGCTCCACTGAGTTTGAGATTACAGAAAATCCCTTGTATATTGGGTATATCCAGCTCTTCACTACAGCATTTTTGGAGAATATCTCTGCTTTTTCACAAGGTAGTATTCCTTGTCAATTATAACTGTGGCTCCATATTGTAGCAAGGATTGGTCATGCACATATCCCATTGCTGAAGCTAGACTGAGGGGCAGATATATTATTCAGAGTCTCTGAAATTCCCTGATCCCAAGGGGATAAGGTGTAGATGATTGGGCCATGGTCTTTGAAGGTCAGGTGGCTAAGAATGAGCCATTTGATGCTGTGAATCAAAGCCATTGTTGGCATGGTAGTCTGGACTGTATTACCAGTCTAGGGTAAAGAATTGGGTTACTAGGATTATTTTCTCAATCCTTGTAACTCCTGAATCTATCTCAGTTGTCATGACAACAGTTGTGTTTTTAAATTGACCAACTTCAAGTGATAATTACCTGAGTGATATTGGCAAGGTTTTTGCTCTTTATCAAACAGGTCAGTCAGTCAGTTTAGGGGGAGGCAGTGGTGGTAGGTGACACGGTATTTTAGAGAAGGCACTAGAGGTGTGCAAGTCAAAACTGGCTGATGGTCTGAGATGTGACCGCCACTTGTGTGGCTGGTTCAACTGCTTAATGCCTTCAGTTCTACTTTCACAGCTGAGAATAGTTTGGAGAAACAAGCTGGCTGGTTTTTAGATATCTGGTTAGATCACACCAAAGTCTACCAGACTCTAAACAATATAGAGAATGACTCCCAGCAGATACTCAGCTGTATTAATGTTATCATTTTTCCTAAGAGTTCAGGTTTGTTGTTTCCGGCCTTTGGAAAACCCTTTCCGCTTTGCGACTACCCAAAATTATCTAAAATATTTGAAGAAACAAAGTGGGATACTTATTTTATACTATAGACCATAACGTTTTCTATTCCCTCTCCATTTCCCCTATTATACTGACACAATACAGCCACTTACTTTTTGGCCAGGGCCCATACAGCTCTTAGTCCGGCCTAAAGTTACACTGTCCGATGATTCCCTAAGAGCTTTCTAATGATAATATCACTTTCACAGCATCCCTCTTTTAATGCTTTTGCCTGATAACTGACATCCTAGACCTTTGAAGACCTGGATCTGAGTCCTATCAAATTCCAACTACACGTGTGTGGTTTTGTGTGTTCACAATTATGCTGTTGGATAAATGTGACTTAATTTTAAACCAGTTTCGATGACGGCAATGTAAAATAGCAGATTCAAGTGGATCGATTTTAACCTGATCTGATGGGTACAAATGGTCCTGAGGTTTGTTCTTTTTAAATTAGCATTCTCGCACGAAGAGGCCGATGTGAGAAATGGGACCATATGGAGGAGTTCTACCATGCATCTAATCTGTGCTATATCTAGCCTGGAAGTGTTTGCTGCAGATAGTGGGTGGAAAAGATAGAAAATTCTCCATTCTCCAGCACTTACATCCACCACCTTGATAAGCACAAAAACTCACCCTTAAAACAAATAAATTGCTAAATATTTCTGACATGAAATATCTTAACACCAGAACCTTGACCCCTGATCAACCCATTGGTTGATATCCTAAAAGCTGAATCTAAATATTGTTGATGTGGAGATGCCAGTGATGGACTGGGGTTGACAATTGTAAACAATTTTACAACACCAAGTTATAGTCCAACGATTTTATTTGAAATTTACAAGCTTTCGGAGGCTTCCTCCTTCCTCAGGTAAATGTCAGGAACTCCTCGAAGCCTACGCATTTATAAATCACAGAACAATACATGGTGATTACAGACAGTCTTTGCAACTGCCCGTTGCCAAGGCAATCACAGTGTTCAGACAGAGAGGTGTTACCTACAGAGCCCCCGAATATACAGTCAACAAAAAAAAACAAACAAAAAAAAAACAGAGAGAGAGAGAGGCAGAAACATCCGGAAGGCACAGAAAGCCAGCAAATGACCCGTTATATTAAAAACAGATAGCTTTTGTTCACTGGTGGGGTTACGTGTAGCGTGATATGAACCCAAGATGCCGGTTGAGGCCGTCCTCATGGGTGCGGAACTTGGCTATCAATTTCTGCTCGACGATTTTGCGTTGTCATGTGTCTCGAAGGCCGCCTTGGAGTACGCTTACCCGAAGGTCGGTGGATGAATGTCCATGACTGCTGAAGTGTTCCCCAACTGGGAGGGAACCCTCCTGTCTGACGATTGTTGCGCGGTGTCCGTTCATCCGTTGTCGCAGTGTCTGCATGGTCTCGCCAATGTACCATGCTCTGGGGCATCCTTTCCTGCAACGTATGAGGTAGACAACGTTGGCCGAGTCACAGGAGTATGAACCATGTACCTGGTGGGTGGTGTCCTCTCGTGTGATGGTGGTATCTTTGTCGATGATCTGGCATGTCTTGCAGAGGTTACCGTGGCAGGGTTGTGTGGTGTCGTGGACACTGTTCTCCTGAAAGCTGGGTAATTTGCTGCGAACGATGGTCTGTTTGAGGTTGGGTGGCTGTTTAAAGGCGAGTAGTGGAGGTGTGGGGATGGCCATAGCGAGGTGTTCGTCGTCATTGATGACATGTTGAAGGCTGCGGAGAACATGGCGTAGTTTCTCCGCTCCGGGGAAGTACTGGACGACGAAGGGTACTCTGTTGGTTGCGTCCCGTGTTAGTCTTCTGAGAAGGTCTATGCGATTTTTCGCTGTGGCCCGTCGGAACTGTCGATCGATGAGTCGAGCGTCATCCCGTTCTTACGAGGGCGTCTTTCAGCGTCTGTAGGTGTCCATCGCGTTCCTCCTCATCTGAGCAGATCCTGTGTATTCGCAGGGCCTGTCCATAGGGGATGGCCTCTTTGACGTGGTTAGGGTGGAAGCTGGAAAAGTGGAGCATCGTGATGTTGTCCGTGGGCTTGCGGTAGAGTGAGGTATTGAGGAGCCCGTCTTTGATGGAGATTCGTGTGTCCAAAAGAAACTGATTCTGAGGAGTAGTCCATGGTGAGCTTGATGGTGGGATGGAACTTGTTGATGTTATCGTGTAGTCTCTTTAGTGATTCTTCGCCGTGGGTCCATAGAAAGAATATTGTTGTCATTGCTGAGTGGTAGGGCACGCAGACAGTGGGGTAATTTTGACTTTGGGCGATAGTGACTTCAATGGAAATGAAAATGGGGAGAGATGTATAACAGGTGGCTGATCCGATATCACCCATTTTACACTATCATTCAAAGCCACAATTACTCCCAGTGAGCTCCTGTTCTGTGACACGTCAACTCAGGAAGATGCCAATTAGAAACCAAGTTGCTGCCATCAGGATAAGGTGAATCAACTAATGCACCTCCTAGCAGCTTGCTACACAACATTACCAGAAATCTAGGATCAGGACTCTTAACTGCTTTGTTCAACAAAAAATTAAGTGTGGCATTGGAGAGACCTGAGGTTCAAAATAACATACCCCATTCCTCCTGCCTGAGAGAAAATAAATAGAGGGTTCCGGTGACCAAATAAGTAGATGAGACAGGCTATTAAAAAGGGACAGACTTGCTGGGTCCAATGGTGTGTTCCAATTCCTAACACATTCTTATCTTTTTAAAAAAAAGACTTTAAAATTAGATGTTTTTCAGAGACTAACTAAAAGTTAAAATAAGCAAATGTGTGTGATTTTGTTTTCCAGCTCTTCGAATTCATGAATTTTATGGCTGAGAACTTCATCTTCTGCTACATGGGTGTTGCACTATTCACCTACCAGAACCACATCTTCAATGCCCTCTTCATTTTCGGAGCTGTTGTATCCTTTTACTAAACAACATTTTGTTAAGATCTTCCAGTAACAGAGAAATGGTGAAGAGGTTTGATTTTTTTTTTGCCATTTTGTGAAAAATATGATTGCTTAGGAATCAGTTCCACAGCGGCAGCAACAAGAGCTTGCGTTTGTATAGAATTTTTAACATAGAAAAAAATGTCCCACGACACTTCACAGAGGCATAAGGAAAATATGAACAGCAAGCTGAAGAAGGAGATATTAGGAGGGGTGACCAAAAGGTTGGTCAAAGAGCTGGGTTTCAAGGAGAGTCTTAAAGGAGGAGAGCAAAGTGGAGGGATTTAGGGAGGGAATTCTGGAGTGTGAGGCCCTGCTGGCTGAAAGTGCCAGTGGTAGGGCAAAGGCTAGGCGGATACTAGAGGCCAGAATCAGAGGAACGGAGAGTTCAGGGGGTAGGGGGGGAATTGGTGTTGGGGTTGGAGGAGGTTATAAAAATAGGAGTGGTGAGGCTATGAAGGAGTTTAAATACAAAGATGAGAATTTCAAATTGGGCGACCCGGAGCCAATATAGGTTAGTGAGGACAGTAATGATGGTTGAGCGGGACTTGGTGCAGTATAGAATGTGGGCAGCAGGATTTTGGATGAGCTTAGGTTTTTGGAAAGTGGAGGATGGGAGGACAGCCAGGAGAGCATTTGGAATAGTTGAGTCTGAAGGTAACAAAGATCTGGATGAGGGTTTCAGCAGCACATGGGCTGAACCGGGGACGGAGGCCGGCAATGTTACAGTAGTAACAATAGGCAGTTTTTATAATGAAGAGCACATGGGGTCAAAAACTCAGCTCGGGGTCAAATAGGAAATTGGAAGCAGTCTGGTTCAACCTGAGAGAGCGAGGGATGGAATTGACGTCAAGGGTATGGAGTTTGTGGGGGGAACCGAAGACGATGGCTTCGTCTTACCAATGTTTAGCTGGAAGTAATTGCGGCTCATCCAAGACTGGATATTGCACAAACAGTAAAATTGTCCACGAGGTCCTTAAACTTGTTGAAGGTGCGGGTGGGGGGGCAGGAGAGATGGATTTAAGGCGTTGGTTGATAGTGTAGAAAAAATGTCAGGGGTTACCTTTGCTCTTCAGGATGATCCTGGACTAGTGGATGGTTTTAGTAGAGGAGAGTGAGGCCTGACAGTGCTTGAGATGGTCCAGCCAGATTTGTTGATGGATGGCTGAACCAGTTGTATACCGGCTATGCTCAATCTGAACCCCTTGGACTTGAGGGCCATGCCAGGGGGACTGACTGGGATCGGAGGGAGTAAAGCTTATGCTAATGAAAGGGAATCAAAGGTGGAGGTGAGTGGGTGGCTGAGCAAACCAGCAACTGTGGGAATATTGTGGTGAACGGAAGGCCAAAGGCTAGGCAGTTGGGAATTTGCAAGTGTAGTTGTAATTGACGCGGGGGGGCGGGGGGGGGCGGGGAGGATGTTTCTTCCAAGGGCGGATGCAGAAGGAAGTGGGGTTTGAAGGGATAGAGGGATTTGGGTAGTGAAAGAGACAAGGGAGTGGTCAGAGCTGTCTTGTCAGTAATTGAGGCCATGGGAGTAGAATGGCCGAGGGAGATGGAAAGTTCTGTATATTTAGTGACTACAAGGGGTGCTACAGAATTGTAATTCTTGGCTTGCAAGCACACAGTTTTCTTTTTGTGAACTTTCTGCTCGAGATGAAGGACATTAACATTGAGAAATGGAATAATTTTCCATTTCTGGCACCCAACATCAATATCATGCCAGACCAGGATTGGTACAGTTAGATGCAGAATAAAGGTCACACTTTGATTCTAAAAGTGTGCCTCAGCCCTAAACTCACTACTCTAACAGTGTGGCATTTTTCATTTCCCGCACCAGACATCTGGCAACCTCTGAGTAAGATTGCCAATTCAGTCCTTAAATTGCCATTGCACACTAGGAACCAGGTTGACAATGTACCAAATACTCGAGTGGATGATCCATCTCGGCCTCCTCCCGCTGTCCCCACTATCACAGAAGCCAGTCTTCAGCCAATTCGATTCACTCCACGTGATATCAAGAAACGGCTGAGTGCACTGGATACAGCAAAGGCTATGGGCCCCAACAACACCCCGGCTGTAGTGTTGAAGACTTGTTCTCCAGAACTAGCTGCGCCTCTAGCCAAGCTGTTCCAGTACAGCTACAACACTGGCATCTACCCGACAATGTGGAAAATTGTCCAGGTATGTCCTGTCCACAAAAAGCAGGACAAATCCAATCTGGCCAATTACCGCCCCATCAGTCTGCTCTCAATCATCAGCAAAGTGATGGAAGGTGTCGTCGACAGTGCCTTCAAGTGACGCTTACTCTCAAATAACCTGCTCACCGATGCCCAGTTTGGGTTCCGCCAGGACCACTCAGCTCCAGACCTCATCACAGCCTTGGTCCGAAGATGGACAAAAGAGCTGAAATCCAGAGGTGAGAGTGACTGCCCTTGACATCAAGGCAGCATTTGACAGAGTGTGGCACCAAGGAGCCCTAGTAAAATTGAAGTCAATGGGAATCAGGGGAAAACTCTCCAGTGGCTGGAGTCATACCTAGCACAAAGGAAGATGGTAGTGGTTGTTGGAGGCTAATCATCTCAGCCCCAGGACATTGCTGCAGGAGTTCCTCAGGGCAGTATCCTTGGCCCAACTATCTTCATCTGCTTCACCAATGACCTTCCCTCTATCATAAGGTCAGAAATGGGGATGTTCGCTTATGATTGCACAATGTTCACTTCCATTTGCAACCCCTCAGATAATGAAGCAGTCCGTGCCCGCTTGCAGCAAGACCTGGACAACATCTAGGCTTGGGCTGATAAGTGGCAAGTAACATTCGCGCCAGACAAGTGCCAGGCAATGACCATCTCCAACAAGAGAGAGTCTAACCACCTCCCCTTGACATTCAACGGCATTATCATCGCCGAGCCCCCCCACCTTCAACATCCTGGGGGTCACCATTGACCAGAAACTTAACTGGACCAGCCACATAAATACTGTGGCTACAAGAGCAGGTCAGAGGCTGGGTATTCTGGGTACTCACCTCCTGACTCCCCAAAGCCTTTCCACCATGTACCAGGCACAAGTCAGGAGTGTGATGGAATACTTTCCACTTGCCTGGATGAGTGCAGCCCCAACAACACTCAAGAAGCTTGACACCATCCCGGACAAAACAGCCTGCTTGATTGGCACCCCATCCACCACCCTAAACATTCACTCCCTTCACTAGTGGTGCACCATGGCTGCAGTGTGTACCATCCACAGGATGCACTGCAGCAACTCGCCAAGGCTTCTTTGACAGCACCTCCCAAACCCGCGACCTCTACCACCTAGAAGGAGAAGAGCAGCAGGCACATAGGAACAACACCACCTGCACATTCCCCTCCAAGTCACACACCATCCTGAATTGGAAATATATCACCGTTCCTTCATCGTCGCTGGGTCAAAATCCTGGAACTCCCTACCTAACAGCACTGTGGGAGAACCTTCACCACACGGACTTCTTGAACTGTTGAAGGCGGCTCACCACCACCTTCTCAAGGGCAATTAGGGATGGGCAATAAATGCTGGCCTTGCCAGTGACGTCCACATCCCATGAACAAATAAAAAACATAGATCCTTCGCAACCAACAGACAGGAGAGACTTTCATACCACAGCCTGACCTGGATGTGAACCTAAGTTCTACAAGTAAAAGCCATTGCTTAACCCATTGCACCATTCAGTCCCCAGAAATCATGATTTTCATGGTGCAATGAGTCCCTGACTACAAATGTATCACCATGGGAAGATGTTGAACAGAGATAAAGCAATTTTGCACAGGGAGAGGGGGAAAATTGGATGGCAGGCCATACAAAATCGCTATCATTCACCTCAAAGCTGACAATTATTGAGCGATATTACATCACGTTACATTGGAACTACAGCACAGAAACAGGCCATTCGGCCCAACTGGTTTATGCTGGCGTTTATGCTCCACATGAGCCTCCTCCCCCCCCTATTAGGATAGCCTTCTATTCCTTTCTCCCTCATATGCTTATCCAGCTTCCTCTTAAATGCATCTGTGCTATTTGCCTCAACTACTCCATGTGGTAACGCATTCCACATCCTTACCATTCTTTGGGTAAACAAGTTTCTCTTGAATTCCCTACTGGATTTATTAGTGACTATCTTATATTTATGACCTCTCGTTTTGGATTCCCCCACAAGTGGAAACATTTTCTTTACGTCTACCCTATGTCCTTGCGGGCAGGTTCGCTAGTTCTGTGGGGGAGGGTTTAAACTAATTTGGCAGGGGGTTGGACACCAGGATGTAGCATTAGAAAGGTGCACAAAGGATTGGGATAGACAGATAGCACTAGAGTAAGTAATAGTACAGTATTAGATGGGATCAGACTAAGAGAAAATACAAGAAGGCTTAAGATGGGTTTATAGTGCATGTATTTAAATGCACAAAATTTCGTAAGCAAGATTGGTGAGCTGCAGGCGCAATTAGCTACATGGGAATATGATGTTGTGGCACTAACGGAGACCTGGCTTAAATATGGGCAGGATTGGGTACTAAATATTCCTGAATACAAGGTGTTCAGGAAAGATATGGAAGGAAAGAAAGGAGGGGAGTGGTGGTGGCAGTATTGATTAAGGAGAATACTGCAGTGCCGGAGAGAGAGGATGTCCTGGAGGGGTCAAAGACAGAATCTATTTGGGTAAAGTTAAGAAACAATAGAGGTGCCATTACACTACCGGGGGTAGTCTATAGACCACCAACTAGTGGAAGGATATAGAGGAGCAAATTTGCAGGGAAATTAGAGATGTGCAAGAACCATACAGTATTGATAATGGGGGACATCAATTATCCTAATATAGACTGGGATAGTAATTGTGTAAGGGACAAAGAGGGGTAGGAATTTTTGAAGTGTGTTTCGAAGAACTTTCTTGACCAGTCCATTTACGGCCCAACGAGGAAGGAGGCATTGCAGGATCTGGTTCTGGGGAATGAGGAGGGCCAAGTGGAGCAAGTGTTAGTGGTGGAACATTTAGGGAACAATGATCATAGAATCATAGAAGGTAATGGCGTGAAAGGGGGCCATTCGGCCCATCGAGTCCGCGCCGGCTCTATGCATGAGCAATCCAGCTAGTCCCACTGCTCTGCCCTATCCCCGTAGCCCTGCACATTTTTTCACTTCAAGTACTTATCCAGTTCCCTTTTGAAGGCCATGATTGAATCTGCCTCCACCACTCCCTTGGGCAGTGCATTTCAGATCTTAACCACTCGCTGTGTAAAGAAGTTTTCCCTCATATCACCTTTGGTTCTTTGCCAATCACCATATATCTATGCCCTCTGGTTCTTGACCCTTCTGCCAATGGCAACAGTTTCTCTCTCTCTCCACTGGGTCTAGACCCTTTGTGATTTTGAACATCTCTGTCAAATCTCCTCTCAACCTTCTCTGTTCCAAGGAGAACAATCCTTGGATAGTATCATAGGGTTTAGATTAGCTATGGAAAAGGAGAAGAAATACTCAATTGGAGGAGGGCCAATATCAATGGGATGAGAACGAATCTGGCCCGGGTAAATTGGAGTCAAAGATTGGCAGGTAAAACAGTAAATGAACAATGGGCGGCCTTTAAACAGGAGATGGTTCGGGTACAGTCTAGATACATTCCCAAGAGGGAGAAAGGTAGGGCAACTGAAACCAAAGATCCCTAGATGACAAAAGAGTTAGAGAGAGTAAGATTAAGCAGAAAAAAGGGGCGTATGACAGATGTCAGGTTGATAATACAAGTGAGAACCAGGCTGAATATAGAAAGTTCAGAGGGGAGGCGAGAAAGGAAATAAGAGGGGCAAAGAGAGAGTATGAGAATAGACTGGCGGCTAACATAAAATGGAATCCAAAAGTCTTCTATAGACATGCAAACAGTAAACGGGTAGTAAGAGGAAGGGTGGGACCGATTAGGGACCAAAAAGGAGATCTATGCATGGAGGCAGAGGGCATGGCTGAGGTCTAAATGAGTACTTTGCACCTGTCTTTACCAAGGAAGAAGATGCCGCCAACATCACAGTAAGTGAAGAGGTAGTTGAGGTACTGGATGGGCTAAAAATTGATAAAGAGGAGGTACTAGAAAGGCTAGCTGCACTTAAAGTAGGTAAATCACCAGGTCCAGATGGGAAGCATTCGACGTTGCTGAGGGAAGCAAGGGTGGAAATTGCAGAGGTACTGGTCATAATCTTCCAATCCTCCTTAGATACAGGGGTGGTGCCAGAGGACTGGAGAATTGCAAATGTTACACCCTTGTTCAAAAAAGGGTGTAAGGATAAATCCAGCAACTACAGGCCAGTCAGTTTAACCCCAGTATTGGGGAAACTTTTAGAAACGATAATCCGGGACAAAATTAACAGTCATTTGGAGAAATGTGGATTAATAAAGGAAAGCCAGCGTGGATTTGTTAAAGACAAATCATGTTTACCAACTTGATAGAGATTTTGATAAGGTAACAGAGAGGGTCGATGAGGGCAGTGTAGTTGATGTATATATGGACTTCCAAAAAGCATTTGATAAAGTGCTGCATAACAGTCTTGTTATCAAAGTTGAAGTCCATTGAATAAACAGGGCAGTGGCAGCGTGGATACAGAATTGGCTAAGTAATAGGAAACAAAGTAGTGGTGAACGGTTGTTTTTCAGACTGGAGGGAGGTATACAGTGGTGTTCCCCAGGGGTCGGTACTAGGATCATTGCTTTTGTTGATCTATATTAATGACTTGGAATTGGGTATATAGGGCACAATTTCAAAATTTGCAGATGACACAAAACTTGGAAGGGTAGTGAACAGTGAGGAGGATAGTGATAGACTTCAAGCAGACATAGGCAGGCTGGTGGAATGGGCAGACATGTGGCAGATGAAATTCAATGCAGACAAGTTGAAGTGATACATTTTGGTAGGAAGAATGAGAAGAGGCAATTTAAACTAAAGGGTACAATTCTAAAAGGGGTGCAGGAACAGAAAGATCTGTGGGTATATGTACCCAAATCATTGAAGGTGGCAGGGCAGGTTGAGAAAGCGGTTAAGAAAGCATACGGAATCCTGGGCTTTATAAATAAAGGCATAGAGTACAAAAGCAAGGAGATTATGTTGAATTTTTATAAAACACTGATTCGGCCACAACTGGAGTATTGTGTCCAGTTCTGTACACTGCACTTTAGGAAGGATGTGAAGGCCTTCGAGAGGGTGCAGATGAGATTTACTAGAATGATTCCAGGGATGAGGGACTTCAGTTACATGCATAGACCAGAGAAACTGGGGTTGTTCTCCTTGGAACAGAGAAGATTGAGAGGAGATTTGATTGAGGTATTCAAAATCATGATGGGTCTGGACAGAGTAGATAGAAAGAAACTGTTCCCATTGGTGGAGGGGTCAAGAACCAAAGGGCATAGATTTAAGGTAATTGGTAAAAGAACCAAAGGCGACATGAGGAAAAACTTTTTTACACAGCGAGTGGTTAGGATAAGAAATGAACTGCCTGAGGGGGTGGTGGAGACAGATTCAATCGTGGCTTTCAAAAGGGAATTGGATAAGTACTTGAAGGGAATAAATTTGCAGGGCTGTGGGGATAGGGCGGGGGAGTCGGACTAGCAGGATTGCTCTTGCAGAGAGCCGGCACAGACTCGACAGGCCAAATGGCCTCCTTCCGTGCTGTAACCATACTATCAAATTCTATCAAACCCTATCATTATCATAAAGTCCTCTATCAGGTCACCCCTCAGCCATAAGAGCCCCAGCCTGTTCAGCCTTTCCTGATCAGGATATCCTCTCAGTTCTAGTATCATCCTTGTGAATCTTTTTTGCACCCTCTCTATGTATGGAAACCAGTATTGTGCACGGTACTCCAAGTGTGGTCTAACCAAGGTTCTGTTCAAGTTTAACATAACTTTGCTTTTCAATTTTATCCCTCTAGAATCGAAACCTAGCGCTTGATTTGCCCTTTTTATGGCCTTATTAACCTGCGTCGCTCCTTTTAGTGTTTTGTGTATCTGTACCCCTAGATCAGTTTGCTCCCCATCCCATTTAGATTTTTATTATCCAAGCAATATGTGGCCTCCTAATTCTTCCTAACAAAATGCACCACCTCACACTTATCTATATTGAAATTCATTTGCCAATTACTCGCCCATTCTGCATGTTTATTAATGTCCACTTGCATTTTGACGCATTCTTCCATTGTATTAACTACACCCCCCAATTTGGTGTCATCCGCAAATTTTGAAATTGTACTTCGAATTCCTGGATCCAAATTGTTGATGTAAATTGTAAACAACAGTAGTCCCAGCACCAATCCCTGTGGAACACCACTTCCCACCTTTTGCCAGTCTGTGTAGCTACTCTTAACCCCTACTCTCTGTTTTCTATTTTGTCGCCAACTTGCTATCCATTCTGCTACCTGTCCCCTGACTCCACATACTCTGACCTTAGCCATGAGTCTACGATGCGGTGCCTTATCAAAGGCCTTTTGAAAATCCAAATATATTACATCTACTACATTACCCTTATTTACTCTTCCTGTTACTTCTTCAAAGAATTCAACAAGCCTGACTTTCCCTTCTGAAATCCGTGCTGACTATTCTTTATTATAATTTCATTCTCTAGATGTCTTTCTATTATATCTTTGAGTAAAGATGCCATTATCTTTCCTACCACCAATGTTAAGGAATAACATTAGCCATCCGACAGTCCTCTAGCCTTTATTTCTAGGGGGATGGAGTATAAAAGCAGGGAAGTCATGCTACAGCTGTACAGGGTGCTGGTGAGACCACACCTGGAGTACTGCGTACAGTTCTGGTGCCCTTATTTAAGGAAGAACAAACTTCATTGGAAGCAGTTCAGAGAAGGTTCACTAGATTGATTCCGGGTATGGAAAGGTTGTCTTATGAAGAAAGATTGACAGGTTGGGTCTATACTCATTGGAGTTTAGAAGAATGAGAGGAGATCTTATTCAAACATACAAGATTCTGAGGGGACTTGATAGGGTAGATGCTGAGAGGATGTGACCCCTCATGGGGGAAACTAAAACTAGGGGGCATAGTCTCAGAATAAGGGGTCGCCCGTTTATGACGGAAATGAGGAGGAATTTCTTCTCCGAGAGGGTCATGAATCTTTGGAATTCTTTACCCCAAAAAGCTGTGGAGGTTGAGTCATTCCAGGCTGAGTTAGACAAATTTTTGATCAGCAAGGGAGTCAAAGGATATGGGGAAAGGGCGGGAAAGTGGAGTTGAGATCAAAGATCAGCCATGATCTCATTAAATGGCAGAGCGGGCTCGACGGGCCGAATGGCCTACTCCTGCTCCTATCTCTTGTAGTCTTATGATCTTATTATAAGAAATAGGAGCAGGAATTGGCCATATGGCCCTTCGAGCCTGCTTCACTATCCAATCAGATCATGGATGATCTTCAACCTCTACTTCACATTCCCGCCCAATCCCCATGTCCCTTGATTCCCCTATTCCCTTTTCTAATCAATTTTTATAAATATGTAATAGTGCCTCTCCTATCTCCTCCCTAACTTCTTAATATTCGTGGATACAATCCATCCGGACCAGGCGTCTTATCCCCTCTAAGTTTGAATAGTTTATCAATTATCTCCCCCCTTTCTATCTTTAATGTTTTAATATCTTTTTTGACCTTTTCTTCTAATGTCCTGCCCACCTT
The DNA here is from genome assembly GCF_035084215.1 of Heptranchias perlo. Classification (NCBI taxonomy): domain Eukaryota; kingdom Metazoa; phylum Chordata; class Chondrichthyes; order Hexanchiformes; family Hexanchidae; genus Heptranchias; species Heptranchias perlo. Next base: position 16,486,370 of record NC_090337.1, read on the forward strand.
GTTAGTCTCCCTCATAAATACTGAGGCAAAGTAACTATTCAATATTTCTGCCATTTCGCTGTCATTACCTATGAGTTTATCTTGTGCCTCCCCTAGTGGCCTTATCCCTATTCTGATTTTTCTTTTGTTATTTATGTGTTTGTAGAATATTTACTATTTCTTTTTATATTCGATGATAATTTAATTTTGTAGATCCTCTTTGCTTTCCTAATTGTTTTTTGACTTCTTTCCTAACCTCTTCATATTCCCTTTTGTCATCCTCTCCTTTATTGTCTATATACTTAGTGCATGCCTTTTTCTTTAGTTTCAATTTTACCCTCATCTCTTTAATCATCCTGGGGTTTCATTATTGGTTAGTTTGTTCTTTCTTTTTAGAAGAATATATTTCTCCTGAACGCTATTGATTACAGTTTTAAATATTACCCACTGCTGTTCTATTTCTTTGTCTGTCAAAATGTTTTTCCAATTACCTGCCCTAGTTGCATTCTCATCCCCTCAAAATTAGCTTTTTTGCAACCTATTACTTTGGTCTTTGTCTTACGTGTGTCTTTTTCAATCATTATTTTAAACCATATTATGTTATGATTGCTATTGCCTAGATTTTCCCCTAAGCTTATTTCTCTTATCTGCTCTGGTTCATTTCCCATTACTAGATCCAGCAGTGATTCCTCTCTTGTTGGGCTTCTCACATACCGGGTAAGAAACACTGTTCCTGTACACACTGTAAAAGCTCCATTCCCTTTTCTCTTTTCTCTTCCTCTTGCCAGTTTATTTGGGGTTAGTTGAAATCTCCCATGATTATTAGTCGATGTTTTTTACTCATTTCATAGTGCATGCCTGGTCTCAATCAGGGCAAGAAAGTAACACATTTTTTTAATGAGTTTTTTTTTAAATCATTTGCTGAAATGCCGGAAGGTTCTATGGATCCATGGCCCAATCTAGTTGCAATTGCCATGGAGACATAGCTTTGACCTGATTTATGAGCCTCTTCATTGTGGCACAGAGATTGTTTCTAATTTGACCCTTTCAGAATTGGAGCTTAGATAACTCGAAGATAACAGTGTTTAATTTTGCAGGGTTTTGTGTGTAATTATTACAAAGTGAGCATGCCATTGTTTCACATGCTGAGTTGAACAGTAATTAGATCAGAACTGAGAAAGGACAATGACTGGCTCAGTGGGATCCTTATTGTTTAAAATAAATACTCTGGGCTGCATATCAAAAAAGTATTTTTTAATTAAAAGGAATCCACCAAGTCCCCCAATAATTTTCTCTCTTTCTTGGCTAACTGAAGAATTTTACAGTATGCCATGCGTAGACTGAGGCTGCAGTAATTCCTCCCATTGAAAATGATTTGCATTTATATAGTGCCTTCTCATGCTTCTCCGAAACATCTAAAGCATTGCATGTAAATGAGTTACAACACCAACAACAGCTTGCATTTATATAATGCCCCTTGTATTGGAGTCACATCACCGAGTACTTTAACAGATTGGAGAAGCAAATGGACACCAAGTGAGAGGAAAAAGAATAGGTAGAGTGGAGTGAAGGGGTGAGGCCAAAAGTCTAGTTGTAGCAAAAAGTATCTGGTAGGCTTTTGAGGGTGTAGCTTGGTGGCTGAAAAAGCAGCGGTCAATGGTGGAGTGAAGAGGACAGAGGATGTGGAGTGAACAGATGTCACTGGAGTGTCAGCCCCATTTATATCCTCAAGCCCTGGAGAGGGGCTTGAACACAATCATAGAAACATAGAAAATAGGAGCAAGAGCAGGCCATTTGGTCCTTCTGGCTTGCTCCACCATTCAAAATGATCATGGCTGATCGTCTAACTCAGTACCCTGTTCCCGCTTTTTCCCCATAATCCCTTGATCCCTTTAGCATTAAGAAATATATCTATCTCCTTCTTGAATACATCCAATGACATGGCTTCTACTGCCTTCTGTGGTAGAGAATTCCACAGGTTCACCACCCTATGGGTGAAGAAATTTCTCCTCATCTCTGTTCTAAATGGCATACTCCGTATCCTGAGACTGTTATCCCTGGTTCTAGACTCCCCAGCCTTCTGGAACATCCTCCCTGCATCTAGTCTGTCTAGTCCTGTTAGAATTTTATGTTTCGATGAGATCATCTCTCATTCTTCTAAACTCTAGTGAATATAGACCTAGTCGACCCAATCTCTCCTCATACGTCAGTCCTGCCATCCCAGGAATCAGTCTGGTAAACCTTTGTTGCACTCCCTCCATGGTAAGGACATCCTTCTTCATATAAGGAGACCAAAACTGCACACAATAGTCCAGATGTGGTCTCACCAAGGCCCTGTATAACTGCAGTAAGACATTCCTGCTCCTGTACTCAAATCCTCTTGCAATGAAGGCCAACATACCATTCGCCTTCCTAACTGCTTGCTGCACCTGAATGCTCGCTTTCAGCGACTGGTGTACAAGGACACCCAGATCTTGTTGCACCTCCCTTTTTCCCAATTTATCACAATTCAGATAATAATCTGCCTTTCTGTTCTTACAACCAAAGTGGATAACCTCACGTTTATCCACATGATACTGCATCTGTCATGTTCTTGCCCACTCACCCAACTTGTCTAAATCACAATGGAGCCTCTTTGCATCCTCCTCACAGCTCACATTCCACCCCAGCTTTGTGTCATCTGCAAACTTGGAAATGTTACATTTAGTTCCCTCATCCAAATCATTGATATATATTGTGAATAGCTGGGGCCCAAGCACTGATCCCTGCGGTATCCCACTAGTCACTGCCTGCCACCTTGAAAAAGACCCGTTTATTCCTGCTCTCTGTTTCCTGTCTGTCGACCAATTCTCAATCCATGCCAGTATGTTCCCCCACAATCCCATATGTTTTAATTTTGCACACTAACCTCTTGTGTGGGACCTTATCAAAAGCCTTCTGAAAATCCAAGTACACTACATCCACTGGTTCTCCCCCTTTGTTAAGCATGATTTCCCTTCCATAAACCCATGCTGACTTTGTCCAATCCCGTTAATACCTTCCAAGTGTTCTGTTATCACATCTTTTATAATAGACTCTAGCATTTTCCCCACTACTGATGTTAGGCTAACTGGTCTGTAATTCCCTGTTTTTTTCTCTCCCTCCTTTTTTAAATAGTGGGGTTACATTTGCCACCCTCCAATCTGCAGGAACTGTTCCAGAATCGATAGAATTTTGGAAGATGACCACCAATGCATCTACTATTTCCAGGGCCACTTCCTTTAGCACTCTCGGATGTAGATTATCAGGCCCTGGGGATTTCTCAGCCTTTAGCCCCATTAATTTCCTTAGCACTATTTTTTACTGATACTGGTTTCCTTCAGTTCCTCCCTCTCACTAGACCCTTGGTTCCCTAACATTTCTGGGAGGTTATTTGTGTCTTCCTTTGTGAAGACAGAACCAAAGTATGTGTTTAATTGTTCTGCCATTTCTTTGTTCCCCATTATAATTTCCCCCATTTTTGACTGTGAGGGACCTACATTTGTCTTCACTAATCTTTTTCTCTTGACATATTTATAGAAGCTTTTGCAGTCAGTTTTTATCTTCCCTGCTAGTTTACTCTCATACACTATTTTTCCCCTCTTAATCAATATCTTTGTTCTCCTTTGCTGAATTCTAAACTGTTCCCAATCCTCAGGCTTGCTGCTTTTTCTGGCAATTTTATATGTCTCCTCTTTGGATCTAATACTATCCCTAATTTCTTTTGTAAGCCATGGTTTAGCCACCTTTCCTGTTTTATTTTTGCGCCAGACAGGAATGAATAATTGTTGTAATTCCTGCACACGTTCTTTAAATATTAGCCATTGCCTATTCACTGTCATCCCTTTTAGTAAAGTTCCCCAATCTATCATAGCCAACTCGCACCTCATACTTTCGTAATTTTCTTTATTTAGATTCAAGACCCTAGTTTTGGATTTGACGACCTCATTCTCCATCTTAATGAGGAATTCTATCATGTTATGGTCGCTCTTCCCTAAGGGACTCCGCACAACAAGATTGTTAATTAATTCTTTCTCATTGCACAATACCCTGTCTAGGATCGCCTGTTCTCTAGTTGGTTCCTCAACATATTGGTCTAGAAAACCATCACGTACACACTCCAGGAATTCCTCCCCCACAGTATTATTGCTAATTTGGTTTGACCAATCTATATGTATTTTCTGACTTGGAGGCAAGGGTTCCTGCAGCTGAGTCAGAATTACATGAACCCCATTTTACCTAAATGATTATAGTCCAAATGGGTGCTTGATGACCTGTCATTGCCTTGCATTGACTGCAAGGTGCGAGCGAGTGTGCCTTCAGGTGGCCATTTTGAGTATGATGGCCTTTGACCCCTTTTTTTGCATTTGCGTTATAACTGGAACAGGAGGAGGGGAGAATAACATTTTTTGAACACAAATATACTAAGTTATTGTTGACTGTTTGTTTTCTTAGGGGAAGGAAGTGGAGGATGTTGTGTGCTGCAAAAATACCAGCTCACAGTGATGTTATGTAAGTTGGGCATGTTCTTAGAAAAGGGAAGGTTGAGAAGTGATGTGCTTTGTGTTTTTAGAATTCTAAAGGTACTAGATAATGTGGGACCATGACGAGCTATTTCACCTTGTTCAGAACAGTAGAACCAGAGGACACAGCCAGCGTTTGAATGGGAGTAAATTCAAAACAAATTCAAGGAAACAATATTTCAGTGAGTGAGTGGTCAATATTTGGACTAGGCTCCCTCGGGTGAAAACAGTTGATATTGATTCATTCAAATGTAAATTAGATAGATTTCTTTCAGAAAATAATATTTTGGGATACAGTATATGAGCAATTTAAGACATGACATGTGGTAAGTGTAGCATGCTTGGAAGGAACAGGTGACCTTGCGTTATGTCTGGGTCTGTTGTAGACTAATTGATAAGAGATTGATTGCTATGATTAGTCAACAATTCCATTATCGCAGTATCTAGCGTCTACCAGCATAGAAGAAGGCGAACTAGATGGATTTTGGTCTTCTCTTGTCTAGCAATTCCTATGTTTCTACATTACAGAAATGTATTCCGGTTTTTAAGCAAAAGCAGCCTTTGTAAATTACAAAGCTGTTTCTGCTGAAGATTCGGAAGTCCATTTTAACCAACTTTAATGATTGTGTGAGATTTTAAAAGTAATTAAGTTTTATATGAATAGAAGTCTCAGTAGGGTGTTATTGATGGAATAAGCTTTTAAAATAAGAAATTTGCTCAGCTGGCATAAAATATACCTGAGATCGCCTTTGCTGGGCCTAATCTATGTTCTTCTTACCCTTTTCAAACATGAATCACTTGAACCTGGGCTGTGACCAGGGTTGAATAAGTTAACAGTCCTTATCAGGTTGAGCCAGTTGTGGGGGAATGAGAGACTTAGCTTGCAATCAAACTCCTATCAGTGGACAGTTATTTTCAGCATCCAGCCTTCCCTGTGTAGACAGCTCCTGAACTCAGAATCTACTTTCAATATGAATTTACAGCTGGGTCATAAATACATAACTACAAAGGATCACTTGCACATCCACGTTCACAAGTCTGACAAGCTGTGAGAAGGGTGACTTTTGCTCTTGAATTTCAGATATAACCGCTGCATAAGATTTTTTAACTTTGACCATTAAGTTAAAACATTTGCAACACTCTTTACCTCCAGGCTGATCTGGGTTGTGAAGCAGGGTATTTGCATCAGGCTGCTTTAGATAAGTTCCTGGAATTTTTAAGGGTTTTTTTCTAACAAATTACAATATTTAAGCTAATCATGTTTGCAAGTTATCTCATCTAGAGTAGTCCTCCATTATCGATGGAACGACTCATCAAGGGGAATCTTCTCAGAACATCATTTGTCATTTCTGTCACTACGATTGGCCCATTTTTAAACAGATTGTGAAGCATCTGTGTTTTGCCCTATACTCAAACTGGTAAAATGTAACAAACCATGCAGCAGTGATGCATGATATAATGGAGGAAAAACCCCTGGATGTCTCCTAACTGGACCGATGACACTAACAGCTGTGATGAGATGTCGAGGCCCTCAAGGGCATCTTCTTGCCTTGTGTTTCCTCAAATGGAAGAGAATATAGGCTCCTTGTTCAACAGAACTGTAATTAGGGTGATTTGGAAAATATTTTTTCTGAAGAAAACATAATAATAAACTACCTGTATCTACTACCACCGTGCTAAATGGGATGGATTCAGAACAGATCTAGCAGCTCAAAACTGGGCATCCATGAGACGCTGTGGGCCATCTGCAGCAGCAGAATTGTATTCCAGCATAATCTGTGACCTCATGGCCCGGCATATTCCTCACTCTACCATTACCAACAAGCCATGGGATCAATCCTGGTTCAATGAGGAGTGTAGAACAGCATGCCAGGAGCAGCACCATACGTACCTAAAAATGAGGTGCCAACCTGGTGAAGCTACAACTCAGGACTACATGCATGCTAAACAGCAGAAGCAACATGCTATAGACAGAGCTAAGCGATTCCACAACCAACGGATCAGATCAAAGCTCTGCAGTCCTGCCACATCCAGTTGTGAATGGTGGTGAACAATTAACTAACGGGAGGAGGAGGCTCTGTAAACATCCCCATCCCCATCCTCAATGATGGCGGAGTCCAGCACATGAGTGCAAAAGACAAGGCTGAAGCATTTGCAACCATCTTCAGCCAGAAGTGCCGAGTGGATGATCCATCTCTGCCTCCTCCCGATATCCCCACCATCACAGAAGCCAGTCTTCAGCCAATTCGATTCACTCCACTTGATATCAAAAAACGGCTGTGTGCACTGGATACAGCAAAGGCGATGGGCCCCGACAACATCCTGGCTGTAGTGCTGAAGACTTGTTCTCCAGAACTAGCTGCACCTCAAGCCAAGCTGTACCAGTACAGCTACAACACTGGCATCTACCCAACAATGTGGAAAATTGCCCAGGTATGTCCTGTCCACAAAAAGCAGGACAAATCCAATCCAGCCAATTACCGCCCCATCAGTCTACTCTCAATCATCAGCAAAGTAATGGAAAGTGTCGTCGACAGCGCTATCAAACGGCACTTACTCACCAATAAACTGTTCATTGATGCTCAGTTTGGGTTCCACCAGGACCACTCGGCTCCAGACCTCATTACAGCCTTGGTCCAAACATGGACAAAAAGAGCTGAATTCCAGAGGTGAGGTGAGGTGAGAGTGACTGCCCTTGACATCAAGGCAGCATTTGACCGAGTGTGGCACGAAGGAGTCCTAGTAAAATTGAAGTCAATGGGAATCAGGGGAAAACTCTCCAGTGGCTGGAGTCATACCTAGCACAAAGGAAGATGTTAGTGGTTATTGGAGGCCAGTCATCTCAGCCCCAGGGCATTGCTGCAGAAGTTCCTCAGGGCAGTGTCCTAGGTGCAACCAGCTTAAGCTGCTTCATCAATGACCTTCCCTCCATTATAAGGTCAGAAATGAGGATGTTTGCTGATGATTGCACAGTGTTCAGTTCCATTCGCAACCCCTCAAATAATGAAGCAGTCCGAGCCCGCAAGCAGCAAGACCTGGACAACATCCGGCTTGGGCTGATAAGTGGCAAGTAACATTTGCGCCAGACAAGTGCCAGACAATGACCATCTCCAACAAGAGAGAGTCTAACCAGCTCCACCTTGACATTCAATGGCATTACCATCGCTAAATCCCCCACCATCAACATCCTGGTGGTCACCATTGACCAGAAACTTAACTGGACCAGCCATATAAATACAGGCTACAAGAGCAGGTCAGAGGCTGAGTATTCTGCGGCGAGTGACTCACCTCCTGACTCCCCAAAGCCTTTTCACCATCTACAAGGCACAAGTCAGGAGTGTGATGGAATACTCTCCACTTGCCTGGATGAGTGCAACTCAAGAAGCTCGACACCATCCAGGACAAAGCAGCCCGCTTGATTGGCACCCCATCCACCACCCTAAACATTCACTCCCTTCACCACCGGCACACAGTGGCTAGAGTGTGTACCATCCACAGGATGCACTGCAGCAACTCGCCAAGGCTTCTTCGACAGCACCTCCCAAACCTGCGACCTCTACCACCTAGAAAGACAAGAGTAGCAGGTACATGGGAACAACACCACCTGCACGTTCCCCTCCAAGTCACACGCCATCCCGACTTGGAAATATATCGCCGTTCCTTCACCGTCGCCGGGTCAAAATCCTGGAACTCCCTTCCTAACAGCACTGTGGGAGAACCTTCACCACACGGACTGCAGCGTTTCAAGAAGGCGGCTCACCACCACCTTCTCAAGGGCAACTGGGATGGGCAATAAATGCCGGCCTCGCCAGCGACGCCCACATCCCATGAACGAATTTTTTAAAAATCTAAAGCTGAGTACAGTCACAGCTAGTGTATAAGAGGCACTTTGCTGAATGTTTAAGTCCTCTTTTATTCAGACTAATACACTAGTGAAATTCATGGTCCAGAGTTTAGAATACTCTTTATTCCTAATAAGATAGAAACCACTTAAGTGGTTTGTTTTATAGAGATGACCCACTGGAAACCAATTCCCTTACTGCATTCCTCTGGACCTAACTGTTGGATGGCCAACCCCTGTCTATCTGATTAGGTGGGACAACTGCCGTTGAATCTGGATAAAATTTTGTACTTTTTTAAAACTCTGTTTGCATGATGGTAGAGAAATTTCAGGTTAAATTCCCAATATGCTTTATATGACTCTTCACCAGTTTCCATGACTACATCTGTTGGTACAATTGCTGTACCTGACAGCCAACTAAAATACCAGTAGGCTTTATATATTGCTGAGTCAGGGAGGTGTGCAAACAGAATATTATGAGCTGTGACCTCTCTTAGGCAGGATGGTCAATTAATTGGACATGGTGTACTGATTAAATGTCTAGTAATATATTTCCTGTTCCTATAACTTATTCTTGGTACTTCTTCTAAGTTTCTCAAATTTCCTATTCCCATACCTTCCCATTCCTTATACTTCCTCCAGAGTTGCTTTCCTTTTATCAGCTGGATCTTTAACATGTCCTGACGGTAGTGCTTACGGTTCAACGTTCTTGTTGTTAATTGTATCATGGGATTTATATCAATTTGTGTTAATTGTATTCAGGTGGTGTGTTCAATTGGGAACTCTCGTATCCTTTTTACACAGAGCATTTCTGGGGTATGGTGTGTGTGTGTAAAAGGGATCTCTGTGAATAAAGGCTTTGGAAGCAACTGGAGACCAGGATCTAGTGTTCTATCCTTCAGCACTTGGCTATCCGATTTATAATACTTGTCTCCAAAGAAGTCTCTGGTACAATGAGATGTGTAATGGCTGTCATCAACGCACAGGGTAACTATTTATCAGCTGATGATATGTTTGCTATTTTCCTTAAGCTATTGTATCAACAGCTTGCCATCTTTGTGGCTCGAGCCTGTAATATATATCCGCTATCCTTCCTGCTTAACCTGCGCCGTAAAAGAAAAATCCCATGGAACTTCCAGCACATGATGATGTTTTCAGGTATGTCAATTGTACCTGGTTGGTGATGCCTTGCTCTGAATATTACAGTTCATATTTTGTCTGGTAATGCCTCTGTGAAGTGCCTTATGATATTTTTCTATGTTAAAGGCGCTATATAAATGCTGGTTGCTGTCATTGCCCAGTACAATAGAAAATGCTTGTTGTGATCATGAAGATATAAGGCTCAAATTCTGGTTGTCAAAACTAAATTTGGCCTTGTGTGCATTTTTTCCTTTGGTTGTTCTGATCGGTTTGATGCTAGACTCCTGTCATGACCTACGCATTGTTCTGCAATGACAGGCAGTTCAAACACCTGATAAATCTTAATGTTTTTCTCTCCTCATCCTTTCTTATTTTATTAAATTCATTTAATGCTATTGATTTAGTCCCATTCATTTAGCTCCCAACAGGCACTATGAGCAGAAAGTTAACTGACTCCATCCTTTCCATCCCTCCTATTTCCTTTCCTGTGGTTTTTTTTGGGCATATGTGTCAATCTGACTGCTTCCTGCAGTCTCTAAACATATCTGGAACCTTCCCACCCTCTTCCGGAAAGAGCTGTAGCTGTGTTCTGAATATGTACTTTCCAAAGAAGACAATGATAGTGTGTGTGCGCACAGATACTGAAATGTGTATTTATCTGGTGGGATGGAAGTGACACCTAAGGTTTTTAACATGAAGCTTCCATCAAGGCAGCTGTTTACAAGATACACAGTACATGCAGTACTGCTTTGTCCAGAATGTTGTAGAGCTTCGAGTGGACTGCAGTCACTTCAGTGCTTTTCCATTGAGTGCACACTCCCATTCCTTTTCCTCCCAGAATGTATTACCTCATACTTCTCCACATTAAAACACATCTGCCACCTTTCAGCCTAATCCGCTAATCAATCTATGACCATTTCACAATAGGACACACCACTAATTGTGTTGTAACATCTATTTGGTAGAAAATGGAAGAACATAAATGAAAAAATAAATGCTCCCTTATCCTAGAGGCAGCCAGTGCCCCTACAGCAAACGCTGGTTACCATAAGACAAAAGTCCTGCTTGATGAGCATCCAAATCTTGAAATCTTAACTTTTCAACATTGAGTGCAGATTTGGGCAGCATAGGATTTTTCACATCAAGTTACATTGAAACTACAGCACAGAAACAGGCCATTTGGTCCAACTGGTCTATGCTGGCGTTTATGCTCCACACAAGCCTCCTCCCTCTACTTCATCCAATCCTATCAGGATACTCTTCCATTCCTTTCTCCCTCATGTGGTTATCTAGCATCCTCTTAAATGCATGCTATTTTCCTCAACTACTCCTTGTGGTAGCGCATTCCATATTCTTACCACTCTTTGGGTAAAGAGGCTTCCCCTGATTTACCTATTGGATTTATTAGCCACTCTTTTATATTTATGACTTCTAGTTTTGGACTCCCTCACAAGTGGAAACATTTTCTCTACATCTACCCTATCGTTATCTTAAAGACCTCTATCAGGTCACCCCTCAGCCTTCTCTTTTCTAGAGAAAAGAGCATCAGCCTGTTCAGCCTTTCCTGATAAGGATATCCTCTCAAACCAGGTATCATCCTTGTGAATCTCTCTTGCATCCTCTCCAATGCCTCTATATCCTTTCTATAATATGGAGACCAGATCTGTGCACAATACTCCAAGTTTAGTCTAACCAAGGTTCTATACAAGTCTAACATAACTTCCTTGCTTTTCATTTCTATCCCTCTAGAAATGAACCCTAGTGTTAGATTTGCCTTTTTTTATGGCGTTATTTACTTGCGCTGCTACTTTGTGATTTGTGTACCCCTAGATCCCTTTGCTCCTCTATCCCGTTTAGACTCTTATTATCCAAGCAGTATGTGGCCTCCTTATTCTTCCTACGAAAATGCACCACCTCACACTTATCTATATTGAAATTCATTTGCCAATTACGTGCCCACTCTAAGTTTATTAATGTCCTTCTTGCATTTTGGCGCATTCTTCCTTTGTATTAACTACACCGCCCCCCCCCCCCCAATTTGGAGTCATCCACAAATTTTGAAATTGTACTTCCGATTTCCTAATCCAAATTGTTAATTTAAATTATGAACAATAGTGGTCCCAGCACTGATCCCTGTGGAACACCACTTCCCACTTTTTGCCACCCCTACTCTCTTTTCTGTTTTGTAGCCAAATTGCTATCCATTCTGCTACCTGTTCCCTGACTCCACATTTTGACTGTTCTCTGAGTACCTGCTGTGACTTGCTGAGGGAAACAATGAACTGCTGATCGAATCGCAATATATGGGTTGGAAGCTAAGTTAACATGCACCTGTCACTTGGACTGAATTTAGACAGATGCTTGTGTGAACCCTGGCAGATGGTGCTGTATTCAGATCATCCCCATCTGAATAGAATACAATCTGTGATATAAATGGGACCCATTTGTCTCAATGAGGTACAATGGGCCATGTAATCATGGTTGTTAAGAGGCTAAGAGATTGTCATTTTCAGGTTTTGTGATCTGCCTGGAACCACCTGCACAGTGACTGGCTGTGTTGTGATGCCAAGGCACAAAATACTTGTGCCTGTGCCCTGGAGTTTGCGGGTGAAGTACTGCGTTAATGTTCTTTTCCCAATTGACTGGAGGGCACAGATTTAAACTTCTATTACTTTAATGTAATTTCTACAGTGGGATGCCCAAAACTCTACATTGTACTCTGACTATTGCCTAACCATTTCCTTATACAAATATGTCATTACCTCTTTGTCCCTATTTATAAAGGGACACAGGTCCATGGCTTTATATCTTGGCATTCACACTCTGAAGCCTCCTTCTTCCTGCTACCAGTCAGAGCAGTACTCTGAGCCATGCACTAAGGGGTGTGGGGTGACAGAAAGGATGGAAAATCAGCTGCGGACAAACATCAATGCCCTCTCTTCACTGACCAGAGAGCGTCAATGGCAAAAGCCTGCATTCCCCTGCTCATCCACTCCTCAGTGAGGATACACTGGCTTTGAGATTACAAAGGAGAGAAAATAGCAATCAAATGCACTTTGTTTAATTTTAATAAAGATAATGTGATTCCTTCTTTTGTGCTGTTCAAGATGAAGGTTATTTGTGCTGGGGAATTGAACGTTTCCCATTTTAAACACCAAGCACCAGCATCAAACACTCCCCCATCAGGTATGGCAAGGCTAGATGCAGAGTAATGCTCCCTCTGCACTGCCCCAACAATGCCCCTCAATCTCAACCTAGGAATAGCCACCCATGTTGCACCAGTGACATTTTTTCTGTTTCCCACACCAGCCAACCTATGGCCTCTGAGTGAGACGAACAACTGTTCATGTTCCAATTAGGGGCAGTTTTATACAGTAGGCTGATGCCCACTAGTAACTGGGTGTAGACTGCACAAATTCATTTCACATTTGCTGCATACAGAGAATGTCATTGCTTATGACACAAATAGGGTTTCTGCATTGAAACAATTCAAATCGCCGATTATGTTGAAATTCAGATTTTTGTTATTTTTAATAGGAAGGGGTAGATGACACAACTAGTGAGAGTGAAATAAACTTCTTGCTTGGAGGTTATTAATATCTTTACTGAAATCTCACATTTTCTCCATGGTCTGGAATGAGTTATCTAACTGCACATGAAAAGTCCCAATGAGAAATCTAGGGCCTGAGTCTTGTCTCTGTTGCGACCAATACTGAATAGCTTGTAGAGAACTGCACCAAAACTGCTATTTGGAAAGCCATTGATTTTTATCTGAAACTCTAGACATTTAAAAACTTTAATCTCCTAATATGAACTCTTCTGCACAATTATAACTGCCATTCCCAATAACTGTCTAGCCAACTCCATCTGGGTTTTCAGGCTGGTTCTGAAAGAAGGAAATGTCTGGTTTCCAGTCCTCGTTTGCCAACCAGTAATAAAGACATCAGCAGTTCTCTCATTCTACTGTGTTGTCTCCTATGCAGTGTGTACAGACCTGTTCATGAACAGTGGTTATCTTCAATGTTTATTGAACTTCTACAAACAAAATACACTGCCTGAAAGGGTGGTGGAAGCAGCTTCAATAGTAACTTTCAAAAGGCAATTGGATAATTACTTGAAGGGGAGAAAATTACAGGACTAGAGGGGAAAAGAGCAGGGGAGTGGGACTAATTGGATAGTTCTTTCAAAGAGCAGGCACGACAAGCTGAATGGCCGCCTTCTGTGCTGTATCATTCTATGAAAACAGACTGAGGATACCGAGCAAGTAAATAGAAGTGCAGTCTTTTTTTTAAAAAAGTTGTTTAAAGTTAATTTTTTCCCCCCATATTTTAATATATTCTGTTGCCTTTTTGGTTCTTCATTTCTCAGATGAGTGTAGTCTGATGATTTGCTCCTGTGCTTTTTGCAGTGCTGATGTGGAGCTGTTACTTGAGTGGCTTGCCCTCAGTAGATTTTCCTTGTTTCCCCGAAGGCAGTGTCTAACTTTGACATGACACAAACCAACTGGGAAGTCAGAATGGAATTTGCTGCTTAGTGAAATTAAAAGAAGAAAACTGCAAATGCTAACAATCTGAAACACAAAGAGAAAATACTGGAAATGCTCAAAAAGGTAGTGAGCATCTGTAAAGAGAACAGACAGATTAACACTTCAGGTACAATCCTTCAGTTGTGACAAAATAACAACAACAGCTTGCATTTATATAGTGCTTTTAACGTAGTAAAATGTCCCAAGGCGCTTCACAGGAGCGTAATCAAACAGAATTTGACTCCGAGCCACTTAAGGCGATAGTAGGACATGTGACCAAAAGCTTGGTCAAGCAGGTAGGTTTTAAGGAGCGTCGTAAAAGACGGGAGAGAGGCAAAGAGGTTTAGAGAGGGAATTCCAGTGCTTAGGATCTAGCCAGCTGAAGGCACGGCCACCAATGGTGGACCGATTAAAATCGGGGATGAGCAAGAGGCCAGAATTGGAGGAGGGCAGAGATCTCGGAGGGTTGTAAGGCTGGTGGAGGCTACAGAGATGGGGCGGGGTGAGGCCATGAATGGAATTGTAAACAAGGATGGAATTGTAAACAAGGATGAGAATTTTTTTTAAATCGAGGCGTTCCCGTACCGGGAGCCAACGTAGGTCAGCAAGTACAGGGGTGATGAGTGAATGGGACTTAGTGCAAGTTAGGATACAGGCAGCAGAGTTTTGGATGAGCTCAAGTTTATAGAGGGTGGAAGATGGGAAGTCGACCAGGAGAGCATTGGAATAGTCAAGACTAGAGGTAACAAAGGCATGGATAAGGGTTTCAGCAGCTGATGAGTTGAGGCTGGGGCGGAGTCGGGTGATGTTACGAAGATGGATGTAGGCGGTCTTGGTGATGGAACAGATATGGGCTTGGAAGCTAATTTCAGGGTGAAGTAGGAACGGTCTATGTTCCTGCGAATGGTATAGTTCAGCCTCAGACAGTGGCCAGGGAGAGGGATGAAGTCACCACAATGTGCACAGAAGGAGGACACTTACCTTCTTCACCTTCCTCCTGATAACAGCAAGTAAACAGAAGTCCAGTCTGTTTTTAAAAATAAGTTGTTGAAGTTTATTTCATTTCCCTTTATATTTTGTTCTGCTTCTCCTTTTGATTCTCCATTCCCCAGATGAAAGTGTAGTCTGGTGAATTGTAATCTTATTTTTAATTTGCAGCCATGTATGAAGGGCCTGGGTTGATTGCATTGATTCAGTTAGTAACCTCCCTCTGTGTAGCTTGAATCTGTGCTTTTACTGTGGCCTTCAGCCTCTCCTTTGGTACACCACCTGCAGCAGGACCCCCACTCTTCAGCATCAAAGGGATCACTGTTATCCACATATTGCAGCTGTGCCATTGTGAAGAATTAGCCCCCTTTTTTTTCCCACCATCACAACTTACCCTTGATGGTGAGCTGCAGCCCTTTAAGACCTACTGACTCGCCAAATTTTGCACACTCTAACCAAATGTGCTATAATCCAAGCACTCTGAGCAAGCTTTTCACGTGCCTGTAACCTACTCAAATTAAGGGAAGAGTATTTGGCTCCTTTTGGCATTTACCTTTTTTTAAAAAATATATTTTGGCTTTTTGAAAAATTATTTTCTGACCACTGAATAAACCTGAACCAGCATTGGATAACCAAGAATCTGGCACATTCTCATTCCACTCAGCAGCATGGATCCCTTTGATTGGATGCATGCCCTGTCAATAGATGAGTAAGGACCCCACCTGCAAACTAACCATCAGAGAGAATGCCTATCTGCCTTTACACACTAGATTTAACAGAGTTGCGGTGCATGCCTGCCACTTCTTCTCTTTCCCCCCCCCTCCCCCTCCCCTCTTCCATACCCGATGAGATTGCCAAGAGGGGGATACATACTCCTCTCTCTAGATAGTGAATCCCCATTCGTAATCAAACATTTATATCCCCTTCCCAACCCCTACAAACTCACTCACTCACTCACTCACTCCTGACCTTTGTGTCTGATACCCTAGGCATAGATGCCTACCTGCCAGCTACCTTTGGTTTGTTAAAATGCACAGAGGGATACTGTTTTACCTCCCTACATGTGTGAGAAATTTGAAGGGAAATTGTAGTCATTTATTCTGGAATGTTCTGAATTCATGCCAAATTGGGACCACTTCTGGTTTTCAGTTCAGCTCATCACATATCTTTATGACTGAGCTGGCTTGAGTTTTGATGGCTGGAAATCACTCTGACTTGTCAGCCGTTGCTTAAGCAGCCAGAACAAAATAGTAAAACCCAGTTAGGGTATGTGTTGGCTGTGAGCATCTGTGACTAACAAGGATTTGACGCTTCCACTTATATTTCTAGTCATTTCCAAATTGAATTATTTGCTGCTGTTCCTGCATGTATATGTGTCTGCGTATTAATCTAATAACTAGACCCTTTGTTCCCCAAGGCCTGCGAGGTGCCATTGCCTTTGCCCTGGCAATCCGAGACACCGACTCGAAACCCAAACAGATGATGTTCACCACAACCCTGCTGATTGTGTTTTTCACTGTCTGGGTGTTTGGAGGGGGCACCACTCAGATGCTCACGTGGCTTCGTATCAGGTTAGTGATCACTGGAGAGAGCAAAATGTTTCCAGGATTTGGGAAAGCCTTAAATGAATCAGGGCATTGGTTCTGAAAACCTTCAAGAACTAATCACTACAATTTTCTGCAATTTAAGGAAGCAGCGTGCCTTAATTTCATATTGCTACTGGCAGAATTACTAATATTAAACAGCCAAACGAACGATATTCCTACTGCCCTGCCAGGGTTGCCATTTTAAACATATGGTGCCATTCCGTAATTTCAAATAGGGGGCCAACTATACATCCTGCAGATTGTGCCACCCATCTGTAGTCTGACCCTATTCCACAGGTGGCCTGTGTGATGGTGACTTTTTTCTGGTCAGCTGGGTGTCTGACACAAGTGGAAACCCATCAGTATGTTTGACGGTCTCCTCGCCAAGTTGCTGAGACATTTACACAGGTGGAGTTTCTGGTTAAACAACATGGATTGCATGCTCTCTTCTGATGGGGACAAATTCCATTTACGAGCAAGCTTAGGCATAAGTTGGCAAGAACTAAGGTTTAGGGATCCATAATCAGCCCCGGCGAGCAGGAAAACAGTGCTCCGGCCTCTGAATACTGGGTTGATATCTAGCAGGGTACTCGTGTCCGACGAGAGTGGAGTGGCGACCCTCCCCCATTGTATCTAGCCGGTCCTCCCGGCAGTGGGTTGAGTCACGTTAATGACCTGTCCACGTAAAAAGGGAAACATTACAGAAACAACCCAGAGCACGATCTGCTGGATGCAAAAAAAAAAAAGCAGTGGAAGAAATGGGTAGCCTCATGTGCTACGAGGCACCGAAGGGAAAAAAGAGAACTGTTAATCAGGGACACTGCTGGACTTTATTCAGCTAGAACCGTGCTGCTTACCAACACAGAGCATTCTTGATGCTTGTCCAATCAGCACCACCATTGGCTTGCAGAATTACCTGGAACCATGTGGCAGGAATCCCAACTCTTGGTGACAGACTGGTTAATGAATCATTAGTGGCCTGGAATGCAGCAGACCTCCCAGGCTCGAGTATTGGTTTACTAACTCTGCCACCGAGCTTTGACTTGGTTCCAATGTTCCATTGCCAGGCATCTTGGAGCCACCTTGACTTCAAAAGGGATTGGCCTTATCTCAATACCCTTCATTAACCCTCCTGGCCTCATGATGCACTGCATCACAATTTATCTCTGTATCAGCTCTCGACTGCTCCCTAAAGGCTTCAAATACCACTTCAGAGGCCTTCTGCTTTCACCTGACATCTCCTTACCTTTGCAATTATCTTTTAATAGGACCCTCTTTGGTGGATGAGCAGCTAGTAGGCTCTCACTTCCACTTGTTTGTGACTTCAGCTGCAGAAGCAAGGAGATAATTAGCCATGTCATCTACATTCGAGTCCACTTTATCAACAGTCACACAAACCCAGTCACAGGCAATATGATTGATGATATCCTTGTGGCTGAGTATTTTGGTCCGAGCACTTGGGAGTCTGACTTGGGAGTCATCCTTTGTCGCAAGACCAACATCTTGCCCAAGACTGCTAAGAGTTGTCCTCTTGAAAAAGAAGGGAACCGCTGAGTGGTCTGAGGTATCCCAGTGATGTCGAACAATGCAATTGAAAAGCCGAGAATGTGCCATGCCCATACCGATGCCATATAATCGGTGAACCTTGAAAAGGAAGCAGGAGAACCACTGCTAGAGAGATTTGCACTATCCTCGAAGTTCCAGATCTGACATTCTAATCATCTATAGCTGCTCTACAAGACCAACCAGAAACATACCTACAATCTTGAGATCCCACATGATGAGCTCGCTATCACATCAGTCACTTCAATTGATCTGGAGGATATGGCCAGATTAGAAGTGTGCTATGGAAACTAAGGAAAACAGTAGTTCTTCTTACAAAGTACCCTCCAGAAAGATCAGGGCACAGTGCAGACCATTGCAGATTCCTCGCAGGAGAAATGAGCTTTTAAGTTACCATGAGAGTTGAGACAATGCCATAAAGAACAAAAAAAAACAAAGTTCAAATTACAGCCTTAAATTACAGCCTTACATTCACACGCTATTGTTTCTTTTAATGCATAGATATCAACCACATAAAATGAAAACAATGGCTATAACAATTAAAAGTAGCTCAAATTAAATTTATAGGCTGTGATATCACTGCTGCACAATAATATGGCCATGTGATCACAGAAGGGTGTAAACAGGGAATTATTTTTTTAGTTCTAACACAATTAAGGAGAAAGTAATAGGTGGGAGGCATGACTATAAGGAAATAATAATCTTACTACATTTTGTGTGGCACATTGAACAACGAGAACAAAGCTTGAGTGCTCTATTGTATCTTAACTCTGGAATGAGATCATTTTTCTCTGTAGTCATTGCCATCCACCCAAAATAAAGGTCAATCGGTTTGTATTGGACTAATCGGTGCAACATTGTTTGTACACAATTAACTTCTGCTTGTTGTATTGCAAAGAACATTGGAAAATGTCAAATCAAAAGCTGTTACAGTATTTATAGAATCATACAATGTTACAGCACAGAAACAGGCCAATCAGGCTGTTAAGTCTGCACTGATGTTTTTCTCCACAGAAGCCCACTACTCCAGTCCCACTCACCTACTTGCTCCCCTTGAATCTTCTTTCGTTTTTTCAAGCAACTATAAAATTCCCTTTTAAAAGAATTTATGGGCTTTGCTTCAGCAATGGTTTGTGACAGGACATTCCATGTTCTAATCATTCTCAGTGCAAAGAAATTTCTTCTAACTTCCACTTTCAATTCTTCCTGTGATTATCATGAATATGCGCCCTTTTCGTTACTGTTTTGCCGAACACTGGATTACATAGAAACTACAGCACAGAGAAAAGCCATTCAGCCAAACCAGTCCATGTTTGTATTTATGCTTCACATGAGTGGTAATCCTAATTAAGGTGTCCACCCTGTTCCTTTATTCCTTAATTGTCCTTTCCATCAATCACCTATCTAACCTATTAAAAGTTGACATGGTCCCTTAAGCACAGCACATTTAAGAAAATGCAATTGAGGAAACTTTTCTCTTTTTAATGTAGCAGAACCTGATACCATGAAAAAGCATTCAAAGAAATACAAAATACAGTGCAGGTTTCAATAAGGAGCAATAAAATAAATTGCCATAGAACACCAGAAATAGTGACTTCGGGTCCTGCCTGAAATTTCGGGCATAAATTTACGCCCATTAAGAACTAGTATAAATGCAGGAAACTCACGTTCTCTGGACTTTTGCATGGGGGTAGGGCTATGTTAATGAACTAAGTGTGGTTTCAGCAGATGTAACTCGGAAGCGATGCAAATGATCAAGGAAATTTGCACGTAGCGAGGTTCTGGCATAAAACTGGTGTAAGTCATTTACGCGCAAATTTCCTCAGAAAAACCTGGCACCATGCAGCTCTTATGCCATTGCTGCGCTGAAAATAATAAGGAAATTCCAGGCCAATCTATCACTATTTACTTTATCATAACTCTTCATAATCTCGTTTTAATTATTCATTTGTGATTTTGCTGGTTTATAAATATGACACATTGCATGTGTGACACTTTGAGGTTCTGTTACATGTTAGAAGATAGAATTGGTGAGAAGTGACTTCTGGTTTGCTGGAGAATGTTGTAATGTTAGCTGCTAACTTGGCCTATTACTTTAAGGCCACTGCTCAGCTGCTCTCTAAATAAGCACAACTGGAATTTGGTAAGAGGTTAATTATTGTTGTAGGAAGTTTCTCCAGATTGGCATCTCCTTGGGTTCTCTCCTTGGGAAGAGGCCAGATTTTCTCAATGTCAGAAATACAAGCAGGAAGTGACTAGCTTTATTTCTCTTTGTGTATACTTTTTTTAAAGGATGTTCAATGATTCATTGATGTTTTATTCAATATGTTGACATTTGAAGTGTGATGGATACTCTCAAAGCTTTTTTATTTTATGATTATAAAATAGAGTAGTATTTCTCTGAAAAAAGCCTCTCTTCTTGCTGTAAGTTAATCCTATTATACCCCATTATGGTGCAGCACTATCTTGTAAAACATACTTCTTCCTATCATATGACAAAGAGCTATATTGTTATAACTTGGTGACCTTAATAGTACTTAATAGAATGGTCCCCGTGGATTGGAAGGTAGCAAATGTAACTCCACTATTCAAGAAAAGAGGGTGAGAGAAAACAGGGAACTATAGGCCAGTTAGCCTGACATCAGTAGTAGGGAAAATGCTAGAATCTATTATTAGGGACGTGGTAACAGGGCACTTAGAAAATCATAATATGATTAGGCAGAGTCAACACAGTTTTATGAAAGGGAAATAGTGTTTGACAAATCTATTAGAGTTTTTTGAGGGTGTAACTAGCAGGGTAGATAAGGGGGAACCAGTGGATGTAATTTATTTGCGTTTTCAAAAGGCATTCGATAAGGTGCAACACAAGGTTGTTACATAAGATTAGAGCTCATGGGATTAGTGGTAATATATTAGCATGGATTGAGGATTGGTTAACGGACAGAAAACAGAGAGTAAGAATAAATGGGTCATTTCGGATTGGCAGGTTGTAACTAGTGGGGTGCCGCAAGGATCACTGCTTGGGCCTCAGCTATTTACAATCTATATTAGTGACTTAGACGAAGAGACCAAGTTTAATGTATCCAAGTGTGCTGACAATACAAAGCTAGGTGGGAAAGTAAGCTGTGAGGAGGACACAAAGAGGCTGCAAAAGGATATAGACAGGTTAAGTGATTGGGAAAGAAGGTGGCAGATGGAGTATAATGTGGGGAAATGTGAAATTATCCACTTTGGTAGAAAGAATAGAAAAGCAGAATATTTTTTAAAAGGTGAGAGACTATTAAACATTGTTATTCAGAAGGGTTTGGGTGTCCTTGTAAAAAAATTTTAAAATGTTAATATGCAGGTACAGCAAGCAATTAGGAAAGCAAATGGTATGTTGGCCTTTATTGCAAGGGGGTTGGAGTACAAGAGTGAGGAAGTCTTGCTGCAATTGTACAGGGCTTTGATGAGATCACACCTGGGGGTACTGTGTGCAGTTTTTGTCTCCTTACCTAAGGAAGGATATACTTGCCTTGGAGGTGGTGCAATGATGGTTCACTAGATTGATTCCTGGGATGAGAGGGTTATCCTATGTGGAGAGATTGAGTAGAATGGGCCTATATTCTCTGGAGTTTAGAAGAATGAGAGGTGATCTAATTGAAACATATAATATTCTTAGAGGGCTTTACAGGGTAGATGCTGAGAAGGTGTTTCCCCTGGCTGGAGAGTTTAGAACTAGGGGTCGTAGTCTCAGGATAAAGGGTCGGCCATTCAGACAGAGATGAGGAAAAACTTCTTCACTCAGAGGGTAGTGAATCAGTGGAATTCTTTACCCCAGAGGGCTGTGGATGCTCAGTCATTGAATATATTCAAAATTGAGATCATTAGATTTTTGGACACTAAGGAATCAAGGGTCATGGGGTGTTGAGGTAGAAGATCAGCCATGAATGGTGGAGCAGGCTCAAGGGGTCGCATGGCACACTCCTGCTCCTATTTCTTATGTTCTTAGTACTTAATAGTACAATAGCTGACTTTCAGATGAGACATTAAACTGAGGCCCCGTCTGCCCTCTCGGGTGGACGTCAAAGATCCCATGGCTCTATTTCAAAGATCAGTAGGGGAGTTCTTCCCAGTGTCCTGGCCAACATTTATGCTTGGCAAATGGGTGATTGTGTTACAGTAACTTCTATTCCCTCAAGGTCAGTGAACAGCCTAACTCTGCGGAAATTTTATTTTCTTTCCTCCTTGACTTTTGGGTAAATCAATTCCATCCACGAGTCAGTGAGGGCCGGTCCTAATGGAAACCTAAATCAAGTGACGTGTCATCTTTTTGTTAGTTGTTGAAAGATGAAAGAGAAAATGTAACAAGTCACACTGCCCCTCCTACATGATAGTCTTGAAGGGATTCATTTTTTAATGAGTGACTTCATGCAGTTAGCTATTTATAAGAAGAAAAATAGGAGTCGGGAACTTTCTAAGATGTACAGTTTTTGACAACATTTATTTTCCCGTACAGATTGTGTACAAATCCATACTTCAGCCTTCACCTGCTGTCCCTAATCCATCTACACTGAATAAAGAAGCTGAAGAAAAAAGACTGTAATTTATGTTAACATGTCTGTTGAAAATGTCCTAAAGTAATTCACAGACAATTACTTTAAAGTGACTGTTGTTATGCAGGCAGACACTGCGCAGCAAGATCCCACAATGAGATGAATGATCAGTTAATCTGTTTTTGGTGGTCGTTGAGGGAAGGATATCGAGCAGTACTTACAACACAGCAACACTCCCTGAAGTGTTGGTCTAGATTATTTGCTCAAGTGTTGGAGTGGGACTTGAATCCACAACCTTCTGACTCGGAGGCAAACCTATATAGACAGATGAGGCCTCAGTTTAAGCTCATCTGAAGGATTGTGCCTTTAAAAAAAAGTAATTGACTCAGGTAGAATCAATTGATATTCATACATCCAACCTTATCAGAATCAGTTTTAAATATATTTGTCTAGTTCCCCAATGGCCCAGAATATTACTAAGCTTCATGTAGCAACAGATTTTATGTCTGTGCTCAGTTTATTCTCAGCTGAGGTAACAATTGGGGCATTATAATTGGCTTCATGCCCATGAGGCAGGGAGGGCAAAGTCAGCCGGGGCTCCTTCTCCTGATTCCTATCCAATGGCCCATTCTAGAGAATGTGGACATTCCTATGTTCCTATGACAGAATCAGGCTCAGCTGTGATGCCGTTCATAGTCAAATAACCAACTACAGTATGTCTGTTCAGACTAGTCTCACTGTCTGGGCTCATACATGAAGAATGGCCACTTGGGCAAAGTATGTGGAAGCATAACCAGCAAGAGTCAGTACCTTCAGGAGAGCAAGAAACAAAATTGGCCAAAGAAAATATCTTTGTCTCCCATCCTTTCCGGTTTCCTTTCTGCACCATACTTGAGGTGGTTACCAGGAGGTCTGAGCTGAGACTGACTTTTCTATCTCCTTCCCTGGCAAGCGCCATACTTTCACTCTGTGCTCCCTCCAGTGACCTGGCAGTAAGTGGGAACTCACTACAAGGGGGGGATAATAGTGGAAGCCCAGGTCCTACCACTTTTGTGGCATGACATGTCCATTCTATGGACAATGCATTTGCACAGCTTTTGAAGGGAAATTTTACACCCACATCCTATCACTCCACAACACAATGTATTGGAGCAACTAGTTGTATCTCTTGATGCTATGATTTTTTTAAACATTCTGAATAATCCAGTTCTTAGAATCACAGAGATGAGGGAGGGGGAATTAAACTCCTCTTTTATTTCAATGCCTGTTTTTCTCTGTAGCAAAATTGCAGGAATGTGCAACATTGAAACGCGTAATTTCTGTGAATAAAATTTTGTTGGTATATAGTCAACTGCAGAAAAACACAGGCATTCTCCCGTTCTTTTTTGCTGAGGAATTTTTTGTGTCTTCAACTGAGATTTTATACTGACAGTCTGAACTGTAGCAACAGAAAGCTCGGGCCTTCCGAGAATCTGGAGGTCCTGCTATGCCCATTTGTACTTCAGCGAAAACTGTCTCATTTTGATCATAAATGCTCATTTTCATTAGGAAAAGCTAGCAAGTGTATTTCCTTTTATCATGGATAGCACAGAATTTATATCAGATTGCCATAGAAATAAGAATTTGAAATATAACTCTGGAGAAGCTGGGATTGTTCTCCTTTGAGCAGAGAAGGTTGAGAGGAGATTTGATAGAAGTGTTCAAAATCATGAAGGGTTTTGATAAAGTAAATAAAGAGAAACTGTTCCCATTGGTGGAAGGGTCGAGAAACAGAGGACACAGATTTAAGGTGATTGGCAAAAGAACCAAAAGCAAGATGAGGAAAAACTTTTTTATGCAGCGAGTAGTTATGATCTGGAATGCGCTGCCTGAAAGGGTGGTGAAAGCAGATTCAATTGTGGCTTTCAAAAGGGAATTGGATAAATACTTGAAGGGAAAAAATTTGCAGGGCTACAGGGAAAGAGCAGGGGAATGGGATTAACTGGAACGCTCTTGCAAAGAGCCGGCATGGGCTCGATGGGCCAAATGGCAGCCTCCTGTGCTGTAACCATTCTATGATAAAATGGACAAATGTACTGATCTAGTGTTTATATCTAAAATATTATATCCGATAGGAACTAAAGCTGGCATTGATAACGTTCATTTTCTCCAACAGAGTCTATAGCTGCTATTGCTGTGGAAAAAATGGCAACCTAATTTTTTTTAAATAAAAGCAATACTGATATTTAGTCACTGACACAAAATCTATGAAGAACAATGATTAGGAATGTTTCTATGTTTTTAAAACTATTGTTTTGAGTATTCTGAGAATTCTCCCCTTTTTGTCTAAAGTCTATTTTGTTTGTTGGCGCATGGCCAGATTTAGGGCTATTACCAGTGTCAGCCAGGGATTGCCATTATGTGACTTCCCTTTCTCCAGTTTTTCTTCTTCCCTGTTGGGAGGTGCCACTTTCTCAGCTATCTGCTCAATGTAGCTTAGACCAGGGACCGAGCACAGCAAACGTTTTCATTTGTCCCTCCGGAAGGCATTGAGCATTAACTCAATATCACTGTGCCGTCCTAGTGACCCTTGTGTTCTTAATGGTGACAAGTTATAATCACACCACAATAGTAGCTTCCTTCCCAGATATTGATGGGAATAATTTACGGATACTGTACGTGTCTCATTCTCAAAGGTTGCATCACCATGGTAATTTCAGTGAAAGGTGATGAAAGCTTTGGGCTGTGGTACTGAACCAGGAAGATTCTTTAAAAAGAAAAAAGACTTGCGTTTATATAGTGCCTTTCACGACCCTGTTTACACTTCTGAGCAATTTTTAGATTATCAGAATATCTGGGGAGGGGGGAGCACGTTGGAAGGGGAGCAGGTTGTTGCCTTATGTATCAGATTTTTAGGCAAAGCATTCCCCTCTCCTTTTATGCAGCATTCCCCTCTCCTTTTATGCAGCATTCCCCTCTCCTTTTATGCAGCATTCCCCTCTCCTTTTATGCAGCATTCCCCTCTCCTTTTATGCAGCATTCCCCTCTCCTTTTATGCAGCATTCCCCTCTCCTTTTATGCAGCATTCCCCTCTCCTTTTATGCAGCATTCCCCTCTCCTTTTATGCAGCATTCCCCTCTCCTTTTATGCAGCATTCCCCTCTCCTTTTATGCAGCATTCCCCTCTCCTTTTATGCAGCATTCCCCTCTCCTTTTATGCAGCATTCCCCTCTCCTTTTATGCAGCATTCCCCTCTCCTAATGCTGTACTCATCTCCCCTTTTTATGCAGCACTTTGCTTCCTTTTTTATTCTGTATTCCTTTCTTCCTTTTATGGAGCATGGAGTTTTGTTGTTTATGCAGTATTCTCCCTTTTTTGTAGGAAAGAAATAGCACCTCTTTCTAGAGATCTGAACAACTTAGCCATTTAAAGATTACAGTTAGATAACATCAAGAATTCTAGAATTATCAACTTTGTTATGTATCTTCTCTTACTCTTTAGAAGGGTTATAGTGATCCAAATTGACTTCCTAATGGGCTGAAGTCAGAGCACCAACCACCCTAATTCAACACTAATTTGTAAAGGAAGAACTTGCATTGTATAGTGGCTCACAACATCTCTCAATTATCCTAAAATGCTTCACATACTTTAAACTACACTAAAATTACACCCGTTCTCTCTCTGTGTCTCTCTCGGTCTGTAATTTGCTGTCTCTCGTGCACTTTCGCTGTCTCTCGTGCGCACTCGCTTACTCTCCTCTAAGGCTACAAAGCTGGCTGATACTGGAAGTGCAAATGGCACATTGGTGCATGAAAGATTACGGAACATTGTTGGGCTTGAGTGGAGGGAACACTATGTTGCATCTATCCCCGTTTACAATTGCCCTTGGAGCTTTTAATATGTGCCCTGTTCACAAAAAGGGAAAACCTGTTCTGTTCCCCAGTAGTGATATTCCTCCGTAAAGGGACCACAGAATTCATCAGTTTTTTAATGATGCTTTGCCATGATGACATCTGCCCTTTAAGAAAAAATACTAATTCATCAGATGGTCGTGTAGGTGGAGCTGGCTATATATGCAGCTCCTCAATTATCTGCAGTGTATTTATTTTAGCCTTTTGCTATTCTGGTTTTGACATAAATAATTTTGTGTTCCAACATTATGGTATTAAAACACATCATTTATGTAGGTCAAAGCTTGCTATGCTGTAACAGAGGTATTTTGTGACAGAAATAAATCACAGGTCAATTTAATATCAGTGTTCTATCCACAAAATTCATTATCTAAAAGTAATGGGATCATTCCTTTCCACCTTACTTGGAAATCTGGGCGAGCCAGTGCAATTAATCTCAGTGATTAATTGAGGAAGGTAAGTTAGGACTATTTGTTCAAGAAAGCAAACTCCATACCTAGGCAATCTTTAAATTCTCAAATGTTTCATTGTTTGTCTACAAGAATGCCAAACCTGTATGAAAAAACCAAAACTCATTGCTATGTGTAGCACAGTCAACACTGGCTGTGTCGTGATTTGTCATTAAACCCACTTGATTGCGCAGATTGATCCAGATTTCTTCATTGCTTTTCAAATATTGAATAATTACACTCCAGAACTATAATAGCCAGTCTAAAGGAAAACACTATGATCTGACGTTGCTTTATACAGGCAGTGCTGTGTTAGTGGTAATTGTGTGCGCAAAGCATTTTGAAAGATTTTGAGGTGGAAGGCATTACATAAATGCAAGTTTTATTACATAGCCACTTGCACTTCTATTGTGTTACTTGCATGCAGAGGTCAAAAGCATAGATGCCAAGCAGGAGGGGAAAATGGATAGGGATAGGATTAGGGTGAAGGACCAAAGGCATGAAGGATTTTGACAAGCTATTGGACAGGGGGTGGAGAAATGGCAAGATGGAGGGAAATAACCATGGAGTTCCAGAGGCCAGAATCATGGAGGCTGTATGAGCGACTACCAATGGCGCAGCAGAGGGAATGGAGGACAAGAACAAGACCAGTGTAAGGGAGGGTGTGCATAGCCACATAAGGAGACCATTAAGATATTTGAGCATGATGGCAATAATTTGTAAGTTAAGTTACTGGGACATGGGAGCCAATGGAGCTTGGAAAAAATGGGGTTATGGAAGCAATTGGACATCTGGAGAGTTCTTTCTGGAAGACAATATTGGAAAATGATTATTAGAGTTTAGGACTGCATTATAAGTCCCTCTTGTCGTAGACATTTCTAAGCTTCCAGTGGTCCAATTCATTGGCCATGTAACTAAATAGAATAATAGTGTTGTCACAATGAGAGCACTGGCTATATGTAGAAAATCTCAACTGCTGATCATCCGTTCTTTACCTCTAAAGAAATAGAGTAATGTGCAGCACAGATCAATAAAACTGGTGCCTCAACATTTCAATCTTTGCAACACAGAGGCAAAATTTGAACAAATCTTGGAACTTTTGGGGTAAGTGATCACCTTGCAATTAATCTGTGAAACATTCCATTGCTGACCACTTGATAATTGCCTTCAGTCACAATTGATCAATGTTTGAATTAAATTCATTTTATAACAAGTAAATCTTTCAGTTACTTTGCAATTTCTGATTTCCCATGTCAGAATCTCCAGCTCTTTCACACTGCTCTTTCTCATACTGTTTTGTTCGACAGCTACTTCTTGAGAAGGACAGTAAGTGTTCGTTGCATGAATGTTTCAACTATTCATAGTGAGGACATTATCCATGACTGGCTTAATATGGCATGAACATTGGTCTTAATTTCTTTCAACCAAGACGGAGCTTTTCCTAAAATGTCCTAAGAAAGCACCGTTACCTGCGGAAATCACTGGACTTGCGTTTTCGAGTATTGTTAAAATAGCACCGTTCCGTCACTGTAATCTAAAGAGAGATTGCTTAGCATTGTAATTCTGTTTCTGAAAAATCCATCTCGTGCAGCTCAATGCATTCAAGATGAGTTACTGAATTGCTTCTTTCAGTTTTGATGATGTAGCTATTGCCTGGATCATACAATATATTACGTGCTTCTATGCATGACAACATAAGTCACTTTTTTAAAAGAGTGGTTATTGTAATGAGGGTTGGCCAGCCTGAAGAGCACGAATATTCTAGTTTTGTCTTTGACAAGGGCACTGTTGATCTGGAGTTATACAATAACGACGACAACAACAACTTGCATTTATATAGCGCCTTTAACGTAGTAAAACATCCCAAGGCACTTCACATGAGAGTTGACATCAAGCCCCATAAGGAGATATTAGGACAGGTAACTAAAAGCTTGGTCAAAGAGGTAGGTTTTAAGGAGTGTCTTAGAGGAGGAGGGAGAGGTTTGGGGAGGGAATTCCAGCTCAGTCTTATCCTGGGCTCTGTTCAACCTTGATGCCGACACTCCCGCTCCGTCTCTACTTAACCTCCCCCTCCTCCCTGTGACAGCTCTGGCGCTTTATCTTTCATTTAAATTTACTGGTCCAACACTGTCCGACCATGTCTTATGAGCTGCATGTGGTTGTTTGAATGCTTTAGCTGCCCTGCCAACACGCACGGTCCCATTATGAGAGGTGCAGAATAATAAAGGAAGCAATCAGCCACAACAGATCAAGAATTTCCTTCCATTCTGATCTGGCTAACCTATATATTTTGAGTTAATTCAGACATGTTAACTGTTTACTGCTATGTGTGCAGCAAGAATTGGTGCCATTATCATCTACATGCCAACAATGGAGATAGGAATTCTAAACTTTGGTTTCACCTTCTGAAAAAATTAAGCTTTTTTTCTTTGTATGATGAATCTGTTTTTAGAAAATGCATTTTCAGTGCTGCTGAATCAGTCCTGAATATTCATGCTGGATTAAGTAGTTTTTTGTAGAAATTTAATAAGATAGCATTTTTTTTACATTTTAAAATGAATGCAGCCATGCAAGGTTACATGAAATGCCTGCAGATTGTAGCAAGGTAAACTCTTTGCAAAATGGTTCTTTTTTAAGTTGATTTTTTTTTGGAGGAGTTAAAAAAAAATACTTTTTTTTTAAATGAATAAGGAACAGCAATTGAACTTCAATGTTCATTAATTGAGCTTCGTTTTAAATTCTGCTTTCAGTGATGTGACCTAGAAAACCCAAGGTTCTCCAACCTACTCATACAGACAGTTTTTCTCAAGTTTTACCGCTGCATTTCTGAACTAGTCTTTTTTTCCCTCTTTCCCTATTTCTCGTTTATAAAAATTCTCTGTTTGATATAAGATAGGAACATAACACATATCAATCTGATATCCTAAACCAGTCGAGATTGGATCTGGAAAAATGATGTAGACAGAAAATTCTTGTGGTGGAAATCATGTGTGCACTCTTCAAGTTGAGAAGCTTTATGGTTTCACCAGGTGGATGAAGATCAACCCTTGATCAAAAACTTCTATTTTTTTTTGGGAGGAGGGAACCAAAATCAGATCCGAAATGCATTAAGTGTAGCAAAAATGATCATTGTGTTTGACTCTTGAGGAAATTGGAGACATTGTTGGAAAAACGAAACTTTTCAATCTATGTCCATTCCAAGCATTCGCATTGTTCATGACCAAGAGGGAGGTCCAGTAACATGTCATGGTTTTGGTTCATCAAGTTGTATTATAGGATTTTCCATTCCTCATATTTCAATGAAAGCTGTGGAAGAAAGGACTGTTTTCCTGAGCATCATTCAGAGATGAAGTTTCAAATATCCTTGATAATTAAAAGCTTTGTTTACCATAAACAAGTATAATTTGGAAACAAGCACTCATAGAATATGATTTCAATTTTTAACTAAGCAGGATGCTGTAGTGGACTTGTAATTAAGGCGGGGGGGTGGGTGGTGTTATTATGCACACTGAACTCCTAAACAAATAACTGGTCCAAAGGCAGGCAAAGGACATATGGGGAATTACCCTGCCATTACCGTCACAAACACAAACCTTCAGTGGTACTGGTTGCTACAGCACAAAATAAGTCGGATTGTGTTACTTAGCGTGGAGACATCGCTTGGGTTCATGAGTTAAAGACCCATTGTTAGTAACTGTGTGAGAGAGGGAAATGAAAGAAGGTAACGAGTTGCCTTGAAAGTCAGAGAAGGTGGGAGAGCAGGGGAAAGAGGGAATAAGGTAGGCAAGAATAGAGAGGTGAGAGGGAAAGAAAGGGAGGGTGATTATAAGAGACAAGGAGGGAGGGAACGAGTAAGTGGGAAAGAAGGAGAGAGATAAAGGAAGGGAGAGGCATGAGAGGGAGGGGGAATAAAATAATTAAAAGCTAAGACAAAATGAGAGGGAGAAAGGGAAAAGCAGTGAGAGAAAAGGATTGTGAGACAGATGGAATATGAGAGAGTATAATCCAGATTTCTAGTAAATTGCTGGTAACAAAGTATATCAAAAATCATATTCATGGGCAACGTTTCAAAATTTCTTGCACAGTATACTTGCTTTTGAGTATTAATTAAAATACCAGGGTACATTATATTCAAATCTTGTGGATTTGTCCATTATTTTTTATTGTTCTTGGCATGTGGCCGGTGTTGGCAAGCCAGCGTTTATTGTCCATCATGAGGGCATTAAGACTCAACCACATAGGGGGTGATTTTAGGAGGCAAATGCAGGTGTGGGGTGGGCTCCGATAATCGTGCAAATCCCGTTTGGGTTCAGAACCCGGCTCCAACCCGACAACTTCCGAGTTTCCCAGGGACCCACCAGTATGCGCGCGGGCGACCAGAAACCGGAAGTCCCGGCGGCAATTAAAGCCGGCGGGATGACAGTTAAAGAGCCAAATGTACCTCATTGACGTACTTAAGGCACTTTACCTGTGACAGATGAAGGGATTAGAAAGATTTTTAACTTACCCGGGCAGCTTGCCCACCGCTTCTGATTTACGGCTGGTGAAACCAGGCGTGAACGGCCGAATCAGGGAACAAGAAACAAAATTAATTAAATAAAAAAACATGCAATGAAGTGAAAACACTAAATGCACCTACATTTGAAACCTACTCCGATGTCCGATGTCTCCCGCTCCAATGTCCCCCTCTTTACCCTCCCGATGTTCCCCCCCGCCCCCAATCTCACCCTCCCGATCTTCATCTCTTCCCCCCCCGATCTTGATCTCTTCTCCCCCCCCCCCCAATCTTGATCTCTTCTCCCCCCCCCCCCGATCTTGATCTCTTCTCCCCCCCCCCCCCCCGATCTTGATCTCTTCTCCCCCCCCCCGATCTTGATCTCTTCTCCCCCCCCCCGATCTTGATCTCTTCTCCCCCCCCCCCCGATCTTGATCTCTTATTCCCCCCCCCCCCAGATCTTGATCTCTTCTTCCCCCCCCCCCCCCAGATCTTGATCTCTTCTTCCCGCCCCCCCCGATCTTGATCTCTTCTCCCCCCCCCCCCCCGATCTTGATCTCTTCTCCCCCCCCCCGATCTTGATCTCTTCTCCCCCCCCCCCGATCTTGATCTCTTCTCCCCCCCCCCCCCGATCTTGATCTCTTCTCCCCCCCCCCCGATCTTGATCTCTTCTCCCCCCCCCCCCGATCTTGATCTCTTCTCCCCCCCTCCCCCGATCTTGATCTCTTCTCCCCCCCCCCCCCCGATCTTGATCTCTTCTCCCCCCCCCCCCCCCGATCTTGATCTCTTCTCCCCCCCCCCCCCCCCCGATCTTGATCTCTTCTCCCCCCCCCGATCTTGATCTCTTCTCCCCCCCCCGATCTTGATCTCTTCTCCCCCCCCCGATCTTGATCTCTTCTCCCCCCCCCGATCTTGATCTCTTCTCCCTCCACCCCCGATCTTGATCTCTTCTCCCCCCCCCCCCCCCCCCGATCTTGATCTCTTCTCCCCCCCCCCCCCCCCGATCTTGATCTCTTCTCCCCCCCCCCCCCGATCTTGATCTCTTCTCCCCCCCCCCCCCCGATCTTGATCTCCAGTCCCCCCCCCCCCGATCTTGATCTCTTCTCCCCCCCCCCCCCCGATCTTGATCTCTTCTCCCCCCCCCCCCCCCGATCTTGATCTCTTCTCCCCCCCCCCCCCCGATCTTGATCTCTTCTCCCCCCCCCCCCCGATCTTGATCTCTTCTCCCCCCCCCCCCCCCGATCTTGATCTCTTCTCCCCCCCCCCCCCCCGATCTTGATCTCTTCTCCCCCCCCCCCCGATCTTGATCTCTTCTCCCCCCCCCCCGATCTTGATCTCTTCTCCCCCCCCCCCCCCGATCTTGATCTCTTCTCCCCCCCCCCCCCCCGATCTTGATCTCTTCTCCCCCCCCCCCCCGATCTTGATCTCTTCTCTCCCCCCCCCCCCCCCCGATCTTGATCTCTTCTCCCTCCCCCCCCCCCCGATCTTGATCTCTTCTCCCTCCCCCCGATCTTCATCTCTTCTTCCCCCCCCCGATCTTCATCTCTTCTTCCCCCCCCCGATCTTCATCTCTTCTTCCCCCCCCCCGATCTTCATCTCTTCTTCCCCCCCCCGATCTTCATCTCTTCTTCCCCCCCCCTCCCCCCGATCTTCATCTCTCCTTCCCCCCCCCTCCCCCCGATCTTCATCTCTTCTTCCCCCCCCCCTCCCCCCGATCTTCATCTCTTCTTCCCCCCCCTCCCCCGATCTTCATTTCTTCTTTCCCCCCCTCCTCCCCCCGATCTTCATTTCTCCCTCCCCCGCCCCCCCCCCCCCCCCCCCGATCTTCCAGTCCAGCACTGGGTGATGTCTCTCTCTCTCTCTCTTTCCCGCCCCCCCTCCCCCACCCCCCCCCCCCGCTCCCCTCGCGTTGCAGCTCCTGATGGCAGCCAGCCTGTCAATCAGGCTAGCTGCCGGGCATGAAACCCGGAAAGGATGTTAACCACTATCCAATCAACGTGCAATCACATTGGAAACGGTAAGTTTGGTTCATGCGGGTTTGCCACGTGCCCAATCGGCTCCCCGCTGCCATCCCGCCTCCCCGCTAAAATCGGGACCATAGTTTGGCACTGGCGTCGCATGGGCCAAACCAGGTAGGGGTCTCGCAATCTTCTTCCTGAAGTGTACTTCAGTAAACCAGTTAGGTTTTTACAACAAAATGGCAGCTTTCGCAGTCATTTTCTGGTGCGAGCCTACAAATTACCAGATTTACTGGGGTAGATTTTAATCCAGAGCTGGGAAGAGATGGGGGGGGAAATTCCTGATGGGAAACCCGGAGGTCCGGGCTTCCAGGACATCCTTACGATTTTGATGTAAGGACGTATTTTATTTTTATTTTGTTGGTTTCCCACCCAACAGTCCACTCTGGCCATTGGTCGGATGGGAGAAGAGCCAGGAAACGGATGCGAGCAAGTAAATCTTAGATGGAGGGGCGGGCGGAGCTCTCGGTCATGGTAGAAGGAGGTCGGTCATCGGGGGGTGGAGGGTCGGGGGTCACGGGGGGTCGGAGATCGAGGGGTGGGGGGGTCAGAGACCATGGGAGGTGGTCGAAGATCGTGGTGGGGGGAACCTTGCAGGTAGGCATGTTGGGCCTGGGGGATGCACTCCTGCTCCTCCGGGCCCACAAGCCGTGTGATAACGGCACTTACCTGTCTCGGGCCTTCTCGCCTCCTCTCAAGTGGTATCAATCAGAAGGCCTGGGAATCCCAGCCCCCAGGAGTTAAAAATAAAAAAGCTGTAAAAATGGAGGCCCACAGCCTCCTTGAAAGCTTTCACTGACCGACCCGCCTCCTAAGAGTGGGTTGGTCACTCACCCCTCGACCTGCCTCCATTAAAACCGAACGTAGGGTCAGGTTTTAGTTTTTTTTACAATTTTTACCTTCCCGCCCGCCCCCAACCCACCCGTTCATGGGGTTAAAATTTAGACCATTGATTTCAATTTCACAACTTGCCATAGTGGGATTTAAACTCACAACCTCTGGCTTGCTAGTCCAGTACCAAAACTACCAGACTACCATACCCCCAACCAATTACTTTTTCTGCCTCTTGAGCTTTGAAAGTTTGGCCACCCCTATACTAACAGTTCTCCCATGGCATTGCTCATGGTGAGTTAGAGGATACATCATTCTGTAATGGTAAGAGTGTTATATGTAGTAGAACACGTCTATCATTATAAAATTAAGTACCCTCTAACTCACTGTGAGTAATGCCATGGGAAACCACTAGTATAGGAGTAATGCACATCTTGTATAGCATTCCACACAACATTGCACAGTATGTTATAACCTGGTGATATATTGTACCTTTCTTCCTGCAGCTGTTTCACTGCTTTTTCGCTATCTATTTCTTTCTGTCTTTCTGATTGTCTTCCACTCTTTCTCTCTGTATGCCTCTCAGGTAGTTTGTTCATTGTCATGTCTGTATCCCTCTGTGTGCGATTCATTTTCTCATTCGTTCTGTAGCACTCTCTTACAGACTGTCTCCTCTACTGTATATCTCCCGATGTCTCAGTATGATATTATACATATTCTTTTACTAATGTAAAAAATTTTGATCCTCTACCTTTATTAAAGGCCAGTGTATGCCAAAATATGACAGTCGTTACATACCAAGTAGCTGGTAAGTATGATAAAATAAGGAGATTATTAAGCCAAATCAAATTAATTTTTTTTATATATAACTCTCATATGAGGGAGAACATTATTGTTTAACCTGGGAAAAGAAAGGGGAGGTCTTGTTTTCTTACAGTTTCTAGAATCCATTGCAATTCAATTAAAAGGATACTTTGAGCTCCTGAAAAATAGTGGTGCATTGGTAGTGGAGGAGGAAGAAACAGAATGTGACAGAAAGGGGAAGAGGGCAACGACAACAGAGCGAAATGAGAACAGAGGGCAGAGAGAGGAAAATATGAAATCCAAAGAGAAAAGCCTCAGCCTTTATTTCATTGTATATTTTATTCTATGTGATGTCTGATGAGGTAAATCAGATTCTCAAAAAATTGGCATCAGTAAACTGGTGACCAAGATGTATAACTGGCCACACAATCAGAATGTATTCAATGAGAAACATCTATTTCAAATGGGTTTTCTTTGTTTGGCATTCACACACCATACAAATGTCCCTTTTATGGTTTATGATGTAACCTTAATCTCTCCTCTGTATTAGTTTCAGTATATGCACAGTGTACGCTGCTTTCTGCTTATCATTTGCAGCGTATGTTCCCTGTATAACCAATACAGAGTACACTGTTCTTTACAACTTGTATGTAGGGTACACTATTCGTAATAGGTTACATTATTCCCTTGTAGCATACAATGAAATAAACCATGAGGCTTCTCTCGCTGGATTTCATCTTTTCCTTTCTCAGCCCTCTGTTGTACATTCTCTTTCTCGGCCCTCTTGTACATTCTCTTTCTCTCGCCCCACTCTGTTGTAGTTGCCCTCTTTCCCCTTTTCCCTCTCTGTTTCTTCCCCCTCCACTACCACTACGCACTGTTTTTCATGAGCCAAACAACCCTTTTAGCATCGTAGAATTATAGAAAGGTTATAGCATGCAAGGAGGCCATTCGACCCATCGAGTCTGTGCCGGCTGTATGCAAGTGTAATCCAGCTAGTCCCACTCCCCTGTGGGGACTAACTTTGTATCCCCATAGCCCTGCAAATTTTTTTCCTTTCAAGTACTTATCCAGTTCCCTTTTGAAGGCCATGATTGAATCTGCCTCCACCACCCCCTCAGGCAGTGCATTCCAGATCCTAACCACCCGCAGTGTGAAAAAGTTTGTCCTCGTGTCATCTTAAATCTACGTCCTCTGGTTCTTGACCCTTCCGCCAATGGGAACAGTTTCTCTCTATCTACTCTGTCTAGACCCTTCATGATTTTAAATACCTCTATCAAATCTCCTCTCAACCATCTCTGTTCCAAGGAGAACAACTCCAGCTTCTCCAGTCTATCCACGTAACGAAAGTACCTCATCCCTGCAATCATTCTAGTAAATCTCTTCTGCACCCTCTCTAAGGCCTTCACATCTTTCCTAAAGTGCGGTGCCCTTAATGAAATGAAATGCAATGGATTCTAGAAACTAAGAAACCAAGATCTCCCTTTTTTTTCCCCCCAGGTTTAAAACATAAAGTTCTCCCTCACGGGAAAACTCACTGTCATAAAAAATGAATTACTGAATGAATTTAATTTGGCCTGATAATTTATGTTAATTGTATTCCTATTTTGCATTTAGGTGAGTGGGGTTCTTCAAGGAATGTTCCACGGAGTGAATCATGCAGGCAGCAGAGCTCTAATCACCACTAAACTTCATTTATAAATTTGGCTGGGGTCCATGTTCGCAGCTTTCAAGATATATGTGCCAGCATGTACCCTGCAGCAGGCTGAAAACAAAAGGGTTCAAGACCATAATTCATTAACTATGCAGCTGTTGGTTTTCATGGCTAAGCTTCAGTACAAATGCAATTAAAACTTAGTTTCACGACGAAATGCAACACAACAGCTTAGGTCTGCTAGCCCCTAACCTTGGTTCTCAGTTTCCTTCACAGCCATAATTGTGATAACCCTGGTTTCTCTCAGATAATTGGCATAAGTGTTAAAACAAGTGATGTTTTATGAGGTTGAGTTGAAGGGGTAATTTCTTGAGATCTGTGCTGCCAATGGGTGAAGCTTCCCATCAGCCGCACAGACTTGTAAAATTAACCCCTTCTCTTTATCTTTCAAAATACACTCTGTCCTCGCTGGGAACTGGAGTTTGAGATGCAAGTTCTCTGTGCTGTTGAGATGGATGCTGTTGCGGCTGTCCCATATTTGTAGCATAACATATATCTGAAAACAATCTGGAGCCATGATGCAGCCTTATTAGACACTTACAATCGACAGCCTGTCAGTGAACACAGAGGAGTATCCATCCCCTGTTTACTAACAGTAAAACAGTCTAGTGTCTTTATGAATATTACTTAAAAAAAAGTTCAATAATGTGCCAATGTAATTTAGTTGCTTTGCATTTTCATTCATGGGAAGAATTTAAGGCCCTATATTTGGATATAGGAACAGGAATAGGCCATTCAGCCCCTCGAGCCTGTTCTGCCATCAATTAGATCATGGGCTGATCTGTAACCTAACTGCATCTACTCGCCTTGGTTCCGTAACCCTTAATATCCTTACGTAACAAAAATCTCAGTTTTGACATTTTCAGTTGACCTAGCTTCAACAGCTTTTTGGGGGAGAGAGTTCCAGATTTCATGAGACTTTGTGGGTGCAAAGACACTTTGGACAACATTAAACACATTTGGTTATTGCTGAGCTACTCATAGCAATTCCCCTACACTGCTTTCTAGTTTAGTGTAAGGAATCTTACAACACCAGGTTATAGTCCAACAATTTTATTTTAAAATCACAAGCTTTCAGAGATTATCTCCTTCGTCAGGTGAGTGAGTGAATGAGAGGTTCTCAAATCGCATATCTTATATTAGGCTGGGACACCATCACACCAATCAAAGGTGTTGTTGGTGTTCAGACAGGTTAGCCACGGAAAACAGTAGGTCCCAGTATACTGAATACATAATGTGTCAAATTACACAGACAGAGAAAAGGAGACCCGAAAGGCAGAGAGAGAGAGAGAATTTCCAGTTGTATTAAAAACAGATAACTTTTTTTTCCTGCTGGTGGGGTTACGTGTAGCGTGACATGAACCCAAGATCCCGGTTGAGGTCGTCCTCATGGCTGCAGAACTTGGCTATCAATTTCTGCTCGACGATTTTGCGTTGTCGTGTGTCTCGAAGGCCGCCTTGGAGAACGCTTACCCGAAGATCGGTGGCAGAATGTCCTTGACTGCTAAAGTGTTCCCCGACTGGGAGGGAACCCTCCTGTCTGGCGATTGTTGTGCGGTGTCCGTTCATCCGTTGTCGCAGTGTCTGCATGGTCTCGCCAATGTACCATGCTCTGGGGCATCCTTTCCTGCAACGTATGAAGTAGACAACGTTGGCCGAGTCACAGGAGTATGAACCATGTACCTGGTGGGTGGTGTCCTCTCGTGTGATGGTGGTATCTGTGTCGATGATCTGGCATGTCTTGCAGAGGTTACCGTGGCAGGGTTGTGTGGTGTCGTGGACGCTGTTCTCCTGAAAGCTGGGTAATTTGCTGCGAACGATGGTCTGTTTGAGGTTGGGTGGCTGATTGAAGATGAGTAGTGGAGGCGTAGGGATGGCCTTAGCGAGGTGTTCATCGTCATCGATGACATGTTGAAGGCTGCGGAGAACATGGCGTAGTTTCTCCGCTCCGGGGAAGTATTGGACGACGAAGGGTACTCTGTTGGTTGCGTCCCGTGTTTGTCTCCTGAGGAGGTCTATGCGATTCTTCGCTGTGGCCCGTCGGAACTGTCGATCGACAAGTCGAGCGTCATATCCCGTTCTTACGAGGGCGTCTTTCAGCGTCTGTCGGTGTCCATCGGGTTCCTCCTCGTCTGAGCAGATCCTGTGTATTCGCAGGGCCTGTCCATAGGGGATGGCCTCTTTGACGTGGTTAGGGTGGAAGCTGGAAAAGTGGAGCATCGTGAGGTTGTCTGTGGGCTTGCGGTAGAGTGAGGTGCTGAGGTGCCCGTCTTTGATGGAGATTTGTGTGTCCAAGAAAGAAACCGATTCTGAGTAGTCGTCCATGGTGAGTTTGATGGTGGGATGGAACTTGTTGATGTTATTGTGTAGTCTCTTCAGTGATTCTTCGCCGTGGGTCCATAGGAAGAAAATGTCGTCGATGTATCTGGTGTATAGCGTTGGTTGGAGGTCCTGTGCAGTGAAGAAGTCGTGCTCGAACTTGTGCATGAAAATGTTGGCGTATTGGGGTGCGAATTTGGTCCCCATGGCTGTTCCGTGTGTTTGGGTAAAGAACTGGTTCTCGAAGGTGAAGACATTGTGATCCAGGATGAAGTGGATGAGTTGTCGGATGGCGTCTGGAGATTGGCTGTTGTTGGTGTTGAGTACTGAGGCTGTTACAGCGATGCCGTCATCGTGGGGGATACTGGTGTAGAGTGCCGAGACGTCCATCGTGGTGAGAAGTGTTCCTGGTTCAAATGGTCCGTGGGTGCTGAGTTTTTGTAGGAAGTCTGTAGTGTCGCGACAGAAGCTGGGGATTCCCTGTCGGATGGTTTTCAGGATGCCCTCGACGTATCCAGAGAGGTTCTCACACAGGGTTCCGTTGCCTGATACGATAGGACGTCCGGGTGTGTTGGCTTTGTGTATCTTTGGGAGGCAGTAGAAGTCTCCCACGTGGGGAGTACGTGGGATGAGAGCACGTAGGATGCTTTGAAGGTCTGGATCGAAGGTCTTGATCAGTTTGTTGAGCTGGTGGGTGTGTTCTTTGGTCGGATCTGCGGGTAACCGTCTGTAGTGTTCCTGGTTGTCCAGTTGTCGGTATGCTTCTTTGCAATAGTCCGTTCTGTTCTGTATGATTCTAGTTTAGTGACAGTGGTACGGTAAGGTGCCAAATATCCAGCCTCAGCACTAATCTCAGTTAAATTCCTAATTGAGCCAGAGATGAAACAGTTGACCACTGCAGGTAAACTCAGGATAATAGCAATGGTGCAGCTGATCCAAAACTCCCAATTAGAGGCGAAGAAAATTGAGGAAACCCAGATTTACCAAACAGGAGGTAGTCCATGTGAAGGATAGAGATGATAGATCGGACTGTCACCATTTTTGGAATGAGTTTAAATCCATAAAGCAGAGAGTCCTAGCAGCAACAACAACAATGACAATTTGCATTTATACTGAGTAAAATGTCCCAAGGTGCTTCACAGGAGCATAATCAGACAAAAATTATAAGAAAAATTGTTCCAGCTTGCAAGAATTTGAATGCGTACTGTTCATGCATAACTTGCATTATTGTTGAAATTCACCACATACAGTGCTGTATTCTGAAGCACTGCTTCGAACTTTCAGACGTCTTTTGTGAAGTTAAACGTGCTACCATATTGTGAGGTGGTGCCTTGTGCTGTCAGAACGATGTATTCTGGAGCTGTACCCATTGCTCTGAGATGGTGAGATGGAGGTTCTTGCTCTGATACAGTCACTCTGCTCAGACTACAAGCTGCGTGTACTGAGCTGTTATTCCCAGCCGAGAACATGCTAACATTGTTTGTTCATAAGAGAATAACTAATACCTGCCTCTTAATTTAATGAATTTAAATCCAGTCAATGACTAGTTTCTGCAATCAAAATTATCAGTCAGATGACAGGGAAATGTAAATTGAGCGACAAAGCACATTCAGTCAAATGCTACAACCTCCTTTTGGAAGATTTAATAACCAGCCTCTCATTAGCAATTTTCTTCCTTCATGCTGTACCCAAATATACTGGTTTGAATGCAAAGAGCATGCTCTGCGCTACAAGCTGTCAATTGTGTTTGTTACACCAGTGGATAGCTAGAAATTAATTTGATACTTTATCAAAGTGACTGAGGAGCCTGTGCTGATCAGAGTATGGCCATTCCAAACACAATGGGCTCTTGTTATTGCAAAGTCTTCTGCTGTAAACCTTTTGTGATGAGAAACCTCATCTTACAGAAGCCCCACTATAGTTTGTGAGGAAATTGTAACCACTATGAGATGAACTCCTCGATAATTCTGCGTTTGTCATACCTTCCACCACTCGCACATTGGATATGATGCTGACACAACAAGTTGATCTCCTCTCTCCCAGTCACCAAATGATATCTCATTCCTGTTGAGCACAGTGGCAGTCCAGGTTTCCCAATACGCAAAGCACCACAATAAATTTTGTGCTTCCCTTGTGAACTACAGAGAGCAAGATTGCTGCAGGTAGGCAACAGAACAGGAACTTGGGCTCTTAAGTGGATAAAATGGTGACTGAGGTGTGATTATGGAGAAGGGGGAAAAACAGAGGGTTTGCATGTTTGGCATGAGGATCAAAGTGACAGACTAGATTGCAAACCGCTTAAAAAGGAGCTTGTCTTATTTTTTAGAAATAAACTCAAAATAGGTTGGCATTTTTGAACCAAAACTAGCAGCTCTCATTCCACATCAAACCTGTCATAAGCCTATATTCAAGGTTGTTTGAGTTGTCATGATTTTTTGGAGCTATTTTCTAGGTTGGTGTGTATGCTGAATAGTCAACAGAAGAACATAATGACATGTTTAGTGATGTGATAATACCATCACTCTGCTAATCTGGCATTGCAAGCTTGCTCATTTTACTTTTTATTTTTCTAAAGATACTGAAAAATTTTAAAATCTTGCACTGAATTAGTTTGCTCTGCAGCAGGTAGTGATCTGTGATCTAAAGTGTGAAATCGAAAGAAAAACAGCACAGTGATCAGCTTTCACAGTAGGCTGTGACTTTTCCAGAAGCTGTCTCCACTCGAGGTAGTAGCAGCTTTTAACAAGAAATGGGCAATATCAAAACGTCCTGATAATACAACTTTAACTAAAGAAGGTAACCTGACAGGCAGGATTGCAATAACAATACTAAAGGTACTTCTGTATTCTGGCTAGGACTCCGAGAGAGCAGCACTCAAGTGGTGACCAATGACACCCAGGGGCTGCTGTTTACTTTTTCCTGCACTTCCGTGCTCAGGAAGGAACATAGAAACAGGAGTAGGCCATTCAGCCCATCGAGCCAGTTCCGCCATTCAATTAGATCATGGCTGATCTGTATCTCAACTCCATTTATCGGCCTTGATTCCATATCCCTCAATACCCTTAAATCTCCATTGGAGGGCTAATCGAAGAAATGCTTATTTTTCACATCTCTGATCTGTGCTGTTTCAACGAAAAGTTGGGTATCAGGAGGCACAGAGTTTGCTTTACTTGTATTGTAGTGTGCTGGGACTTGGTACACTTCTGCCACCAACATCACATCATCGATGTGAAAATGCCATCAGGGAGAGACTCTTGCAGACAGACCTCACCCTAATAACATCATGCGCCTTAAGCTATCCTTGCTAGTCTTTGTTACACTTCCTTTCAGGCATTTGTTGCTCAGCACAATACTCTTTTTGTGTAGTCTGTTTGTATTGTCCAATGCTTTTTGGTTGTACACATCAGAATTTTGTATTGAGAAGCTTAATGAAAGAGGTTAGACATTTCTGCAATTTCCAGGATATTGACATGGCTTTTGATCAGTTCTGAGAAATACTGTAGATCAGAATGGGAGCTCCATAGCCACATTCACCATCTCAAATAAAGCATAGAGGATAAATGCTGCATCCAGACATTGTAAAGGATAACTGAAAAGATCAGCACATCTGATTCAGATCATAGTGTGGTATTTTCTACTGTGTACAGTATTATCAAGGCCCCCAGAATTCTGTGGCACCTCAAGGCCCTTTTCTAAAGCACTCCCTCCCCCCCCTCCTTTTCTGTATTCTGTGGATTGTTGGCCAGTTCTGTGCTCTTATTCCTAACCAGTTTTTATTTTATATTCTTCAGCTGAGCACTGTTGCAGCCACAGGTAGCTCAGAAGATGATGATTATTTAAAATTTTAAAAATGCACTGATAATGAGTTTCTTCTAAGATTAATGGGTCCCATTTGAGGTGGGGAGGTTAGAATGATTGCAGTATTTCACAGGAATTTTAGTCTGTTTACAGATACTGGCTTTTTTATATTTACACAAGCCGACAGCTTTTTGGACTGGCACCTTTATTCAGTTAAAATGATGGTGGTTGCCACTAATGGAGGCTGTGTCTCTAAGCAACACAACCTGAGTTAATTTCAGCAATGAGACATTAAACCGAGGTCCTGCCTGCCCTCTCAGGTGGATGTGAAAGGTCCCAGGGCACTATTCGAAGAAGAGCAGGAGAGTTCTCCCCGGTGTCCTGGCAAGAATATATCCTTCAACCAGCATCGCTGAAACAGATTTTCTGATCATTGTCACATTGCTGTTTGTGGGACCTTGCTGTGTGCAATTTGGTTGCCACGTTTCTGACATCACATCAAAAAGTACTTAATTGGCTGTAAAGCACTTTGGGACGTCCTGAGGTCGTGAAAGGCACTGTATAAATGCAAGACTTGCTTTTTTTGATATGTAGAGTTCTCTGACCATTTGATCGATTGTTTAACTCTGCTGCCCAATTAGGTACAAGCATTTGAATCAAGGAGAGTTCCATATTGTGTTCAAACACTCAACTTAATGCAGAATACTACAGGCTGGACTGAAGTAGTAAGAAACTAAATTACATGGCTGTGAGGCATGGAGTGAAAATAAAGGGCGGG
The DNA here is from genome assembly GCF_035084215.1 of Heptranchias perlo. Lineage (NCBI taxonomy): Eukaryota > Metazoa > Chordata > Chondrichthyes > Hexanchiformes > Hexanchidae > Heptranchias > Heptranchias perlo. Next base: position 16,530,162 of record NC_090337.1, read on the forward strand.
CAACCAAAGTTACTGAAACAGACTCCACAGAGCATGTGCCTGGGCCCACTAGTCAATAAAACTGATGTAAACAGTGTAGCAAGATAGCTCTGGGATCTCTTTGATAATTGATGACTATCACTGTTTCTTCTGGACAGCCTATTCCCTGGAGCTTCATTTAAAAACAGAATTTTATGTTGTGCCTGACAACTTTTAATTGCTTTACTTAGCCTTAGATAAGCTAAAAGATTTATTTTGAATTAAGGTAAAAGAACTTGTAACAACTTTATGGCAGCCATTTGAATTGTAATCATTGTTGTAATGTAGAAAAACACGGCAGCCAATTTGTTATAGTGGTGTTAATTGAGAGATAATTGGCCGGGACACCGAGAGAACTCCCTTGTTCTTCCATGGGATGCTGTGGAATCTTTTATGTGCGCCTGAGTGGATAGATGGGGCCTCGGTGTAATGTCCAATCCAAAAGATAGCACCTTGGAAAGTGCAGCACTCCCTCAGTATCACATTGAAAGATCATGAGCTCAAATCTCTGGAGTGAGGCTTAAACCCATAACCTTCTGTGCCTTATATGTTAACATAAAAGAAACAAAATTCAGGAAAACAATTACAAAAATGTATTGGACAAAACTAACTTTCCACAGGTAAAACCAATTTAGGAAGCCCTAAGGATTACAAAATCATGCCCCTGGTGTTTTATATTTTGACACCGAGCTGGGGAGGGGGGGGGGTCAAATTGCGGATGGGAAACCCGGAAGTATGGGTTTCCCGGACGTTCTTACGATTTTAACGTAAGAACGTCTTATTTTTTTTGTCTGTTTGCTGTCCAACTGACCGGCCTGATTGACAGGCTGGTCTCAGTCAGATGGGAGAGCAACCAGGGAGAGGACGTGTTCAGGTAGATCTTTGATTGTATAGATGGGATGGGGTGGGCATGGGTGCGCATGGGGCACTGATGGGTATGGGTGGGCATGGCGGCGCTAGTGGGCATGGGGCACCAGTAGCCTTGGGGGCATTGGTGGTCATGGGGGTCATGTTGGTGGGGGGGGGGGGGTTCAGTCATAGGGGGAGGGATTGGGTGTCAGGATTGGGGGTCATCGCGGGGGTCTGTGATTGTTGGGGAGGGGCGGGGATCGGGGGGGAGGGGTTCGTGATTGTTGGGGGGGCCGCGACCATTGTGGGGGGCTTCAGAGATTGGGGGGCTCGCAATAGTTGGGGGTGTCTTTGCAGGTAGGGCTTGGGGGAAGCACTCCTGCTCCTCCAGGCCCACAAGCTGTGGCAGAAAGGCAATTGCCTGCAGTTTCGGGCCTTCTCGCCTCCTTTCATACGGTGTGAAGGAGAAGGCCCAGGAATCCCAGCCCCCAGGGATTGAAATTTCAAATTATGCAAAAGTGGAGGCCCATAGCCTCTTTGAAAGGTTTTAGTCACCACCTCACCTCCTGGGAGCGAGTTGGTCGCCCGTCCCTCATCCCACCCCAGTGAAAACCGGAAAAGGGTGGGTTGGGGGCGGGTCTGAAATGGTTACGATTTTCAATGCCACCCCCAACCCATCCATTTTTCAATGTTAAAATTATGCCCCAGATAATTTTTGAGGGGTGTATTTCAATGAATTGGCTGTTCGTCATACTGGGTACAGCAATGCCCTGAATCATGGAGTGCTGGGCATATGTTTGGACCTGGATTTCCCCAAATGGCAAGTTCTTATTCTTACCTTGGTTATCAGAGAACATAACAGGTTGCACCTACTTCAACCTTGGAAGCAGCAAATGAATAGGCCTTACATACCCTGCAATGTTTGGTGATAGAGCAACAATGATAAAGGGCTGGGAGCTGGGGGTGGCACTGTGGGGGAGCAGAAATTCACTGCTAAGAAGAATTTAAATAATAGGAGACAATATTAGAGAAAGTTCTCTTTCCTCATTATAGTATAAGCATTGGATCGAAAGCTGATGAAAACCAAAGAGGTTTCTTTTGTCGTTTGTTCAGTGCGATCAAGGGATTACATAAGGAACAAGCTCAGATCTTTATGCAGTTTTTTGTTTTGCACCCAGATAATAGGTTTGTTCAGCACCTTATATTCTTGGGGGAACCTCTCATTCACAATATAATGCTCCTGCCCTCCTAAAAGAGAGTTTCCTGCAGCTGCATCATTTGTTTTATGCACAGTGGGTTCAGCATTTTTCAAGCAGTACAGACTCCTTTACTGAACCATTTGCTCACCCTCTGGGATATATCTGCTGTGAGTCTTATTTCACTACTATAACAGAATGAGAGACAACCCTGTTGATAAGCTGCAAGACAATTAAGTCTCTGTCACCTCCTGTATGTACAGTGCACACGAAAAAAGGGAACAGTTCACGTAGTGTGTTGTGTATGTCTCGGTACCCACTCTTGCGTGTACAGCAGATGAAAAGGAGCAATTCATTACTGTCTGCAGCAGTGTGACTCAGTGTCTCTCTGGTGTCACCTCCTGTGCATGTACAGTATTCACCAGGGAAAATGAAATCTTTCACTTCCATCTGGTATTGTGTGACTCGTGTGTGTCTCAGTTACACTCTTATATAACATTGCCAGAGAATGATTTAATTATCAATGTGCTAAATTCTAATAGATTTATTTGTATCAACAAATGTGTGGGGTACAAAATATATTTATATGTTGTTGCAATTTTGATGTGTGTTGTAATAAATTTTTCATATTCTGTTGTACACAAACACAGACTATTACCAGACTAGATTGTGTTGATGTATATGTGTATCTGTCAATAGGATGTGATATGTAAATAAGATTACAGTGTACTAGCTGATCTCCCATGGCTTTGCTCATGGGTAATCTGACATCTGGGGCACAGATGTGATGTCTATCTCTTTAAGGCTGCTGGTCAATATTCCCTGTGAGGAAAAGATCTAAAAAGACACATCATGAAGTCAATTAGAGGCTAATTGTTCAGGGAAATTTCTGTTGATTAGCAGTTGCTTGTAAATCCATAGCTTCTGCCCTTATACGGAGGCTAAGTTTTGCAGAAGAATCAGCAGGACATGACTGGCTTTCTTCCTCTTTTTAAAAAAAATATACTTGACATTTGAAGTGTGACATCTGAACTGTGCTGGGAACAAGACTTTTTTTCTATATGCTAGCAGAGCTCTAGTGGCATTGCTTATAATGAATCAGAGGATATGGTCGAAGTCAGGAGGGGAAGGTCTTGAGGTTTGGTAGCAGTGCAGAGGGAGGGAGATATTTGGGATTTGGGGAATGGAAAGTGGGAAATCTGAAGTTTGGCAGCTTTGGGAAGAGTCTTGAGGTTTTACAGCATTTAGGAGGGAGGTCTAGGGTTTGGCTACACTGAGGGGGGGACAATAGTGTGGAGGGGGCGATATTAAAGTTTGGTAGTGGTGGTGAAAGCCCTTGGGGTTTGGTATTGTGAATTAGGCATCGTCCGACCCAAACTTTTGCATTTCAATGAGGGCCTCGCCTGCCCAGGGCAGGGCCTTCCTATGCTGCCCCAAACACGCCAGTTAAAATGGGCAAGGTGCGTACCATGCTGCTGATATTTTAAACCTGCCCCCCACACACCCCATACTCGGCTGGTGCCATTCTGTCTCTGTTTTACCTCCGTTTGTTCACAGACAGAAAGGGATCAGAGACTTTCCAATACAATGTATATGAGGTGTTTACCAATTGCTGGGTCAGGTTAACAAATTGCTTATTATTTACAGTCTATGAAGCAACATCAAAGCTAGCTCATCAACACCTTAAGTATCTATTATCTCCGAGCTACTTTTTCACTTGCGTGGATACACTATGCTTTAAAACACAACATTTAACAACAACTCTTTTTCTCAAAGCTTTTCTGTGGAAAAATGGTCAAAAGATCTTGAAAAATGATACCCAGATATTCCACTTTAGTGGGATTGGTGCACATCATCAGTGTGTTGGAACTTCTGCCCACCACAGAGATGACCATGGCTAAGTTTCCAGCCTCAGATTCATTAGCATAATTAAGTCTAGCTCCCTGTCTCCACCAAATAGTCCAATTGAAGGGGTGTAGAAGGTGGGGGCAGGAGGCCTGCTACCACTTTGTGTTGCCAGCACCCACTTTGATAGCTAAAGAGGTCTTTAGAAAGAAAGATTTGCATTTATAGAGCGCCTTTCACATAATGTCCCAAAGCACTTTACAACCAATGATGTACTTTTGAAGTGTAGTCACTGTTGTAATGTAGGAAACGCGGCAGCCAATTTGCACACAACAAAGTCCGTCAAACAGCAACGAGATGAATGCCCAGATAATCTGTTTTAGTGATGTTGGTTGAAGGATAAATATTGGCTAGGACACCGGGGAGAATTCCCCTGCTCTTCTTGGAATAGTATCATGGGATCTTTTACATCCACCTGAGAGGGCAGTTGGGGCCTCGGTTTTACATCTCCTTCAAAAGGTGGCAATACTGCACTGGAATGTCAGCCTAGGTTATGTGCTCAAGTCTCGAGTGGGACTTGAACCCACAACCTTCTGACTCAGAGGCAAGAGTGCTATCACTGGGTCAAGGCTGATACCTTAAATTATTTTTTAAAAATTAATAATTAGCAGACAAAGTGCATATGCCTATAGCTTTTTGGGCATTTGAACCTTAAATGGCCCCTCTGCCATTACCAACAACATTGGGTGCAGGGGCTGAACAGGTTTCTTTTGTGTCCAGCGTTGCTATGGGTCAAACAATGGATGATATGTTGGATGAAATATTTCTAACATTTGAATATCATTTCAATACATTCACCCATATCTGGTGGGTACATTGAAGGTTGTTGGTAGGAAATCCAATGGGCAGGGGTGTGACAGAGTATGTCCTTGTTTCATTTTCTGTCCCCGCCCTCAAGCTCACCAGCCTCAGTTCCTCCCATAAATCAGCATATGGAGACCGGAAGATTAAAGCATTTATAAATCAATGACTTCCTCACTTAAAATTAATAGCATTACTCTCCCAAATGATTAATTTATCCCTTTAGATCCTTTATTATGAAACTACCTATTTTATCTATGAGCAACACCGTGGGAGATAAAATGTTGTTTTATATACATGAGAAAATGTAATAAGCCTCATGGGGCTGTGGAGGGGTGGAATCATTGTCGAGGCCCTCAGTATAAACAGGCTAATGAAATCAGAAAACTGGGCCGTTCAGAGACGTGCAAATTCATACAATGGAATTGCATCCGCAAAAATGAGGAAAATCATTCAATGGTAGTGCACGTGTAATAATGATACTTGAACACTTCTCATGCAGCAACTGATGAAAAGTTAATTAATCCAGTTGTGGAGTTCGTAAAATATGGAGAAAATAGCCTAGTGAAAATCGATTAAAATCCCAATTTACCCAGGAGTCACTATGTTTCCAGTTTGTCTTGTAAAAGGAGTAACATAGAAGCATTCACAGCTCCCTCTTGATTAACAGTGTACTGCTGATCCCCACAAACCCACTCGGGGTGCCAAGTACGGGTGATTCCGTGATTCGGTTGATGAGTGGGGAGTGGCACTTTCTGCCCGGAAAATCATGACTGCAAACTTGTGATTTCCCAAGATGTGCTTCCTACAAATGACACTCGCAGCAGATTGTGAAATCACACCTGTTATTTCTTTTTTAGTTGTATTAGTGATTTTAACACAAAATGTAGAATGTGAAGGTTTGTTGTTACAGAAAAGCTGGTATTGGGAATCCAGTGAAAGTAGCATTTTCCAAGTTACAGTTCAAGCTGCCTCCCAACACTCCTTACTTCTGCTCACTGCAAAAGGCCATTTATACAAGCATGCCCACACCTGTTATCAACTGAACGTTAACCTTATGCATGTAGTTAACGGGATGTTCCTGCTCCAGGATTAAAAATCTACCCATTTACTAGTGAGTTATGCCAGGAATAACATGGGATTCCCCCAATAAACTCTTGGGGGTTGATTTTGAAATGGTGGCGGGTTGGCAACGGGGGGGTGAGGGGTGAAGGTGTGTGTGGCAAACCCGCATAAACAAAACTTACCGTTTCCAACGCGATCGCATGGTGATTGCTGATGATTAACGTGCTCTCCGGGTTTCGCACTCGGCAGCCAGCCTGAATGACAGGGAAGAGATCGGGGGGTGGGGGTGGGGGGGAAGAGATCGGGGGGTGGGCGTGGGGGGAAGAGATCGGGGGGTGAAGAGGAGGACAGCGGAGGGGATGAATAGGGGGACATCGGGGTGGGGGGGGGGTGAAGAGGGGGACACTGAGCAGGGTGGAAAGGTAGGTTGATTTTGTGTTTTAGCTTCCTTCTATGGTTTTTGATGTACTTTATTTTGTTTCTTTTTCCCTGATCTGGCCCTTCACGCCTGGTTTCACCAGACGTGAATCTGAAGCGGTGGGCAAGCCGCCCAGGTAAGTTTAAAAATCATTCTAATCACTTACTGTGTCACAGGTAAAGTGCCTTAAGTAAAGCCAGCGGGACTTCCGGTTTCGGGTCGCCCGCAGGCACACAGGTGGGTCCCTGGGAAACTCGGAAGTCGGCGGGTTGGATCCGGCTTCCGAACCCAAATGGGATTTCCGTGATTTTCAGAGCCTCCCCCTCTCCAACGCACCCTCAATTTCCCCATAAAATTGAGCTCCCGTACTCTCCAACAAGCAGAGAAACACAACAGTGATAAAGCATATATTTCAGGCTATACTACAAGTAGTTCACTATGAGATAGAAATATACACAGAAACAAGTTAACTTAGCAGAGGAGATGGCCAAGCAGCTTAACTATAATGGAGTAGAGATTCCGCTTTGGGCACAATCGGGAAATTGCGTCCAAAATGCATTTGAAACTGTGCTGGTTAGGTTATAGAATCATAGAAAGTTACGGCACAGAAGGAGGCCATTCAGCCCATCGTGCCTGTGCCAGCCAAAAAAGAGCTATCCAGCTTAATCCCACTTTCCAGCACTTGGTCTGTAGCCCTGTAGGTTATGGCACTTCAAGTGCACATTCAAGTACTTTTTAAATGAGTTGAGGGTTTCTGTCTCTACCACCCTTTCAGGCTGTGAGTTCCAGACCCATAACACCCTCTGGGTAAAAAAATTTCTCCTCAGCTCCCCTCTAATCCTTCTACCAATTACTTTAAATCTATGCGCCCTGGTCACTGAGCCCTCTGCTAAGGGAAATAGGCCCTTCCTATCCACTCTATCTAGGCCCCTCATAATTTTATACACCTCAATTAAATCACCCCTCGGCCTCCTCTGTTCCAATAAAAACAACCCCAGCCTATCCAATCTTTCCTCATAGCTAAAATTCTCCAGTCCTGGCAACATCCTCATAAATCTCCTCTGTATCCTCTTCAGTGCAATCACATCTTTCCTGTGATGTGGTGACCAGAACTGTATGCAGTACTCAAGCTGTGGCCTGACCAATGTTTTATACAGTTCAAGCATAACTTCCCTGCTCTTATATTCTATGCCTCGGCTAATAAAGGAAAGTATTCCTTATGCCTTTTTAATCATCTTATCTACCTGTCCTGCTACCTTCAGGGATCTGTGGACATGCACTCCAAGGTCCCTCTATTCCTCTACACCTCTCAGTATCCTCCCATTCATTGTGTATTCTCTTGCCTTGTTTGTCTTCCCAAATGCATTACCTCACACTTCTCTGGATTGAATTCCATTTGCCACTTTTCTGCCCACCTGACCAGTCCATTGATATCTTCCTGCAGTGTACAGCTTTCCTCCTCACTATCAACCACATGGCCAATTTTTGTATCATCTGCAAACTTCTTAATCATACCTCCTACATTTAGGTCTAAATCATTGAAATATACCACAAAAAGCAAGGGACCTAGTACTGAACCCTGTGGACCCCCACTGGAAACAGCCTTCCAGTCACAAAACACCCGTTGACCATTATCCTTTGCTTCCTGCCCCTGAGCCATTTTTGAATCCAACATGCCACTTTCCCTTGGATCCCATAGGCTTTTACTTTCTGACCAGTCTGCCATGTGGGACCACGTCAAAAGCCTTGCTAAAATCCATGTAGACTACATCAAATGTGCTACCCTCATCGACCCTCCTTGTTGCCTCCTCAAAAAATTCAATCAAGTTAGTCAGACACAACCTTCCCTTAACAAATCCATGCTGACTGTCCAGGCTTCAAGTTTCTGCTAAAATTTATTTGCATAATCATAAACGTAAAATCTTCCATGAACCAACACAATCGGACAGCGTAATAGAATGTAATGGTTTTTCTTTCCATTTAAGAAAAAAAGTATTCCTTGTTGTATTTAAGTGTGGTAACCTGGTGCAGTTTTAGTAACACAGCTGAAAATGGATTTATCACCAAAAATAAGCATTTTTAACAAGACATCTCTTTTGCTTTTGTTTGTGTGGGAAAAGGAAGGTACAGTCCTCCACCTGTGAGTGACCTGATTTTAAATCACTGAAAATGACTTTTAAAAAAAAACTATACTGAAACATTTAATAGTTTCATTGGTGTACACTAGTCAGTTTCTTAGGGGGTAATTTTAACCCCCAAGAATGCGTGGGCTTGGGGGCGGGAGGGTCGACTAAATTGTAGATTTCATCAGCAACCCGGCTTCAATGCGCCCACTTCCGGTTTTAATCCAGGCGCGTTTGGATGCATGTACGCAGCGGAAACCCAGAAGTCATGTCCCCTATTAATACCGGTGGGCGGATCGTTAACGGGGCAATTTACCTACTTGAAATACTTGAGATGGTAATTTTTTGTGGATTCTGAACCTGAAACTAATTTTACCTTACCTGCATGGCTTTCTCAATCTCGCCAGTGAAACGGAAGCGAGGTTCATGCAGAAGTTGATTTGTCCCTTTAAACCTGTGATTGACAAATGTCAAGAAAAGCTGGTGTCTCAGTTCTGTCTGGCAAACATTTGGCTGAGAGTTGTCTGTGTTGGGTCGCTATTCACTCTTTTAGCCATCACTCAATTAAATTAAATATACAGAAAATAATGAATTGTTAATATCCTCAATCCATCTTGATTGTACACAAGCTTATATTTTTAAGAATGATGACAAAATCTGAAATATTGGAATATTCTGCAGTCAAGTTACTTGAAAGAATCATAAAATTTTATAACAATTTGGGTCTTATGCTAATATATGTTATAGCAATCCAAATATGTTTCCAATTGTCATCCATTCTTTGCCTTTGTGTGGTCCATCTCTTCCCTTTTCCTGGCTTTCTTTCTCTCAATCCTTGGCAATAGGCTTTCCATAGATATTTATTACAAGCTCAGACTCCCACAACTGTTTGGAATGTGTTTCTTCTCACCCCATTTCTAATAAATACTTCATCTCTTTCTCTAATTTTGTCCTTCTCTGTCTTGTCTGCTCTAATAAATCTACTTTCCACACCAGAGTTCAAAAAGGTCCTTCCTTTTCCTCACCTGGGTCTTCCCTCAGCAGTGGTTGACAGGCCCTTTGATTGAACCCACCAGATTTCCCATATGCAGCAGAAAATAACTGCCGTGGACATCTGTTATGTTCTTCATCTTTTAATGCTAATTAATGCTAGTGCTGGTGCTGTTAGGAAGTTCAAAATGTGAATGTTACTTATGTTGCATTGATCATCAAATCACTTCTCTCCTGCTCACCCTGGTGCATGTTCCTTATTCCTGGCCTGAATCTGGAGCCAGCTCTTCATGCCCTGTGCAGCCTCAATGCGGACTGGCATGGATAATAGAAATCAGTGGATAATTGAATCATCACAAATTTTTATCTTGTATAGCAATACCCTAGTCATGGGGAGGGATGCAGACAATACAAAGTTTTTTTTTAAATTGTATTTTTTATTTAACGAGAAAAGAACATGGAGTACAAATAACTGAGATATGAGCAGGCTGCACATTAACCTAACATCTCACATTTGTCCATGAGAATTCTGATCGATAATTGGGCAGGCAGATAACTGGCGTGCCGATAATGGAAGATCCACTGTGGTGTCTCTTATCTGAGCAAAGCAGAATTCTGAATCCAGTCTAAACTTCATGGAGTGGAGATGCCGGTGATGGACTGGGGTTGACAATTGTAAACAATTTTACAACACCAAGTTATAGTCCAGCAATTTTATTTTAAATTCACAAGCTTTCGGAGGCTACCTCCTTCGTCAGGTGAACGATGTGAAAATCGTTTCACATCGTTCACCTGACGAAGGAGGTAGCCTCCGAAAGCTTGTGAATTTAAAATAAAATTGCTGGACTATAACTTGGTGTTGTAAAATTGTTTACAAACTTCATGGACACCTAGCATTTTTTTGGTTAAAAATCTACGTCAAATTGCACAGTACTAAATTTTCATTTTGCTTCCTTCTAATTTTTTTCCCAACTGAAAACTAAGAGATAAGATAGATCTTTTTCCTCCAAATCCAGATCAAATGCACAGTTAAACAGCAGGTTTTCTGTTCAAGGTTGTGCACAAATTAATATCAACCAAATGAGTAACATAGTCTGCTGCCAGACACAGACTGAGAACTCACTAAAAGCAGCGTTATTCAGTAACTGTCCAGCACCTCATTTTATTACGCTTCCTGCCACCCTCTCAATTTTTCTGTAAGAGTATAGCAGAACAGGGGGTTGTGGTCCTGGACTAGCAATCCATTGGTCATGAGTTCAGCCCTCACGATCCTCGACTTAACTGGCATCCGCTCCCCGGCTGCTTGCCCTCCCGACAGGCAGCCAGCCTGTCAATCTGGCTGGCTGTCGGTGGGAAACCCGGAAGTAAAATCAATTACCATCAACTGAGTTGCGATCGCAGATTCCCATGCGTTCATTTGACTTCTGGGTTTCCCACGCAATAATCTACCTACCTGCTCAGTTTCCAGCCCCATGCTAAAGTAAATTAAATATTTTTTGATATGGAAAAACATTTAAAACGTGCCTACTAGTGCCTGTACACCCAAAAAAATGAGCAGAATTTGAAGATCCTTCCCGAACCAGGGCAATCGATGGAATCAGCCTGAGGGATGGGCCTGATTCGGGCAATTTGAATCTTGAGCCAGCGTAAAAGATCACAGAAAACATGAGTGGAAGTGGTTTTGAGTTTAAAATTCCCCAATCTTTTGCCCTGGTTTGGCCGATTCCGCCCGGATTGGGCTGATATTACCAGTGGAACCTCGACCCCAATATTTTTAACTGTTTTCGCAGGCCAAACTTCTAGTGTTTTCAGGTTCCTATAATCATTTTTCAGAGATGCTTCAACACGCTTTTTTACATAAGCACGTGCCTTGGTGCTCACTGAGTTCCAACTCACCAGAGTTACCTGGAAATAAGGTTGATCTGAGTGAGTTAAGATAAGTAGCTATCTTAAAACCTTTATGCCAAAAGAAACCGTTCATGTGACAGGAATTAATTACATAGAGTGTACAGCACAGAAACAAGCCATTCGGCCCAACAGATCGATGCCAGTGTTGATGCTCCACACGAGCCTCCTCCCACCCTTCTTCATCTAACCCCATCAACATATCCTTCTATTCCTTTCTCCCTCAGGCGCTTATCGAGCTATCCCTTAAATGGAACTATGCTAATCGCCTCAACTACTCCTTGTGGTAGCGAGTTCCACATTCTAGCCACTCTCTATTGGATGTTGCTACAATACCTGTTTTTCTGACAGGATACCCCGTGATTGGGCAGCCATCATAGATAATGACTCGGTCTCTTTCTTGTGGTGGTAAATATTTTCTGAGGAATTAAGCAGATCAATTTTGTCCTGGGGTGGGGGGTGGGGGAGGTGGGTGTGTGGCCCGTGTGCAAGTAAGTAAAACTAGGAGGGAGCCCATCCTTTGAAGCTAACATCTGTAATCCACATGGGGTTCGTGTGTTTGCCTCCCTCTCCACACGCAAACAAAAACAAAAGAGATCCCTTCCAGAAAGTAGTTGAAATTTATCGTTGATATGCAATTCCCTACCAGGCGCTCAGGCTAAAAGGACAAAAGAAATGTAACTATGTCTTCTGTTTTAAAAATCCCAGAGCCCTGGTGTTACTAGAATTTAAATGAAAGGATGTTAAATTAAATCTTATAACTTGGAAGAGGACAAATCCCTACCCGGTTTCCATTACACAACACAGATATTGCTGGACATTATTGAGCGCAAGGTATTATACGTTGATTCCACATTCACATTTTACTATTTCTTTCATACAAGATCTTAAATGCATTTGTTGTATGTGTATTTGTCACGGTGACGTACAAAGGTTTTCTTGTGTTAATAAACCTTTATTAACCTCTTTGAAAACATGACGCTATGAACCAAGATTGGTTTATTGTGACAAGTTCCCAGGAAAAACAACTACAATCTTTAGGCTTTTAAAATCCAAACATGAGATCACCTAAGCACTACTGCCTGATTTATCTTCGTAAATCCATCATCTCTCCTTTTCAGCCTTTGTGTTTTCCTACACTTTGGGCCATGGCTTAGCACCTAGGTTTCCCTATATGATAAAGGATACTACATATAAGGGGTGATTCCGTGGTGTGATGTTCTCAGCATTTGCGGGGAGCGCATCTTGGGAAATAACAGGTGCACAGCTCCCACTTTCCCATGAGGCGCTGGGTGCGTTGGCTCACGGAATCATTCCTCTCTCTTCCTCTTCCTCTTCTACTTGCCTCTTTTCACACGGACTTACACACAGACACACATCGTTCTCTGTCTGAAAGACTGGACTATCAACATGGAGATTTTTAGTCACCAGTCAGCCAGAAACATTACCTCATGCTGAAGTATTGTGTCTCTGTGCAGTTTCCATGGTTGAAATATGTTAGTGGTCCTGGAATTTGAAAGTAAAATTGGCTTGTAGCTGTGGTGCATTTTAGCCACATAAGAAAGCCTCGAAACAAAGAAAGCAATGTGAAACATCTGGTAAACATCATTAAAAGCATCAAAGGTACCAGTAATTGTGATGTTAGGTGGTTGCATCTTAATGTACATATGATAACATGCCTGCTGAATCATTTCAATTTCTCTGTTCTTTTATGAAGCCCACACTGAGTGTTGCATATCCTTGTCTGCTCTTCTGGCTCTTAAATATTCTCTTTACCTTGTTTAAACCCATCCCCACAACATCTATAGTAAATACGCACCCAGCAGAAGAGCCAGGGTGTGAAGTAGTTCCCAGTGCATGTGAACTTCCCACATACACATGAAAAACAAGCTGCTCACTTTAAAGCTGCTTTATACTGGATATGGGCACTAGTTAAAAAATAAAATGTCCCAGAGGAATTGCTCCTTCCCTCCAGTCATTCTCTTCACTACCCCAGAGGAGCTGCTTTTTATTTCGGGGATTCTTTAGAACTACTAGAAGATCCCATCATGCAGGCTTGACCTACTTGTTTCTGTCCCCACTGCTTTTAACTCTTTAAACTCGCTAATGCGTGATCTGATTGGGAACAAAATTCTCACTTTTGGATGTGACAGTTCACCTGCAGAATGCTGCACAAGTTTCTCACTAATGACCCTAGCCAGGCCTGAGCAAACAACGATGGCTTTACTTTAACTAACTTTTTACTATGGTTAGTTAATCTTTTTTTTTCATAAAATATACTTTATTCATAAAATTTGCAGCAAAACATACAATACAGTTGTCATATCACATTCCAAACGTACACAATACAGATTATACAATTTGCAGGTTACATCAAATACAGTTCAGTGAACACATTGTACATAATTACAGTTCATGACACTCTGGGGTGTCTCATTGCATTACACTCAATACGTATTATTCATTACAGATTAATTACAGGTACATTACAGATTCATTACAGGTACATTACATCAATTTGAATTTTGCATTCTGCCTGGGGGGGTTTTTTCCCTGATTGCCGCACCTAGCTTCAGTGCGTCCCTGAGCACGTAGTCCTGGACCTTAGAATGTGCCAGTCTGCAACACTCGGTCGAGGACAGCTCCGTGCACTGGAAGACCAGCAGGTTTCGGGCAGACCAAAGGGCGTCTTTCACCGAGTTGATGGTCTTCCAGCAGCAGTTGATGTCTGTCTCGGTGTGTGTCCCCGGGAACAGCCCGTAGAGCACTGAGTCCTGTGTTACGGAACTGCTCGGGACGAACCTGGACAGATACCACTGCATCTCTCTCCAGACCCATTTTTGCAGAGATAGGTGTACTCTGAGAATCTAAGGACAGATGCATAGCTAATTAGCACTTTCTACCAAAATTGCACCATCTTTTACTTGCATCAGCTTTTATTGCTAAAATATCACTGAAAGCTCCAGTTTGACACCAGAGGTCAATGTAAATTTCAACGTGTAGCCTACATTTTCAGCTTAAGTCAAGCGGACTTAGATAGGAAATTCCCCGAGTGCCACTCTGCTGGTTCCCTGCTCTCCAGACCACTTCCAGGATTTTCCACTTGAAGTGATGGGAAATGTACAATACATCTGCCCATACATGGGCAGGCACATTGTAATAATATGCAAATGACGGAAATATGTCATCCAAAACATCATTGCACCATTGCAATGGTGGGTGCAAAGGTTGTTTGTTTATCCCTAGCATCCAACTTTGCAAAGGGGAGAGAGAAAATTAAATGTTGAAGGTCACGAGGAATTTCCCAGATTTTTTTCCCCCAGATTGGCCTGAGTTTTTATCTGTTTTTGTGCCTCTCCCAGGAGATCGCATGGTTTCAGGTGGGGTGGAGAGCATAAATATTGTGATACACAAGGTATCACAATTGTGTGGGACAGGCTAGATGGACCAGAGGGTCTTTTGCTGTCCATTATTTTTTCATATGTTTGTATGTTCATATGATCAACTGCATATACTAAGGCGCCTCTTTTGAAAATCTTACATTTCTTTTTAAGTTTTATCAGGCATCACAGAGGCTGTGGCAACACTACACTGCAACAGGCCTCTCTGGCCTGCTACGGCCTTTCTCTGCCAGTCCCTGCAGACTGCCTGGTGGAGAATGCAGAACTTGCCCCCATAAAATTGTCCAAAGTCGGGGGCATTTCCTTGTGGCAGGTGATCTTCCCATCCCCGCCGAAGATGCACTGAGATTCTAATACAGCAGAAAGCCCTGGCTGTAATATGTTTATGTTACATATGACATCCTTTGTGACTGACAAGATATCCCTCCTTGTCCTTTTCAATCTCTTAGCAGGACTAAATCCAACGAATCTCTTCCACTTCTATCTGTTCCAACATGGCTAGTATATATCCTACAGTGGTTTCTTGTCCCACTCCTGCCCTGCTACCAAGGTTCCATATTAAAGGTGCAGGGTATGTGCAGGACTGTGGAAGTGAAGTAGATGGCTCCATGTGTAGAGCAAGCAGTGGCATGGGCAAAATTGCCTCCTCCTGTGCTTAAAGTTTTATAATTCTAAAAATATTCTAATAGTGGCAGCATTGGTCGAAGTTGCCCAGTTTACACAAAGACACCAGGGTCTTGAAATATATTGACTGAAGACATTGAATCTGAATTCTTAAAACTCTGAGTGTTTTTCTGCTTAATCTGACGTTTCTTTTAATTGTAAATCCTGGATAAATCTTTGAATTAACACCAAATCCCAGAGCATGATGTATACAAGAAGATGGATATTCTGATGACTAATTCAATTCCAGACCAGGGAACAGTTAAACGGTTGATCATGGCATACGAATTCTGTTACTTAACAGTTAATTTCCTATAAATTTCTATAATAGACGGATTGAACAAAATGATGCATTGAAACCTGTTCTTCACTGGCATTGAGAACTTCAGAGAGTAGAACAGATAAGACTACCCCGCTGCTCTCTGCAGTCACATAAATGGCTATCACCCAAAGCTCTTTATTACCTCTTTAACCAAGCTTTGGGTCACCAGTCCTATTATCTCCTCCTTTGGCTCGGTGTCAATTTTTGTCTGATTAAGCTCTGTGATGTACCTTGGGATGTTTTCTTGTGTTGAAGGTGCTATATAAGTGCAAGTTGTTGTGTTGAATCTGCTCCATCGTCAGCTGACTGTACAAGGAAACCTATTTTATAGTGCCTGACTGTTTATGTAATAGTGTCTCGTACCACTAACTTTGAAACCTATTACCTGGTTAAAGAATAATACTACATCAGAGCTTTGTGACTTTTGTGAAAACTGGATGTGAGGCCAGTCAGTAGAGGTCAAGTCGCTTTTGAATGCTTTCACGCAAAAAGGCCTTTAATACAACAGGACAAAAGTAGCATTGTATTTGTGATGTTATTTTAAGAGCCAGCTTCACATTTCATAAATTTCCTTCAAAATGTAAGAGGTTGTTAAGTTCCGGTGCTGAAGAGAAAGCAATTTCTTCTAAAGGATTGAAAATTTAATTGAGCATTAAAGAACAAAGGTGCAGTTCTGATGACTAATGTAGAACACAGCTTCAGACATCGTGCCTACATTCAATTAATCATGAATTATTCAGTTAAAAATATACACCTTGTTAAGGTTTCAGTGTTTCATAATGACCTACACTGCCCAATTCCAATTTATCAATTGACTAAAGCAAAACAAAATAAATATATTGAATCAAGATTAAAATTAGGCAAAACACTGCACACATTATTCACATTGAATTTGTAGCTATAATTGCAACATAACTCTTGTTTGTTAGATCACAACACATACTTGTGACAGTCCTTTAGAAAGCTTAAATGTGTATAGTACAAGCACCAGATTTCCAAAATGAATATGGACTATAATCACAATATATTCCAGTTCATGCTCATGCTCTCTTTCTACTTCTCTTTCTCCCATCTCTCCGATTGCCACTCCATTGGTCTCTGTTCATTTTTCTGTGTGTTTGTGTGCATGTCTTTTTCTTGGTATCTCTGCCTGTCTGGTGTGTGTCTGTATTTCTCAGGGTCTGACGTTCTTCTGTGCACTGTTTTTAGTGCACTAATTAATATATTTGCATCAAGTTCCTGTGTGTTCTACTTGAATGATGTTGAATTGTTTAATAAATGTGAACAGACACCAATCAATAAATTCCCCTCCCACCAGTTTAATATTCCTTAGATTTAAAAGGCAGACACCAACTTTGTAGACATTGTCATATGTGCCACATCTGTCCTCTGGATCAGCATGAAAAGACAAGATGACATTACCAGCATACAAAGGAGTGACTCTGAATCCTTCTGCTTAATTTTCCTGCATTTTTGTATACATTGGCACTATCCTATGCCTATAATCTGATTGTCAGCCTCTTTCTCCTTTCCAATCTGCTTCTCTCTTGTTAGAACTGTAGCACCTCAGGATGAGATTTTGAAAGAGAATCATTACGCTACTAAAAGAATGCAACCATGTTGTTGCTAAATTAAGTTTTCATTTCCCTGTTTTACTTATCAAAGAACTATATTTATCTGAATTGCCACCTAATCCTAAATGTTATAGAAAGATATCAATGCACTTACCAGCATATATCTTTATATATCTTCCTTAGTTGCTGTATTTAAGCTTCAAAACTGCTGGTCAGAGGGAACCTGGGAATAGTTAATGATGTTGCTGCGGGGAGAATTAAGCTCTACCTCTGTAATGTTTCTCTTATGATGATTTTTTTGCTCATCGGTGTTGCAGAATGAATCATTTTTACATTTCTAGTACCTATCATCCCATTAAACTCTCCCAGATCAGGTCCAGCATGGGTTAGGTGTAGAAAAGTCCTCCCCCTTCACCACAACAATATGCAGTTTATTTTGTTTATGACCACCATGACCTAAACTGAACTGAGACTGCCTGAATTCACTTCACTGTGGACTCTTTCAGCTGACCGAGAAGGAAAGACTTGCACTTGCACCTTAAACATCTCAAAACACTTCCCACAAATCATTTTTGAGGTGTAGTCAATGCAGCACCCAATTTGCACACAGCAAAATCCGATAAATATCAATGAACTGAGTGATTGGGGGAAGAATGCTGGTGAGGACACTGAGAACTTCCTCCTCCTCTTGGAATAGTGCCATGAAATCTTTAACATCCACCTGAACATCTCATCCAAAGGATGGCATCTCTGCTAATGCAACACTTCCTCAGTACTGCACTTGAGTTTCAGTTTAGATTATGTGCTCAAATCGTGGAGTGGAGCTTGAACCCACAACCACCTGCCTCAGAGGTGAGAATACTACTAACTGAGCCAAGCTGACACCTAGGAGAGCAACCAGTACTTTTATAACATAAAATACAGGAACAAGGAGAGTGAGAGAGGCAGCAGTAAATGTAGTGTTTGTTCATACCATGTTGGGTTACAGTGGAAAAAGCTACAGATCATCTTGCTTTCTTTCTTGACTACACTGGGATTACGTAACAATGCAGATGAGTCCATTTTCACTTTTAAGGATACATATGAAGATCTGCAACCAATTAGCCTAAAAAGTTAGAAACAGTTAAGGAATGATCAACTAAAATACTGAATTTTTAATATATTTGTTCTCGGAAAGTGGGCAGTGCTGTCAGGGCCACATTTTATTGCCTATCCCTAATTGCCCTGAGAAGGTGGTGGTGAGCCTTTTCCTTGAAGCAGTGCAGTCCTTGCGGTGATGGTGCTCCCATAACGATGTTAGGTAGGATGTTGACTCAGCGACGTTGAAGGAGCGCCGACATACGTCCAAGTCAGGATGGTGTGTGACTTGGCGGGGAAGTTGGAGGTGATGGTGTTACCGCCACATCGCTGCTCTTGTCCTTCTCAGTGATCGAGATCACAAGGGAGGGAAGTGCTAATAAGTGTTGCACGTATCTCCATGTGCAACTAAATAACTGAACAGAAAAATATTTCAAGTTGGCCAATTATGATAGGCTGCTGAGATGACACATGCAGCATTATGGGCAACTGAATGATTGTTTTGAAATTATGTGAAGGGCTTTTGTCATGTCAAATACTTTATCAAGTTAGCAAATATGCAGGCGTACAATTAAATGATCAGGGATACAATCGTGTGATGTCTGATCAAATCCTACTTGTCAAATTGCTAAACCTGAATCAAAACTCGAAAATAAAAGCATTGCAACAGTTTGTGCTGTTTTTCTTAAGCATAATTGTTGATCAAAGTGGCAAATTTTCAGTCAAGTTTTTGAATCACGCTACAATCAGCTGTTAAGGAACTGAGACTGCCTGAAAAAAAACTTCCCACTTTGGAGACATGACCTATTCAAAAAGAGGCACTAGCAGTCAATGGTCCTCTTTCATTATTTCCTGATTTTTTTTTATTCGTTCATGGGATGTGGGCGTCGCTGACTAGGCCAGCATTTATTGCCCATCCCTAATTGCCCTTGAGAAGGTGGTGGTGAGCCGCCTTCTTGAACCGCTGCAGTCCGTGTGGTGAAGATTCTCCCAAAAAAAAATTATTTCTCAGATAATGCCAAAAGTTCCTAAACATAAGAATGATGAAAGCAGCACAAGATAGATATATATATATATATCCTGTTACAATGCAAATGCTGCTTCCTACAGATAAAAAAAAATTAATGGGGATAAAAATGCATTCTTAATGGTTTTATAGAATCTACAACACAGAAACAGGTCATTCAGCCCAACTGGTCCATGCTGGTGTTTATACTTACAATGAGCCTCCTCCTACTCTAATTACCTCTTCCCGCCCTGCTCCTATATTCGCTTCTCCCTCGTGTATGTATCAAACCTCCCCTTAAATGTGTCAGTGCTATCTGCTTCAAGCACTATGGAGTGACTTTGAAAAGTGGAGAGTGAACCAATCATCCGATAAAACCAGGTAACCTTTGTTCCCACTTTCCTCTCCCCATGAATTTTCCACACTCCACTTTTCAAAGTCACCTCCATAGGGGAGTGAGTTCCACATTCTCACCACTATTAATATGCTCCATAATAATTCATAATCGTGTCAAATGAAGTTTTTTTCATTCATTTTTGTGCTTTATTTTCTTCAACTGTTTAAAAAAAATATCTTCGCCTTCATCAGGTTTCCACCCTAATCCCATGGTGATCACAATGTGTAAAGGGATGAAGGGAGTCTCGAGGGATTCTCAAGGTTGATTTATTTTGTGAAGGGATTATCAGGGCTGTGTTATTCATTGTATGTGAGGGGAATATCTGGGCCTACCTTATTTAGTCTGTGTGAGGACATTATCTGGCCTGGTATATTCAGTGTGAGTGAGTGAATTATCTGGGCTGGTTTATTCTGTGTATGTAAAGGGATTATCGGGTTTTGTTTATTCAGTGCGTATGAGTGGATTATCTGGGCTCGTTTATTCCGAATGTGCAAAGGAATTATCTGGACTGGTTTATTCAGAGTATGTGAAGAGATTAGCAGAATTGTTTTATTCAATATATGTGAGGGATTATCAGAGCCTGTTTGTTCAGGATGTGATGGAATTATCAGAGCTATTTTATTCAGGAACTGGTTTATTTAATGTGTGTGAGGGAATTATTGGGCCTGGTTTATTTAGGTGTGGGTGGTAGTTATTAGGGTTGTTGAACCCAGTATGTGTGAAAGGATTATTAAGGGATGATGTTGGGGTTAAATTGGTGAGAACACTAATTTTAGACTGATATTGACTTGTCAAATGTTGCAACTATCATGCCCTGAAATAGTACAGTGTGACCTGGCAGATAATAAAAGCAAATATGATCTACTCAGCCTTCTCTAAGCAAAGAATTCCATTGTACAGGTTGCCACATCTCCCATTCCTGATCTTAACAAGAGCCCTGCTCCCACCGAGAAAGCTCTTAACAGAAGCTTTTTATCTATACTCTACTGTGCTTGATGACATGCCATCCAGTGTGAATGTATCTTTACCCCTTTCGAGTGAATATTTTACAAGATAAATGGACGGATTACAGGGAACTTTTGGGAAAGAAAATTTTGCATCCCTGCTTGCTGGTTATCCCTTGGAGGGTTGCCAGTTGTATTTAGACTCTCCTGTACTTGCTAAAACAAAGCCCAGGTTGTTACCTTCAATAGTTAAATGAAAGTTCTGTCCCTTTTGGTATGTATTATTTATTTAATAGATGTGATAGAAAGTATTTTGTAAGTACGAATAGCAATAAAGCACATCACTGGATCTCCAATGATTTGGCAGGTAAATGTAACGTAGTACTATATCAAGCAAACAAGGAGGTCACAAGTTAACTCAGAAACAAATGTTACTTTTACAAATATATGTTGAAAATTAATGAACACTAGAATGTCATTACATCAATCAAGTTTTCTAAGTCTAGACAAATTTCTGTTTCCAGTTAAATTCTAGATCTCTATAGCAACTCCATTGATATAGTACACCACAGGCCAAAGAAAACTTGTATTATCCAATTTAAATTTGGCCCTTTCACTGCCCAATGCCCCCTCTATTATAACATTACATCAGGTGTGTGGTCTCTTTTGGCAAAGTAATAAACTGGGAGGAAGAGAGAGATTTTGATTTGAAATAGTTTAAATATTTTGATGTTAAATGGAAAGCAGAGTCAAAAAGAAATCTGCTGTTAGGCTCGAGAGAATGGATAGTATCTGACAGGTGATGGGGACATAATGGCACGTCAATCTCTTTCACTTGGTGACACAAGTGAGCACAGCACCAGGCATACCTAAAAATGAGGTGCCAACCTGGTGAAGCTACAACACAGGACTACATGCATGCTAAACAATGGAAGCAACGTGCATAGACAGAGCTAAGCAATTCCACAACCAACAGATCAGATCAAAGCTCTGCAGTTCTGCCACATCCAGTCGTGAATGGCAGTGGACAATTAAACAACTAATGGAGGGGGAGGCTTTGTGAACATCCTGATCCTCGATGGTGGAGTCCAGCACGTGAGTGCAAAAGACAAGGCTAAAGTGTTTGCAACCATCTTCAGCCACAAGTGCCGAGTGGATGATCCTTCTCTGCCTCCTCCCAATATCCCCACCATCACAGAAGCCAGTCTTCAGCCAATTCGATTCACTCCACGTGACATCAAGAAACGGCTGAGTGCATTGGATACAATAAGGGCTATGGGCCCCGAAAACATCCCGGCTGTAGTGCTGAAGCCTTGTTCTCCAGAACTAACCGCGCCTCTAGCCAAACTGTGCCAGTACAGCTACAACACTGGCATCTACCCGACAATGTGGAAAATTGCCCAGGTATGTCCTGTCCACAAAAAGCAGGACAAATCCAATCCGGCCAATTAATGCCCCATCAGTCTACTCTCAATCATCAGCAAAGTGATGGAAGGTGTCGTCAACATGCTATCAAGTGGCAGTTACTCACCAATAACCTGCTCACCGATGCTCAGTTTGGGTTCTGCCAGGACCACTCGGTTCCAGACCTCATTACAGCCTTGGTCGGGGATGTTCGCTGATGATTGCAAGTGTTCAGTTCCATTTGCAACCCCTCAGATAATGAAACAGTCAGTGCCCACTTGCAGCAAGACCTGGACAACATCCAGACTTGGGCTCATAAGTGGCAAGTAACATTCAAGCCAGACAAGTGCCAGGCAATGACCATCTCCAACAAGAGAGAGTCTAACCACCTCCCCTTGACATTCAACGGTATTGCCATTGCCAAATCCCCCACCATCAACATCCTGGGGCCACCATTGACCAGAAACTTAACTGGACCAGCCACATAAATACTGTGGCTACAAGAGCAGGTCAGATGCTGGGTATTCTGTGGCCAGTGACTCACCTCCTGACTCCCCAAAGCCTTTCCACCATCTACAAGGCACAAGGTCAGAAGTGTGATGGAATACTCTCCACTTGCCTGGATGAGTACAGCTCCACCAACACAAGAAGCTCGACACCATCCAGGACAAAGTAGCCTGCTTGATTGGTACCCCAACCACCACCCTAAACATTCACTCCCTTCACCACCGGCGCACAGTGGCTGCAGTATGTACCATCCACAGGATGCACTGCAGCAACTCGCCAAGGCTTCTTCGACAGCACCTCCCAAACCTGCGACCTCTACCACCTAGAAGGACAAGTGCAGCAGGCACAAGGGAACAACACCACCTGCACGTTCCCCTCCAAGTCACACGCCATCCCGACTTGGAAATATATCGCCTTTCCTTCATTGTCGCTGGGTCAAAATCCTGGAACTCCCTACCTAACAGAACTGTGGGAGAACCTTCACCACACAGACTGCAGCGGTTCAAGAAGGCGGCTCATCACCACCTTCTCGAGGACAATTAGGGATGGGCAATAAATGCTGGCCTTGCCAGCGAAGCCGACATCCCATGAACGAATTTTAAAAAAAGACTTCCAGTCCTGCTTCAGGAACCACAAAAAGTATGCAGTACCTAAAGGGTGGACCAAAGAGATAGCAAAGTGGAATCCAATGTTCAGAAAGAATAGCCTCATCACTACCTGGTACCAGTGTCATTCACAAGGTCACAAGACGTGGATGAAAAAGGCCATTCGGCCCATCTACGCTCTTCCCTCCAGAAAGCATCCAAGGCAGATTTTTATCTTACACTTGGATGTAAAGAATCTCCGGGATGCAGCAAGTAGAGGAAAATCAAGCAGGGAGGATTGGAACCCACAATAGGATGGGCACCATTGTGCACCTTCAATCCTCCCATCTGATTTTCCTCCATGCACTGCCCCCAGACAAGTCTTTACACCCAAATGCTGTAAGAGAAAAATCTGCCCCTTTGGTCCACTCATCATAGCATCCAGTAGTTTTTTGACTAATTTCTTGCTTTCTACCTCCTCCCTCCCCAACCTTACCCTACCCAGAAATCCAATTGGCATGTTGATCACTATTTGTGTGAAGGAGAATTTCTGAACATCAGTTCCGAATTTGCCATTTGTCAGCTTGAACCTGTGGCTCTGTTGTCGTACTGTGGTGGCTTAACTTAAAGTTGTGTTCCTGATTTACCTTTTCTATACTGTGTATGTATGTATGTATGTATGTATGTGTATATATATATATATAAATGAGATTCACTCTGCATCACTTAAGGATGAAAAGCCAAGATTCTTATGTTTTTTTTCTCATAATTAAGCCCTCTCGTGCTACTGATCAGTCTAGTGGCTCTTCCCTAGTTTCCAGGGCTTGTGTCTTAATGACCAGACTGGACACAGTGCTCAAGGTGTAGTCTGACCAGAGACCTGTAAAGTTTTAGTATGACTTCTTCTGACTTCTATTCCACTGCTTTGGAAAAATAGTTCAATTCCTTATGAGTATAGTACTAACAGTAGTAGAAATCGGGAATGCTGTCCCCCTACAGGCTGTAATAATTGGTGCATGGGAGACTGAGAGCGATATATTTTTGTTAGGGGAGGGTATCAAGCGATATGGAGCTGTAGTGGGTACATGGAGTTAAGGTACAGATCAGCCATGATCTAATTGCATGGCAGAGCAGGCTCAAGGGGTTGAATGGCGTACTCCTATTCCTATGTCCCTGTGTGTAGTAAGACATACAACACCCTCTTTTTGCACACAAATAAAGAGGAGAAATGGGGCCCACAGTCTAAAAATATATTGGGGGGAATAAATTTAACCAACATTTTTTTGTTACTTTTCCTCTTTTGTTAAGTTGGTGTCAAATTGCCTGTTAATATAGCATTAGGCAATCTGCTCTAATAAGATTATTGATGCTGCTCTTTGAAGAACCGTTAGGCACTCAAATGGGCTGTACTTTTGTTCATTGACTAACGTTGGTTGGAAATTACATTTTTTATTAACACTAGGCAGTGCAGCACCAATGTGATGCACCACCAGACTGCCCAACCATCTGATTTACTGACACTTTTGCACAAATCTCCAGAGGGTTAAAGGTCACAGTTTCATGAGTGAGATATTTGCAGGTGGAGATAATCAGTGTGGGGAGAGAAGGGGGCTGAGTTTCTTCAGTACCCACTCTGATCACCACCACTGGGGAAACTAGCTAATTGTAATGATTCTAGTCAGGAAACTAAGGTTTGCAAATGTGGTCCTGCCTTATATATACACATCTTATTTAGCTTTTCTACTCATAGCCAATCTCTACCAAAGCAGTTAATATACATATTTTTTGCCCACTGCTTGAATAATCAGTCCCCATTCCATCAATTAATTAGGGAGCTTTCAAAGAGCGAGAAAGCTATAAAATCTCTGCTGTCACTGCGGAATTGGATAGTTGCTGAGTATGAAACCAGCTGCATATATTTGCCGAGCTACCTCCCAAAGCTGATTCACGCAACGCCTGAGGAGGACTGAGGCCAAAAGTGTTACCAAAATAACATCTTACAGGATACCAAGAGTAGTGAAGGTAGACTCAGACCAAGTTGTAAATGGGGTACTCTCGTCATTGCACACCTAGGGAGTGATTTTCAAGTAGCAACATTCACGCTGGCATGAGGCCCGGGCCTCATTAACATGCGACCTGCTGGCGGGTCGAGTTGGAGGGATCTGAGGTGATCCATGGCGTTGGGGGGAAGGAGCTTCTCCTGGGCCCACCGAAAAAAGTTGAAAGCTTCCTGGGCCATTTTTTGAGTGACCTTTAAGGACTGCTGGTTAGGAAGCTCAACACCTGGTGCAATTGGCCGGAGCTTACACAGCACACATTCCACCGATTAGCACCTGTAAATTGCAATCGGGGTCATACAACCAGCGAAGGACCCTGACAGGCATATTTAAACTGTCTCCCGTCGGGCAGGCTGCTCACCCATTTCCAGACCCGCCTGAAAATTTCATCAGGCATGCCTTTGGCATCAATGAGGCAGCTGAGGTTCTCCCCTGATTTTCAATTGCCGGCCACCCATTTTCCAGGTGAGAAATGGGTGGCTGGCAATTGAAAATCACCACCCCCCCCCCCCCCACCCCCCTCCTGTGTTATCAATAACAGTGCTGGATCAGTAACACACACGTGGTGCACAGAGGGAAAGGAGCTCTCATTTCAGGCACATGGTGCACCCTTGGGCATGGAGAGCATTCCCGTACGCCGTACATTGCCCTATCACCACTTTCTTTACCAAGCTCCACAACCTTCCCCAGGCCCCAGAGAACTGACTTAAGCGGGGTGATTTTAAACCCCAAGAACAAATGGGTTGGGGGCAGGTGGGAGTTGAGAATAATTGTTTTTTGGGTCGCGACCGCAACCCAGCTTTATTTCTGGGTTTAACGTCTGCGCGTAAAAGTACAGGCTTCCCACTGGGAATGCTATGTCCAAAGATTTTGTGGTTACGACCCAAAAAAACAACTATTTTCAACTCCCACCTGTCCCCAACCCACCCGTTCTTGGGGTTTAAAATCACCCCCAAGATCCTTGTTTTCACCTTCGGATCTCTCCAAGGCCTACCCCCATCCTACTTCAGTGATTTCCTTCAGCTGTGTGCCCTTGCATGCCCTTCATTCCCTTGGCACTATATTACTCCTTCCACCTCACCATTTGCAACCACTCCTTCAGTTACTGTATCCTTGCCCTCTCAAACTCCCTTTCTCAACACCATGTTACCTTCCGTTTTTTTGTTTCAAAAGCCTCCTAAAGACTCTTCACCTCGACAGTGCTTTCACCACCTCAATATCTTTCTTTTCTCCCCTGTTTAATGCCCACTCTTTGCTTACTGCCCTCTGAAGCATTCTGAGATTCCTCTCTCTGTGTGAGGGGCGACTGCAGAATTATTAGTTGTTTGAACGTGGAACTGAAGGTAGTTTCACACCTGATCTGCAGTTTACACAAAGTAGGGAAAGTGTACTCAATGAGAACGAGTGTATGCTTTGGCTTGTGGCCGTCACTTTTGCACTGCTCAGTTGCTGATGCAGCATCTGGATATAAAATTCCAGCAGAAATGCTGATAACACCTTTTCTTTTCAGCAACTCCTCATACCTACAGTGTCAGCAGCTTTTCAATCAGTAAACACGCTGTGGCCCTTAATTAAATTCTTCAGCAACCTGCAAATGTGTCTCGTCAGAGAAAAAGTTGACATCTTCCAAGCTAATTTACTAATAGTAGTTCTGATTTATTCACTTAGGAAAAACACCCAATGGCAGCGGAAGAGAAATTGTCTTAACTGCTGTAGAAACTCTCAGGAGTGCGCACATTCCGTTGTGAAGGCAAAGTAAAATAACACTGATTGCTTAAAGAAAGAAAGAATTTGCATTTATATAGCGTCTTTCATAACCTCGGGACGTCCCAAAGTGATTTACAGCCATTGAAGTACTTTTTTTTTTAAAGTGTAGTCACTGTTGTAATGTTGGAAATGCAGCAGCCAATTTGCACACAGCAAGGTCCAGCGCTGAAGTAATCAGCCATGATCTACTTGAATGGCGGAACAGGCTCCAGGGATTGAATGGCCTACTCCTGTTCCTAAGCTCCTATGAATTCAATACTCTGCAAGTAAATTTAGGCCAAGTACTTCACTGTGTAAAATTAGTAACAAAACCACTGAAGAATTTGGAATCTTCAGTAGCTGTGGTCAGGATTATGGGATGCTGTAATGAAGTCACTGGCAGGTTGATATAGAGGCCATAGATCAGAGTGACCCTTCACTGATTCTCTTCATTTTCTTTGTGCAACAGGGTGGATGTAAACCCAGATGATGAGCTGAACCAGGAAAGTTCATGTGTGGTGAGTATAAAAATGAAACCTGCGTTCATTGTAAATAAAATGATACATCATTCAAGCAGCCACATCAAACAGTGTCATATTTAACAAAATCCATTGTTTCTTTATTGGTAGGTTCTCCTGACTGTCATTCAGAATTGGTTGTTTTCGGAAGTCCTTAGAAGTTTCTTATTGGCAGTTTTCTAGCCATTTACCTTGCTTTTGATTGGCACATTGCTTCTCTCTTTGGTTCTGGTTTGCTGCTGTTTTACTTTGAGCCAATCCACAAAGTGTGACAAACAGGAATTGCATGCTAGACATGAGATTTTTCAATATATTAGACCTCTTTGGCATTGCTCATAGAGTTGAGGCTAAAGCCAAGCTGTGGGTATGGTGCAGGTTGGTCCAAGGTGAGGACAGGCTGTGCGTCAAGTTCTGAGGCGGGCAGGCCTAAACTTGGAGGACCAGGAGTGGGTTGTGAAGCAGTGCCAAGGAATGGAACACAAAGCAGAGGCAGGGAATGGGCCTGAAGTGTAAATTGGGGTTAGGTTGAGTCCCAAGTGGAGATAGTAGAATTCATAAAAAGTGTTTCAGCATTAAGCAAGAAAATAAGTTAAAGTGAAAAGTAAAAGGGAGCAGATCTTTAAGAGAAGTCAGAGAGTGAGCCTGGAACAGAGCAGGGCACTATCTTCAATCAGTGATGAGGAATGGACTGAAATGGAACCAGAGATCAGGTCTGAAGTGGAGGCGCAGATATCTGCCTGAAACGCACATGCCATGTGTCAGCATTTGACATGGATAGCCAGCATTAAATCAGTGTTGACCAAGCCCCTCTCCAACACTGTTCCCAAAGTCCTATCTCCTGTCACTTCAGCTGTAAGTGATAGGTACCACTGCAAACTGTCTGCAGGGATTATTGTGTGATCGGGGGGGAGAGAGAAAGAGAGGGAGGAGGACCCAAGAGCTTTGAGAAGGGGCAAGTGTGGGGAGAAACATAGAAATTTACAGCTCGGAAGGAGGCCATTCGGCCTGTCAGGTCTGTGCTGGTTCTTTGCTGGAACAATCAAAAACTAACCCCAGTACCCCGAGCTCTCTCCATAGCCTTGTAACTCCCTCTTCAAATACTGATCCAGTTTTCCCTTATAAGATGCAATTATCTCTGGCTCAACCATTCCATGAGCCAACAACCCTCTGTGTGAAAAAGAATTCCCAGATGGTAGAATTTTTAATGAAAAATTCACATTATTTTGGTGGAGCATGCACGTGGACACCCATGGGAATGTAACAACAGTTGCCATAGTGGGTAAAGGATGGATCATATGCTTAGCAGCAGCTAAGAGATTACACACCACGTTTTTTAATTGCTTTGTCACATTGACATTGAAAGTGATGTGTCAACCATCACTCTATTAGATCCCTTTTTAGGTCATCTATTGTATATTTAAGACACATAATTTTTGACCAATGTGCAATAATTTACCAGTGTTAAATGTAATTTGACAATTACAAAGATGGTTTAAATTCTTCTATAAATCCTTAGCATGCATCCTGTGTTTCTTCTATTTAGTGTCATCAGCAAATTTGACAAGTTTACATTTGGTTTTAATAATCAGGTCTTCCATGTAGTTTCGAAACAATAGAGGGTCCAAGTGACCCCTACATGATTCCACTCAATACCTCCCTCTTTCCCAGTCTGACATTATGCCTTTCATGAGTACTTTCTATTTCCTACTTTTTTAACTAACTTTTTATCCAGTCCCCTGTTCTACTCTAGATTCCTGGGTTTTTTTGCTTAATAAAGAGCCTTTCATGTGAGACTTTGTCAAAAACTTTCTCGAAGTCCAAATAAATTATATCATGGAAAATTCTATCATCTGCTTGATCTGTAATGTTCTTAGAGAAGTCCAGGAGATCACACAGAATCTTCCTCTTGCAAATCCACATTGGCTGTTTCTTATTAACTTATTACTATCGGTAACAGTTAACGTTCAGAATCTACCCCTTGTAAATCCATGCCGGCTATTTCCTATTAAGTTTTTAATATATAGGTACCTGCCTGTGTATATGTTGTCCAGGTCTCTGAACATTTCAAAGACCTGAATCATGTGCCTAATCATCTTTTTTCTCCATTGAAAACAAGTTGGATTCTGTGAGTCTCACTTTGCGATCTAAAGCCCCAAGTCATAGAATCATCCTGGACAGTCTTCTCTGATCTTTATTCAATGCATTGATGTCCTTTGATCAAAGGAAACCTGCAACTGTGCACAATATTTCTTCCAATGAATTGTACATGCATTTGAAATTCACCAAATATTTGATTAACCGTGTTAGTAACGACGACTGGATACGTTCAGCTAATGGTGAATAATCACATCCAAATCTTTTCCTTTCTACCTTTACAAACGGACCCATTCATTATGTACACATGTTTTATGTTTCCTGCTGCTTTGCGCATTACTTTATATTTTCACATATTAAAATCTAAAATCCATTCTTTAACCCATTCATTCAATTAGTCTAGATCTCTTTGAACACCACCAGTCTCCTTGACAATAGTCAATTGGTTACATAGCTTGACATTATCAGCAAATTTTATAATATTGCTAAAAGTACTTTCCTCCATTTCATTTATGTAGATAACAAAAAACCCACAACAGACTCCCCCTGCAGACAGTATTTCCATATATCATTACCTTCTGTTTTTATTGTCAAGCCAATTTTCAATCTAGTTAGCAAAGATGTTAATTCCTTGAGTGTTGACCACATTTAAAAGTCTCTCATTTGAAATTTTATCAAAAGCCTTCTGAATATCCAATTAAGCAAAGATTCATGTACATCCTCAGAGAATTAAAGATGTTCAAAGACCTTCCCCCTGTCATAAGGTCAGGAGCGGGGCTGTTCGCCCACAGTGTTCAACTCCATTCACAACTCTTCTGACAATGAATCAGTTCATGGCAGACTACAGCAGGACTTGGACAACATAATACGGTCTTGAGCTGACATGTGGCAGTTAACATTTGCACCATAAAAATGCCAGGCAATGGCTATCTCCAACAAGAAAAATCCAATCTTTTCCCTCTGAATTTCAATGGCATCTGCATCATTGAGTCCTCTACCATCAACTTCTTGGGGGTCACCACTGACCATAAGCCGAATGGACAAGCCATATCAACACTGTGGCTGCAAGAGCCGGGCAGAGGCTGGTTACTCGGTGACTAGTGGCTCATCTGCTAACCCTTCAAAGCCTCTCTACTGTCTTCAAGCCTCAGGTCAGGAGCATGATGGAATACTTCCCAACAACTCAAGAAGCTTGACACCATTCAGAACAGAGCAGTTTGTTTGGTCAGCTTCCCACTGTATTCAATATCCAGCCCCTCCATCACCAGTGCACTTTGGTTGCAGTCTGTACCATCTACTGGATGCAGCTCAGCATCCCACCAAACTTACTTCGACAGCTCCTCCCTTTCCAACGGCATGTACCACAGAAAAGGAGAATAGTAGCAACGTCCTAAGAACACCATAATCTTCAAGTTCCCATCCAAGTCACACACTACCCTGACCAACATATACTGCCATTCCTTCAGCAGTGCTGGGTCAATCTCCTGGAGAGTAGGGATAAAGGGAATGTTCTCTGATTGGCGGTTTGTGACAAGTGGTGTTTTCCAGGGATCTGTACTGTTAAGGTATGCTTTGGAAGTGATATGGGATCTCATTGTACTTTCCTCAATTCTCTAACTGGCCATGTCTCTCAGGCTAAACAAATGTATAACATTTCACAATCTAAAAAAACAATAAACACCTCAAAAATGAAGCAGTTCTCTGCAATAACTATTGCAACTTGCATCCCTCATGGAACATTTTTACGTAAGACGGATAACCTATGGAGCCCCTTCATTAACCTCTGCCCATTTGTGGTACAGTGAGAAGCCTTTTTCCTTGGTCAAAAAGTTCCCTACACAATTAAACAAAATTGCCAATCAAAGAAGGCTTCTAAGGATGCCTACTTAAGCTCCTGTGAAGCACCTTGGGAACATTTTACTACATTAAAGGCACTATATAAATGCAAGATGTTGTTGTTGTCAAGGTGGTCTCCCAGAAACTATATTAGCATACCTTCAGGACAAAGAGCAGCTGTGAGGCTGGTATGTGGGACCCCCTGTTGATGTTGATATTACAGCTTAACATCCTTTAAGATCCAGTAGAATAGCAAATAAAACAGATTGTAAATATGGGAAAATCACAGCCCAGTGATCAATATTAATTATTTCTAACACATGGATGGACTGTGAGTCTTCTCTCACTTGTTGAATAATAGTACGAGAGAACTTCAATTCCACATAGCTGGACACATATTTCCTCAAACGTAATTGAAGACATTAGAGGAGAAAGGAATTTCAGAGCCATGCAATTTAAATAGTTATAAGGCAGAGATACCAGAGTCCTGTTTAATAACATGTGTCTTCCAAATAATCTGATTGCTCCCAGAAAGAAACCGATAATTTAAAGTGGGCACAATACTGACCCACCCACAACCCTTCTCCTCCATAGATATATTTATGATATTTAACAGGGCAGATCTTCATTCTGTCACAGGGAATTTCCTGTAAAATTAACTCGAGCACTTCCCCACAGAGGACTCAAGAATAGCAAATATTACACCCTTGTTCAAAAAAGGGTGTAAGGATAAACCCAGCGACTACAGGCCAATCAGTTTAACCTCAGTGGTGGGGAAACTTTTAAAAACGATAATCTGTGACAAAATTAATAGTCAAATTAACTTGGACAAGTGTGGATTAATTAAGGAAAGCCAGCACAGATTTGTTAAAGGCAAATCGTGTTTAACTAACTTGATTGAGTATTTTGATGAGGTAACAGAGAGGGTGGCTGTAGTGTATATGCGGTTGTTGTGGTGTATATGGACTTCTAATAGGAATTTGATAAAGTGCCACATAATAGGATTGACAGCAAAGTTAAAGCCCATGGAATAAAAGGGACAGTGGCAGCATGGATTAGAAATTGGTTAAGTGACAGAAAACAGAGAGTAGTGGTGAACGGTTGTTTTTCGGACTGGAGGGAGGTACACAGTGGTGTTCCCCAGGGGTCAGTACTAGGACCGCTGCTCTTCTTGATACAAAACTTGGAAGTGTTTGGAACAGTGAGGAGGATGGTGATAGACTTCAAGAGAACATAGACAGGCTGGTGGAATAGGCGGACACATGGCAGATGAAATTTAACGCAGAGAAGTGCAAAGTGATACATTTTTGTAGGAAGAATGAGGAGAGGCAATATAAACCAAAGCGTACAATTCCAAGGGGGGGTGCAGGAACAGAGAGACCTTGGGGTATATGTGCACAAATCTTTGAAGGTGGCAGGACAGTTTGAGAAAGCAGTTTATAAAGCCCAGGATCCTGTATGCTTTTTTAATAGAGGCACAGAGTACAAAAGCAAGGAAGTTATGTTGAACCTTTATAAAACGCTGGTTTGGCCACTACTGGAGTATTGTGTCCAATTCTGGGCACCGCACTTGAGGAAGGATGCGATGGCCTTAGAGTGGGTACAGAAAAGATTTAATAGAATGGTTCCGGTGATCCAGTGATGAAGGACTTCAGTTACGTGGATAGAATGGAGAAGCTGGGGTTGTTCTCCTTAGAGCAGAGAAGGTTGAGAGGAGATTTGATAGAGGTATTCAAAATCGTGAGGGGTCTAGACAGAGTAGAGAGAGAGAAACTGTTCCCATTGGCGAAAGGGTCAAGAACCAAAGGACACAGATTTAAGATGCTTAGCAAAAGAACCAAAGGTGACGTGAGGGAAAACTTCTTTACTCAGCGAGTGGTTATGATCTGGAATGCACTGCCTGAGGGTGTGGTGCAGGCATATTCAATCGTGGCTTTCAAAAGTACTTGAAGGGAAAAAATTTGCAGGGCTGCGGGGAGAGGCCGGGGGAGTGGGGTTAGCTGGATTGCTCTTGCAGAGAGCCGGTACGGGCTTGACGGGCCGAATAGCCGCCTCCTCTGCTGTAACCATTCTATGATTCTATTGATGTTAGGCTAACTGATGTTTAATTGCAAAGTTTACGTGGACGTTTTTTAAAATTTTAAACTCATCCAAGTGTATGCATTTGGAACAAACTGTGGCTTATACAAGAATACTTTGCCTAAGTTTGAATGTACGCATTCTACAATTCTTCCATTTAAGTCTCTCATTATTCTCTACATTGCTGATGTACTCCTTTCCTTATAAATATTTCCCAGGCTTCAGTCTTTTTGTTTTGTCTTACAATTCACAATTTTCAAAGATCTTTCTTTACCTTCCTTTGTTTTGAAATTCTTTAAATTTCAATGTTAATATCTGTTAACTGCTCTTTTTATTGTGAAAATGTTCTAACACCCCACTCATCTCAGATTTGGCTTGATGAACTTGTGACTTTATTAGTGATGGGCGTCACTGGGTTGAGTAAAACAAGAATCTCACTCTTGCTTTCTTTCTCTCCTTTTTCCTGAAGCTATTCTTTCTGCCCTCTCATACCAAAATAACAACAGACTTATTTGTGTTGACAACCTGCTGAGCAAGTTGAGAAATTGAAAATTAAAAACAATGAACAATGTCTATTTCCATGGCCGCATGAGTAGAAGTGATTCATGTTGAACCTGGCTGCCTAAAATGGATGAGTGTTCCATTCTCCAGCACTGACATCTTTACCTCGAAGGCACAGAAATTCACCAAAAAATATGAATTGAAAAGTAAGTGGTTTGGTACACCGAGGTCTGTAGTTTGGGCTCTGCTTAGAACAGTAATATGTTTGCCTAGACATATATCTTTTTTCCAGAAATGTGGTAATTTTTTGGGGAGTGAATAGTGACACTCTGCAGCTACTTACTGAAATGCATTTTTTTTTGCATGCAGCCATTTTTCACTTACAATCGGCTACTGATGCTTGATTAGCCTTCACGTTGATTAGAAACTTTCAGTGAGTAATGAATAGTCACACCAAAACCCTTTTGTTTTCATCTTAGGTTAGGGACTCGTCTGCATCATGCCTGTGTTTTGAATTTTCATTTGCAATTGTGCATAACCTTACATTTTATCTACATTCTAATCCACCTGTTGTTCCTTAGCCTATCTGTTTAACTGATCCATATCGCTTTGATTGTTATCAATTTCCATTATATTTATTGCCAGGTCTTTATCCCCATCAGCAAATTTAATAATATTACACAAGTTTTGCTCTCCTCTAAGTCATTTATTAATAGTATGACCAGAAAGAATTCAGAAAAGGTCACCTGCAGAACATCACTAGTCAGTACTTCCCCCAACCCCACAGCTCAAAGTTTTTCCATTTATCGTCACCTTTTGTTCCTTATTTCTAAGCCAATTTTCAATTCAGCTTGCTAACTTATCATTAATTCCTTTAAAAGTTCAAACATGGAACCTCATTAAAAGATTTCTGAAATTCCACATAAATTTTTTAACTCATGATCCCTATCCATTAATTTAGTTAGCTCCTCAAAGATTTCCAGTAGAGGTATCTATGCTGACTTTTCCTTATGACCTCTATGATCTTTAGATGTGAGAGAAATGTGAAGTAGTACATCTTGGGGTGGAGAGGAGAGGAGAGGAGAGGAGAGGAGAGGAAGGCAGGGGGACGGAATTGAAAGGAATTATATTCTAAACAGTTAAGATCTTCTACTGGATCTTCCAAGATGAGAATGCAGGTAGAAAAGGGTAAATGGGATTTCTGTGTTTTAAACGAAGAGACTTTGAATAATAAAGCAAGGGGAATCTAATAGAAATTTTCAAAGTTAGGAAAGGTTTGGAGATCTTTTTCTACACATTAGCAAATTGGCAAAAATGGAGTATAGACTAAGGATTGCATAGAAATTACAGCACAGAAACTGGCCATTCGGCCCATCTGGTTTATGCTCCACACGAGCCTCCTCCCACCTTACTTCATCTAACCCTATCAGCAAAACCTTCTTTTCCTTTCTCCCTCATGTACTTATCTAACTTCCCCTTAAATGCATCTGTGCTATTCGCCTCATCAAGTTCCTAATCCTTACCACTCTTTGGGTAAAGAAGCTTCTCCTGAATTCCTTATTGGATTTATTAGTGACTGTCTTATATTAATTATCCCTAGTTTTGGATTCCTCACAAGCGGAAATATTTTCTCTACATCTACCCTATCAAATCCCTTCATAATTTAAAGACCTCTATTAGGTCAACCCTCAGGTCTTCTCTTTTCTAGAGAAAAGAGCACAGCCTGTTCAGTGTTAAAGGTTATAACCTCTCAGTTCTCGTATCATCCTTGTAAATCTTTTTTGCATCTTCTTCAGTGCCTCTTTTGTAATATGGAGACCAGAATTGTGCACCGTATTCTGAGTGTGGTCTAACCAAGATTCTATACAAGTTTAAGATAACTTCTCTGCTATTCAATTCTATTCCTCTAGAAACGAACCCCAAAGCATTTTTTATGGATTCACAAATCTTTGAAAGTGTGTTGCTACTTTTAATGATTTGTGACTCTGTACCCCGTGCCTTTGCTCCTCTACCCCATTTAGACACTTATTTTCCAAGAAGTATGTGGCCTCGTTATGCCTCCTATCAAAATGCGCTACCTCACACTTATCTATATTGAAATTAATTTGCCATTTATATGACCATTCTGCAGGTTTGTTAATGTCTTCTTGTATTTTGTCACAGTCTTCTTCCATATTAACAATACCCCCAATTTTGTGTCATCCGCAAATTTTGAAATTGTACTTATGATTCTCAAGTCCAAATCGTTAATGTAAATGGTGAACAACGGTGGTCCCAGCACCGATCCGAGAAGAATTTATCACTAGAAGAATGAAGGTGGAAATTAAAAGACTTTTTTTTTCCTACACACAGTTATTAGAACATGAAAGTGCTTTACTGTAAGTAACTGAGGTGGAATCTATAACGTCTTTTAAAAGGGAATTGAATAAATAATTGAAAAGGAAGAATATTAAAGGATACATGAAAAGGTTAGGGAATTAGGATTAAGGTAGATAACTTCAGTTGAGGAGCTGGTTCAGGCAGTGGGTCGAATGGCCTCCTTCGCTTCGGTAATTTTTTTGATTCTATGTATATTGATAGCATCCTTTGTAAAGCTCCAAAAGCATTTTCCCTACTGTGTATGCTAGGCTAATTGATCTATATTTTCCAGCTTGATGTTTCACTCTTTTTTTGAATATCAAAACATCCCATTCTTCAGCTCCTGGATTTACAGACTTCCTAAAAATATTACTCAGAGTCTCACCAATTTCTGCACTCATTGTCTTGATATTCTGGGATGCATACTGTATGCAGCAGGTACCTGGTAGCTATTCATTTTGAGAGTGCTGTGAAGACTGATCTGTTGCAGATTTCTGAGCCAAAATAAATGATCTAGAATTTGACCACAGTCATAATTTCCAAAGACCAATGTGAAGAATTCACTCAACACATCTAATTCACTATATTTTTACCCAACTAACCTGTCTACTTGCATTTAGCTTAAAAAAACA
The DNA here is from genome assembly GCF_035084215.1 of Heptranchias perlo. Classification (NCBI taxonomy): domain Eukaryota; kingdom Metazoa; phylum Chordata; class Chondrichthyes; order Hexanchiformes; family Hexanchidae; genus Heptranchias; species Heptranchias perlo. The sequence continues at coordinate 16,567,132 of NC_090337.1, forward strand.
AATCCCTGTAACTGCTATCTGTCATCCATCTCTCCATTGCCTTCTTATCCCATTTTAGTTATCCTGAATTATATTTTGTATGACTCCTAGCTCTCTCCATTATTTGGTTCCTTGAACATACCTTAAAAATATTATTTTGTCCTATTATAGGAAAAGTTTATTATGAAATTCTGCTGGAGTCTAGAAGGTCAGCTGCCTCTCAGTCACGTAACATGTTTACATTGCGCCCAGTAGCCAGCAGGTTAAAATGCAGAAACCATCCTTGTTCGGTTATGCTCTTCTAAACAGAAGCTGGAAATGACATGGTTAAAAATCTGCCCAAGCAGTAAGTAAAGGCTGAGCTGCAGCAAGGTAAATTACTTTGTTGCAATATTCTCAATTCTTCTTCTTCTCTCCTGAGAATATATTTTTCAGGATGGCAAGATCCTAGCCCAGAGGACTTCAGCCATGTGGGAAAGGAGCTGTTTAAAATAAAACTTGAAAGTTAAAAGCACCTTCTGATTAATGTTATTGGCCTGAAATTAAACATCGGGATTGGTGGGTAATTCTACGCTTTGATCGTATTCTGTCTCTTGCAGCAATCAGGCGTCATGGGCACTGTCAAGGTTGATACCAGTGACAAAGTGGTATTACCTGGTGGTCACTATCGCTGCCAGATAAAACATCTTAATAAATATAACTGCACATCAATCAATCCAAGACCAAAAATATCTGATAACAAATTTCCAACTTTTTCTTTAGTGCCTGTAATTCTATATGTAGGCTGTTAAACTAAGCCAGTCACAAAGAGGTTATTTAAATTGGAGTGCTAGTACGGAACTAAATGAAAAACCAGTAAAAAAAAATTAATGAGCCACAAGCAAGAAGAAATGTGTTTTCCCCCCACTGAACAGTATGCAAAACAGACTCCAGCAAAAGCGATTAGTGCTGTATTGTTTGATTCTTTCCAGAAAGTAGACAAATGTTTGGCTAAGTGTGTGATTGAAGTTTGTAGAGTTCAATATATATAGAGAGGGAAACAAATACTCAGATCTTCTAGGGAATATGATGGTTCCTGTGCTTCTGAGACCATGGAATTGTAATTGCAAATCAACTGGTCACGCTTGAATAATGAGGTGTTTGGGAGAAATTATGTAGAACATTCCCTCAGGAGATTAACTAAATGGTACAATGGAGAAAACTGTACACAATCTGTGGAAAGAGCAGGCTTGATACATCCAAAGATTTTTTTTGTATTCTGTGCTTTCCCATGTTCATGTCATGCAACCATTTGGAAAATCTGGCAATAAATTTATTTCACCAAAAGATATTATAATACATATAAAGGTGATAAACCAACTATAGGTCACTGAGACCCAATGTGACTAACTTGCTTTCAAAGCTTCAAACATAAATGTCAATAATACAACCCCACAACTTGAAATTAGTGTCTTTGAATATTAGCCTCTGAATGTTTAATGTGTTTGCGTGAAATTGCTTTGTCTACTGTTTTAATGGAGACACCAACCTATTCAAAATAATATTACCACCTGTATTACTGCTTTGCAACACCTTTTGTGTTATATATATATATGTGACACTGTCTTGCCTCTGTTATCCAATTTATATGATATTCTCTATATATTATAATACACCAAGCACTTTTGGATTACCTTGTAGAGGAGCTTTTCCTGTGTCCGTGCCCAGGCACACTGGATCGCCTGGACACAGCCAATGTCACAACTGCTTTAAATGGAGGAAAATCGGGTGGGATCCTTTAAAGGCATGCACTGCGACTTTACAATATTTGTCACACTCAGGCGATCCAATACACCTGGGCACAGACCCAGGAAAATTTTCATTTGTCACTGTATTATGATGTTGTCCACAGGTGTTTGATATTGAAGGTACAAACAGTCAGAGGGAGATAGAAGAGGAAATATGTAGGCAAATTTCTGAGAAGTGCAAAAACAATAGGGGATTTCAACTACCCTAATATTAACTGGGATGCAAACAGTGTGAATGGTATAGAGGACGCAGATTTCTTAAATTGCATACAGGAGAAATTTTTTAGCCAGTATATAGCAAGCCCAATGAGGGGAGGGGGGGCGCAGTTCTGAATTTAGTTCTAGGAAATGAAGAGGGGCAGGTGAAAGAAGTAGCAGTGAGAGAGCATTTTGGTGGTAGTGATCATAATACAATTAGTTTTAGCATGGTTATGGAAAAGGACAAAGACAGAGCAGGAGTTAAAGTTCTCAATGGGGGAAAGGCCAATTTTACTAAACTGAGAAGTGATTTAGCAGAAGTAAACTGGAAACAGCTACTTGAAGGTAAATCAGTGTCAGAGCAGTGGGGGACATTCAAAGGGGTGATTCAAGGGGTTCAGGGTAAACATGTTCCCACAAAGAAAAAGGGAGGGGCTGTCAAATCTAGAGCCCCCTGGATGTCAAGAAGCATTCAGGGTAAGATAGGCTTTCTTTTTGTGCCTTATCATAGACACCGGGAACTCAATACTACAGAAAGCTTAGAGGAGTATACAAAGTGCAGGGGTGAAGCTAAAAAGGAAATTAGGAAAGCAAAGAGAAGGCATCAAAAAATATTAGCAGGTAAAATCAGAGAAAACCCAAAGATGTTTTATAAATACATTAAGAGCAAGAGGAAAACCAAGGGAAGAGTAGGGCCTATTAGAGACCAAAAAAGTAAACTATGTGTGGAGGTGGAAGATGTGGGAATGGTTCTTAATGAATACTTTGCATCTGTCTTCACAAAGGAGAGGGTTGATGCAGGGATTGAAGTTAAGGAGGAGGAGTGTGAAATATTGGATTGGATAAACCTAGTGAGAGAGGAATCATTAAGGGGATTAGCAACTTTGAAAGTGGATAAATCACCAGGCCCGGATGAAATGTATCCCGGGCTGTTAAAAGAAACCAGGGAGGAAATAGCAGAGGCTTTAAGAATCATTTTCCAAACTTCACTGGATACAGGCATAGTGCCGGAGGATTGGAGGACTGCTAACGTTGCACCGTTGTTTAAAAAGGGAGTGAAGGATAGACCAAGTAATCACAGGCTGGTCAGCCTAACCTCAGTGGTGGGCAAATTATTGGAATCAATTCCGAGCGACAGGATAAACCGTCACTTAGAAAGGCACGGACTAATCAAGGACAGTCAGCACGGATTTGTTAAGGGGAGGTCATGTCTGACTAACTTGATTGAATTTTTCAAGGAGGTGACAAGGAGGATCGATGAGGTTAGCGCAATTGATGTAGTCTACATGGATTTTAGCAAGGCTTTTGACAAGGTCCCACATAGCAGATTGGTCAAAAAGTAAAGGCCCATGGGATCCAAGGGAATGTAACAAATTGGATCCAAAATTGGCTCAGTGGCAGGAAGCAAACGTTAATGGTCGACGGGTGTTTTTGCGACTGGAAGGCTATTTCCATTGCGGTGCTGCAGGGCTCGGTACTAGGTCCCTTGTTTTTTGTGGTATACATTAATGATTTGGACTTAAAACATAGGGGGCATGATTAATAAAATTTGTGGATGACACAAAGATAGGTTGTGTGGTTGATAGTGAGGAGGAAAGCTGTAGACTGCAGGAAGATATCAATGGACTGGTCAGATGGGCAGAAAAGTGGCAAATGGAGTTCAGTCCGGACAAGTGTGAGGTAATGCATTTGGGGAGAGCAAACAAGGCAAGGGAATACACAATAAATGGGAGGATACTGAGAGGTGTAGAAGAAGTGAGGGACCTTGGAGTGCATGTCCACAGATCCCTGAAGGTAACAGGACAGGTAGATAAGATGGTTAAGAAGGCATATGGAATGCTTTCCTTTATTGGCCGAGGCATAGAATATAAAAGCAGGGATGTTATGCTGGAACTGTATAAAACACTAGTTAGGCCACAGCTTGAGTACTGCGCACAGTTCTGGTCACCACATGAAGGATGTAATTGCACTAGAGAGGGTGCAGAGGAGATTTACGAGGATGTTGCCAGAACTGGAGGATTTCAGCTATGATGACAGGCTGGGGTTGTTTTCCTTGGAACAGAGGAGGCTGAGGGGTGTTTTGATTGAGGGGCCTGGGTAGAGTGGATAGGAAGGACCTATTTACCTTAGCGGAGGGGTCAATAACCAGAAGGCATAGATTTAAAGTGATTGGCAGAAGGATTAGAGCGGAAATAAGGACATATTTTTTCACCCAAAGGGTGGTGGGGGTCTGGAACTCACTGCCTGAGAGGGTGGTAGAGGCAGAAACCCTCAACTCATTTAAAAAATACCTGGATGTGCACCTGAAAAGCCGTGACCTGCAGGGTTACGGACCAAATGCGGTAAAGTGAGATTAGGCTGAGCGGCTGGTTTCTCAGCCGGCACGGACACGATGGGCCGAATGGTCTCCTTCTGTGCCGTAAATTTTCTATGATTCTAAGGTGATGCCGCATGTGAGATTCCAGCAATCTAAAGCTTGTTACACAGTAATCCTTGATGGAAATCTGGTTGACGGGTGATGATACCTTCCCCCTTAATGAAGCCTCCCCGCCTGGCTATATCTTCCACCATTTGCCCCGCCCAGACCGCCGTGGTAGCAGTGTGGCCCTTATCACCAAATCACACTTAGGTCTGTCCCCCTACTCCTCTGGCACCTTCTCCTCCTTTGAACATCTCACCTTGTTCCACCCCTTTCGCCTCTCCTTTAAAATCCTCATTCTCTACTGCCCACCCAAGTACCTCGCCCAGTTTCTCACCGAGTTATCTTCACGGCTTTATTCCCTCAGCCTCTGCACTGAGCGACTTCTCATCCTCGGTGATTTCAAGCTCCTTCTCAACTCATCATGCTCACTCTCCTCTGAGTTCATTGCCCTCCTATCCTCCCTTAATCTCTCCCTCTACATAAACTCCCCTACCCATATTCACAGCCACCCCCTCGACCTTGCCATCTCACATGGCCTCTCTACTCCCATCGTATCAAACACGGATAAGGCCATCTCTGATCACTTCCTTGTATCCCTCTCCACCCACATTCCTCTTCCCCCTCCCAACCCTACTTCCTTCTGTGTCCACCCCTGGAAAAAAAAACTCCCCCAAGTCACTTACAACAGAACTTTCAAATTCCCAACTGTCTAGCCTTTAGCCCTCCATTCACCACGACATTTCTGCAGCTACCAATCTGCTCAATCACATGCTCACCACCACCTTCAATGCCATTGTCTCCTTAAAACCATTACTCTCTCTCACCCTGGTCGTTCCCCCTGGTACGGCCCTCATCGCCGCTCCCTTAAGTCCAAGGGACGCAGACTTGAACGTTTATGGCAGACAACTGGTTTGGCCATTCATCGCCAGATCTGGCTGGACCACATAAAGCACTATCTGGTCCTGCTCTCCTCTGTCAAAACTGTTTACTATTCCAGGATCATTCTGGAATGCAAAGATAACCCCCAGCTTCTCTTCACTACAAGCAGTCTTCTTAAACCCCTCACTCCTGCCTCTTCCACCCTCACCTTCAATGAAAAGTATGAGGAGCTCATGGAATTCTTTGTCACTAAGATTGAGACCATCCGTTCAGCTGCCTCTGCCACTTCCCTCCCTTCCCCTAGCCCACCAAGCCAAACCTCCCCTATGGTTCCCCCCTGCCCTAGTCCTGAACTCGCATCTTTCTCTACTTTCTATCCCATCTCCTCTCATGCCCCCGCAAGCTCATCTTGACCACGAGACCCACCTCCTGCTCCCTCTACCATATTCCCATTAAACTGCTGACCACCCAACTTCCCTGCCTGGCCCCCATGTTAGCTGATATTGTTAACGGTTCCCTCCGGTTAACAGATGGCAGGACTGACTTATGAAGAGAGATTGAGTCGACTAGGTCTATATTCACTAGAGTTTAGAAGAATGAGAGGTGATCTCATCGAAACATATAAAATTCTAACAGGACTAGACAGACTAGATGCAGGGAGGATGTTCCCGATGGATGGGGAGTCCAGAACCAGGGGTCACAGACTCAGAATACGGGGTATGCCATTTAGAACTGAGATGATGAGAAATTTCTTCACTCAGAGGGTGGTGAACCTGTGGAATTCTCTACCACAGAAGGCAGTGGAGGCCAAGTCATTAGATATATTCAAGAAGGAGATAGATATATTTCTTAATGCTAAAGGGATCAAGGGATATGGGGAAAAAGCAGAAACAGAGTACTGAGTTAGACAATCAGCCATGATCATCTTGAATGGCGGAGCAGGCCCGAAGGGCCGAATGGCCTACTCTTGCTTCGATTTTCTATGTTTCTCTCCTCGGGTATTGTCCCCCTCCCCTTCAAATCTGCCGTTATCACCCCCCCTCAAAAAAACTCACCCTTGGCCCCTCTGTCCTTGCAAACTACCACCCCATCTCCAACTTCCCTTTCCTCTCCAAAGTCCTTGAACGTGTTGTCACCTCCAAAATCTGTGCCCATCTTTCCCGCAACTCCATTTTGAATCCCTCCAATCAGGTTTCCGCCCCTGCCACGGTACTGAAACGGCCCTTATCAAAGTCACAAATGACATCCTATGTGCCTGTGACGAAGGTAATCTATCCCTCCCCATCCTTCTCGACCTGTCTGCGACCTTTGACACAGTTGACCACACCATCCTCCTCCAATGCCTCTCCTCCAACGACCAGCTGGGTGGGACTGCGCTCGCCTGGTTCCATTTTTATCTATCATGTCGTAGCCAGACCTGTAATGGCTTCTCTTCCCGCTCCTGCACCGTTACCTCTGGAGTCCCCCGAAGATCTACCCTTGGCCCCCCCCTATTTCTCATCGACATACTGCCCCATCCGAAAACACAATGTCAGATTCCACATGTATGTTGACGACACCCAGCTCTACCTCACAACTATCTCACCCCCACCTCCCTCAACCCCTCCACTGTCTCTCATTTGTCACATTGCTCATCTGACATCCAGTACTGGATGAGCAAAAATTTCCTCCAACTAAATATTGGGAAGACCGAAGTCATTGTCTTTGGTCCCCACTGCGAACTCCGTTCCCTAGCCAATGACCCCATCCCTCTCCCTGGCCAGTCTGCGGCTAAACCAGGCCGTTCACAAACTTGGCGTCCTATTTGACCCTGAGATGAGCTTCCGACCACATATCCACTCCAACACCAAGACCGCCTATTTCCACCTCTAACATTGCCCGTCTCTGCCCCTGCCTCAGCTCATCTGCTGCTGAAACCCTCATCCATGCCTTTGTTACCTCCAGACTGGACTATTCCAATGCTCTCCTGGCTGGCCTCCCATCTACCACCCTCCATAAACTTGAGCTCATCCAAAACTCTGCTGCGCATATCCTAACTCGCACCAAGTCCTGTTCTCCCATCACCCCTGTGCTCGCTGACCTACATTGGCTCCCGGTCCAGGAATGCCTTGATTTTAAAATTCTCATCCTTGTTTTCAAATCCCTCCATGGTCGTGCTCCTCCCTATCTCTGTAACCTCCTCGAGCCCTACAACTCTCCGAGATCTCTGTGCTCCTCCAATTCTTGCCTCTTGTGCATCCCCGATTTTAATTGCTCCACCATTGGCAGCTGTGCCTTCAGTTGCCTAGGCCCTAAGCTCTGGAATTCCCTCCCTAAACCTCTCCGCCTCTCTACCTCTCTATTCTCCTTTAAGTAGCTCCTTAAAAGTCTTTGACCAAGCTTTTGGTCATCTACCCTAATACCTCCTTATGTGGCTCGGTGTCAAATTTTGTTTGTTAACGCTCCCCTGAAACACCTTGAGACGTTTTACTACGTTAAAGGCGCCATATAAATGCAAGTTGTTGTTGTAGCATTCTAGACCCATGGCTATGTGGAAAGAGCAGGGGAGTGGGATTAATTGGGTAGTTCTTACAAAGAGTCGGCACAGACATGATGAGCCGAATGGCCTCCTTCTGTGCTGTATTGGTCTTTGGTCCCCGCCGCAAACTCCGTTCCCTAGCCACTGAATCCATCCCTCTCCCCAGCCTCTGTCTATGGCTGAACCAGGCCGTTCGCAACCTTGGCGTCCTATTTGACCCTGAGATGACCTTCCAACCACATATCCTCTCCATTAACGAGACTGTCTACTTCCACCTGTTGTTGTTGTTGTTGTTGTATAAGTCTGTCATTCTATCACGTACTGCACACGTTACTATTGAGATTTTTGTGATTCTAGAATCCATGCAAAGAAAGGCCGCTGACTGTTCTTGAGAACTCATCCCTCAAAATGTACAGTTTGGGAGCTGTTTATCTGACGGATGTGCAATGTTAAATTAGAGCTTCACCCTGCTGCATCTCACTCGCAGCAATATGCCTGCAAAGATTCTGAAATCACTCAGCATTTAAAACAGATAATGTGTAATAATTTAGCACCAAAGGAAAGGCAATGATAGATAAATTTGTAATCGTGTCAGTGCATGAGCAAAGCGCTTTCAGGGTGTCAGATGAGAAATGTGATTTCAGCAGATACCAGTTTTTCATTTTGTACAGCAGTTTAGCAAACGGGTGGTGGCAGATAAGGTACCTGGGAGTTAAGGCTTCCAGCATGTTTATTATGGCATGACATTCCCCAAACAAATTAATTCTACCAAATAATTATCTTATAGTACAGCTAATATTCAGATAGATAGAACTGTTTTTTTTAGTTTATAACTAATTAATAGTGCCATAAAGTCTAATTTGCTGAAAGAGAAAATAAATGAGCTTTTGGCATAGCATGCTGGCACTCAATGTATTGTGCCACAGAGAGTTGGTGCTTGCGATTTCCCACATGTCAAGCTCCCGATTTCACCACTACCAGCAGGGCAAGACTCTGCATAGAAACTCAGCACTTCCCCACCAGTCGGTAGAGTGAGCTGGAAAGTGACTCATGTCCCTCTCTCTGATAGATTCTTGCAACTTTTGCATTTTTTATAGAGTTAATAACAGAGAACACAGTAACTTAGGAAAGCACAGGATCTTAAAAGACTATACAGCCCATCTGGCCACTCCCAAAAACAAATAACCCCTCAATCATTCACTCTCTCAAAGATCTATCCAATTTTCCCTTGAATTTTTTCACACTACCCACCTTCCTGGGCATTCTGTTCCACACATTAAACACCTTCTACATAAAGTAGTTAAATGTAAACTGTTTTTGTATCTTATCTCTTCTAAGCTTGAGCATGTGTTACCTGGTTCTGGAGTTTGTGGCAGTTTTAAACATGTTACCTGGGTACATTTTTCTTTAAGGATTGTGAATACTTGATAACATCTCTCTTGAGCCATTTCTGCTCCAGAGGAAATAATCCCAGGGTTTCTAAATCTCTCCTCATAGCTCAGGTGCTTCAAGTTGGTTACAGTTTGGTTGCCCATTTTGTGCACTGCCTCCAATGCCTGGATATCCTTGCTGTGTTACAGCAATCAAAATGGTACACAGGACTCCAGATGTGCCTTGTATAGACTCTGGAGATGAGTGTTCCATCTATCTCACTATACATCCAAGATCTGATTAGCTTTCCTTACTGCTGCTGCACATTCTGCTGTTGGTTTCACTGAGCTATCCACCAGTACCACCAGATCATAAGAACACAAGAGACAGAAGCAGGATTAGGCCATATGGCCCCTCGAACCTGCTCCGCCATTCAATCAGATCATGGCTGATCTTCGAACTCAACTCCACTTTCCCACCCGATCCCCATATCCCCTGATTCCCCTAGAGTCCAAAAATCTAAATATCTCAGCCTTGAATATACTCAATGAATTAGCATCCACAGCCCTCTGGGGTAGAGAATTCCCCCTCATCTCCGTCTTGAATGACCGACCCCTTATCCTGCGACTATGCCCCCTAGTTCTAGACTCTCCAGCCAGGGGCAGCAATCTCTCAGCATCCACCCAGTTAAGCCCCCTCATAATCTTATATGTTTCAATGAGATCACCTCTCATTCTTCTAAACTCCAGAGAGTATAGGTCCATTCTACTCAACCTCTCTTCATAGGACTACTCTCTCATCCCAGGAATGAATCTAGTGAACCTTCGTTGCACTGCCTCCAAGGCAAGTATATCCTACTTTTTGATAAGGAGACCAAAACTGTATGCAGTACTCCAGGTGAGGTCTCACTAAAGCCCTGTACAACTGTAATAAGACTTCCTTACTCTTGTGCTCCAACCCCCTTGCAATAAAGGCCAACATGCCATTTGCTTTTCTAATTGCTGTACCTGCATACTAACTTTTTGTCTTTCTTGCACGAGGACACCCAAGTTTCTCTGAACACCAACATTTAATAGTTTCTCACCATTTAAAAAATATTCTGTTTTTCTATTCTTCCTGCCAAAGTGAATAACCTCACATTTCCTCACATTATACTCCTTCTGTCACCACCTTGCCCACTCATGTAATCTGTCTACATGCCTTTGCAGACACCTTGTGTCCTCCTCACAGCTTACTTTCCCACCTAGCTTTGTATTGTCAGCAAACCTGGATACATTAAACTCCATCCTGTGTTGTGTTCTGCAGTCAAGAGCCATTTAGTTTATATTCCTACTGTTTAATTCCCTTCCCTAGTCACATTACCTTTCACTTGTACACATTAAATGTCAGCGCACCATCCCAGCCTATCCATATCCCTTCTATATTTGGTTTCCTTTTCTATTAATTGAACAAATCCCACCTCAAATGTGGTGTCATCTGCAAACTTAAGCAGCAGTCTTTCTGCCCCCAGCTCCAAATAGTTTATAAATAGTATAAACAGCGAAGGTCCTTGTGTCACCCCTTTGCCATGTTGATGCAGGTCCATTCACAACCATCCTTTGCTTTCTCTAGTTTAGCCAATTTTCAGTCAACCTCAGTAGCTTGCTTCCTATGCCATGCCTTCCTAAATTGTGGACTAATTGTGTGACACAGTATCTTGTATGGCAATCTTACCTGGAATCTAAATATATCAAATCCACAGAGTTTCCACCTTCAACAAAGTCCATAATTTACTTGAAAAACTCCAATGAATTTGTTAGACAAGACCTCCTCCCATAATTCCACACTGACTCTCTCTTACCATACCTTATCTGTCCAGGTACTTCGTTATTCCCTCTTTCAGGATGCCTTCTAATACTTCACCCACAAGAAATGTTAGGCTCACTGCTTTGTAGTTTCCTGTCAGAATGATTACTGGGGCTTAGTGGCTTAAATTAGGAGGACAGTTTACATAAACTTGGCTTTTATTCCCTTGAGTATAGAAGATTGAGGGGTTATATGATTGAGGTGTTTAAAATGTTAAAAGGATTTGATAGGGCAGATACGGTGAAACTATTTCCTCTCGTGGGGGAATCAAGAACAAGGGGACGTGATCTTAAAATTAGAGCTAGGCCATTCAGGATCAAAATTAGGAAGTACTTTTTCAAACAAAGAGTAGTAGAAATCTTGAACTCTTCCCCCGTCCCCTCAGAAGGCTGTGGCTGCTGGGTTAATTGGAGCTTTGAAGACTGAGATAAATAGATTTTTGTTAGTGAAAGGTATTAAGAGATATGTAGCAACAGTGGGAAAATGGATTTGAGGTGCATATCAGCCAAGATCTAATTGAATGGCAGAGCAGGCTTTTTTTTTTAACTCGTTCATGGGATGTGGGCATCGCTGGCAAGGCTAGCATTTATTGCCCATCCCTAATTGCCCTTGAGAAGGTGGTGGTGAGCTGCCTTCTTGAACCACCGCAGTCCATGTGGTGAAGGTACTCCCACAGTGCTGTTAGCTAGGGAGTTCCAGGATTTTGACCCAATGACGATGAAGGAACGGCACTATATTTCCATGTCAGGATGGTGTGTGACTTGGAGGGGAACGTGCAGGTGGTGGTGTTCCCATGTGCCTGATGCCCTTAACCTTCTAGGTGGTAGAGGTTGTGGGGCTGAATGGACTACTCATGTTCCTGATGTTCCTGATGTTCCTATGTCCGACCCTATGCTCCCCTTTTAAAGATTGATGTCACATTATCTATTTTCCAATCGCTATATGTGACATGTGATAAAGTTGCATCTCCATCCTCTCAGCTACACCATAGTAGGAGGTCTAGAAGGAGGAAAGAAATGCAATGAAATTAGAAATGAGAATCAGAAAATTGAAGTTACTATAGAGGGAAGCGCTTGCAATATAAGTGGTTTACTCCATTGTGTGTTGCTCAACCAGCTTTCATTGATTTCAAAATTGACCTTTTCCCAGAAGTCAAAATCCACTCCTGATAAATTCATACACTGACTGGATGTGTAATACACAGATGGTGCAATAGTACGGAAGGATTATGGTTATCACTGAGGCAGTGGACGTGATCCATGAAGGTACTGCTTCCTGATGTCAGTCAAGGGAATTCATTCTGCTTCCGTTTGAATTAAATCGCAGCCTTCCGGACTAAACAGAGGAGTCCTTCAATTGAGGCTGGGTCAAGTCAATCAAGCAGAAGTCATGCTTCAGTGATGCAGAAGGAATCCCTCTCCAGCCAATGTCCTTATCCCCTTTCTCAGAAAATCCAGCCAAGCCTCACGAAACTTATATATCTCTGGGGAAGCCCCAAGTGCAAATGGCAATCAAGACTGTAATTTGAATTTAGGTCCCCGTGTTCAGCTGAAGTTATCCTGTTAACCTAGCTCCTCTGATAGCTTTGTGTGTATCGGAAATATACAGATCAGAAGGTTCCAGATTTGATTCCCACTCTTAACTGAATTAGCTGATCAGAGCAGCAATAAGGGTGCTATGATTTGCCTCCACACTGCTGGGCTAGAGAAGAGCAAATCAGCCAGAGTTCCTGCTCCTGGTCATTATCTAGTTACTGTACTAGTGCTAGTGTGTGGGCATTGGGTGAGGTCAGGATCATGTTCGTCCGTGATGCTCCACAACACTCACTGTCAAGACTCTCACATAAAGAATGGACAACGTACCAGAGGGTAACCAGGACAACCAGCACTAATTGAACTGTGGCCCAGAAGAAGTTAATGCCTTCAACAAAAAAATCTAACTAAAACCTCGATTAATCTAACTCTCAATGAAATCTATGAGCATGTGCACGGATGACACTGTATGAACTCTAAAGGAATTTTTCCATTTTCAGCTCCTTTGTGCTGGCAGTTTCTTCAGTACAAAGATGAATTCTGCCATCTCTACACTTGACTATCTCTATGATTGCACCAACTCTATTCTGATGTCACTCCTGAATGGCCAAGCTCTAATTTTAAGATTGTGCCCTCTTGTTCTAGATTCCCCACCAGAGGAAATAGCTTTTCTGTACCTACTCTATCGAATCCTTTTATTATTTTAAACACCTCAATTAGATTACCACTCAACCTTCTAAATCAAGGGAATACAACCCAAGTTTATGCAATCTGTCCTCATAATTTAACCCTATAAGCCCTGCTGTCATTTTGGTAAATCTGCGCTACCCCTTCTAAGGCCAATATATCTTTCCTGAGGTGCGGTGCCCATAACTGAATGTAATATTGCAGATGGGGCTGACCAAGGCTCTGTACAACTGAAGCATAACTTCCACCCTTTGTATTCCAGCCCTCTTGAGATAAAAGCCAACATTCCATTAGCCTTTTTGAGTATTTTTTGTACCTGCGAGCCTAGCTTTTAGTGATTTGTGTGTCTGGACACCCAAATCCCTTTCTTCCTCCACAGTTTCCAGTCCCTCACCATTTAGAAAGTACTTTTTCTCCAATCTCTGTCTTCATCTGTGTGTTTCTATTTGACAGTGGAGCTTTGCAGTTTTTCATACCATCTCATTTTACTTTTGATGAATGGGATGTCATCATTTTTAATTTCATTACATCATGCCACAATACTACATCCCACTTCTGTAGACCTCCCTCACCAGAACTGTCCCCAGCTGCCAATCCCAGTTCCTTCCAATCCCCTGTTCCTTTCAATCCTCCAAGTTCCCCTGAAGTTCCCTCCAACACACCTTCATCTATGCTCTCTCACTATGCACCTCTCAAATTCTCCCGTGTCCCCAAATTCTAACGCACCCCCAAGTTCTCCCAGATTCAACCCAAATACTCCCATAGGAAGTCCATTTGTATGTGTGTATATTTAATCCATGGAGCATTCTCTACCCTACAGATACATAGGGGTCATTTTAACCCCCTTTGTCCAGCGAGAATGGTGAGTGGGAGGGGTTAAGATTAGACTGAGTCCACTTACCGGCTCTGAGGCCACACCATTCCCACCCGGTGACATTTTATCTTCACCGACTTTGAAGTCAGCTGAGGCTCCCGCTGCAGGCAAGCGAGGGTCTACTTTAATTGTAAAAGTTGCGGCCCGATGATGTCATCAGTGCCAAGACGTGGGGGGGAAGGCCCGCGCAGTATCAAACCCGCCAGAGAAACCTGGCAAGAGGCAGCAGTGTGACCCGAACAGGCCAAGACAGGTTTTTTTTTAATTTTGATTGTTTGGAGGAAAAGGAAGAAATTCTCGGGCCTCTCTTGCCCTGGCTCTCCCTCTTCCTTCCCACACCGGAAACTTCCCCCTCCCTCATATTCACCTAATGCCGGGGCCCATTCCCTTATATCCCCAGCGGCAGCTCGATCCAGCCTCAATTCCCGCTCGGGCCCACCGGCCAGGTAGCGGAACTGGCCAGGTTCAGGCGGGACTCCAGGAACGTTTATTCAAGATTTATTCCACGTCCCCGGATTCGGGGCTCGCGCACACCACACTCACACCGCCCACCTTCAAAATCGGGGCCGCGGACTCTCAAATCTTTTTGTGCCACATATACTTTATATTCACGTTGAAAAATAATAGGATACTCTCTCTTCGGCATATAATGGTTTATTTTTTCTCCCTTTGTAACGTCTGCTGATTTTATGCAGGGTTCATTTCCTCTGGTTCCACAGCTGGAAACACAATGCAGCAATGGATGTTGCAATTTACATACTAATGAGAAAGCTCATTCATTGCTACACTGTTCGGTCATGTGATCCATCTTCTCCATTTCTCCTGTGTGACATAACATCCTTTTCGTCTTCTAACGGTGCTGAAATAACCCATTCTTAAATGAGGATGTTTATTTTTATTTCCCCAGAGCGTTGACGATGGGCAGGGGGTAAACCGCACAAAGACTGAAAGCGCATGGCTGTTCCGGATATGGTACAACTTTGATCACAAGTATCTTTTCTGGTAAACTGTAAGTCATGGTTCAGTTTGCTATGTATTTGGATTTTCTTTTGCATTGAATCACATGTATGGGATCATACGTGTAACAGGAAGCTTCACAACACACTAGACAAACAATAAAACACACACACACACACACACACACACACACACTGCAATGCTCAAATTATAAACTCTCCGGCCTTGCAATAGTGTACAGGGCTCACAAATTCAGAAGATAGGACAGGGTTCCTAATCCCCTGACCTGTCTGCTGCCAGATGAAGGGCTGACTGAGCCAGCACAGGACCCACAGGACTGAGGATTCAGCCAACTTTAACCATTCATGCATGTGCGTAAAAGCCTGGGCAGGTGCACAAGTTTTCTTTTGCACATGTGCAGAACTCTCCGATTTGTGTATGCACGGTGCGCACAGGCAAGAAAAATTCAGAATATTCTGCAACAACTTTAACAGGAAGTACCAAAGGCTCTTTTTAAAAAAAAAACTAATTTTGATCAGCAAACCGAGACGGGCTGACTGGGATGGGGAAATACTAATCGTCACTGTGAAATGTTGCTGGTTGGCATTTCAAAAGGATGAATTTCAAGCCGCTTGCCTTGCCGGGGTGGGGGAAGATTGGGACGATGGGAGGGAGGCTGATTGCGGGCCAGCAGCAGTCGACAGGATTCCTGTGGAGCTGGAAGGATCACTCCAGGTCCACATCAATTCTTTTAAAAAAGAAATGTACTCACTGTTTTGTTGGCGGCCCCTGCTTAACCACAGATTCCAGAGCAGGTCTGGTGCCTCAGCAAAGTCCAATTTAGCAAAGGGGTCCTCAAATGGGTGTTTGACTCCTCGTTTACATATGTAAAGGGCCTAACACCTGTTTTGGGCAGGTGCCTGAAAAATCACCCAACCCCATATGGGGTCAGATGTCTCAGGGTTATCCTTTGGACACGGGGCTTTGCCAGAAAATAGATGCAACGAGGACCAGTTTCTCCCCCAATGGCTACACGTGTATACTGGGTTGTCAGCGGAATTTCAGTAAAATGTGATGTTGGATGTCGCTGGATGTTATACCTATGTTCTTGATGTCCATTTGGTCAATATGTGTGTTTCAAGTGGATATTAAGGACTAACATCCTCGATGTACAGTCTCATAAAAAAAATTCTGAACTTGAGACATACCACTATTAAAAAATAGTTATGCAAATATAATGGGCAAAAGCCCATAGCAGTCATCAGACTAAAGCATGACACTATTTTTTCATCACTCAAGACAATAAGACCCAATTAAGCAGACCAGAGAAACAGAAGGACATAAGAAAAGGCCATTAAAATCCAACTGACTTAATTTTAATATTCCATGGCTCATTTCTTTCTCTCTCCACTTACTGCCCACACTGAATCCATGCTCTTTGTCTCTATTGTTACTCTTTCTCTACACTGTTTTCCTCCCTCATACACTCTCTTTTCTCTCTCGCACATGATCTCCATTCTCATAACTTATTGTTTGCCAGGTTGCAGAGTAGCTTTACCCCTTGTAGAAGCATGTAATCATACAGCACAGCCAGGTGCCATTCAGCCCATCATGTCTGTACCGGCTCTTTGAACAAGCTATCCCATTAGCCCCACTCAACTGCTTTTTCCCCATAGCCCTGCAAATTTTTTCTTTTCAAGTATATATTCAATTCCCTTTTGAAAATTACTATTAAATCTGCTTCCACCACCCTTTCAGGCAGTGCAATCCAGATCATAACAACTCGCTGCGTAAAAAAAAATTCTCCCCATCCTCTGATTCTTTTGCCAATTACCTTAAATCTGTGTCGTTTGGTTACTGACCGTCCTGCCAGTGGAAACAGTTTCTCCTTATTTACCCTATCAAAACCCTCACTAGACAGCCTTAGCACCACAGCAAGGGGTTTTCCCAGTATCAGACAGCTCCACCTTGTCCAACATAAATACACACTATTCTGAAGGTCAATAACATTTTCGAAACAAACTTTACACATGTTTGGGTTTATCCAAGTCTGTTATGATTCAATGGTGGAAAATGATCTATAGGATTTTAGTCATCCTTGAAATCAATTCCAGAACACTGTTAACTCTTGATTTTATTTGTCACTGGAAGAAATTACCTTTGCACTGGGCAGTAAAATTACCATTCACTCCCACAGAATGAATTAAGTGCTTTCTGTGATGGACAAAGGCAGATGGATGCACTTCAGGCTCCATGATTAGTGTAACATGTGGGTACTTTGCAGAATATCCAGGATAAGGAGCAATACATCAGGCTTTCATATGTTTTAATTAGAGCTGTTGTCATAAAGTTTGTTACGTCATGAAAGCTGTTTGGAATTTGAAGTTTCTTTAAACAAATTTGGTAAAAGTCCAGTAAACCTTTCGATGACCAGATCAGCAGTTTGTAAAGGACACTGAGTGAATGCCTTTCCGTAGAAAGCTGCCGAGTGCATGGGATTTACTTTATCGTTGATGCTGTGTTTGTACTCTTAAAGAATTCTAATAATTGCTTAGTGTTCTAAGATGGGTTCCGCTTTCATCTGAAATCTGAATGCTTTCTTTGTGTAATTTTTTGATGATGCTTTAAGTTTTCATTGCCTCCTCAGCTTTCAAAATCTGTTACAGTGGTTATCTTGGAGCTCATTCCAGACTGACTCCTCAAATTTCCAATACTGAATAGTAACCTTAGTAAAATTAGAGAAATTCTCAGAATCACAAAATCTTTCTTAAGTTGTGTTGGGTTATATTTTCCTCTGTTTGCATTTATAGAGTGCCTTTACTGTAGTAAATGCCCCAAGGTGCTTAACAAAAGGAAAAATAGTCACATTAGAAGAGTTAGGATCAATGACCGAAAGCATGGTCAAACAGAAAGGTTTAGAGCTTGCCTTTCAAGTTGGGGTGAGTGGTAGCAATTTGGAAAGGATGGTGAGAAAGTTCTAGAGTGTTGGCCCAAAACAGCTGAAGGCTTCACCACTAAAGGTGGAGGGAGGGTGGTGTACAGGAGACCAGAGTCTAAAGAGTGGAGGGCACAAGTAGGGTCGGACAGGACCATGGACAGATTTGTGAATAGGGACAAGGATTTTGAATTCAATGGGTTGGGGTGTGAGGAGCCATTGGAAGTTGGTGAGGAGAGGAGCGAAAGCCAAGCAGGACTCAGTGCAGGATAGAATACAAGTGGCAGAGTTTTGGGCAAGTTGGAGTTTATGTAAGGTGGAACTCAAGAGGCCTGGCAGGGAGACCATTTGAGAAATTAAGCTTGCGGGCAATGAAAGTGAAAGAAAGACTACATTTATATAGTGCTTTTCATGACTTCAGGACATCCCAAAGCGCTTTACAACCAATGAAGTACTTTTGAAGTGAAGTCAGTGTTGTAGGAAATGTGGCAGCCAATTTGCATAGAGCAAGGTCCCACAAATAGCAATGGGACAATAACCAGTTAATTGGTTTTATTGATGTTGGTTGAGAGATACATATTGGCCAGGACTTCGGAGAGAACTCCCCTGCTCTTCTTCGAATAGTGTCATGGGATCTTTTACGTCCATCTCAATGGGCAGACGGGGCCTCAGTTTAATGTTGCATCCAAAAGACAGCATTGTTGGAGCGAGCTTTTATGTTTTTACTATTTTCTTAATCGAGATTTTTTTTTTGTTGCTCCCATTTTGATATTTTAAGTAGAGTAAAATAGAATTTACAGCACAGAAATAGGCCATTCAGCCCAACTGGTCTGTGCTAGTGTTTATACTTCTCACAAGCCTCCTCCCACCCTACTTCATTTAACCCTATCTGCATATCCTTCTACAAAAGCAAAATACTGTGGATGCTGGAAATCTGAAATAAAAACAGAAAACGCTGGAAATACTCAGGTCAAGCAGCATCTGTGGAGAAAGAAACAGAGTTAACCTTTCAGGTCGATTACCTTTTGGCAAAACACTGACAAAAGGTCATCGATCTTACACATTAACTCTGTTTCTCTCTCCACAGATGTTGCCTGACCTGCTGAGTATTTCCAGCATTCTATCCTTCTATTCCTTTCTTCCTCATGTACTTATCTAGCTTCCCCGTAAAGGCATCTGTGCAATTTACCTCAACTACTCCATGTGGTAGCAAGTTCCACATTTTAACCACTCTCTGGGTAAAGAAGTTTCTCCTGAATTCTTTATTAGATTTTTTTAGTGACTATCTTATATTTATGGCCCTTAGTTTTTGCCTCCCCCACAAGTGGAAATATCTTCTCTGTGTCTATCCTATCAAACTCCTTCATAATTTTAAAGACCTCTGTTAGGTCACTCCTCAATCTTCTCTTTTCTAGAGAAAAGAGCCCCAGCCTGTTCAGAGTTTCCTGATCGTTATAACCTCTCAGTTCTGGTACCATCATTGTAAATCTTTTTTGCTTCTCCAGTGCCTTTATATCCTTGTTGTAATATAAAGACCAAAACTGTACACAGTACTCTAAGTGTCTCCCTGTATCCTCCTCCTTTTCCTTGGCCTCAAATAATACACATACTGTCTGTGTCACATTTGTGTTAATGCTTCTTTTTCTCTCACCCCCCTCACTGTCTCTCTGTTTGTGTACAGGTAAACTTTTCCCTGGTTTTCTGTATGTGTGACCTTTTTCTCTTTCTCTTGCTGTTTTTCCTTTTGTCCCTGTTGATTTTTGCTGCTGTGTGTTCTTTCCTTTTGGTATGGAGGTGATGGGTGGTGTGGTGGATTTGGGCAGGACCACAGGGTAGATGTTGAGTTGTCAGAAAGCAGCAGAAAGTGATGCTTTCTGACAATGCTGTAGTCCTATGCACCAGACTGTCACTAACATCAACTCTTATTCCAGTTTGCCCCTCGATCCGCTGTTTTGCTCCCTTGACCTTCAGTCTTGTTTTTTATGTCACACTTCCGACCCCAATGTGGCATTCCCTTTCACCTCTACGCTCTCTCTTGTTTTATCCCCATCCCATTGCTTTCACCTGACCCTTTTCTCACATTGTCTGTGATACACCACCACACCACCCACCACCTCCGTACCAAAAAGAAAGAACACACAGCAGTAAAAATCAACAGGGACAAAAGGAAAAACAGCAAAAAAAGAGAAAGAGAAAAAGGTCGTACATACAGAAAGCCAGAGAAAAGTTTACCTGTAAACAAACAGAGAGACATTAGGGGGGTGAGAGAAAAAGATGCATTAACACAAATGTGACACAGACAGTATGTGTATCATGCTATTGGATTTCAGGTGGTCAGCGAAGGAGGGCTGCCACCAGGGTTCGAGACAGGTTTTGGGTTGTACATTTGTTCTTTCCCACCAAATTCTTGTTGACGTTGCCTCTTACCATTTCCAATACATCTTTATCTGTGTTCTATCATGTTCCTTACTACCCTGTTACGTTCCCGCCATGCTACCTTTGATCGCTTCCATTTTGCCTGTGTCGTATCCTGTTTCTTCACCCGCCCCACCCCACCCCACCCCATTTCTGTTTTGCTGTTGTTTCTTGGTAATCACATCGGTGATATTGCCTTTCTTATCCTTTCCCATTATTACTAGCACATGCATCCAAGCACCCTCTTGCCGACATCAGCTGTGCTGTGAATTACTGCCTCACCTATATCATCGCACCACCTCATCTCATCCCCTGCTCCCTCAATAGTTATTTCCATGTTTCACCCCCTAACTACTATGACACTGTACTATCCCCCTGTGTCATAAGAAATAGGAGCAGGAGTAGGCCAATCGGCCCCTCGAGCCTGCTCCGCCATTCAATAAGATCATGGCTGATCTGATCCTAACCTCAAATCTAAATTCATGTTCAATTTCCTGCCCGCTCCCCGTAACCCTTAATTCCCTTTACTTCTAGGAAACTGTCTATTTCTGTTTTAAATTTATTTAATGATGTAGCTTCCACAGCTTCCTGGAGCAGCAAATTCCACAGACCTACTACCCTCTGAGTGAAGAAGTTTCTCCTCATCTCAGTTTTGAAAGAGCAGCCCCTTATTCTAAGATTATGCCCCCTAGTTCTAGTTTCACCCATCCTTGGGAACATCCTTACCGCATCCACCCGATCAAGCCCCTTCACAATCTTATATGTTTCAATAAGATCGCCTCTCATTCTTCTGAACTCCAATGAGTAGAGTCCCAATCTACTTAACCTCTCCTCATATGTCCGCCCCCTCATCCCCGGGATTAACCGAGTGAACCTTCTTTGTACTGCCTCGAGAGCAAGTATGTCTTTTCTTAAGTATGGACACCAAAACTGTATGCAGTATTCCAGGTGCGGTCTCACCAATACCTTACATAACTGCAGCAATACCTCCCTGTTTTTATATTCTATCCCCCTGGCAATAAAAGCCAACATTCCATTGGCATTCTTGATCACCTGCACACTAACTTTTTGATTTTCTTGCACTAGGACCCCCAGATCCCTTTGTACTGCAGTACTTTCCAGTTTCTCGCCATTAAGATAATAACTTGCTCTCCGATTTTTCCTGCCAAAGTGCATAACCTCACATTTTCCAATATTGTATTGCACCTGCCAAATCTCCGCCCACTCACCCAGCCTGTCTATATCCCCTTGTAGGTTTTTTATGTCCTCCTCACTCTCTACTTTCCCTCCCATCTTTGTATCATCTGCAAACTTTGATATGATACACTCGGTCCACTCCTCCAAATCGTTAATATAGATTGTAAAGAGTTGGGGACCCAGCACCGACCCCTGCGGAACACCACTGGCTACCGGTTGCCAGTCCGAGAATGAACCATTTATCCCAACTCTCTGCTTCCTGTTAGATAACCAATCCTCCACCCATGCCAGAATATTACCCCCAATCCAGTGATTCTTTATCTTGAGCAATAACCTTTTATGTGGCACCTTGTCGAATGCCTTCTGGAAGTCTAAATACACTACATCCACAGGTTCCCCTTTGTCCACCCTGTACATTATGTTCTCAAAGAACTCAAGCAAATTTGTCAGACATGACTTACCCTTCGTAAAGCCACGCTGACTTTGTCCTATTAAATTATGTTTATCCAAATGTTCCGCTATTGTCTTCTTAATAATAGACTCCAAAATTTTACCCACCACAGATGTTAGGCTAACTGGTCTATAATTTCCAGTCTTCTGCCTACTACCCTTTTTAAATAAGGGTGTTACATTAGCAGTTTTCCAATCTGCTGGGACCTTTGCCGAGTCCAGAGAATTTTGGAAAATTATTACCAAAGCATCCACAATCCCTACTGCCACTTCCCTCAAGACCCTCGGATGTAAGCCATCAGGTCCAGGAGATTTATCCGCCTTGAGTCCCATTAATTTACTGAGTACCAATTCCTTAGTAATTTTAATCGTATTTAGCTCCTCCCCCCCCCCCCCTGGAGCCCCCTAGTGTCATCCAAATATCCTCCCACCTGTCCATCAACTGCATTCCAACTATCTGTCTAATTCCCTTTCCAGTCCCATCACCAGCAGGCTGATCTCAAATGGTTTAGGATCCCAGTCTGTGCCAGCTGCTGTGAGGACACTTGTTGCTACCATGCAGCTTAGGGCTGCAATGTACAAGGACAGTAACAGTCAGCTGTGGCCTGAAACTTGGCTGCACCCTACAGGGATACTGAAATGCTGACCTATGGGGATGGTACCGTGGAGTGGCACAGAGGAAAACCCTCCTTGTAAGTAGCTCCTGCAGTACAATGAGCAGCTCATGCAGCACTGCCTCAAACTCAGCGGCCATCAAAGAGGGGGTCAAGTGCTGGGTTACTCTGTCCAAGAGTTCCTTTTCTCTTCATTTTTGCCCGCCACTTCTTCATTCCCTGCCCCTCCAGCCATGACAAAGTCTGCTAATGGGTTGATGTGCCTTTTGTGGCACTCCAAAGGCTTTTTGAATTTTTACCTCTGTTTGTGATGCTCCCCTTTATTGTCCTCACCTCTTTAAATTTGACTTGCATGCAATTTTCCCCTCTCACTGCTGGTGTACTTCCTAGACTCAGCTGAACTGGCATCTGGTGCTGGCAGTAATTATGCAAGTTTACACCAGAGAATTAAGTGCTACTAGCATTCCACCATAACCATTTAGAACTGATTTAAACCTGTAGAGGAAAATCAGTTAACTTTAGGTCTGATGTGGAGCGAATCAGTCATTTTTAGATTCGTGTGTGCAGCTGTGCAATGCTGCACAATTTCATCAGTGGTGACTTTAACAAGGTCTTAATAAGCAAAACACAGATTTTACTCACACTTGGCTATTGTTCATTAATCCATGTTTAGAGGTCTAGAAATCTACCAGTCAATGTTAAACACAGTACAATAGTCTGTTGGCACCTTCTACTGACTTATTGCCACTTTTCACTCACCTCCTACTTTTTCATTAAAATTAGTGAGCAGAAGAAAATATAGCCCATTAATATTATCTGGATGAAATAATTAGATGGTTTAATATGCTGGTCCATCACTGCATTTCATAAGGCTCACTTCTGAGGCCACAAAGGCTAATATCTGTTGAGTTGGTTCAGTAAATAGGAGCACAGTATTGCTGGGCTTATATTGAAGTACAATACCCAGCTGCTCAAAATGCTGTCAGACTGCAGTATGTTTGCAGCTACCTCAGTACATCCTGTTGTGCACTTCACATCCTCTGCTAAATGCTACGGTTAAATTCTGCCCAATCACCTCAAGTGACAGCAAGGGCAACAGTCAACTTTTTAAAATCGAGACAAGGCCATAGATTACGAACAACAATAGCTCCAAAAATCTCAGGAAGTCCTGTGGAGTTGCCAATGATGTCTGAGCTAACTGCATGGCTTGTGATCTGGTAAGTAGTGCTTGTATGTTCCTAACCAACTGTGTATATCCTGATGATCTCAGGAAAATCACTTCCCCTTCCTCTAAACTCATTCTGCAGATATAGGGCAGATGGTGCTGTGCATTGGATGATAAGTGACTGAGAGTTGTCCTTTTATCTATGAATCATAGAAAGTTACGGCACAGAAGGAGGCCATTCGGCCCACGTGACCATGCCGGCTGATAAAGAGCTATCTAGCTTAATCCCACTTTCCAGCGCTTGGTCCATAGCCCTGTAGGTTATGACACTTCAAGTGCACATCCAAGTACTTTTTAAACGAGTTGAGGGTTTCTGCCTCTATGACGATGACGTCAATGTATATATAGTGCATTTAACTAAAAAATGTCTCAAGGAGCTTTGCAAATAAGCTTACAGAAAACAGGGGTCAGCAAAGAATAAGTTAAAAGGGGTGACCAAACGTTTGGTCAATGAAAGGAGTTTTGAGAAGGTTTTAAGAAGAGGAGAGCTGGCAAAGAGGTTTAAGCAGGGAATTCCAGAGGATAGGACCCAGACAACTGAAGGCCTTGCCACCAATGGTGAAACAAAGAAAGGAGAATAAGGGGTGGGGGGAGGCCATTGGGAAATTTAAAGGATGAGAAGATTTTAAATTTAAGCTGTTGGGGAACAGGGAACCATGGTAGGTCAGCGAGGCCAGGGTGAAGGGTAATCGTGACTTAATGCTAGACAGGATATGTGCGGCAGAGTTTTGGACAACTCGTAGTTTATGGAGGATAGGGGAAGGGAGCAAAGATAGTAATGGAATAGTCAAGTCTGAAAGTGATGAAAGCAAGTTAGTGGCAGAGCAGCTGAGATAGAGGCATGGGCGGGCAATGTTGCAGAGGTGGAAGTAGGCAGTCCTAGTGATTGAAGTGATATGAAGTGTGAAAGTTAAGTTGGGCTCATATAGGATTTCAAGGTTGCAAACAGTCTGATTCAACCTGAGACAGTGGCCAGGGAGAGGAATGGAATCATTGTCAAAGAAATGGAGTTTGTGACAGGGGCCGAAGATGATGGCGTTGGCCTTTCCATCGTTGAGTTGGAGGAAGTAATGACTCATCCAGGTCTGGATGTCAGACAAACAGTCTGACAGCACTGAGAGTTGGTAGGGGCTCTTTCAGTTATTACCATAACTCAAACTATTCCAGTTTTCAGTGGATTCTGGTACAGGTAGATAGGTTGCCAGGTTCCACATGAAATCCAGCCATATATTCCTTTTCCCCTTTTTGTTCCCTGTTTGATACCTGAATATTACATATCATTTATTGACCCAAAGGTGCAAACTGACAAAACAGCTCCTGGCTTTCTAGCAGTACTTTTCTTGAGCTGCACAAGAAAGGCCCATAGTTAATCCCTCTGCCCCTCACCTGTATGTACGTCTGCCTTCTGTGTTTTGTGTCTTGTGGTAGCATAATTGGGAATTGCTCATGTCCAGCCACTCAGGCATTCTGTGGAGATAATGTGGTCCTGGAGCAGCGCTCCATGCACCCGCACAGAAACGAGCTGTCCTCACATGACGTAACAAGGTGAACTCATTTAAATATTGTAATAGCTGACCTGGTGTTGCACACTTGATGCACCGAGAACACCATGTGGGTCAGGGGACAGAACGTCAGGTTCTAGCAGCCATTGAAGGACTGTTAGCTACCTGTGGAGCTCTGTTTTTGTTTTACTGCTGGGACACAAGGTCCGCATTGAAGAATAGATTGGTGGGGACAAGATAAGTGTTGGCCTAAATAAAGAGGAATGGCAATATGGATCAAAAAAGTCCCACTGGCCTCTCCTAATGCACTTGTTCCAGCCTGATTCATTCAGGTACTCCAAGCATACTTTGAGAGCTCCACTCTTTGACTGGCAGCATTGGGGCACACTCGGCACATTGGACACAGAGTAGACCTCATAACTCCACATCCGATAACACAGGAGCAGATGCCCGTGCACGTCATGGGTGTTGGAGCATCGTGTATGATACCTTGTGGCACATGCCAAGCCAACTTTTTAAAACTTGTTGTAAAAGTTTTTAAAACTTCTTTTTAACAAATGCTTTTAAAAAGTTTAATGAAGCTCAGGGTATATTAGGCATTGAAAGACCGTATCAACTTTTGAACCAAATCCTTTCACACGTTCTCTGCAAAAAAGATTTCTGTAAATGTCACAGTGGCTAAATGGGAGTCATAGTGGGGAGGAAGACTGATTTGACGACCACTATGATTGAGTGGAACTAACTGTTCCTAAGTTGGTAGCAAGACTGCCATGATTCACATGGACTCTGGCCAATATAAATTAGCAAACAGACTAACAATGAAACTCTGTTGCACAAAAGACAAAACAAAACTGCTGCCTCTCTCCTTACACTGATTTGTCCTCCCATGTGACATGACTTTTGTCTTTCCTCGCTGCTTTGTAACTTCTACACCAGTGAATAAAATTTAGAACAAAAGCAGGTTACAAAAATACAAAGGTTTATTCGTGCACAGATATTTTGAAAAAGAAAATATTTCTTGTTTTTATTTAAAATTTTACTTAGTTGTGGAGAAGCAGCACATTAGGTAGGTAGAGGATGAGGCTCGGGTGGCCATTTTGGTTTTGTCCCTCATGGAACTACCCACATTGTAAAAGGATAGTTCTATGAATAAGAGATAGCTGATATAAATGCTGAACCTAGGTTATAGCACTGCATCTCATCATAAGCAAACCATTATTAATTGAAATCAAGGAATGCACAGAATAATACTTCAAATCCAGACTTAAATAGAAAATAATCTTGTTGAAAAGTTGTATTTCATTGCAGAATTGAACTACAAGTTAATAAATATCCCCTTTGACAGATTATCACTGATTTCTTTTGTTGGAAATAGCTGTTGAGATTTGGAACCATTTGTTTGATGATTAATTGCTGCTGATATGTACTTTTAATGTTGAACATGGCAGATTTGCATTAGTGATGGTTTTTCTGTTAGTATCATTGAAGTTTACAGCGCAGAAGGATGCCAGTCGGCCCATCGTGTCTGTGCTGGCTCTTTACAAGAGCAAGCCAAAACTAATCCCACTGCCCTGCGCTCCCCGGGAGCATTATGATAAAATGCAAAATAGCTGACCTCACTTTATAGCACTGCAAGCATGCATGGAACTCAAAAGAGCAACAATCCTGCTGCTACTGCCACTGCCATGGGATCACTAAATTGGCTGCATAATAAAAAGAAAAGCAGGGAAAGAGTGAGGGACTCTGATGAATCAGTGAGTAAATCCACTACATGGTGTGACATGGAACATACAGACGCAGGAATACAAACCATGTTTGACCACTGGTCAGTATTGAATTAGCTGATCGCTCCTGAAGAGGCATTGGAGTGGCATAATTGGCCTCTGCATCCCTGTGCTAGTAAAGGGAAAAATCAACTATGGTTCTTGCTGCTGATCGTTATCCAACAACTTGTGCTGGAAGTGCAAATGTGTGGATGTCAGGTGAGGACAGGTTCAGGCTTGACTTTGATTGCTCCTCGATTCAATAGCCTGCTAACATGCACTGTATAAGCTCATGTAAAGAATTGCTACTGGACAAGGTACCGAAAGAATGAGGAAGACCCTGCCAAATGTAGGTAAAGATGATGTTATTCTCCATATACCAATGATCTATGTGGACAACTAAATGGACAGGAAGTGATCCTTCAAACTAACTGCATCATTTACAACTCATGTTGTGCAGAGTTCAAAGACTTTAAGGGGCTGTGCTGTGATTATGGCTTGATTTACTGAAAGGTTTTCAAGAACTAATTCAGGGATGGCCAATCAATCAAACCTCAAAAGCGAGGAAAAGAAACTGTATGCCAACAAGAAACTGAAAGTTTCAAATATTGTACTCGTCCTTCACTGCAACCGCAACTAGCACAAACATGCCATGCAAGAAACCCCAAAATCCAACTCACCAACATGCCCCACCACATACTTTGTCGTCAAACCACTTCCCTGAAAACTAGATTATACTCTTCCAACCCCCCCTCTCTCTCTCAGCCTTCAGTCGCGAATATCTATGCCACAAACCCCAAAGGCATGTGGCTGTGACATTGGCATTACTGTTATCGCTCAGTGTGTACAGCAGACCCTGCCACCCAACATGAGAATGCATCAAGGCTAAAAATCTACCAGTTGCATTAGTCAAAATATTAAAAATACATTGTTTAGCTGGGCCAGAATGGAAGGAATGCTGCCCATTCCAGTGTCATTGCTGCATCTCACACAGTGAGTGAATCCATTCCCAGGCCCATAGAGCCATACCTTAGCATTCAGCTCATGAAAGACCATTGATCACCCCAGAGTAAATTGATAACGTGTTGACCATTTTTTTCTCTTTGTTCTCAAAGCTCACGTAAATCAAAATTTGGTAGCAATCTGCTGCACCATTTACAGCAGAAAAATGATCCTGGCACAAACTCTGTGTTACTTTCAGTTAGAGAGAGAAAGAAAAGATCAGCATAAAAATTATCACTGCCAAATAAATATGCAATACTATTTAACTGAATGGATTAATTAAATAGATTTTGCTTTGGTTTTATGCAAATGCTGCAAATAAATTTAAATTAATTATGAATATTTATTCAGTGATGCTATCCCTTGCTTTGCAACACTAAAACATTCTTGGGGTTTTTTTGGCTACCGTGGCACTAATTGAGCTTTACAGTCCCATCCATCTTAATGAAATATAATCTTACCCTTAATGTTTAAAGGGGCAAAGTTGTCTGGTGAACTGTGTTCCAAGGAAAGAAAAATAAATGATTGTGCAGTGGTGTGATCAGCGACATATCTATATAATCATGCTATAGCCAACATGAGAAGCTTCTGAACTATAATATTAAAAAACTAACAGCATAAAATAGCACTGCAGAAGCTCACACTGCAGCAGATAAGTATCACTGCAGCACAAACTAATCTCCACCCGTCCCCTGGTGCCACCACTCACCAAACATGATAGACGTTCAAATACAAAGCAAAATACTGCAATTGCCGGAAATCTGAAACAAAAACAGAAAAAGCTGGAAAAACACAGCAGGTCAGTTAACATTTATGGAGAGAGAACAGTCAATCTTTCAGACTCATATCCTTCTTCAGAACTGAAAAATCTTAACAGACAAACAAGCATATTATTAGAACCAGAAAAAGAGGCGGGGGGAGGGGGAAGAAAAGAAACAAACACAGAGCGGAAGTATCAGTCAGTCCAATGATTGTTGGGTGATGCAACAGGCCATCTCAGTCAAGTAAAGGAATGAACCATTAAAGATATAAAAGACATTAAAGAAATAAATGATGTGTGAATAGCTAAGGCAGTGGGAGGTTTAGGGAAAAGGCGAGAAAATAGAAGAGGTGGAAAATGTTAAAAAATCTGTGGATCAGGTTTGAAGTTAAAAGTTATGACATTCAACTGAGTTTTTTTTGGAGAGGGCTATTCCTGGTCGTCACAGACGCTATCCTGCCAGGAAAGTGGTACAGTGTCACAACACAGCTCCTCTAGCAACTACAACAATCTCCATAATCAAGTTTACTTGTTTGGAAAAGCTGATTTCTTTAAATTCTCATTGTATTCATTTATTTTTATTCGTTCATGGGATGTGGGCGTCGCTGGCGAGCCCAGCATTTATTGCCCATCCCTAAATGCCCTCGAGAAGGTGGTGGTGAGCCACCTTCTTGAACCACTGCAGTCCGTGTGGTGAAGGTTCTCCCAC
The DNA here is from genome assembly GCF_035084215.1 of Heptranchias perlo. Classification (NCBI taxonomy): domain Eukaryota; kingdom Metazoa; phylum Chordata; class Chondrichthyes; order Hexanchiformes; family Hexanchidae; genus Heptranchias; species Heptranchias perlo. Next base: position 16,596,753 of record NC_090337.1, read on the forward strand.
AGTGCTGTTAGGAAGGGAGTTCCAGGATTTTGACCCAGCGACGATGAAGGAACGGCGATATCTTTCCAAGTCGGGATGGTGTGCAACTGGGAGGGGAACGTGCAGGTGGTGTTGTTCCCATGTACCTGCTGCTCTTGTCCTTCTAAGTGGTAGAGGTCGCAGGTTTGGGAGGTGCTGTCGAAGAAGCCTTGGCGAGTTGCTGCAGTGCATCCTGTGGATGGTACACACTGCAGCCACTGTGTACCGGTGTTGAAGGGAGTGAATGTTTAGGGTGATGGATGGAGTGCCAATCAAGCAGGCTGCTTTGTCCTGGATGGTGTCGAGCTTCTTGAGTGTTGTTGGAGCTGTACTCATCCAAGTAAGTGGAGAGTATTCCATCACACTCCTGACTTGTGCCTTGTAGTTGGTGGAAAGGCTTTGGGGAGTCAGGAGGTGAGTCACTCGCCGCAGAATACCCAGCCTCTGACCTGTTCTTGCAGCCACAGTATTTATATGACAGGTCCAGTTAAGTTTCTGGTCAATGGTGACGCACAGGATGTTGATGGTGGGGGATTCAGCGATGGTAATGCCGTTGAATGTCAAGGGGAGGTGGTTAGACTTTCTCTTGTTGGAGATGGTCATTGCCTGGCACTTGTCTGGCGCAAATATTACTTGCCACTTATGAGCCCAAGCCTGGATGTTGTCCAGGTCTTTCTGCATGCGGGCTCAGACTGCTTCATTATTTGAGGGGTTGCGAATGGAACTGAACACTGTGCAATCAGCGAACATCCCCATTTCTGACCTTATGATGGAGGGAAGGTCATTGATGAAGCAGCTGAAGATGGTTGGGCCTAGGACACTGCCCTGAGGAACTCCTGCAGCAATGCCCTGGGGCTGAAATGATTGGCCTCCAACAACCACTACCATCTTCCTTTGTGCTAGTTATGACTCCAGCCACTGGACAGTTTTCCCCCCGATTCCCATTGACTTCAATTTTACTAGGGCTCCTTGGTGCCACACTTGGTCAAATGCTGCCTTGATGTCAAGGGCAGTCACTCTCACCTCACCTCTGGAATTCAGCTCTTTTGTCCATGTTTGGACCAAGGCTGTAATGAGGTCTGGAGCCGAGTGGTCCTGGCAGAACCCAAACTGAGCATTGGTGAGCAGGTTATTGGTGAGTAAGTGCTGCTTGATAGCACTGTCGACGAAACCTTCCATCGCTTTGCTGATGATTGAGAGGAGACTGATGGGGCGGTAATTGGCCGGATTGGATTTGTCCTGCTTTTTGTGGACAGGACATACCTGGGCAATTTTCCACATTGTTGGGTAGATGCCAGTGTTGTAGCTGTACTGGAACAGTTTGGCTAGAGGCGCAGCTAGTTCTGGAGCACAAGTCTTCAGCACTACAGCCGGGATGTTGTCGGGGCCCGTAGCCTTTGCTGTATCCAGTGCACTCAGCCGTTTCTTGATATCACGTGGAGTAAATCAAATTGGCTGAAGACTGGCTTCTGTGATGGTGGGGCTATCGGGAGGAGGCCGAGATGGATCATCCACTCGGCACTTGTGGCTGAAGATGGTTGCAAACGCTTCAGCCTTGTCTTTTGCACTCACTTGCTGGACTCCGCCATCATTAAGGATTGGGATGTTTGCAGAGCCTCCTCCTCCCGTTAGTTGTTTAATTGTCCACCACCATTCACGATTGGATGTGGCAGGACTGCAGAGCTTTGATCTGATCCGTTGGTTGTGGAATCGCTTAGCTCTGTCTATAGCATGTTGCTTCTGCTGTTTAGCATGCATGTAGTCCTGAGTTGTAGCTTCACCAGGTTGGCACCTCATTTTTAGGTAAGCCTGGTGCTGCTCCTGGCATGCTCTTCTACACTCCTCATTGAACCAGGGTTGATCCCCTGGCTTGTTGGTAATGGTAGAGTGAGGAATATGCTAGGCCATGAGGTTACAGATTGTGCTGAAATACAATTCTGCTGCTGCTGATGGCCCACAGCGCCTCATGGATTCCCAGTTTTGAGCTGCTAGATCTGTTCTGAATCTATCCCATTTAGCATGGTGGTAGTGCCACACAACACGTTGGATGGTGTCCTCAGTGCGAAGACAGGACTTCATTTCCACGAGGACTATGCGGTGGTCACTCCTACCAATACTGTCATGGACAGATGCATTTGCAACGGGTAGATTGGTGAGGAAGAGGTCAGGTAAGTTTTTCCCTCGTGTTGGTTCGCTCACCACCTGCCGTAGGCCCAGTCTGGCAGCTGGTGTATTCATCAATCTGAGGTATATACAGACACTGACATCAAAGTACAGGAAATGTAATGATCATTACCAGCTGCAGTGTGAGCTCCTGCAGTGCTGTTTTATGCTGTTAGTTTTTTAATATTATAGTTCAGAAGCTTCTCGGGTTGGATATAGGATGATTATATAGATGTGTCGCTGATCACACCCCTGCACACTCATATATCTTTCTTTCCCTGGAACACACTTGGAATTTTAAAGGCTGAATCTGCAGCAGATGGAGCTGTCTAACCCAATTGGACCAGTTAAGAAAAGATCAATTACTTTTTAATCCATCATGTACCTGATGTTGAGACACAGACTCAGTACCAATAATTCTGATGAGTATACGAAGAGCTCTATCCTTAATGAAGAGTCTCATCAGCATCCTTTTCAAGAGTGTCACCGTCAGTTCTCTTTTTAAAGAAAGTTTCCTTATTCGAGCCCCTTTTAAAGAGAGAATCTCACCATCAGAATCCTTCTTATCAAAATTGAATTACAATATAGTCATATCAGTGCCCCTAGTCTTCCCAGACCACACACATCCAGGCGAACCCAAAAGGGGCAAGTGACTTACTCCTCGGCCTGTCAATACACTCTGAGTTAGGTGCTAGGAGGCAGGGATGAGTCTCCTTTTGAGGTTTTCTCAGAGCTGTGCCATCTTCTGCAGACTGACCTGCAGACATTGTCTACATAATGATGATGTAACCATACCATCAAGTCCTTATGTCACCAATGGGGACATCTGCTAAATTGGCCAGTCTGTTGTCCGTCGGTGTATCAAACAAGTGGCAGATGCAATGTATGCAAGGAGTAACATATTTATTGCTTTCACTGTGGAAAGGAAGTATCAGCTGCACAGGGTACAAATCGTTTACTGGGTGTCAAGATTTCCAAGATTACAAAGCACAGTAGATGGCGCCCACGTGGCCAGCCCTCATGTCGCCTTGTGTGAGTGCATTCTCGTGCACCGTGCAAGTAGTTTCTGGTGGCTGTGTTGGTTCTAAGCACTCCTTTCAACATTTATATGCAAGCTATTTGTGTGTCCCACAAAATATGCATCCTGCAGATTCCAGCAAGAAGAGTTTGTTTAAAAAAAAAAGGGGAATTATTGATTTATTCCATGCTTTGCACGATACTTCCCTCAGAGTGCTGTTATTCACATTTTTGGTTTGTATCATGGCCATGCATACTGTGTCTGAATGGTAGTAGCAGAAAATTGCGGGCAATGCCTACCTGAATCATTGATTTGGGCTGTGCATCCGAACAACAACACAGACTCATTAAATTACCACCATCATTTCTTTATATTTGTGGGTTACACTTGTGTTTATTGCCCATCTCTAGTTGCCCTGAGAAGGTGGTAGTGAACCATCTTCTAGAAGTTGTTTATACAACTGAGTGGCTTGCCAGGAGACTTCAGAGGGCATTAAGAGTCAGCCACAATGTCACATATAGGCCAGCCCGGGGTAAGGGTCCCTTCATTAGTGAACCAGCTGGATTTTTATGACAATCCAGCAGCTTTCAAGGTCATTTTTTCTGATATTAGTTCACAAATGATCAGATTTATTGAATTTAGTTTCACAATTTACTGTGGTGGGATTTGAACTCATGTCTCTTGGTGGCTAGTCCAGTACCATAACCATTACACTACTGTACCCACCATACCATGATGTCTGCAAAGGTGCAACTCTGCTTTCGTAAGAGAGTGCCCTTCTCCTCCAAAGAGGTCCACCTTCTTTTACTACACCTCCTTCAGCAGGCCCACCAAGCCACCCTCAGTAAATAGGTGAATATTCCCAACATTCCTATATGCACGCATTTTTCCAGGACACACTTATACAACCTGTGGAAACAATAACCATTAATTATTTCACAGACAATTTTTTTTTTGCCTTATCACAAATGCTCCACTCCTTAATGGTGAGTAGCAGCCCTTTAAGAGCGGCTGTCATGGTGGAATTTCTGCCCCGCAGTCAATTGTGCTGCAGGCTATGCTGCCTGCTCCTGCTTCTCATTTGCAGGGAACCTAATAAAATGAGGAGGAGGGCTAGCCTCACAAAATTGAGTGAGGGACACCCTCTGCACTTGGCCATGGGCGGTTGAGGCCCCAATTTTTCTCACGTTGCAATTTCAGGCTAATAGCTCCAAATGCTAAGAGTTAGATCATTAGGAGTAGACATGAACATTTGCCTCAGTTAAAGGCCAGGTATCTATCTCTAGATATTATTATTATCTCTATATTATTCCCAAAGACTAATTCACACCTACAGTCATACTGAGGAGTCTAAAAGAACATTCTAAACAATGCAATAATGTCTATTAACATTGAAGCACTGAAGCAGACTGAAAGCATGCCTTTTTTCAATAACATTTATGAATAGTAATTAGCTAGGCAGAACAATGTGATTTTTAAATAGCAGGAGACAGCACAGGATGGATATCATAGAATCATAGAAATTTACAGCACAGAAGGAGGCCATTTGGCCCATCGTGTCTGCACCGGCCGAAAAAGAACTATCTAAGCTAATCCCACTTTTCCTGCTTTCTTGGTCCGTAGCCTTGTAGGTTAGGGCACTTCAAGTGCACATCCAAGCACCTTTTAAATAGAATGAGGGTTTTTGTCTCTACCACCCTTTCAGGCAGTGAGTTCCAGACCCCCACCACTTTCTGGGTGAAAATTTTTTTCCTCAACTCCCCTCTAATTCTTCTACCAGTTACTTTAAATCTATGCCCCCTGGTTATTGACCCCTCTGCTAAGGGAAATAGGTCCTTCCTATCCACTCTATCTGGTCCTGTCATAATTTTATACACCTCAATTAAATCCTCCCTCAGCCTCCTCTGTTCTAAAGAAAACAACCCCAGCCTTTGCAATCTTTCCTCATAGCTAAAATTCTATGTAATGTCATCACAGACACCCAGATAAACAGCTGCAACAAGAACTGAAGAGCAGTCCACTGTTTATTTTGTATTTGAAACATTTATGTACTTAGTATTTATTTCTCTCTTCCCCTCTTTATGTCCTGCCTACACCACACACTATATCCACCCTGGGGCTACTGCCAGGTGCTACGCTGTAAGTGACTTAGGCATATAAGGTGAATATCCTGTCACGAACTCTTCAGGGCATGATATTTTTGTAAATTACAAAAAGATAAAACAATACCATTACTAGCAGGTGGTTTAAAATTTGATTACTGCCAAAATCTGTATTCAGCTCTAAATACACAGTCCACTGCAGACAGCATCCTTGGCTTTCATATTCAATTGAATATGGAAGAAGCAGAGACCATAAATACTTTTAAAATAGATTTAGACAGTTGCTTGAAAAAGAGGAATATTAAAGGGTGTGGGGAATGAGTAGGTGAGTCTGATTAGACTGAATGGCTCATGTGGGCAAAAAACACTGGCACAGACACGATGCTGGAAGCACATCTAACTATGGAATTGCAAATGGAATATTTTATTTGTGGAATATTATTGGTGGAAGAAAAGACATGAAGTTGAATTGGCAATGTGATGAGACGTTACCGATATTCTTCTTCTAGGCAGAGAATATCTACAGCAGATGTATAATATTTCGACCCTTTATAAATTAAGGGCTTATGGAATGTCGCTGCCCATCTTAGTTTGGGGAAAGGGCTTGTGTCCGACTAGGAGCAAGGTTATCAGTGCTGCATACACATGCCTCAATACATTCAGAATAAAGAATCGAGGGCAAAACACTAAGCCCTGATCCCTTCCCCAAGTGAAGTTTGAACATTGTATGCAAACTGAGAATGTGACTGTGGTGTCAAACACTGGATTCTGACATTGCAATGAATGCGTTACATGATTTTGCATTAGTAATGCAGCTTGTTTAGATGTTAAGATATAAATAGAGGTATAGAGTACAAAAGCAAGGAAGTTATGCTAAACCCTTATAAAACTCTGGTTAGGTCTCAGCTGGAATATTGTGTTCAATTCTGGGCACCATGCTTAGAGAGGGCACAGAAGGGATTTACTAGAATGGTACCAGGGATGAGGCACTTCAGTTACATGGAGAGACTGGAGAAGCTGGGGTTGTTCTCCTTAGAACAGTGAAGGTTGAGGGGAGATTTGATGGAGGTGTTCAAGATCATGAATGGCTTTGATTGAGTAAATAAGGAGAAACTGTTCCCAGTACAGAAGGGTCGGTAACCAGAGTATTCAAATTTAAGGTGATCACCAAAAGATCCAGAGGCGACATGAGGGAACATTTTTTTAGGCAGCGAGTTGTAATGATCTGGATTGCAGTGCCTGAAAGGGTGGTGGAAGCAGATTCAATAGGGAATTGGATAAATACTTGAAGGGAAAAAATTTACAGAGCCATGGGGAAAGAGCAGGGTACTGGAACTAATTGGATAGCTCTTTTAAAGAGCCGGCACAGGCACGATGGGCTGTGCCTTCCTGTGCTGTACTACGATGATGCTATGAAAATAAGTTGCAATACTTGTTTGTACCTGTGGTGCTATACCTTTATTACTCAGTTTAAAAGGTCCACCAAAAATAAGTGATACAAATATGAGTCCATCAGGATAGTTTTTTTGTTCGTTTATTATCCAGGACAGACGCCTTGTATGAATGAGCTGCACATAAAGGTGGCTTTAAAGAAAAAACATAAAAATAAAATCATTTTGCCTCAGAGCTTCAGAATTTTGTTCCAATAAAAATTAGGTTTGCGCACCCCCGTATGTGCACATGCCTAGCTAGCATGACCACCTTGGCACTTTCCTGTACCTCTCAAAAGGGACAAGGACCCTGAAAATCAAATGATCAGAATCAAGGGAACTTCATTTTACCAAGTGTGGCTCCATGAATATATAAGTAATCTATTATTTAAGTACTTTTAGCGTCATTAACTTGTGGTGGATGTGAGAAGAGTTTTCTGGAAACACAGACAAGACATCCAAATGTTAGAAATTGGCAAAACACTAAGACAGACAGCCAACCTTGTGACCAGGACACATCTCTTTGTGTGAGTGCAATCCAGTACAGCATACATGTGGATTTTGGTGACAGACACGCTCAGAGGAAGTCCTTCAACATTTAGATTTCACAGTGTAAGCTTTTTGTGTGCTGTGCTAAAATTGTGTCCTCACGTTTTTTTGGCAATTGTGCGGCAAAAGCAAAAGCTTATTTGGATGCTTTGCATGGTTACCTTCCTGAGGGCGCTATAATTGTCAACTTTGGTTTTCACCATGCATACCATGTCCAACATTCATAAACTATGCAAAGGTGTCTACAATTTCATTGGCACTGATTGTACTCTTTATTCAACTATTTCACTAAAAAAAATCTTGTGTATCCAGATCCTATGGACCTGGGAGATACCATTCACTAACTCCTGAGGAAGGAGAAAATCTCCGAAAGCTTGTGAATTTAAAATAAAATTGCTGGACTATAACTTGGTGTTGTAAAATTGTTTACAATCCTCTACCTCCATCCAAGCATCTTGAAAATCTGCTGACAGAGGAGGTTGGCTGTCCAGTCCAAAGAGCCTCACTCTCCTTTCATACAACTCCTGTATTTGCATCTTCAGTGCTTCTTCCTGAAAAGGGCCAGCTCTCTCACATCACCCATGGCTCATTGCAACTTCACCAAAATGTCTCATTAAATTCAGAAACCATTTACCAGATCCCCCCCCTCCCCAGCCAATCACACCTCCATCCTAGCTCCCAGCATCCATATTCCAGGCGCTGGGAGCCTATAATAATTAAAGGGGGGGGGGAGGGGGGTCATAGAATAGAATCATAGAAGTTACAACATGGAAACGGGCCCTTCGGCCCAACATATCCATGTCGCCCAGTTTATACCACTAAGCTAGTCCCAATTGCCTGCACTTGGCCCATATCCCTCTATACCCATCTTACCCATGTAACTGTCCAAATGCTTTTTAAAAGACAAAATTGTACCCGCCTCTACTACTGCCTCTGGCAGCTCATTCCAGACACTCACCACCCTTTGAGTGAAAAAATTGCCCCTCTGGACCCTTTTGTATCTCTCCCCTCTCACCTTAAATCTATGCCCCCTCGTTATAGACTCCCCTACCTTTGGGAAAAGATTTTGACTATCTACCTTATCTATGCCCCTCATTATTTTATAGACTTCTATAAGATCACCCCTTAACCTCCTACTCTCCAGGGAAAAAAGTCCCAGTCTATCTAACCTCTCCCTATAAGTCAAACCATCAAGTCCCGGTAGCATCCTAGTAAATCTTTTCTGCACTCTTTCTAGTTTAATAATATCCTTTCTATAATAGGGTGACCAGAACTGTACACAGTATTCCAAGTGTGGCCTTACTAATGTCTTGTACAACTTCAACAAGACATCCCAACTCCTGTATTCAATGTTCTGACCAATGAAACCAAGCATGCTGAATGCCTTCTTCACCACCCTATCCACCTGTGACTCCACTTTCAAGGAGCTATGAACCTGTACTCCTAGATCTCTTTGTTCTATAACTCTCCCCAACGCCCTACCATTAACGGAGTAGGTCCTGGCCCGATTCGATCTACCAAAATGCATCACCTCACATTTATCTAAATTAAACTCCATCTGCCATTCATCGGCCCACTGGCCCAATTTATCAAGATCCCGTTGCAATCCTAGATAACCTTCTTCACTGTCCACAATGCCACCAATCTTGGTGTCCTCTGCAAACTTACTAACCATGCCTCCTAAATTCTCATCCAAATCATTAATATAAATAACAAATAACAGCGGACCCAGCACCGATCCCTGAGGCACACCGCTGGTCACAGGCCTCAGTTTGAAAAACAACCCTCTACAACCACCCTCTGTCTTCTGTCGTCAAGCCAATTTTGTATCCAATTGGCTACCTCGTGTTGCAATTTCTCTGTAAAGCTATCCCTCCTCACTGCTGGCATAGGTGTACCTGCAGCCCGCAATTGCCAACATCATGGCCTAAATTTTAACATGAAGCCGGCAGTGCAGGGGGGAATTCCTGACGGGAAACCCAGAAGTACGGGTTACCCGGACGTCCTTACGATTTTGACGTAAGACATCTTTTATTTTATTTGTTGTTGTTGGTTTCCCACCCGACAGGCCAGCCTGATTGACAGGATGGCTATCAGTCGGACGGGAGAAGAGGAAAGAAGTGGATGCGAGAAGGTAAGTCTTAGATGGGGGGGGTTGTGGGTCGTTGGGGTTGGGGGTCGGGGGGTCATCAGGTGGGGGGGTATTGGAGATCATGGTGGGGGGGGTCGCTGCAGGTAAGCTTGTTGGGCCTGGGGGAAGCATTCCTGCTTCTCCGGGCCCACAAGCAGTGCAATAAAGGCATTTATGTGCTGTTACGAGCCTTCTCGCCTCCTCTCACGTGGCGTGAAGTAGAAGGCCCGGGAACCTTAGGGGTAAAAATAAAAAAGTTGTAAAAATGGAGGCCCGCAGCCACCTTGAAAGGTTTCATTGACCGACCCGCCTCCTGAGAGTGGGTTGATCGCCCGCCCCCTGATCCCGCCTCCATTAAAACCGGAAGTGGCCGGTTTGGAGGGGGTTGGGTTTTAGATTTTTAAAATTCTTACTGCCCCCAACCCACCCATTCTTCCGGGGTAAAATTTAGGCCCATAATTTCAGAGTTCATGTATGTTTCATACAGTTTCCAGAAAAGAATTTCATGTTTAATATTTGCTGTCAAAAATTACAATCCAATGTCACATTGTTAGCTGGTGAATAAATCAGACCAACCACATCTAACTAGAAGATGTAAACCAAGCATAAACCAGCATGAGATACAGGATATCGTCCCACCCTGCAGTCTGATATCTCTCAGTGGTTTATTTTGTGGTGAATCACTGCACCTCATTGTTTACTCTTTACCACATGGGAGCGAATAATCAATGCTGTTACTGCACATTTCATTCAGGAATTTCAGCAAAGGCAGAGTCTCCCAAATTGCATGAGCCCTGGTGGTTAAATGTTGAAAACCAGACTGCTTCTGCCTGATTTTTTAAAAAGCATTCAACCTCCCTTCTTATTGGTAACTTTCAAATCTTGAGAGTTCAGTGAAACTTTCTTTTTCTCACTTTTGATGAATTCTTACTTTCTAGACAGAAAGGAGTGCAGCACAGTTGGCAATGCAACCTCAGAGCATCATCTGTCAGGGTTGTTCCATGCGCAGCACAACTCAAATACACACTTAGCGGTTTACAGCTTGTCCAGGCATAACTGCATTTTGTAATAAGTTGGCTGTTTCAGCCTCCTGTGAATTATTGTCGTTAATGTAGTGGTTGAAATCCAAGTCTATTCTGACTAGTTCAGGCATGAAATTACAATGTGTGAGTTGATTCTTGGCAGTTGTATTTTTATGGGAATTACTCTTCAATACATGAAATTTGCAGGATGAGAACAGTGACCCTCTTCAGCTAGACCAAGAAAGCTGCAAAAATCAAAATAAGATGCCGAGACTCTATATTAGAAAAAGATAAATTGTGGAGAGGCAGTTTGCCTTTGGTCTATGAATAGCTGTGCCTAGGTACAGCGCCTTCAATGTACCATATCAAAAAGCTGGCACCAGAATGGCCCCTCACCATAACCACCAGGAGTAATGGAAGGAAGCGTGAACTGGCAATGCAAAGGAGCAGAAACCAGATACTTGTGGCACTTAGTCACAGCATCCAATGTGTTTTCAAACACACAGGCCCTTCCATTCCTATCCCTTTGGCTTATATTTTTGCTTTTTTTTTAATGCTCATCAAAATAAGTGATATAAGTGCTGGACGTTGGACATTTTTCCACTTTTGGAACCCAGTACCAGCATCAATCACTGTCTTCTCTTCTGTTCTCCGCCCAGCAAAGTGTCTTACCCTTTTAAAAACATCTCTCCCTGTACCCATTTGATATTTTCATTTCCCAGCTATCCTAATTTTCTCTCTTTCTTCCCATTTATTTTCACCACTTTTGGTAGTCCTCCCCTTTCCCGTGCTACATCATTCCCCAACAGAAAAGGCAGACACAAAGTGGGGTTTTAACCCCCAGGACGGTGGTGGGTGGGGAGATGGTTAAATTGTTAAAAACTTGAAACCTGACCCCAACCCGCTGCAAATGCACCATTTCCGGTTTAACCAGGGCAGTTTGGGGGTCGGGCGAGTAACCCATTCTCGAGAGGTTGGCCGGTAATTATAATAGGTTAATGAGGCTCCGTGCCTCAAATTTTGGCAGCCATTTGGATTTAACAGCTGTGGGACGGGTTTCCCAAGGCTTAGGAAACCCGACAGTTAAAGGGAGGCGAGAATGGCCAGATTCAGCAGTTAAGTGCCTTTCCAACACTGCTTGTGGGCCAGGAGGAGCAGGAGTGCTTCCCCCCGGCCCACCAAGCAAACCTGCCACTATCTTCTGACCCCGCCCCCCCCCCCCCCTCCCCAACACCGGCGATCTCTCATTCCCTCCTTCCCTCCTCTCCGGTCCCCGGCTGCGGCCTTCTATAGCAGGATTTCCCACCTGGCAGACAGACAGCCTATCAATCTGGCCGGCTGCCGGGTGGGAAACGGAGTTAAAAAATTGTAATGAGATCCTGCCGTTAAATTCAGCAAGACCTCTGCCTTTCCCGTATTTCCGGGTTTCCCTGCCGCTGACAGGCACCCCTGCTCCCTCCCCATCTCCCTGGAAATATCGGGATCAAAGCTTCTGACCTGGGCATTAAGAGGTGTCCCAAGTGAGGAGTGTGGATTAATTGTCATCCAATTTTTATTCCCTTCCTCTAGGCAAACACATTACTCTCTCTGGACTTTTCTCCAACCGTCTAAATGCAGAAGCTTGGTACAACACATAGTGCATGTTGCCCTCCATTACCATTTGGTTCCTCAATTTACCAGATAAATGAGACAACATTTGTTCTTGTTACAATAGGGAACGAAAAGCTGCAGATACACTTCTGAAAGGCAGCAATGAAAACCTTAGGTTTTAGGGAGGGTTACAGAGAATTTCAGCACCTTTTGCTAATCATTATTGCACCTTTCAGTAAGTAATGGTGATAATTTTCTTTACATTGCTGCACTGACTCGCAGAACGAGAGAAAAACAACAATTCTAAATGGCCTGATGCTTACTGCATTCCCCAGCTCTCTGATAGGAGGGGGTGGGGGGAACGAAGGGGGAAAGAGAAAGAACTGAAGAAAAGAGAGGCTTAAAATGTCACTGATAACCTATGCTACTAATAATGTGCTATTTGCTATGTTAAAATCTTTGCTGGATATGCTGTATAGAATTCCCCAGCAATTATCTGCAGGTTATTCCTCAACTAACACACAAAAGTGGCATCGGAATTGCTAACCCCGGAAATGTCATCACATACCCGTGGTATGGTACATAGTTAGCGTCTAGTCACTAACTAGGCTACTAGTCGCAATCTACCCAAACTGTCATAGTAACAGGACACAATAGAAAAATAGACACCTTGGAATGAGTTCAAGGCAGTAATCTTATATTGAGGTCCATATGATAATTATAAATCAGTTACGTTTTGCTTTTGTAATATCTGGTGAACCTAATTTTTCATCGGTCACTTCCAACTATCCATTACTTTCTATGTAAGCACTCTGAGGCATTTGTTATTCTCTTTCTAACTTCTCCCAGGTTGCCATTATTCTTCTATCATTCAATCTACTGACAACATAAGAAATAGGAGCAGGAGTCAGCCACACAGCCCCTCGAACCTGCTCCGCCTTTCATATAGATCATGGCTGATCTTCATCCTCAACTCCAATTTCCTGCCCGATCCCCATATCCCTTGATTCCCCTATAGTCCAAAAATCTATCTATCTCAGCCTTGAATATACTCAACGACTCAGCATCCACAGCCCTTTGGGATAGAGAATTCCAAAGATTCACAACCCTCTGAGTGAAGAAACTCCTCCTCATCTCAGTCTTAAATGGCCGACCCCTTATCCTGCGACTATGCCCTCTAGTTCTAGATTCTCCAGCCATGGGAAACAACTTCTCAACTTCTACCTTGTCAATCCCCCTCAGAATCTTTTTTGTTTCAATGCGATCTCCTCTCATGCTTCTAAACTCCAGAGAGTATAGGCCCATTCTACTCAACCTCGCCTCATAGGTCAACCCTCTCATCCTAGGAATTAATCTAGTGAACCTTTGTTGCACTACCTCTAAGGCAAGTATATCCATCCTTAGATAAGGAGACCAAAACTGTACACAGTACTCCAGGTGAGGTCTCACCAAAGCCCGATACAATTGTAGTAAGACTTCCTTACTCTTGTACTCCAACCCCCTTGCAATAAAGGCTAACATGCCATTTGCCTTACTAATTGCTTGCTGTACCTGCATGCAAACTTTTTGTGTTTCTTATACGAGGACACCCAAGTCTTTCTGAACACTAACATTTAATAGTTTCTCACCATTTGAAAAATATCCTGTTTTTCTATTTTTCCTACCAAAGTGAATAACCTCACATTTCTCCACATTATATTCAATCTGCCACCTTCTTGCCCACTCACTTAACTTGTCTATATTCCTTTGCAGGCTCTTTGTGTCCTCCTCATAGCTTACTTTCCCACCGAGCTTTGTATCATCAGCAAACTTGAATACATTATACTTATTCCCTTCATCCAAGTCATTAATATAGATTGTAAATAGCTGAGGCCCAAGCACCGATCCTTGCGGTACCCCACTAGCTACAGCCTGACAATCTGAAAATGTCCCGTTTATCCCTACTCTCTGTTTTCTGTCCTTTAACCAATCCTCTATCCATGCTAATATGTTATCCCCAACCCCATGAGCCCTTATCTTGCGTAGCAACCTTTTATGTGGCACCATATTGAATGTCTTTTGAAAGTCCAAATATACTACATCCACTGGTTCCCCTTTATCTACCCTGCTAGTCACAAAAAACTCTATTAAATTTGTCAAACACGATTTCCCTTTCATAAAACCATGTTGACTCTGTCTAATCATATTATGATTTTCTAAGTGCCCTGTCACCACTTATTTAATAATGGATTCCAGTATTTTCCCAACTACTGATGTCAGGCTAACTGGCCTATATTTCCCTGTTTTCTCTCTCCCTCATTTCTTGAATAGCAGTGTTACATTTGTTACCTTCCAATCTGCTGGGACCATTCTAGAATCTAGGGAATTTTGGAATATCATAACCAAATCATCCACTATCTCTGCAGCCACCACTTTTAAAACCCTAGGATGTAGGCCATCAGGTCCAGGGGATTTGTTGGCTTTTAGTCCCATTAGTTTCTCCAGTATTTTTTCTCTACCGATATTAATTACTTTAAGTTCCTCACTCTCATTAGCCCCTTGGTTCCCCACTATTTCTGGAATGCTTTTTGTGTCTTCTACTGTGAAGACAGATACAAAATATTTGTTTAACGTCTCTGCCATTTCCTCATTCCCCATTATAATTTCTCCTGTCTCAGCCTCTAAGGGACCAATGTTTATTTTTGCAACTCTCTTCCTTTTTACATAATTGTAGAAGCTCTTACAAATCATTTTTTATATTTCTTGCTAGTTTACTTTCATATTCTATTTTCTCCTTTTTTATCAATTTTTTAGTCATCCTTTGCTGGTTTCTAAAACTCTCGCAATCTTTAGGCTTACAACTCTTCTTTGCAACATTATAGGCCTCTTCTTTTAACCTAATACTATCCTTAACTTCTTTAGTTAGCCACGGATGAATCAGATTGCCCATGGAGTTTTTACTTCTCAATAGAATGTATGTCCATTGAGAATATTGAATTATTTCTTTAAATGTTTGCCATTGCTTATCTACCATCATACTTTTTAATCTAATTTCCCAATCTACCTTAGTCAACTCGCCCCTCAAACCTATGTAATTTGCTTTATTTAAGTTTAAGACTCTAGTTTCTGACTTAAGTGCATTACTTTCAAACTCGACGTGAAATTCTATCATATTGTGATCACTCTTTCCCAGAGGATCTTATACTGAGAGATTACTAATTAACCCTATCTCATTACACAGTACAAGATCTAAAATAGCCTGTTCCCTGGTAGGTTCCATGACGTTTTGCTCTAGCAAACCATCTCAAATACATTCCATGAACTCGTCCTCCAAACTACCTTTGCCAATTTGATTTGCCCAGTCTGTATGAAGATTAAAATCCCCCATGATTACTGCATTACCTTTGTTACGAGCTCCTACTATTTCATGATTAATACTCTGTCCTATAAACTACTCCCACCAATGTTTTCTGCCCCTTGTTACTTCTTATTTCCACCCATACTGATTCTACTTCCTGATCCTCCGAGCCAAGATCCTTTCTCACCACTGCTCTTATGTCATCCTTTATTATTAGGATTACACCCCCTCCTTTTCCATTCTGCCTGTCTTTTCTCTACGTCATGTACCCTGGAATATTTAGTTCCCAATCTTGGTCACTTTGCAACCACGTCTCTGTAATGGCTATTAGATCAAACCCATTTATCTCTATTTGTGCAATTAATTCATCTATCTTGTTATAAATGCTCCACACATTCAGATAAAGATTTAATTTTGACTTTTAACCACTTTTTCCTGCTTTGACCTTACTTGTTGATGCTCTATTATGATGAACTCTCTGTCTCTTCCTGCCACAATCAGCTTATCTTTACCCAAATCACTACACTGCTCTGTTGCCTTGACTTTTCTCATAAGATTTCTAAATTTTCCCTCTCCTGACCCCTCCCCCCCCACTTTTTAGTTTAAAGCCCTATCTACAGCCATAGTTATTTGATTTGCCAGGACACTGGTCCCAGCCCGGTTTAAGTGGAGCCTGCTCCCACAGAACAGCTCCCTCTTTCCCCAATTACTGGTGCCAGTGCCCCATGAATCAAAACCCCTGTCTCCCACACCACTCCTTGAGCCACGCATTTAACTCTCTGATCTATTTGTCCCTATGCCAATTTGCACGTGGCTCAGGTAGTGATCCAGAGATTATTACCTTTGAGGTTCTGCTTATTAATTTAGACCCTAGCTCCTCAAACTCTCTCAGCAGAGCCCCATCCTTAGTTCTACCTATGCGTTGGTTCCTACATGGACCACGACAACTAGATCCTCCCCCCATGCTCCAAATTCTTTTCCAGCCGCGAGGAGATATCCTTAACCCTGGCAGGCAACACAGCCTTCAGGACTCTCGGTCGTGGCTGCCGAGAACAGTGCCGATCCCCCAGTCAATACTATCCCCTAACTCTACCACATCCTTTTTTACTCCCCCCACTGGAATGGCCCCCTGTACCACAGTGCCGTGATCAGTTTGCCCATCCTCCCTGCAGTCTTTGTTCTCATCCATGCAGGTAGCAAGTATCTTGTACCTGTTGGACAAGGTCAAGGGTCGAGGCTCCTCCATCACTAGATCCTGGGTCCCCATACCTGCCTGACTCGCAGTCACATCCTCCTGTCCCTGACCACTGAATGAATCTAAACTACTACCTAATCTAGGGGGCGTGACTGCCTCCTGCATCAAAGTGTCCAGGTAACTCTCCTCCTCACAGATGCATCGTAATGTCTGCAGCTCAGACTCCAGCTCAACAACTCTGAGCTGAAGTTCCTCGAGCTGCAGACACTTACTGCAGATGTGGTTGCCGGGGATCGCGTTACTCTCCACCAACTCCCACATGCTGTAGTTACGACACACCACCTGCCCTGCCAGCGCTGGTCGAACCAGAATTTATTTATTTACTTTATTAGAGTTTTTAATCTCTCGCTATTCTTAGTTTTATTAACTAATTAATTTATGTAGTTTAAGTTATTGATTTAAGCTCTTAGTTAAACCTCTGCCCTAACTTAGAGAGAAAAAAAAATTAATACTCAGCAACCAATCACCTACCTGCTGTCCTGTGACGTCACTCTTTCAATTTCTGCCTGTGGTGAGTTGACGCCAAATGTGTAAAAACCGCTGGCCTCCCGCTTTATTACCCCCTCACTCCCGCTTTATTACCCCGTCACTCCCGCTTTATTACCCCGTCACTCCCGCTTTATTACCCCGTCACTCCCGCTTTATTACCCCGTCACTCCCGCTTTATTACCCCGTCACTCCCGCTTTATTACCCCGTCACTCCCGCTTTATTACCCCGTCACTCCCGCTTTATTACCCCGTCACTCCCGCTTTATTACCCCGTCACTCCCGCTTTATTACCCCGTCACTCCCGCTTTATTACCCCGTCACTCCCGCTTTATTACCCCGTCACTCCCGCTTTATTACCCCGTCACTCCCGCTTTATTACCCCGTCACTCCCGCTTTATTACCCCGTCACTCCCGCTTTATTACCCCGTCACTCCCGCTTTATTACCCCGTCACTCCCGCTTTATTACCCCGTCACTCCCGCTTTATTACCCCCTCACTCCCGCTTTATTACCCCCTCACTCCCGCTTTATTACCCCCTCACTCCCGCTTTATTACCCCCTCACTCCCGCTTTATTACCCCCTCACTCCCGCTTTATTACCCCCTCACTCCCGCTTTATTACCCCCTCACTCCCGCTTTATTACCCCCTCACTCCCGCTTTATTACCCCCCCACTCCCGCTTTATTACCCCCCCACTCCCGCTTTATTACCCCCCCACTCCCCGCTTTATTACCCCCCCACTCCCCGCTTTATTACCCCCCCACTCCCCGCTTTATTACCCCCCCACTCCCCGCTTTATTACCCCCCCACTCCCCGCTTTATTACCCCCCCTCCCGCTTTATTACCCCCCCTCCCGCTTTATTACCCCCCCTCCCGCTTTATTACCCCCCCACTCCCGCTTTATTACCCCCTCACTCCCGCTTTATTACCCCCCTCACTCCCGCTTTATTACCCCCCTCACTCCCGCTTTATTACCCCCCCACTCCCGCTTTATTACCCCCCCACTCCCGCTTTATTACCCCCCCACTCCCGCTTTATTACCCCCCCACTCCCGCTTTATTACCCCCCACTCCCGCTTTATTACCCCCCACTCCCGCTTTATTACCCCCCACTCCCGCTTTATTACCCCCCCACCCCCGCTTTATTACCCCCCCACCCCCGCTTTATTACCCCCCCCCCACTCCCGCTTTATTACCCCCCCCACTCCCGCTTTATTACCCCCCCCACTCCCGCTTTATTACCCCCCCCACTCCCGCTTTATTACCCCCCCCACTCCCGCTTTATTACCCCCCCCACTCCCGCTTTATTACCCCCCCACTCCCGCTTTATTACCCCCCCACTCCCGCTTTATTACCCCCCCCACTCCCGCTTCATTACCCCCCCACTCCCGCTTCATTATCCCCTCACTCCCGCTTTATTACCCCCCCACTCCCGCTTTATTACCCCCCCACTCCCGCTTTATTACCGCCCCACTCCCGCTTTATTACCGCCCCACTCCCGCTTTATTACCGCCCCACTCCCGCTTTATTACCGCCCCACTCCCGCTTTATTACTGCCCCACTCCCGCTTTATTACCGCCCCACTCCCGCTTTATTACCGCCCCACTCCCGCTTTATTACCCCCCCACTCCCGCTTTATTACCCCCCCACTCCCGCTCTACTCTCGGGCCTTCCGCTTTATTACCCCCCACTCCCGCTTTATTACCCCCCCACTCCCGCTTTATTACCCCCCCACTCCCGCTTTATTACCCCCCCACTCCCGCTTTATTACCCCCCCACTCCCGCTTTATTAACCCCCACTCCCGCTTTATTACCCCCCCACTCCCGCTTTATTACCCCCCCACTCCCGCTTTATTACCCCCCAATCTCACACTACTCTCGGGCTTCCCGCTTTATTACCCCCCCCACTCCCGTTTTATTACCCCCCCCACTCCCGTTTTATTACCCCCCCCACTCCCGTTTTATTACCCCCCCACTCCCGTTTTATTACCCCCCCCACTCCCGTTTTATTACCCCCCCATTCCCGTTTTATTACCCCCCCCACTCCCGTTTTATTACCCCCCCCACTCCCGTTTTATTACCCCCCCCACTCCCGTTTTATTACCCCCCCACTCCCGTTTTATTACCCCCCCACTCCCGTTTTATTACCCCCCCACTCCCGTTTTATTACCCCCCCACTCCCGTTTTATTTCCCACCCCACTCCCGTTTTATTTCCCACCCCACTCCCGTTTTATTTCCCACCCCACTCCCGTTTTATTTCCCACCCCATTCCCGTTTTATTTCCCACCCCACTCCCGTTTTATTACCCCCTCACTCCCGCTTTATTACCCCTCACTCCCGCTTTATTACCCCTCACTCCCGCTTTATTACCCCTCACTCCTGCTTTATTACCCCCCAATCTCGCACTACTCTCGGGCCTCCCGCTTTATTACCCCCTCACTCCCGCTTTATTACCCCCCACTCTCGCTCTACTCTTGGGCCTCCCGCTTTATTACCCCCCACTCTCGCTCTACTCTCGGGCCTCCCGTTTTATTACCCCCTCGCTCCCGCTTTATTACCCCCTCACTCCCGCTTTATTACCCCCTCACTCCCGCTTTATTATCCCCCACTCTCGCACTACTCTCGGGCCTCCTGCTTTATTACCCCCCACTCTCACTCTACTTTCTGGCCTCCCACTTTATTACCCCTCACTCTCGCTCTACTCTCGGGCCTCCCGCTTTATTACCCCCTCGCTCCCGCTTTATTACCCCCTCACTCCCGCTTTATTACCCCTCACTCTCGCTCTACTCTTGGGCTTCCCACTTTATTACCCCTCACTCTCGCACTACTCTCGGGCCTCCCGCTTTATTACCCCCTCACTCCCACTTTATTACCCCCCACTCTCGCACTACTCTCGGGCCTCCCGCTTTATTACCCCCTCACTCCCGCTTTATTACCCCCCACTCTCGCTCTACTCTCGGGCCTCCCACTTTATTACCCCCCACTCTCGCTCTACTCTCGGGCCTCCCACTTTATTACCCCCCACTCTCGCACTACTCTCGGGCCTCCCGCTCTCGCTGTATTCTCGGGCCTCCCGCTTTATTACGGGGAGCGGGCAGGAAATTGGACATGAATTTAGATTTGAGGTTAGGATCAGATCAGCCATGATCTTATTGAATGGCGGAGCAGGCTCGAGGGGCCGATTGGCCTACTCCTGCTCCTATTTCTTATGTTCTTATGTTTATTACCCCCCATTCTCGCTCTAGTCTCGGGCCTCCCGCTTTATTACCCCCCATTCTCGCTCTAGTCTCGGGCCTCCCGCTTTATTACCCCCCATTCTCGCTCAACTCTCAGGCCTCCTGCTTTATTGCCTCCTGCTCGCGCTGTACTCTCGGGCCTCCCGCTCTTGCTCAACTCTCAGGCCTTCTGCTGCCACTTTATTGCCTCCCGCTCTCATTCTACTCTCAGGCCTTCTGCCAGCCAATCCCCTATCGGCTGTCCTGTGACCTCACTCCTTGATTTTTTTTTCGATCCCATCAAGTTTATCCTGAAGATTTACCGCCCCCGATCCAAGTGAGTTTAGGCCTTCGATCCCCGACTTTTATTTACTTGCCTTTGCCGCTCCGGTCCCTGCTCCCGCCTCCACTGCTCTCGGCGCTCTTCCTCTCCACTGACTGACCTTCTCCCTCTACACCTAATCTCCCCTCTCACCAAATTCTCATGTTCCCACTCTATTCACAATCCATTCCGTTCGCTCTGTGTTCACCTCCAGGGAAATACATTGATAACACAAGACAAATCGAGAAAAAATGAGAATGAGCCCAAGTATATTTCAGCTGCTGAAATTTGGGTTTAAAATTATATTTCATTAGCATTAAACACAATGGCGTGTTCATAAACAGTTGCTTATCAGTTAACTGAGATACAATTCAGAATGCAATGAAAATTTACAATAGAGCTGAATTCTAGGATTAGGATCACTGCAGTTTCAAACTTTTATATTTCCAAAGTTTGCACTAGACTTGATGGGATAGGGCACGCACTACTGTGCACTGAATAAAATTAACCTGATTAAACATTATTGAGGCCCAGAGGTATTAAAAGTGAGGCAGTCAGAGAGGAAAACAAAATAGCAGACATTTTATTTTTTTCTACACCAGTTTTGCTGTGGAAAACATTTCCAATAGCTGGAAGATAGGAGACAAATCTTAGCTCATGGAGAAAAGAGAGATTAGTAATGAAATGGCCATTTAAAAAACCTGCAGTACAAGAATATTCATAAGGTAGCAGAACTGTATGGAATGAATCCAACAATACTTAAGGAAATGAGAGTGGAAGTAGGGGGAGTTATAGATGGAATTTTTTGCAGCTCATTAAGTACAGAATGAATGCTGGAAACTGCCTTTTAAAAGAAAACGAGGTCTGGTGCATGATTCGCAGAAGGTTATGCCTTCACTATCTACAGCAGGAAGCAAATTGGATTCTATTATGATGGAAGCAATACAAACACATTAAACAAAAGTAAAGGCAAGAATTTTGATGCCAACACAGATTTATGAAAGACAGGTGATGGCTAACAAATGTGTTGAATTTATGTAATGGCGTAGCAGAACTGCTGGATGATGGTAGTATGCTAGGTATTCTGTATTTTGACTTTCACAAGGTACTAAATTGGAAAACTCTTGGGATAAAGGTAGAAATAATACATTTTATTACAATATAGTTTAACTTAATAAACCAAGGCAATGATACTAATTAAATAACTTTGACCATTGGATTAATCCTGGCAGAGGCCTGGGACCTCTGCTGTTCCCATCATATGTAACTTATACTAGTAGATCACCCATGGTATTGCTCATGGATCATCCAGGACCTGGAAGGCAGTTTTATATGTTTACTGCAGCCTGAATATGACAGTGGTTCACCCATCACTGTAAATTTACTGAAGCAATATATCACATAACTGGCACAAGGTAAAAATATTACACACCGTATTGATATTGAAAGGTGCAGGGCTTCATGGTTAGGAACATAGGAACAGGAGTAGACCGTTCAGCCCCTCGAGTCTGTCCCGCCATTCAATTAGATCATGACTGATCTGTATCTTCACTCCATTTACCCACTGTGATTCCGTTACCCTTATTACCCTTGCCTAACAAAAACCTATCAATCTCAGTATTGAAATTTTCAATTGACTTAGCCTCAACACTTTTATGGGGGGAGAGTTCCAGATTTGTACTATCCTTTGTGTGAAGAAGCGCTTCCTGACATCACCCCTGAATGGCCTAGCTCTAATTTTAAGGTTATGCCCATTGTTCTGGACTCCCCCACAATAGCACTATTTGTAATAATGTTCACCTACCACTTTAGTAAACTTAAATACAATGCAAGTAACTTAGTTCTTTCCTCTCCAAAACCTCTTATTCTCAGTTATAAAAATCCTGGCTCTAATTTTTAGGCTATGTCCCCTAGTCCTAGACTCTAAAAAGCTGTTAGGAAAAATATTTTGGTGTAATGGTTGATCAAGCGTTAATAATGTTGCAACATGCAGTGAAACAAATTGCTGAAGGACAATAGCATTAAACAGGACCATTCTAACCTCTCAAGTGGAGAGATAACCCAAGATGAATTCGAGGGATTTGTCTGTGACAAGTGAATTCGAGGGATTTGTCTGTGACAAGTGACAATGAGTTAACACTCCAAGCAGCCTGATCTCATTAACTAGCTGCCATGTTTTTAAACGTTCTGCAGGCATTATACATTGTCAGATAAGCGTGGTGGCAGCTGTACTGAGATATGAGCCCCAATTTTAATTGTGCCCTCCCGACGGGAACCGGGCAGGTGGGTGGTTAAAATACCTGTACTTCCGACATGCTCGCACCTGCCGTTATTTTAATTCCACACTTTTCCGAGGCGCCCGCCACAGGCAGATAGGGCCTCAGAAGCATATTAAAATTGGGGTCCTATCATGTAATTAGCACCCAGACACAATTTTAACCAAAAATCGCAGCAGTCTCACCCAGTGCTGGACCCGTCAATAAAATCTTGTGGCAAGTGGATCGGGGCCAGAAAAGGCCCAGAAAATTAAGTCATTTTCTTTTTAGTTTCCTTGTTGGCCAGGAAGGGCAATACAGCTGAATAGGATAAGTTGCAGGAAGAATTCAATATGCTTGGGAATTGAGCAGACATGTGGCAGATGAAATTCAATGTAGATAAATGCAAAGTGATTCATAAGGGGGGGTGGGGGAGAAAAAATTAAGGAAGGGACTATTACTTAAATGGAAAGAAATCTTGTGGTCTTGATTGAAATAAATTGAAACTTTCACAACATGTAGGTCTTTGTTCTTTTGCGGCCAGTCCATATAGGAGGTTTGGCAGTTTAACACCTGACTCCTTCCCTGTCCGGGAGTTGACCAGTAGCAGTTGGTTACTGTGTTCCAAAGATTGGATTCCTACTAGAAAAAACCCGTGTGATGCACATAAGAACACAGTTTATCCCACCACCTCGATGGAAGTGTCTGAAACGAGATGATGAATTACTATTGTCCCAGATCATTATGGATAACACTTTCTATGGCTGACTCATTCATTCACAGGCAAGGCCTTTAAATGAATTGCCTTAATTACATTAGTCTGCCTCTTCCCATCAAGGTGACAGAAAGGATGCTGGACCCTTGATAATTAACCTTTAAAAATCCTCAATCTGAGTTCATATCATAAACATATTGCAGCTTAACCCAAATTTCCCTACCAGGGTAAATTTTAATAATTCCTAATCATGACAGCATCTTTGCAGTAGGGTCCAACCGACATCTTCTCACCAAAGCTTTATTAGCAACAAGCTGCTCTTCTACAGTGCAGTAGTGAACATTTAAATAGTGAAGAATGGATCTTATATTGACTGATTACAAAGGAAATCTGAAGTCGTAAGTGGAGTGTATTTTTTTGAGTGTAAGTAGTGGTCTGAGATTGGAGTAGATTTATCACGTGTGTTATCTGATATTCAGACAGAGAATGATTTGGTGCATTGGTACTAAGTAAACTGTCTCTGCTTGTTATTACTACTTCCATCATCATGTACAATCTAATTCTTCAGTGGATGTGGCCGTGCGTTGCAATTTACACTGCCCAGAAAGTCACTGTACAATCTTGATTGGTGTGCTGATCTACAGAACATCTGAAGGGAGCTGATTCTTTTCACCAACTGCAGCAACCAGCAGGGAAAACATGAGATGCATTTGGACTGCATGGCGTTTGGCATGTCTGGTCTGGTTTGCCTTTTATTTATTTTTACTTTATTTTTTGGTGAGGGATGACTTATAGAATTTAGATAAATTCTAAGCCTGGTTGAATTCAGTGTCCTGATGTTAAATTATTTCATTCCCATAGTGCCTGGATGACCTCCACTAGCAAAGCTTTCAGTCAAATCCTGACTCTATTCTTTTTTATAATCAGCTTATTGCTGTCAACTATTTGGACTGTGAAATAGTTCATTTAAGTGCTATCACCACCTAATTCTGATATCCTTCCCTTTTATTCTCTGGACATAGCCAATCCCTAAGCCAATTAAACCTGCACCCAATTACCTAGAACTGCTTTAAGGCTTGCAGTTCAGGCAAATAGATAAATGTGGAGTAAAAAGCATAGTCCTTTTATATTACATTGCTGCTAATTGACAGTAGCCCTAAGTTCAGCAGCAGTATTGTAATAAAAGTGTGTGAGCATTGCTACTGCCAGAGGACTGAAGAACCACCGCAAGTGGTGGCCTTTGCCTGCTCCTCCAGAGGCAGCAGCTCATGCCACCCATTTTCTCTGGCTGGGAATGGTTTGAGCACTCAACACAGTTCATGATGGGTTTTTGCAATGCTGGCCTTGTAGAGCGTTCTCCAACTGCAGGGATGGCCCAGCAGCCTGATGTGCACCACAGTTGAGACTTCCAAACGACTGTTCATTCACAAATGTCCGTATGCACATTTAGTTTTGTGTTATCACCAGTGCTGTGGGATCCACCTGCAATGCAAATTGGGCAAGGAGCCCCAGTATACTACAGAGCTGCTTCTATTTGAAATGACCCTGTAATGTAAAAGGGGCATAGGAAATAAAGAGCTGATTGTGTTTTAATCATATAAAGATCTTGCAATTTGTTCTTTATTTAGTACCACTATTCTACACTGAAAGGTTCATTCTGAATAAAAGAAAGAATGAACTTGCATTTATATAACGCCTTTCATGACCACAGGATGTCCCAAAGTGCTTTGCAGTCAATGAAGTACTTTGGAAATGAAAGTCCTGTTGCAATGTAGGGAAACATGGCTGCCAATTTGCATACGGCAAGGTCCCACATGTAGTAATGAGATAAATGATCAGATAATCTGATTTTAGTGTTGTTGCTTGAGGGATAAATGTTGGACAAGACATGGGGAGAATTCCCCACCTCTTTGAACAGTATCTTGGGGACTTTTACGTCAACTTCAGAGGGCAGATGGGGCCTCAGTTTAACATATTCAAAAGACAGCACATCGGACAGTTCAGCACTCCCTCAGTACTGCACTGAAGTGTCATCCTAGATTATGTGCTCGAGTCTCTGGAGTGGGGCTTGAAGCGACAAACTTCTGATTCAGAGGTGAAAATGCTACCAAGGTTGACACCTTGATTAAGCATAAAAAAGGGATGGGTGTTGCCTCATTGATTTTACAGCAAGGTGCAGCAGTCCTCACATTTTGCTTTTTGCTACAGTTTACTGACTATGGTTTATTTATACAGCTAAATTATATATTAAAGATTTTGTGTATAGCTCACTTCCTGTAAGTGTTATACTTACTTCCTGTAAAACTTTCCTCATCACACTTTGATAACAAATCTATTGTTATAAAACAGCTTGTCCTCTGACTCACCATGAGCAAAGCCATGGCAGGTCTGCAACTATGTTATTATTTGTCTACTGGGTAATCAACTGCAGAGTATTTCTCAATCAGCCAACAGTAACAGTGTAACAATTATTAATCCTCTGAAAATGTGGGATGCATCAAGTGCACTGACCATTGCTGTAGCCAAAACCGATGAAGTGGGAAGTGGTCTTAACCGCAGACAGATGGTGGAAACCCAAGTTTTCAACTGTATACTTAAAGTAATTATTAAACAGTTTACAAGATGAAAAGACTTATTTCCAAGCACAAAAAGCCAAAATAAAAGCTGTTTGCGAATTGTAGCCAAAACCGTCTGCAAAGTTTCAAGAACATGTGAAAACTGCAGGACCTACATTGCATGGGCAAGCAGATAAACTGAGATCAACAAAGCAATGACTCAGTATGCAACTCCCAGATGTCTGAACTGACAGTTGTCACAAAAATGGGACCCAAAACTGAATAGTCCAATTTAAAACTGAAAGGTTAAAGAGGCAGACCAAAAGTTCAATAAAATGACACATCTTCCAAGATAAAGCCCTGCTTCAAACAATCTTTATGGGGAGGGGCAAGAAGCAGCAGAAGAGCACCAACTGGAAGAACTTGAGGAGAGCCTATAATCATGCTTACCGTCTCGTTCCAGCTGCTAAAGGATTCCGACACCTCTTCAAAAGAGCATTGTCCCCGGAAGGTGCAGCTGGTGAGGTGGAGCTGGTGTGGGAAAGAAAATTGTCTGTTGAAGCAAGCCCTGCCCATTACTTGGGCTAACAGTGTGATCTGCACCAAGTTGGATGGGATGGCAATTCCGGCAGCCATTTTTAGTGATGGGGATTCAGCAGAAGGCCCCCATTTACTCTATTATCCACCCTGGTGCCACCCGATAACGGATAGTATTCATGAGGAAAATCCAGGCCTTGCCAATCTTAATTAATCTGTAATAATTGGAGTTAACTGGCTTAAAGACTGTAAATGCCCACTTGACCGACATGAATGAATTGTTTCCCATTCCATAAGTGGGAAGTGATCTTAACCGCAGACAGATGGTGGAAATGCAAGTTTTCAACTGTATACTTAAAGTAATTGTTAAACAATTTACAAGATGAAAAGACTTATTTCCAAGCACAAAAAGCCAAAATAAAAACTGTTTGAGAATTGAAGCCAAAACCGTCTGCAAAGTTTCAAAAGTTTCAAGAACATGTGAAAACTGCAGGAGCACATCAATGACCTACATTGCATGGGCAAGCAGATAAACCGAGTTCAACAAAGCAATGACTCAGTATGCAACTCTCAGATGTGCCCAAGGGAAAGAAAAGTATAATGATTTGGACAGAACTGAGGGTGACCCAAATATTCCATCTGGTAGAACAAAAACCTGACACAACACCTGACTCCACTGATTCTGGTACATTTTACATTATCTTATGTAAAATTATCTTAAGAGGAAACTAGATAAGTACATGAGGGAGAAAGGAATAGAAGGATATATTGATAGGGTGAGATGAAGTAAGGTGGGAGGAGGCTTGTGTGGAGCATAAACACTGGCATAGACCTGTTAGGCCGAATGTGTTGTAAATTCTATGAAATTCTAAATCCAACTGTAATATTCTGGAGATTGCATTCTCAGCTATTACATTTATAATACACATTGTAATGATATTGTGGAATAGAGTTCCAGAGAGGTAAGTGACAGGGGGTCAATTGACACCTTTAAAAGAGAGTTGAATTGATGCCTATTAACATTTCTTTACCTCTCTCACTGTCCCACCTCCCTCTGATAGTTGGACCATCACCACTCCATTCCATATTACGTTCTAGAAACTTTGCACTCTTGCAATCAAAACCCATGTCATCAAAGACCTCATTGTGGATAAATGCATTGATATCCTGGCATTGACCGAAACATGGCTCATGGCAGTTCCTTTCCCTTCATCGAAGCCTCCCTACCTGGCTATCTCTTCCACCACTTGCCCTGTTCAAAGTGCTGCACTGATGACTAGCCCTTACCACCAAGTCACACTTTGGCCTCTCTCGCTGTTCCCCTGGCACCTTCTTCTCCCTCCCATTCTCATTCAAAATCGCTCCCAAGCCCCATACTGACTTCTTCACTGAGATAACCTTCTTTCTCTCCCCTGTTGGTCTCTGCACTGAGCATCTTCTCATCCGTGGTAACTTCAACCTCTATCTGAACACTCCTAGCCCCCTTTGCCTAATTTATCTGCCCTGCTATCCTCACTCAATCTCACAATTTGACTTCCCAACCATACGTATGGCCACATGCTTGAGTTTACCATTTCTCATGACCCCCCCCCCCACACCCCCAAGATCTCAATCGCCGACAAGGCAATCTCAGATGACTTGCTTGTTCTCCGTTTCACCCACATCAATTTACCTCCCTCAACTCCCACTATTCTTATCATACACCTGTGGAAAAAGCTCTCCCCAAGCTCCCATACTAATTCAATCTCAAACTTCCAACTACCTCTTCACTTGCCCAACTGTTCTTCCACCTCTCCCTTCGATGCTCTTATTTCACCAAGTTACTCATGATCTCTCATCCCTGCCATTTCACCGTGTAGTCCCCATCTCTGTTCTCTTAAATCAGAAGTTTGTAATCTTGAGAATACCTCCAGTCTGGTCATCTATCACCAGATTTGGTTCAGCCTTGTCAAGTATTGGTGTTCCCCCTCTCTCTACAGCCAAAGTCGCCTAAAGGCAGCTACGAGGAGAGATTGGATAGGCTGGGGTTGTTTTCCTTGGAGCAGAGAAGGCTGAGGGGAGACTTGATTGAGGTGTACAAAATTATGAGGGGCCTAGATAGAGTAGACAGGAAGTACCTGTTTCCCCTAGCGGAGAGGTCAAGAACTAGAGGACATAGATTTAAGCTGATTGGCAGAAGGATTAGAGGGGACATGAGGAAAATTTTTTTTACCCAGAGTGTGGTGGGTGTATGGAATTCGCTGCCTGAATTGGTGATAGAGGCAAGGACCCTCAACTCTTTTAAAAAGTACTTGGACCTGCACCCAAAGTGCTGTAAGCTGCAGGGCTACAGACCGGGTGTGGAAGGTGGGATTAGAATGGGCACCTGGTTGTTCTTCGAGCCGGCGTGGACACAATGGGCCGAATGGCCCCCTTCTGTGCTGTATCTTTTCTATGGTTCTATAGGATCATCCTGGAGGGCAAGGATAATCCAAAGCCCTTTTTCCCTCAATTAACTGCCTTGGCTCCCTTCTCTTCCTCATCTTCATGCTGCCCCTTGCCAATACCATCTGCAGGCACTGGTCAGTTTCCACTGTTCACTCATGACATCCAGCTCTACCTCTCCACCATATATTTCAACTCCACAACCACCTTGATGCTGTCAGACTACCTGGCCAACATCAAGTTCTGGATAAGCCACAAATTCTTCCAATTTAACACTGGAAAGACCAAAGGCTTCATTTATGCAATAAACTCTCCTCCCTTGCCACTGATTCCACCCCTCTCCATAGTCATTTGCTTAGACTGAACCAAACCGTCTGAAACCCAGAGTTGAGCTTTAAACCCCACATCCTATTAATCACTGAGACCACCTGTTTCCACCTGCACAACATTGCCTACTTGCGCAACATTGACTACCTCAGCCCTTCTGCTACTGACACGCCTACCCATGTTTTTGTTACCTCTGGATTTAATGGGGTAGATTTTCAAATTGTATGGGGGTAGTATCTCAATTCAAAACACTAACAGAAATTCAGGCAAAAGCAGATTTCCACACAAAGTATATTTTTCAGCAGGTAGAAATTTTACTGACACCTCACAATTCCCTCCCCATCTTTTCCAAATCATGCAATAAACTCCTGTTTTTTTATTTAAAAAAAAATAAGTCTCTTTGGAAATATAGAAGTTTTTTTTCCAAGAGTACAGTTCTATTGTTGTTGACATTTTCTCCTCTAGTTATCCACAGCCATTTGCTGATTGTAGCGGAGAGGTTGGGCAAGTTTTATCAGTGGATGCACAAGAACAGCCTAGTAATGAACTGCTTTCTGATTTTTGCCTGCCTTTTTATGGAGGGGGGAGAGATCAGTGCCATGCATTAGTACTTCAGTGGGTAATGCTACTATGCCACTTTTTATTAATCTAACCCTATCACCCCACCATTGATGAAGTAACGGAAAAGGTTGATGAAGTGTATATGGACTTTCAAAAGGCATTTGATAAAGTACCACATAATAGACTTGTAAGCAAAATTAAAGCCCATGGGATTAAAGGGACGGGTGGCAGCATGGATACTAAATTGGCTAAGGGACAGAAAGCAGAAAGCAGTGGTGAACAATTGTTTTTCAGACTGGAGGGAAATATACAGTGGTGTTCCCCAGGGGTCGGTATTAGGACCACTGCTGTTTTTGATATATATTAATGACATGGACTTTTGTAACCCTAACCCTAACCCTAATGCAGATGACACGAAACTCGGAAATGTAGTAAACAATGTGGAGGATAATAACAGACTTCAGAAGAACATGGGCAGACTGGTGAAACGGCTAGACACATGGCAGATAAAATTTATGCAAAGAAGTGTGAAGTATTACATTTTGGAAGGAAGAATGAGGAGAGGCAATATAAACTAAATGGCACAATTTTAAAGGGGGTGCAGGAACAGAGAGACCTGGAAGTATATGTACACAAATCTTTGAAGGTGGCAGGACAAGATGAGAAGGCTGTTAAAAAAGTATATGGGATCCTGGGCATTATTAATAGAGGCATAGAGTACAAAAGCAAGGAAGTTATGCTCAACCTTTTAAAGAACATTGGTTAGGCCTCAGCTGGAGTGTTGTGTTCAATTCTGGGCATCACACTTTAGGAAGGATATCAAGACCTTAGAGAGGGTGAAGAAGAGATTTACTAGAATGATACCAGGGATGAGGGACTTCAGTTATGTGGTTAGACTGGAGAAGCTGGGGTTGTTCTCCTTAGAGCAGAGAAGGTTAAGAGGACATTTGATAGAGGTGTTCAAAATCATGAACGGTTTTGACAGTGTAAATAAGGAGAAACTGTTTCCAGTGGTAGAAGGGTCGGTAACCAGAGGACACAGAATTATAGTGATTGGTAAAAGAACCAGAGGCGACATTTTTACACAGCGAGTTGTTATGATCTGGAATGCACTGCCTGAAAGGGTGGTGGAAGCAGATTCAATAGTAACTTTCAAAAGAGAATTCGATAAATACTTGAAGGGAAAAATTTACAGGGCTATGAGGAAAGAGCAGGAGAGTGGGACTATTTTGATAGCTCTTTCAAAGAGCTGGCACAGATATGATGGGCTCCTCCTGTGCTGTACCATACTGTGATACTATTGGGTTAGAAAGAGTGTCTCCCATTCCTTCTCCAGCAAAATTAATTTTAATTTAAAAACAGGTCTCATTTTTATATTTAAAGGCATTTCATTAATTTCAATGGCATATCTAATTATTTGTATTTAATAGTATATCCCATTAATTTTATTTAAGATAGGACCTTATTTCTCTTTACAGCCGTGACTCATTAATTTTATTTCACTCCTTTCCTCATTAAATGCACTTATTGATATAAGTATAAATATGATTCTCACATCTCATTTGTTAAATCTTTGCTCATTTGCGCTCATTCATTGTCACACTCTTACTCCTCCATGATAATAATATATATGGATATGGAGAGATCAGAGTGTGGTAGATATCCATGTCCCAGGGCCTGGACTCAGCAAGTGTAGGAAAATTGGGCATGGAGGAGCCTAATCCCCCAATGGGGTGAGCTGGATTTTTTCAGGCAGGCTCCCTTAAAGGCATGTGCATTCCTCCCATCCCAAATCCTCCTGTATCCGCTCTGCTCAGGTGATCAGATAGCCTTAGGTGCAGAAACGGAAATGTGCCCCTGTGTCTCCACACATACCATACCACTTTAGGATAACTGGAAGAGAAAGAAAATTAGAAAAATGTGGAAAATAGGGTCAATTTTTCCTTTAAAATCTTAGTTTCCTTATGAATTACATTAGAATTATAATTTTGGGCAGGGGCTATTTTAAGTCTAAAAACCAGTTTGGTTTCACAGTATAAAGTCAGATGGCTTCCAAGGTCCCGGTTCTATATTAAAACCTGATGACGCTAGGCTGTGAAACAAAACCATCTGCAATGGGCTCCATTCCATTCAAGCAGTAAAGCCTAGTGAGCTCAGGAATCAATGGGGGTGATTTTAAACCCCAAGAACAGGTGGGTTGGGGGCGGGTGGGAGTTGAAAACAGTTGTATTTTTGGGTCGCAACCCCAAAATTTTCGGACTTTGCATTCCCAGTGGGAAGCCTGTACTTTTACGCACCGACATTTCACCCAGAAATAAATCCGGGTTGCGGTTGCGACCCAAAAAAAACTATTTTCAACTCCCCCCACCTCCCCCCCCGCCCCCAACCCCCGCCCCCAACCCACCCATTCTTGGAGTTTAAAATCACTCCCAATGTGTCAAGAGTGGTAAAACACAGATTTGCTATGAGATTCCCCACAGGACAAGTTGTTAATCTGAGGTGTGCTGCCTTAGCAATCCTGAGCATTTTTTTGCGAGGAAGAAGGCAAAATCAACGGGTGGGTCACCTTGGGATTCTCTCTTACACCTCCTGGGGCTGGCTATACAGCCACGTTATCAGTGGTTTATGTAGCCTTCTACCTCCCTCAGCCTTGCAAATGGGGAGGCCAACCATTAGTCAGTAAATTTTAATGGTTAAATAATTATAGAATATAGCGATGTATTTTTATGTATTACTCAATAAACCATTAAATGGCCTTATTGTGGAGAATTCCCTTTAATTTTGAAAATTTCATGGCCTTTATGGAAAGGAACCAGGACTGAATGCTATGATGGGTTCAGGCACTACTATCCTTTCAGCTCTAAAACCAGCTAGGCTGATGGATGAAACACTCCTTCTGCAGGCTATAATGAGTTTGACAAGTCTTAACCCAGCTTCTGACATTTCCAAACAGAAGAGTCCATTTAGACTCCTCTGTATACATCGTAGCAGCTGTTTACAAAGTGGCATTGCCAGAGGCTTGGGAACAGTTTGCTGTTCTCCTCTCTGTCTGAGTATAGTGTCTGTCATCTAGAGAGGGGAAGCAGGGAGGAAAAGAGAATATGCTTCAAAAATAAATTGTAGGTATTTAATAATTTATCTGTGCATTTATATTTATCTCTTACTACGGAAGCCAAATAGTATGGTCACCCTTGGAAACTTTCCTTTTGATCAGAGTAACAAGTGATTACAAAACTTGGTAAATCACTGACTGACAGATCACCCAGGGATCGCAGTGACTAAATGATCTGCTTACCAGGAGCTCGTGCTGACTAATTGATCAGACTGTGCAGTTTACACTGTCTTTTGTACCCTTTTGTGATACTGTAAAAATAAGGCAATTCCTACTTACTGTATATATATTTTACAATGTCATGTTGCTATGATTTTTGAAAATAAGCTGCAATGACATTGCTTGTTTGGGCTTTAAAAATAAATAATCGAGAGTGGTTACAGCTCTGAGAGTTGCAATGCGATCCCACATAGACTTTCTCACTTCCTCTCTCCAAACTGATCAGCCTTGTGTTTCATCTGTCGTCTGCACCCTGCGGTATCGTAACACCTCCTTTCTTCTGTTTGTGAAAAAATTCCATTTATTAAATAAATGAAAAAAGATTAAGGGTGTGATGAAATAGAAAAATGACATTAGATGAAAACAAGATTGATTACTGTGCTGAGATCTAATGTTCTGGACAGATGGTGAAAAATGAGCATGTTCATTTCAGCGTGCTCACTACCTCTCCGCACCATCAGACCTCAGCTTTTTCAATATATTTACGGACAAATAATTATTGACAAACATGTCATTTATTGGTTCAGGTTAACATTTAACTTCTGTGAAATTTTTCAAAGATGAATTTCAGTTTTAACTTTCTGATGTTTCCTGCGATTAACTAAAATTGTCTTTATAGTAAACTTTATTTCAGCAATGATGGTGGAGAAGGGATGTGTGTAACATGCCTGAGAATACTGTGGCATGTTCTGTAGAACAGATGCACATCTCAGTTTACATGGTGATGTTTACGCTCCACATGAGCCTCCTCCCACCCCTCTTTATCTAACCCTTACAGCATAACCTTCTATTCCTTTCTCCCTCCTTTATCTAGCTTCCCCTTAAATGCATCTGTGCTATTTGCCTCAACTATTCCTCGTGGTAGATAACTACAAGTATTGCAAAGCAACATTTTGTTAAAGAAAGGTTCCCAGGTGGTCCAGTGGGCTTCTTAAGTTTTGTTTTTGAACCTGTTAAAAAAAAATTTTGTCAATACGTTTTCCTTTCCGCCCCTCACTAACATTACTTTGCTGGCATTTCGACACTTGGGAGGAAACTCTACACGTGTGTGTTTATATGCACAGAACTCCTGACTAGTGAGTGAAGCAAATCTAGAGATTTACTAGAATGGTACCAGAAATGAGGGATTTTAGTTATGTGGGGACACTGGAGAAGTTGGGGTTGTTCTTCTTAGAGCAGAGAAGGTTAAGAGGACATTTAATAGTGGTGTTCAAAATCATTAACGGTTTTGACAGAGTAAATAAGGAAAAACTGTTTCCAGTGACAGAAGGGCCGGTAATGAGAGGACACAGATTTAAAGTGATTTGCAAAAAAATGAGAGGCGACATGAGGAAACACTTCTTTTTATGCTGTGAGTTGTTATGATCCAGGATGCACTGCCTGAAAGGGTGGTAGAAACAGATTCAATAGTAACTTTCAAAAGGGAATTGGATAAATACTTGAAGGGAAAAAAATTTAAAGGGCTATTGGGGAAAGAGCAGGGGAGTGAGACTAACTGGATAGCTTGTTCAAAGAGCCGGTACAGGCATGATGGGCTGAATTATATCTTTCTGTGCTGTATGATTATGTGATTCCATGAGGGGTAAAGCTACTCTGGGCAGGAATGTGGTGGTAGCAGCGCTAAATTCGAAGTGCTCTACTTACTGCCCTGTTCCCGCTCTGATCCCGCCCACTGCCATTTTGCCCAGGACCTTTAAAAGGGTGGCCAAAAGTGCCCGCCTGAATCAGGCAGTAACCTCAGTAAATTGTGCAAATTGGGGTCCTATGACCCACATAGGATTGCAATTTCAAAGTACAAATGGGCAGATCGTGCCTTAAAGGGACTCCTGGTGGCTGCTTACAAAACAGACCAGTGCTCCTCCTGGGCCGACAGAAAAATATCCTAACCATTGTCTGAGGTTCTCCTCCTCTCCCCCCCCCCCCCCCCCCCCACCACAACACTCTCAGTATCTCTTCCCTCACCCCAGGACCCAACAGTTGGCTGGCTCAGCATGGAAGATGGACAACTTTCCGCTGTCCCAGAACTGGCGAGCTGCATCGAGATGCCCATTTGACGCCTGCTGCTCATCGGCAAAATGAAATGAAGCACTGGCCTCTAAGTGGCTTGGATCCCCCACCGGTAAGAACGGGCAGCGAGCAGGCACGCTCCACCCACCCACCGCCCGTTCTCTGCTGCTAGTTAAAATCAGCCCTTACAGCTCAAGAGATGATGATTAATTATTTCACACAGACCACACTGAGTGATAGTTTAACAGTAACGCAATTTCTTTCAGATAAATGATAGTCTGTAAATAGTTTATCCACATTGCTTCCACACCAGTGAGAGAATCATTTCTCTAGGGAATCAAACAAAAGCTGTTAGTCTGACAAGACTGCAAATGAGATTTAACAATCGTTATATATCCGTTACTTCACATTTAACTTGGTTTCTCAGTCTCTTAGAAACAGAGAAAAAAACGCTTGACTCTAATAAGCCCAGAACATGGTGGGAATAGCACTCACTCCACCTATTTGTACCTGGAAATTGCTCACCCATTTACAGGCCTGCTTGAGAATTACACCAGGTGGGCCTTGGGCATCAGTGGGGGAGGCATCCGATTTTCAAATGCCGGCCGACCATTTTTCAGGTAAGAAACGGGCGACTGGCAGTTGAAAATTGCCCCTTCAGTATCTTATGACTGTAACAGTGCAGTGGAAATTTGATCCTTAGAGAGTAAGAACATGCAATTTTTAGAGAGTGAAACAATTCTGAAGAAAAAAAGAGTTGCTGATCTTTGCAGAATGAACCAAATCTGATCTTATAATGTGACATTTTTGTTTGTGTGATGCTCTGTCATTAACTTCTCTAGATTTGAGACTTCTTCACTTGCATTTACAAAGCAATATGGTGTTTAGATTAAACCCCTCCATGCGAATCAAGAAAAGCTTTAATTAGGGACACTGTTGATCCCAATTATATTCTGCTTCCATAAAGCATTTATGTTGCCTATGGGAGGATGAACAGGCCCAATGCCTGAACTGCACTGTCTTTTAATAAGTATAATATGTGGTTCCATTTTCTCTAGGGTAAATCTCATGCTAGGGCCAATTCAGAGTTAACTATGAATTTAATTACGTTGATACGGAAAATAGCAACAGCATTGAGACCCAAGTTAGAGGTAATGTGAGTGAATCATGTGCTATGGATTGACCATTCTATCTGCTACATTAGTGGTTAGAGCCCCTGACTACTGTAGTGTTACTTCCTATATCCTGTTGGCAAAATCCATGGAAATCCCATCTCAGCTCAAAGAAAGAATAAAAGCTTTAAGAATACTTAAGAAAGAACGAACGTGTATTTATATAGTGTCTTTCACGATTTCCAGATATCCCAAAACGCTTTACAGCCAGTGAGATACTTTGAAGTGTAATCACTGTTGTAAAGTAGGGAAATTATGCGCACAGCACAGCCCTTTAAACAGCAATGTGATAATGACCAGTTAATCTGTGTTTTTTATTGGTTGAGGGATAAATATTAGCCTGGACACCAGGGCGAACTCTCCTGCTCCTCTTCAAAATAATGCTGTGGGATCTTTTACATCCACCTGAGAGAGCAGATGGGGTCTCGGTTTAACATCTCATCCGATAGGCGGCACCCAAGACAGTGCAGCACTCTCTCAGTACTGCACTGGAGTGTCAGCCTAGATTATGTGCTCAAGTCTCTGGAGTGGGGCTCGAATCCACAACCTCATGACTCGGAGGCAAGAGTGTTACCTACAGAAGATACATGCCATTGTCAGACTTTCCATCTCATACAGTGTCTTGATAGATGCACCTGCAAATAAAAAAGAACAACAGGAGAAACGGAGCAGCTCTACTCAATCTGACATCTCAGCTTCAGCTACTAATCCTGCATTGAACCCCACAGTTTTACATCAGACCTACTATAATACCCTGTGTGTACTTCCAGATTTGTACAGATTTCACTACAAGAAATATGGTATTTTAATTTCTCTTGGCCCATGCACATGTGACAATATATTAAAATTCATAGATTTTCCCAACTTCACTCAGAGTAGATGTGTGCACGTACAAATCTACAGTAATATGCCTTTTACACTCCCAAATATTTACCAGAGTGCAGGCCTTTGTCTAGTAATGGTGGGGATTATTCCTCCATCCCGCATAGAAAGCACCTATCTGCTGCTCGCCATCATTCCCTAGCACCACAGTGAATTCCAGAAACTTGCCATATGAAAAATTAAATGTTTCATAAACTGCAGTGTGTCTATCCTGTTACATAGGTGATATATACTTGTGAAGTTTATTTGTACATCTGTTTTAATATGCCTGTATTTAGTTTCAAAGCAAAAATGGCATGATGTTTCCTTAACTAAGCCACAAGATACTTAAAGCCAGCTCTGACACATGCTGGTCCACCACTCACATCAACACTGCCAGCTTGGTGTGGTCCTTTTGCTAAGCTACTGACCAGCCCTCAAGCATATCAGGTAAGGATGTTAGTTCCTTGTTCCATATGTAATGGTATAGAGTTATAGAAAGTTTTATTATTGGATTTTAAAATGCGTAATTTTACCTGCTGCTGTTATCATCCTTTCTTGCAGTTGTAGTGAAGATTGCCAAAGCACAAGTCATTTTCTGTCATTTTTGAGCTGTGTAGCTATGATTCCCTCAGGTTTGGCTCTCCTTTGTTTTCATGGTCTGGCTCTATCTGACTCAGCTCTTTCACTTTCAGTCTCTGTCTGGTATCAGCATGTGCAGTTCTAAATGAGTGTAACTAAGCTGGGCCCGAGGCTTCAACCATGGCCTCACAATATGAATCAATACACTGTTAAGCCATGTGTAATACTGTGCAAGAACTAAGTTGCCTGCAGTAGCACATGGTATAATGTGAAGAAAGTGAATTACCAGCTAGATCACATACTTGTGTATTAATAAATTTGGCCCCTAAAACCATGTCCTGTATTCTATTTGAACCTGGAGGAAGTGTTATGTCAAACATAAAAGCTAAGCTGATGTAAGCCCATGGAGTCCCTGTGATATGGACATGTAATGTAACAGTCTGCAGCTCTTCTACTAGAAAGGCTTCCTTTGTAGCTCACAGTAGTACAGTTTCTATCAATTGGCAAAAGGATGGCATTGGATATCAGAATGATTTGAATCTGAAGAACAAAGCAAAGGTCTCCAATAATGCTATGATATCTGAACTATTATGTGCAGTGGAGATTGGGGCAGTGAGGGCTTGGCCCCTGCTATGTTTCTTTGCGCACCCTTCAATGTTTCTTTGCGCATAGTACTGCCTTTCCATCGCGTCTGATCTGTAAATCTACCATTGCGGTGATAAAGAAGGCAAATGTTATGTGGTACGATGAAATGCTATTGAAGAATGACTTTGACCACTTCAAAGTTCAAAGCAGAGAAGATGAGTTGAAAAAGTTGGGAGAAATCTACAGACACAGCAGCAGAAGTTCTCATTGCTCCAGTGGCTGCAAACAACGCAGCAGCAAGAGCAAGTAATGAAGCTACTTGTCAAATCGCACAACAATTCAAACCATTTAGGATTGGGGAGTTAAGAAATGTTTGTTTCATGTGGTCAACAACTTGTGACATGAGGAATGCTCAAAATGTGATTCTGTCAGCCTAAGCTGGAATACTGTTCAAAGACATGGCATCTGATGTCCATGAATAGTTGACATAAAAGGATAGAGAGTTTCCATTGTTTTTAACGACGCTCACTGATGAAAATATGGATGCTGGTGATGTCAGTCACCTGTTACTTTTTGTCTGTTGCACAGATGTGCAGTTGATCATTACTGAAGGAACATGACTTCTCTTCAGTGCAGTAAAAGAGGAACTGATATTGCAGGTAAAATTAAAGGAGCAATAAATAACAGCAGACTAGACTGGAAAAAGTTAGCTTGCAGAATCAGTAATGGAGCCCATCCATGACTAGCACAGTAAGCCTCATAAAGATACATGCTTCTTAAATAGCAGGCAACAGCAGTGTGATTTACTTATCATTGCATCTCACATCAAGAGGTTTTGTGTGCAAAGGTACTGAATAGCAGTCAGCAGTGTCCACTGTTACTTCTGATGTTAATTTCATACTCGCGTGGGCCTTAAGTCGCTAACAATTGTGTTTTGTTTTAAGAAACAGACAACAAGTACTCAGATGTTATGTTCTTCACTTGTTTGCTGGCTTAATTGGAGCAAAATATTGAAGCAAGTCTTTTGACTTGTATGCTGAGATTATTACATTACTGAATGAATATAACAGGGATACAAGATTGACGGATATTACATTTGTTGCAAACTCTGCTATTCTGAAGGATTTGACAATTCACCTCAATGAAATGAATCTCAGGCTTCAGGGAAGAAACAAAAGCTGCAGATCATTTGTGTGACCGTGTGATGGCTTTTGAAGCAAAGCTGAAACTGAGAAGCAACTGCAAGAAAAAAAAAGTGGATTTTCTTGGCTTGAAGAAAGTCACAGAGTGTGTCAAATATAACGAGCAACAAATATGCAAAGTTCACTAATTGACAAGTTTCAATCAAGATTTGCCAAGAGAGCAGTTATCCAAGCTAATTCTGTTTTCTACAGCTTTGACTGTAACTCCTGGCACCATTGATGACTCCTTGTCATTAGAATCGATTGAATTTCAAAATAGATCTATCCTCAAGGATCAGATGCAGCATTACATTTTGCAGGACTTCTGTAGGTCTAGTGTCCTAAAATCTCATGCTTAGTGGATGTTTTCATTACTTCGGAGCACATACGTACGTGTGTGTGTGTGTGTGTGTGCATGTGTGTGTGTGAGAATGGACATTCTTGCCTGAGTTCTGTACATGATAGCTGGGTGAAACATCTCTCTTCTTCCTTAAGAGTTGCTGTTTACAACAGAACTCCCAACATAGACAAGATAGTTTAAGTTAAGAACTAGTTAATGAAAAAAGAACACCTCTGAGCGCTTCAGATACAATGGCCCTGATATTTACGGGGAGGCGGGAAGGGAGCAGGGGCGGCTGTCAGCGGCCGGGAAACCCGGAAATACCAGGAAGGCGGATTCGGCAGGGCCTCATTAGAATTTTTCTACTCCATTTCCCGCCCGGCAGCCGGCCAGATCGAGAGGCTAGTTGCTGCCGGTTGGGAAGGCCTGCTGTAAAAGACAGCAGCCGGAGGAGGGAGGAAGGGAGAGATTGCGGGAGAGGGGGGGCGATCAGATTGTGGGGAGGGGGGGTGGGAGAGATCGGATTATGGTGTGGAGACATTGCTGGGTGGGGGGGGCGGCAGATGGCGGGGGTCTTCGGAAGAGCACTGCAGGTTTGCTTGGCGGGCCGGGGGGAGCACTCCTGCTGCTCCTGGCACACCAAGTGCTGGAAAAGCACTTACCTGCTGGATCCGGCAGTTCTTGCCTCCCTTTAGCTGTCAGGGTTCCCAACCCTCAGGAAGCCCATGCTGGAGGCGTTAAATCTAAATTGCTGACAAAATCTGAGGCACAGGACTTCATTTAAATATCATAATTACCGACCCGTTTCTCGCGAACGGGTTACTTGGCCGGCTCCCAACCCGCCTCAGTTAAATAGGTACGTTCACCTTGGGTTGGGGTCGGGTTTCCCATTTTTAACAATTTAACCTCCCCGCCCCCCCCCCCCCACCCACCCCCCCGCCACTGTCCTGCCCATCGTAGGGGGGGTTGAAATTCCTCCCAATTAATTACTTTGAAATGGAATGATTACTGTTAGGTAGGCAAGAACAGCACACAGCAATATCAACAATATCAGAAACAACAATGTGATGAATGGCCAGTTAATCTCTTTGTTGGTGTACTGGTCGAGGGACCTTAGTTTAATATCTCATCCTATTAAATAATCTAAACACAAAGAGATTAACACTGTGAAACACACAGAAATTGATTAGGCTTCTAAACCAATGGATTTACTGTACTCAAAATGCTCAGAATTTTTGGTACTCAGAGCTTTTAAAAAATGAATAGTTGGATATTGGTAGAATATGCAATGCTTGGATCAAGATTATATATTTTGAGTGTTATCATTTGATCAGCAGTTCTACACAGTTGGAGCGCACAGAAAGTGGTTTGGTTAATTGGAAAATATGCATGAGAGAGTCAAGAATGTGTTTAACTGCTGCCCACATCATAAGGGTTCTTTATTTTCCATCGAACTGCTAGTTTACTATTTCAGATAAAAGGTGCTTGTGATATTTAAATTCTTTCAGCCATATAAATATTTGACATTACTGTACTTCTTTGTTCTGAATACTGAAAACATATGTGGGGTGAGAACTAACTGAGCCCTAACTTTAATAATATCACTGTGTTGCTATGTGAATCATAATGGTAATGTTTTATCAGTACTTATGAAATAAAATAGCTTCTGTTGCTTTTGAAACTCAGGACCAGCAGAAGGAAGATGACACAGATTACATCATCAGCAATGATGAGCTGTCAGCGTACTACGAAGACACGTCTGCCTCGTGCTCTGGTGATGTACCAGGAAAGGACATTCCTGAACAAAGGCAACCAGTGAGCAAGGAAAACTTCAGTGAAGGAGAAATTCAGCAAACAGTGGGTCCCGTCTCAAGTCCGACTCCGAGTGGCCCCACATTCTAAATTGAACAAAGCTTTATTGGCACATTTCTGGTGGGGGAATAAAATGGAAGGGAATGTGAAATAGCTCCCATATGCTTATAACAATTGAACTATCCCCAGTTCTCAAACTCCTGTTTGTACATTTTCCTACTTAGCAGGCACCAGACTCTGCATATTAAAATCAAAACAAGTAACCACAGTAACTTGACCAATACTTATGTGGTGAGTTCATGAATTCTTAATGGTATGACACATGAGAGTGAAAGGCTATCTGATGGCATTATTGGAAAAAGTGATTTTAATTCTGTTAAGAGCCTCAAGAATCCTACATTTGCAGGCTAAAATAACTGCACTGACTTATGAGCCACTTCCTATGAAAAGCTCTTGGAAGTCATTCTAAGCTTTGCTCTATTCTGTCTATGATTTAAAACAACCCCTGCTTGGGCCCCAGTATACTTATGCAGAACTGATTCTGTTGCGTACTTTGTAATACTGCACCGTTACTGCCAAGGAAGTATCATTGCACACTTGTGGAAACTTTTGAAAGTTAATCAATATAAATGTAATAGTACCTTTCTGTATTTTTTTTATACCCCTGACTAATATTAGAATCCTAAAGGTCAACAGTTTCAAATTCTACCCAATACGTCTTTTGCCAATGTTATGTTCCATTCCTCTGTTCTGATGGTGTCATGGATTGAACCTCAGTCATGTTCTTCATATTCTCCGTTCAGCCACCTGGCCAAGTTGACTGTAACAGACCATCCACAAACAAAAAAAATATGAAACTCAGCTACCCCGATGGCTCAGTGAATAAATACACAGCATGCTGTGGTGTTAAACCATAGAGAGCAGAAGATCCCAAGAATG
The DNA here is from genome assembly GCF_035084215.1 of Heptranchias perlo. Classification (NCBI taxonomy): domain Eukaryota; kingdom Metazoa; phylum Chordata; class Chondrichthyes; order Hexanchiformes; family Hexanchidae; genus Heptranchias; species Heptranchias perlo. The sequence continues at coordinate 16,639,577 of NC_090337.1, forward strand.
ACCCAGGGCAGGAATCAAGGGGCAACAATTAGCCTCAGTGCTCCTGGGTTAGGAAAGGGAATAAAGTCATCTAGGGTTCACGCTTCTAATTGCTATCCAGTGGCCTCTGCTGGAAAGTGTGCACGTGTGGGTGTTAGGCAAGGAGAGGATTGGGGTTCTGCTGTGATGCTTCTAGTGCTGAATAGCCTGTCAACACTCACTGTCACAGCTCACACATGAAGACGAGATGCAGGAATACTGTTGATGCTTGTGGAACTGTACCCCAGCAGAGTCGATGCCTGGAGGAGAAGAGGGAAGTAAATTTGGGAGGAGGAGGAGGGATAAGTAAAGGCCAGTTTGGCTATAAAACCCATTGCTTCCAATGCACCAGATAGAGAGAGAGAACATTTTAGCAGTAACGTTTAAGATTGGAGATAGGAGTTTGACCTTTTGATCACTGGATTTTAATAAAGGGCCCTCAAAAAGCTGTTGAGGATGACGGTCAAGTAAAAATTTCAAAACTGAGATTGATAGAAGGGTATTAAAAGTTATGGTACCAAGGCAGTAGATGGAGTTAAGATACAAGTCAGCCATGATCTAATTGAATGCCGGAACTTGTTCGAGGGGCTGAATGGCCTACTCCTGTTCAGTCAGAATGTAAACAGTATGTTACATTAGGATTTACTTGAAAGATGTTGCTTCACCACATTTCAGATATACCTCAGGGAAAAAAATGGGAAAAACATGTTTCTACATCTGAGTGGTTAAATTGTATAAAAAGCAAATTTACTGTCAATGTCTAGTTGAATTATTGATGTGAAATAGCTAATTAGATTCACGTATTCTTTTTAGTGTACATTAGATTTGAGGCAACCTAATGCTGTACATATTTTAATCAGCAGGCTATGCTTAGCCCTTATAATCATCTTGGCTTCTCAAACTGTTGATCTGTTTTATATTATAAACCTATATCTGTGAAGAACCTGTTTTCTTTTGGTATGTAATGGATCATTTTTATTTGCAATTGTAAAGCTGTTTTTCCAGAGTTTGAAGTTTTCTGGAACTTTGTGCCTTACATTATCAGATTCACCCATATATTATAGAAATGGAGCTTTTGGTGTGGCCTAGTTCTTGGCAGATACAAACGTTACCAGGCCAAGCATATGTTCATTGATTCAAGCCTTTCTGCTTAGTTCATGATGGGTACAAGTGGGTAACTTTGCAGCTCATGTACATCAGTGTCATCTCTTTTACGTATATGCTGATGTCCACGTAGCCAATATTCAAGAGCAGAGTGAGGCAAGCAGCTGAGTATTCATTTGTCTCAGATCTGTGGAGAAGGCATGTAAAATGGTATCTAATTTTGTACAATATGTGTGATACACAAATATAAAGTATACTATTGTCAACTTTGCTTTGTCATTTACAATGGAAACACAAGGCACTCAAATCCTCCAACTATCAGGCAAGATGATTTTAGTCAATTCTGAGCTGACTTACATTGTGGAGTGTCTCGCAGTAGTATAATAATGGGAGATTTCACAAGGCAGAAATAAGAATGGTGGAAAAGAACTGGAATAAACAATCAATTATTTTCATGAACAGGATGGTCACAAATAGGAAGTGTGAACTACAAATCATAAATAACAAGTCATGAAAATATCAAGTGAGAAGCAGTGGCTACATTGTTTAGGGAGCTATGTGAGAGTTGTTCCATGTTTCGAAGGTTTGGCTTAGCTGTGTCTCTAAGGAACAATCATGTTTCTTGGGAATTTCGCAATCCTTATGACAGTGTGTCCAGAACAAAATCAAATAGAGCATTAAAACTTCCAAAAAGTGTTTTAGAGGCTATGGCAACAAAGGTGCAATTCAACTAATTAATTCTGACTTAACACACCAGCTCCTGCACCCACCATAGATCTAAGTATTCTTGAGTACATCAAACAAGAGATGGTGGCAGATGGACGACCCTCCATCATATCCCCATCCAGTTGCTTTGAGCCAAATCGCTATGGCAAAAGGCCCACACACTGCTGCTCACTTGATATTTTCATGACTCTCTTGGATTATGTACTGTCTAGTATCAAACTAAATGTGGTCCCTGTTCCTGGCTTGCTGCCAAAAATAGACACTCACATAAACAAAACATCATTTATATAACACAAACATTGCACACCCACCAAAGAAAATCATTGAGATTAAACAAAAGAGCAAGGATTAAAAGTAGCAAACTACCCACCTAGAATCTTTTCTTACTGGAACATATTGCCAAGGTTGTCCACAACCTGACTTTAAATGAACTTGTCTATCATGTATTTTGTATACCAACAGTGTAATGTGTCTACATCGTGCAACATATTATAATACAGTGCATCCATAGACCAATTGAAATAAAATTAAAACAATTTCATCTGTATGGATGTGACTTTTATTTCTAGCACCAGATATATTGCTTATTATTAGGTGCTGAAATATTGGTAAAACCTATCCTACCACTGACAACACTGGGGGTGGAGGGGGGGTTGTCTCTTCAAGTTAACATCTCTTTTTCAAACCACTCTTGTTACTATAAGCTCAGTGAGGTCTACCCACATTAAAGAGACCTCTAAGATAAGCTCTATCTGCAGAGATACTGGAAGAGCAATGGGAGATCAATTATGCCAGTAGGCTGCAGTAGAGACAGATGAAAGTTCTGCATTGCATATTGATATACATCTCTACCCATTAAAATCCCACTATTAACTGATGTGGATCTTTTCCGTATTCTCTGAATGTGTCCTAATGTCCAGTCTCAAGACTATTGCACAGATCTCCAATAATCCAATCCCCCTCAGTACTCTTCTAGAATTCCCAGTGAAGACCCATCCTCATCCTGGGTTAAGTTCAGTCATTGAACTTTTATATGCCCCTTATCACTTATGATGCCAGTTAGGGCTGATATTGCAACTGCTTAGGTGACCTGGAAAAAAGTCCAGTCTAAAAAAATCATGTACTGTCCATGTCTGAACCAGGAGAAAGTTATACACGCCTCCAACAGTCGTATGTGATCAAAGCTCACTTCCAAGATGAAGTAGCCAGTTTCTATTCTTTATATATAAAAATTTTTCCCCAGACATGTAGCAAACTGGACTCTTAAGCCTACCTGTATGGAGAAAAATGATTTGTGCAAGTGACCCATAGAAAGTAGAACATGCAGAAGAATAGAAACTCACTACCACATGTTGGATGTGAACTTTGATCACATACAACAACCTATAGATAGCCATAAGAATCTCCTTTCTCAATTTGTTTTGCATATATTACAGTTTCTTTCACTGCATTTAGTATGCACAGCTGTGTAATATATTACCAATCTGATCTCTACTTCAACACAATGTTACAGTTGATGGCTCACTTACTTTTTAACGTTCATCTAAAATATAACAGCAGCAGTACTTTTTTAGCATTTTGATCTCACCAGTGTCTGATCTGGAAATAATTTTATATACAGTATATAATAATGATTCTTACAATTATATAACACCTTATATCACACTGAAAGGTCTCAAACCACTTCACACAATGAAAACACAATGGCCGCAATTTTAACTCTGGGTGAGGGGGAGGTGGAGAGATGAGTTAGAAACTCATCTGCTGTTATGAGGCCCGGACTATTTTAACCCCCAGACCTCATTTGAATCCTACCGGATGACTTCCTGCCCGGAACAGGCAGGAAGTGGTGGAAAATCTCACCGCCTGAAAGGCCACCGACCTACATAACGTAGGGGGCATCTCGTATTCAAGAAGGGTAGGTGGAGTCTTGGGCAAGGGAGACCTAAGCTTTCTTGTGGGACCCGGAGGAGCACTCCTGTTCCTCATGGCCCCACAAAGTAAAGAAAAAAGACTATTCCGGGTCGGATCCTCTTCCTACCTGGTTCAGCCTGGCAGGAAAGTTGCAGCATCTTTCCTACTTAGGCCTGAGTTAAAATTGCAGTGTGGTCCCAATGACATAATTAGAATCGCACGTGCATGTGTAAAGAAAAACCCCACCAGCTTTGGGTGGGTGTCCACGCCACCTGCTTAGGGGAGCAGATTAAAATCCGAGACTGCAAGATTCTGACAGGTAAGTAACGTGGGTGATATTAACTTCCCACCCACCCGGTTTCCGCCAGGGTTAAAATTGCCCCCAATTGCAATGTCTCAAAGCGCTCCACACAATGAAATACATTTTGGAGTGCAGTAGTTGTCATGCAGGATAGTAAATGGCTGTCAGGGAGCTCCAAATTCTGATATTCTATTGAATGGTTAGTTTGATGTTATAAAGTGTGAGACTTTAAGATTGTAAGCAGACTAACGTTCACATATAGCATTGTAGCTATTGTTTATTACACATGATATATATTGATTGCTTCTCACTTGCTTTAACTTCTGATATGGTGAAGGGTAATCAAGCTAATATTAACATAGGGCCTGAAGGTACATGACATTTTGTGATAGGTATTATGATATTACTTTTTTTTGGCAGAAGTTTTCCAGTGATTAAACTATTATGTGTCTATTATAGTGATTTACTGTTTGTGTATTACAATTGAATCCTTAAAAATAAACTAGTTTGCCAAGAAATATTGAGTTTGGATCAGGATAATGATAGCCTAGTAAAGGTTGCCAATTTTCAAACCTTTGTTCCGTAGCCCATTTAGTGTTTCTAGAAATTCAATCTAAACACAAGGAACAGGAAACACTGAAGAGAAACAATGTCCACACCAAAAACTTTGCAAATGGGCTGCAGTCCCTCGATGAGTTTTGCTAGTAGATTGTTTCCAGCATTAAATTTGAATAATTGGGAAACATTTCAGGCTTGCAACAGGATTTTGTTTGGTGTTAACATGATTCAGGAATTCCACACAGTGGAAATGAATGGAAAGTGCTTTGGTTCATTAAAATCCTATGCCTGGATCTGAATGGTACTTGGCTCAGCTATGTTTTAAGCTGTAGCCAACAGCACACCAAATAAACTAAAGCTTTGATCAATAGTGGGAACACATAAAACAAAAAAGATATAAGATATTCTCATTCAAATAGCACTAGACAGCAATGATATAGAATATAGATATAGTCATCTATATCCAATGGCCTTATGTGATTAGTACTGTACAAATTGTAAGATAATAGTACTGGTTCCAAGTAGGACCAGCTTTTCTAGTTTGTCTAGCAGGATACATATGTAGGGCAGCACATTGACTCAGCATGTTATAGAATGTGGATTTAGACTTGCAGCTCTTTTTATGGTACGTGCCTCCTCTTGACTGTGTTAAAGGAGTGGGGCTTCAAATATTCATGTTCATTCTTCCATCATTTCTGTAGGGAAAGTTACCTCAAGCAAGTCTCATGCAGATTTTTTCCTAGGAGACTCAATAGAAATAATGGCCAGGGCCTTAGAAGTATGCCTGCCCTCTCATCTGGGGACTGGTGTTTAGCATGGAGGAGAGTTGAAGAAAAGAGAGAAAATATAAGTTAAAAGGGTTAAGGTATTTAAAAGAATAAAAATTTAGAAATGGTGTAAAACATGTCCAACACGAGATGGAGATTTTCTCTTGCCTTCTTGGTATATAGTCAAACATACCGAGATTTTCCAAAATTCAATCTTTGGCATATAAGGCTGCACTCATTTGATCTTCTTTGCACTCTTCTGTTTGTGTTTCCTCATGTTAAGTTTCTACATTCCCTCTAGTCCAGTTTATATAAAAAAACGGGCATGATTTTAGCATGGAGACGGGAAGTCAGTGGGTGGGTAAATAATCACATAGGAAACGCGTCGGATTGTGCGATCGCAACTCAATTGAAGGCAAGAGAAACTTAATTTTACTTCCGGGTTTCGAGTCTCCAAGCTGCGCTGTGGGCTTACTGCACACCCGCGTGAAGCAATTTAAAGCCCACTATTTAAAGGGTCAATACAAAAATGAATTTTGAAGGAGAAAGGAGGAAAAATCGAAATGGAAGGACAGAGTGGAAAGTCAGCACCGAGGTTCTCAGATGCCTCCCTTGAGATACTACTGGCTGCTGCGAGAAGCAGGAGAGAGGTGTTATACCCAGGTAATAGGAGGAAGAAACCTGCTTCTGCCACCAAGAAGGCATGGCTGGAGGTGGCAGAAGAGGTTAGAAGCACAGTGCCCAGGTCTTGGCTGCAGTGCAGGCAGCGTTTTAAGATCTAACCAGGTCAGGAAAAGTGAGTACATTTGCTGATTAACCCACATCCTGTGTTGTGCAACACCCCCCCTCGTACTCTGTGTTGGCACGCCTACTCCATCAGATCACTCCTCACACCCAGTTAAGTTTCAGCATCAACCACCCTACACTTTCTATGCACTTCCTCAACTCCCCATTTATGCACCCACCACTGCCACTCACCCCAATCCTGATGCAATGTGATGTATCTGTCTGATTGCCATCCTCTGTTGAATCCCTATCCATCAGAGATCGAGAGACTGAGAACCCACAGAAGGCTGGTGACAGAATTTTAACGTCTTTCACACACATGATGAATTGATTTCATCAATGAGTGAACTGTGCCACTCTTCAGTATGGTTATTGGAAAGATTGTCACTTTTCCAATTAATAATTCATATTGCTTTCTGTTGTCTTCCAGGTCCTTCACGACTTCAAGAGCAACCAGGGGAAATGGAAGACATCGATTCCTCAGAGGAGCACATTCCTTCTGAGGGTGCACCGTCACAGGACATAGAGCAATGCACCAGCGCAGCTTCGCTGGGTCCTGTTTGACAGGTTGTCACCTGGTGATTTACCACTCACAAGAGTGCACGAGCAGACACTGGTGGAAGGGGCAGCTGTGGAGAGTCCGCATTAGGGAGGGCACTCCTCTTCAAGCTTTGCTCAAATGGACACAGATGCTGAACCCCAAGGGCCATCATTGAAAAGGAGAAAGATTGAGGTACAGCTGCACCTTTGTGAGGTACTGGAAAATGTGCCATATACACTCTCCACAATAGCAGAGAGGATGGAGGAGTCCAACTCCATCGCTAGTGATTGTTGTCGCAATGGAGCGAGTCGCAGCCTCCAATGAGCTTCAAGCATGGCTCGCAAATGAGTCTTTGCAGGCCATGACAACGGCCATGCAGACTCTGGATGCCAATATGTCTGCTGCCTTAAACAGGATGACAGATACCTTATCCGTGGCCTTACAAGGCAGCACATCTGCTCACTAACTTGCTGTCCAGCAGAGTGGTGGGAGTGATGTGATGCTGGACCAGGAGAAGGATGATGGAAAAAGGGGACATGGAAGTGGGGACTTGACTCAAAGCACTCCCACGTGTCACCCGTTAACCCCCCTCCCAACCAGTACCCGCAATGCTGCCTCCTCTCCCGATGGCCGAGTCTGCCCCTGAACAGGTGCAGGTGAAGCAGTCTTTGGCAGGACCCTCAAGGGCTCCAAAACCAAGAGGGTGTAGGCCGAGAGCATCTCAGCAGACAGGCAGGGATCTGAGCGACTTACCAATACCTCTGCTGAAGCCACAGGGTAATTCACCACGGTAGTGGTAGAAAGAGAAAGTTTAAGCAATTGTAGTTAACCACGGGTATGCACAAGGATGTTTGAAGAAATGTCATGTTGATCATTTATATATATTTTTTTGTTATGCCACATTAAATTTAACCATTATCACCACTGCCACGTCTTGGCCATTATTGCCTCCCATCTGTGAAGTCGCCCTTTCATTTGCTTCATCATGAATGCCATGACATGACGATACCCATTGGGCGGGTGTGCAATGAGTGTATGCGTAGTTGAAGGACTGTTTTGTGCAAAGGGATGGGGTGTGGGGTGGTGGTGGCAGTGGTGGTCCTGGCAGTGGTTATTCCAGGCGGCCTGAGTATGTCAAATCCTTCACATTGCACATCTCATTATGAGAACCTGTTAGATATGAGGGCATCACAGGCAGCAATGTGCGCGACTGCTCTGGTGATCGGTTCCCCATCCTCATTTTCCTCCTTCTCGTAATCCTCATCCTCATCCTCCTCATCTTCTTCAATGTTGCTGCCAGATGAGGATGCTTGATGAGCACATTCGACCTCCTTCATCTGTAACCCTCTCTGCTGCGCTATGAGGAGAGATTGAGTAGAACGGGACTATACTCTCTGGAGTTTAGGAGAATGAGAGGTGATCTCATTGAAACATTTAAATTATATGGGAGCTTGACAGGGTAGATTCTGAGAGATTGTTTCCCATGGCTGGAGAGTCTAGAACTAGAGGGCATAGTCGCAGGATAAGGGGTCGGACATTTAAGACTGATATGAGGAGGAATTTCTTCACTCAGAGGGTTGTGAATCTTTAGAATTCTCTACCCCAGAGGGCTGTGGATGCTGAGTCATTGAATATATTCAAGGCTCAGATAGACAGATTTCTGGACTCTAGGGGAATCAAGGAATATGGGGATCGGGTAGGAAAGTGGAGTTGAGGTCGAAGATCAGCCGTGGTCTGATTGAATGACGGAGCAGGTTCGATGAGCCATGTGGCCTACTCCTGCTCCTATTTCTTATGTTCTTATAGGACGCAGCACACCACAATTATTCTGGACCACCTCGCTGGCGAGTACTGAAGGGCTCCCCCAACCACCAGATCTATCCAGCCACCTGGAATGCATCTTCAACATTCCTGTGGCTTGCTCAATGACACACCTGGTGGTCATGTGGCTCTGGTTGTACTGTTGCTGTGCCCCGTTGATGGGGTTTCTCACAGGTGTCATGATCCACGTCTGCAGGGGGTATCCCTTGTCTCCAAGGAGCCAGCCCTTAAGTCTGTCTCCTGTCTGGAAAAAGGTCGGGATGTTGGACTCACATAAAATGAATGTATCATGACAGCTACCAGGGAATCTGGCGCACACCTGCAGAAATCTCTTCCCATGGCCGCACACCAGCTGTACATTGATGGAGTGAATGAGCACTCCTGACTCGTGTGGAGGTCCTCAGACTGCAACATGTGTGCAATCGATTGCGCCCAGAACCCGTGGGAAGCCATCCAGAGAGCTGAAACCCACTGCCCGCCATGATGTCGTCATGGGGGAAGTTCACGTAATCGGATGCCCTGGAAAACAAGCTATCCATCACCTGTCTTATACATGTATGTGCAGACGACTGAGACACCTTGGAAATGTCACCGGTGACGTCCTGGAAGGATCCGGGGTGAATAAATTGAGGACAGGTATGATTTTAACTGCGACAGGCAATGCGTGGCCACCAGGCCCAGCCGGGAGCAGCTCTTCCTGAAGGAGGCCACAGATGTCTGCAAAGACCTGTCGACTCATTCTCAGCCTGCATAGGCACTGCCCCTCAGAGAGGTCCTGGAAGCTCAGCCTCTGCCTGTACACCCTCTCACGTCGGTAGTGCCTTCTACGACCTCAGCCCCTCCGTTGGTCCCCTCTCTGCTCTTCTCCAAGTCTTTGCAGATCCATCTGCAGATCTCAGAACGTGCCTGCCGCAGATGGTGATGTTCCTCCTCAGATGTGCTATGGAAGACATCCATTGTGCACCCCATCCTGATGTCAGTTTGAGGGGCTCCAAACTGGTGGTAAATTTGTCTGAACGCAAGTCTCAACGAAGAACTCTCAGTCTAAAAACAAAGAATTCCCAGTCAAACGTTTGCCTGAGAGAACTGAGTGCCCAGCTGCACTACCTCATCTTTTATTGAGATGTGTCAATCACTGATTTAAAGGGCCAAATGAGCTTTGGCCGCATCTCGCCTCCGTTTCAATGGCGTGTTTCAGAAGCCATGGGAGACACATTCAGGAGAAGTTAAATCAGTTTATGTTGCAGAATCCACAAAATGTTAAGTACCTAAAGTGTTTAAATGACCTAACTTGCCCCTTTAACTATCGGCCCGCGCTTTAAGCGGGGACAGGATTTCTGGGTTTCTCATCCACGCACGCATCCTAACACGCCTGGGTTAAACCTGGAAGTGGGCGCGTTGGAGCTGGGATGCGATCCCGCTGCAAAAACCGACTATTTTTACTGCCCAACTGCCCCCAACTTACCCGTTCTTGGGGTTTATAATTATCCCATGATGTGTCTGCATTTGTGATATACAAGGAGCTGTGTGGGTAGGTGGGTGGGTGTGCATGTGTGTGGGTGTGTGGGGGGGTGGGGTGTGGGGGCGGAGGGTGTGTGGGGGTGTGTGGGTGTGCATGTGTGTGGGTGTGTGGGGGGGTGGGGTGTGGGGGCGGAGGGTGTGTGGGGGTGTGTGTGGGCGTGTGTGTGTGTGTGTGGGGGGGAGTGTGTGGGGGGGGGGGTGGGGGCGGAGGGTGTGTGGGGGTGTGTGTGGGCGTGTGTGTGGGGGGGTGTGTGGGGTGGGTGTGTGTGTGGGTGTGTGTGTGTGGGGGGGAGGTGTGTGGGGGGTGTGTGTGTGGGTGTGTGTGGGGGGGATGTGTGGGGGGTGTGTGTGTGTGTGTGGGTGTGTGTGTGGGTGTGTGTGTGGGGGGGTGTGTGTGGGGGGGGTGTGTGGGGGGGGTGTGTGTGCGGGGGTGTGTGTGGGGGGTGTGTGGGGGGGTGTGTGTGTGGGGTGTGTGTGTGGGGGGGGGGTGTGGGGCGGGGTGTGTGTGGGGGGGTGTGTGTGGGGGTGTGTGTGGGGGTGTGTGGGGGTGTGTGTGTGTGGGGGGTGTGGGTGTGTGTGGGGGGGTGTGTGTGGGGGGGAGGTGTGTGTGTGTGGGGGGGGGGTGTGGGGGTGTGTGTGTGTGGGGGGGGTGTGGGTGTGTGTGTGTGTGGGTGTGTGTCGGGGGGTGTGTGTGTGTGTGGGGGGGGTGGGGGGGAGGTGTGTGTGTGGGGGGGGGGTGTGTGTGTGTGGGTGTGTGTGGGGGGGGGGTGTGTGGGGGAGGTGTGGGGGGGGTGTGGGGGGGAGGTGTGTGTGTGGGTGTGTGGGGGAGGTGAGGGGGGAGGTTTTTGTGGGGGGGTGTGGGGGGGCTGTGTGGGGTTGTGTGTGGGGGGGGGTGTGGGGGAGGTGTGTGTGTGTGGGTGTGTGTGGGGGTGTGTGTGTGGGGGGGAGGTGTGTGGGGAAGGGGTGGGGGGGGGTGTGTGGGGGGGGTGTGGGGAGGTGTGGGGGGAGGTGTGTGGGGGGGTGTGTGGGTGTGTGTGTGTGGGGTGTGGGGGGAGGTGTGTGGGGGGGGTGTGGGGGAGGTGTGTGTGTGTGGGTGTGTGTGGGGGTGTGTGTGTGGGGGGGAGGTGTGTGGGGAAGGGGTGGGGGGGGGTGTGTGGGGGGGGTGTGGGGAGGTGTGGGGGGAGGTGTGTGGGGGGGTGTGTGGGTGTGTGTGTGTGGGGTGTGGGGGGAGGTGTGTGGGGGGGGTGTGGGGGGGCTGTGTGGGGTTGTGTGTGGGGGGGGTGTGGGGGAGGTGTGTGTGTGTGGGTGTGTGTGGGGGGGTGTGTGTGGGGGGGAGGTGTGTGGGGAAGGGGTGGGGGGGAGGTGTGTGGGGGGAGGTGTGGGTGTGTGGGGGGTGTGTGTGTGGGGGGGTGTGTGTGGGGGGTGTGTGGGGGAGGTGTGTGGGGGGGGGTGGGGGGGGTGTGGGGGTAGGTGTGTGGGGGGGGTGTGTGGGGAGGTGTGTGTGTGTGTTGGGGGGTGTGGTGGGGAGGTGTGTGGGGGGGGGTGTGTGGGGAGGTGTGTGGGAGGTGTGTGGGGGGAGGTGTGTGGGGGGGGTGTGGGGGGAGGTGTGTGTGTGTGGGTGTGTGTGGGGGGTGTGTGTGGGGGGGAGGTGTGTGGGGGGGGGGTGGGGGGGAGGTGTGTGGGGGGAGGTGTGGGTGTGTGGGGGGTGTGTGGGGGGTGTGTGTGTGGGGTGTGTGGGGGGGGTGTGGGGGAGGTGTGTGGGGGGGTGTGGGGGCGGTGTGGGGGGAGGTGTGTGGGGGGGGGTGTGTGGGGAGGTGTGTGTGTGTGTTGGGGGGTGTGGTGGGGAGGTGTGTGGGGGGGGTGTGTGGGGAGGTGTGTGTGGGGGGGGTGTGTGGGGGGAGGTGTGTGTGTGTGTTGGGGGGTGTGGTGGGGAGGTGTGTGGGGGGGGGGTGTGGGAGGTGTGTGGGGGGAGGTGTGTGGGGGGAGGTGTGTGTGTGTGGGTGTGTGGGGGGGGGGGGGGTGTGTGTGTGGGTGTATGGGGGGGGGTGTGGGGGGTGTGTGGGGGGAGGTGTGTGGGGGGGGGTGTGGGGGGAGGTGTGTGTGTGTGGGTGTGTGGGGGGGGGTGTGTGGGGGGGGGGTGTGTGGGGGGGGGGGTGTGGGGGGGGGGGGTGTGGGTGTGGGTGTGTGTGGGGGGGAGGTGTGTGTGTGGGGGGTGGGTGTGTGGGGGGGTGTGTGTGTGGGGGGTGTGTGTGTGTGGGTGTGTGGGGGGGGTGTGGGGGTGTGTGTGGGGGTGTGTGTGGGGGGGTGTGTGTGGGGGGGTGTGGGGGGGTGTGTGTGGGGGGGGGGTGTGTGGGGGGGGGTGTGGGTGTGTGTGGGGGGGGGGTGTGGGGGGTGTGTGGGGGGGGGGTGTACAGAGGAATTAAAATTCTGCTGTTTTATTTGTAACTCATTGGTTAATGCATTTGACACAAATTTCCTCTGTTAAAAATAGTGAACAGAGAAATTTTACGTGATTATGCTAATCAATGCATTACAAACAGCTCAGTGGAATTTCAACGCCAAAGAGATTTTTTAATAAATTAATTCAACTCTCTTCTGTAATAGAAAATTATTTGATGTGAAATTCATTACAAACTCTCTAATTGTGCCTATGGTGTATGGATAATTATTTTTTGGCTGATTTTCAAGTCAACATAAGAACATAAAAAATAGGAGCAGGAGTAGGCCTTACGGCCACTTGAGCCTGCTCCGCCATTCAATAAGATCATGGCTGATCTTTGACCTCAACTCCACTTTCCTGCCTGATCCCCATATCCCTTGATTCCCCTAAAGTCCAAAAATCTATCGATCTTAGTCTTGAATATATTCAATGACTGAGCATCCACAGCCCTCTGGGGTAGAGAATTCCAAAGATTCACGACCCTCTGAGTGAAGAAATTCCTCCTCATCTCAGTCCTAAATGGCCGACCACTTATCCTGATACTACGTCCCCAAGTTCTAGACTCTTCAGCCAGGGGAAACATCCTCTCCGCATTTACCCTGTCAAGCCCTCTTAGAATGTTTCAGTGAGATCACCTCTCATTCTTCCAAACTCCAGAGAGTATATGCCCATTCTCTTCAATCATTCCTCATAGGACAACCTTCTCATCCCAAGAATCAATCTAGTGAACCTTCGTTGCACTGCCTCTAAGGCAAGTATATCTTTCCTTGGGTAAGGAGACAAAAACTGTACACAATACTCCAGGTGTGATCTCACCTGTACAATTGCAGCAAAACCTCTTTACTCGTGCACTGCAACCCCCTTGCAATAAATGCGATTAGCAACTATTTGCTTTCCTAATTGCTTGCTGTACCTGCATGTTAACTTTCTGTGTTTTGTGTACGAGGACACCCAAATCTCTCTGAACATCAACATTTAATAGTTTCTCACCATTTAAAAAATATTCAATTTTTCTATTTTTCCTACCAAAGTGAATAACCTCACATTTCCCCACATTATACTCCATCTACCACCTTCTTGCCCATTCACTTAACCTGTCGATATCCCTTTGCAGACCCTTTGCATCCTCCTCACAACTTACTTTCCCACCCAGCTTTGAATCGTCAGCAAACATGAATACATTACACTCGGTCCCTTCATCTAAGTTATTAATATAGATTCTAAATAGCTGAGGTCCAAGCTCCAATTCCTGTGGCACCCCACTAGTTACAATCTGCAAACCCGAAAATGACCCGTTTATTCCTACTCTCTGTTTTCTGTCCGTTAACCAATCCTCAATCCCTGCTAATATATTACACCCAATCCCATGATCCCTAATCTTGTGTAACAACCTCTTACGTGACACCTTACCGAATGCCTTTTGAAAATCCAAATATACTATATCTACTGGTTCCCCCTTATCTACCCTGTTAGTTACACCCTCAAAAAATTCTAATAGATTTGTCAAACATGATTTCCCTTTCATACGTGTTGACTCTGCCTAATCATATTATGATTTTCTAAGTGCCCTGTTACTACATCCTCACTAATAAATTCTAGCATTTTCCCTACTACTGACATCAGGCTAACCGGCCTATAGTTCCCTGTTTTCTCTCTCCCTCCTTTCTTGAATAGCGGTGTTACATTTGCTACTTTCCAATCCACGGGGACTGTTCAAGAATCTAGGGAATTCTGGAAGATCAAAACCAATGCATCCACTATCTCTGCAGCCACCTCTTTTAACACCCTAGGATGTAAGCCATCAGGTCCAGGGGATTTGTCGGCTTTTAGTCCCATTATTTCTTCTAAAACATTTTCTTTACTAATCTTAATTACTTTAAGTTTCTCCATCTCATTATGTCCTTGGTTCCCTACTATTTCCAGTATATTTTTTGTGTCTTCTACTGTGAAGACAGATATAAAATCTTTGTTTAACATCTCTGCCATTTCCTTATTCCCCATTATAATTTATCCTGCCTTTACTCTAAAGGACTCACATTTACTTTCGCTAATCTCTTCCTTTTTATATACTTGTAGAAGCTCTTACAATCTGTTTTTATATTTCTTGCTAGTTTACTCTCATATTCAATTTTCTCCCTCTTTATCAATTTCTTGGTTATCCTTCGCTGATTTCTAAAACCATCCCAATCCTCAGGCTCACTACTCTTTTTGCCAACATTATAAGCCTCTTCTTTTAATTTAATACTATCCTTAACATCTCTAGTTAGCCACGGTTGGATCACTTTTCCTGTGGAGCTTTTATTCCTCAAGGGTATGTATATTCGCTGGGAATTATTAATTATTTCTTTAAACGTTTGCCATTGCTAATCTACCATCATATTTTTTAATCTAATTTCCCAATTTACCTTAGCCAACTCGCCCCTCATACCTACGTAATTAGCCTTGTTTAAATTTAAGACCATAGTTTTGGACTTAACTACATCATTCTCAAACTCAATATGAAATTCTATCCTATTATGATCACTCTTCCCCAGAGGATCCTTTCTTATAAGATTACTAATTTAACCTGTTTCATTACACAATACTAGATCTAAAATGGCTTGTTCCTTAGTTGGTTCCTCGACATATTGTTCTAGAAAACTATTTCGGATGCATTCCATGAACTCGTCCTCCAAACTATTTTTGCCAATTTAGTTTGCCTTGTCTATATGATGATTAAATTCCCCCATGATTATTGTCTTACCCTTGTTACATACTCCTCTAATTTCCTGATTTATACTCTGTCAAGTGTATTGTGAGTGGTATTCAAATGTTTGCGCATCAAAGGAATGATCACAACGCTGTATATTATTCATCCTGGCCCGTTTTTAAGTTATCATGGTGTCATCCTTGGCTCAGTGGTAGTGCAATCACCTCCGAGCCAGAAGGTCGTGAGTTCAAAACCCACTCCAGGACCTGAGCACATAATCTGGGCTGACAATTCAGTGCTGTACTGAGGGAGTGCTGCACTGTTGGAGGTGCCATCTTTCGGATGTGACATCAAACCAAGGTCTCAAATGGACGTAAAAGATCCCACGGTACTATTTGAAGAAGGTCTGGGGAGCTCCTAGTGTCCTGGCCAATGTTTATCCCTCAACTAACATCACTAAAGTAGATTATCTGGCTCTTATCTCATTGTTGCTTGTGGGACCTTGCTGTGTGCAATTTGGTTGCCGTGGGGTTAGGAGGGCGGGAGATAATTGGACCAGGACATGCAGACACCAGGATTTCCACAGTTCTCCCAGATGAATGGGAGAACCTTCATGGAAATTTACACTGAAAGTCTCTAAAATATGGTTCCTGATCTTGATGTACTACCCATAATTGACACGTGCACTAAAAATAACCCTTTATATCATAGAATCATAGGAATTTCATTGCAGGAAGCCATTCATCTTATTGTGCCTGTGCTGGTGTTTGCTCAGCATCAAAGTTATCTACTCTAATCCCACTGTTGTCTCCCTTTTTTCTTCTTCAAGTGATTAATACCTTCTTAAATGTTCTTATTTGACTCAGTTTCAATAGCCACTTGTGGTAATGCATTTCATATTCGTATAACCTTATTTCTAACATCCCCTGTTATGCTTATAGTACTAATCCCAAACTAATGTCCCTTTGTTGCTGAGTCACCAACCAGTGAGAATAATCTTTCACTGTTTACCCTCCCAAATCCTTTTTAAGATTTTTAAATACTTTTATTAGATCCTCTTTTAACCTTCTCTGTTCTAGTAATACAGCCCTAGTTTTCCAAGTCTTTCACCAGATGGCCTGAGGAAGCACCCATAAAGAAAGACTTGCATTTATATAGCGCTTTTCACGACCTCAGGGCATCCCAAAGTGCTTTACAACCAATGAAGAACTTTTGAAGTCCAGTCACTGTTGTAATGTAGGAAACATGGCAACCAATTTGCACACAGCAAGGTCCCACAAACAGCAATGAAATAAATGACCAGATCATCTGTTCTCAGTGTTCGTTGAGGGATAAATGTTGGCCAGAACACCGAGGAGAATCCACCTGAGAGGGTAGGTCTCATCCAAAAGATGACACCTCCGACAGTGCAGCGCTCCCTCGATACTGCCCATCTTTAATAAATATAATCCAATCATCACATGAGAGGAAGATGCACCAATCCACCTGCTCAAGGAAGTTCACAAATCTATAGCAACACATCCAATGCTTTGTACGGCTTCTCTGTATCTATGTATTATGTATATTGAACCGTACCTGCTGTACAGTTTGCCAACAATGAATGAATGTCTGATGGCTTGTTGTGACTGAGAACAATTGAAATAGAAAAAATTCTGACAAGTCATTGGATGTTTTCTGCTTCTTCAATATGTTAAAAGTATTGTCACATTCTCCATTCTCTACTCATTTTCTCTTCAATGGCACATTTCTACCTTGGCTTTCATTTTCAAATCTCTTTTTATTTGTGCTGCCATTAATTTGGCTGTGCTTTCAGGTCAGCCAGACAATTTTTACATTCCTCGGTATCCCTGGTAATATTTTAGATCTATCTCAAACCAATGCCCAGAAGTTATTGAGAATTTGGGGAGAACCAACATCTTATAAAAATGTATATGGTTCTTTCCTCATGAAATGTGGCTTTTCTGTAGCTTTAAGGCTAGCTGCAATTTATTCCCAAATCTACATCAGCCTGACCCTCAGCAGAGGGACATTTTCCATTTCCAGCACTAGCTTCCCTGTGGCCTTTGAGTGATATTGTCATTTTGGTGTCAAATTAAGGTGTGGGCCCATGTGCTCTAGGAATTGGATTGAGACAATCCAAACTCATTTCACATAGAACCTTTAAAGCCAATAGACAGAGGAGGCTGCCTTCCTATCAGTCTGGATTAATTTTGAACCCAGGTCACTAAGGTTAAAAGGCCAGTCCCCAACTTTTCATAATTTTATCTAACATATCATTGCACGACTTAATATTAGCACCAGCAGCAACTATCATGAGAACATAGAAAATACTGTTCTAATGGCTAAGTGGTTAGAATTCATCATTTACACATATTACTACTAAAACTACCTTAACATGCACACACAAGATTATCCTAGATTCCCCTTGGCCTTCTACCATTACTGGATATTTATTTAATAAAGATGTTTATTTTGTACTAAACATCCTAGTTAAACTCAAAGTTTAAAATGTATCCTGTCGAAGGAACTCAACACAATGCAGAAGACAGGATGGATCAAAACTTAAACCAATGTGGTGCACTCACTGGTACTTCTAATTGCTTATTTCTATGCTGCTGTCATTTTATAATAATTTCTATGAGAAACAGTATACCAAGAATAGATGAGTATATGCAGCAGTTTCTTCCAAGAACTCATTATGAAATCAGTGTTTGCTTTTTTTCACTTCCAAAAGTCATGTTCGCTGTCGTGAATAATAACTGATACATTCGCTTCATGTCTGTCATTTGCATTTTTCTATATTATTCTCTTAACTCATGGGAAATCACCTGTCAATTTCCTTTCACTCATGCACATCCATGTTAATTCTTTCAAACCACCAGAAGCAGTTTAGGAATGTCTGTTTTATGCTTTGGCATGCAACATCTGTCCATTTATTTTCACCTGCCCATCTATTTGTCCATCTATCTGTCTCTCAATGAACAATAGATAGTCATAGTAGCTTAAAACACTTAGAACACAAGAATAAGAGTGTAACCATTTTTCTTTCAGGTTTACTTTCTCTATCCCATTAAGCATCTTACACATTACATCTCTTTTCAAAGATGATAGACTCTAGCTTTACAAGTCATTCTTCGTAGTTCTTTCCCCGACACCAGGGATCAGACTCCTCTGCACTGCCTTTAGGGCTTGGATAGCTCCCTAATGTCCCGATGGCCAGAGTTGTAGACAGTACTCCCAGGTACAGCCTGGCTAGGACAGTTTCGGCAGAAACTTTAGGGACTTGAACTCAAATAATAACCCAGCATTGTATTTGTTTTGTTTATTGCTGCCTCACACTACTTGGATTCATTAAACAACAAGTTAACCAACACACCTAGCTTTTTTTCAGCACTACCTCCCCCCAACCCCGTACTTCCACTTATGGAGTGCAAGTGCCTTCAATTTTTACTTCCAGTATGGAAATTGTATCTTTTCCATACTGATTTTCATTTGGTTACTGATCAGCCTGAATGCACATTGTAAAACTCTCTTTGTGCGATATTGCCTGGCTTCGCTGAGTCCACAGTTATTCCCCATCCTGTCCTCCCACCCCCTCTAGTTTGGTGTCATCTGTGAATTACATGACATTGCATTGCAACTATGGTTCCAGGCCATTTACCTATACCAACCACGGGAAAAGTCCTAACACAGACCCTGGGGAACCTCATTTAATACCTGCCCCCACTGTGACTAGGTGCCCCCATTTCATTCGCTCCTTTTATAAATATCCTCTCATTCCTTCTGTTTAGCCAGTTATTAATCCACTGACCTTATTTATAAAATGAGTCCCTTAAGCGATATTTAACCAAGATATGTACAGATAAGGGAGGCCATTCTGCCCATCTAGATCATTGTTCCATAGGAACCCATAAGAACATAAGAAATAAGAACATAAAAAACAGGAGCAGGAGTAGGTCCCTCGAGCCTGCTCCACCATTCAATAAGATCATGATTGATTTACCTCAATTCTACTTTCCTGCCCTCTCCCCATGTCCCTCGATTCCCTTAGTGTCCAAAAAGCTGTCGAACTCAGTTTTGAGTATCCACAGCACTTTGAGGTAGAGAATTCCAAAGATTCACAGCCCTCTGAGAGAAGAAATTTTTCTTCATCTCGGTCCTAAATGGCCGCCCCTTATCTTGAGACGCTGACCTCTAGTTATAGACTCTCCAGCCAGGGGAAACAGCCTCTCACCATCTAACATGTCCAGCACTCTAAGAATTTTAAATGTTTCAATGAAATCACCTCTCATTCTTCTAAACTCCAGAGAATATAATGCTCCTGTGAAGCGCCTTGGGACGTTTTACTATGTTAAAGGCACTATATAAATACAAGTTGTTGTTGTTGTTCGTTGCACCCCCTCTAAGGCAAGTATATCTTTCCTCAGGTAAGGAGACCAAAACTGTACACAGTACTTCAAGTGTGGTCTCACCACAGCCCTGTATAATTGTAGTAAGACCTCCTTATTCTTATACTCCAACCCCTTTGCAATAAAGGCTAACATAACATTTGCCTTCCTAATTCCTTGCTGTACCTGCATGTTAATTTTCTGTGATTTGTGTAAAAGGACACCCAAATCGCTCTGAATACCAACATTTCTTAGTCTCTCACCTTTTAAAAAATATTCTGCTTTTCTATTTTTCCTACCAAAGTGGATAATTTCACATTTCCCCACATTATACTCCATCTGCCACCTTTTCGCCCAATCACTTGACCTGTCTATATCCCTTTGCAGCCTCTGCATCCTCCTCACAGCTTACCTTCCCACCCAGCTTTATATCGTCAGCAAACTTGGATACATTATACTTGGTCCACTCATCTAGGTCATTGATATAGATTGTAAATAGTTGAGGCCCAAGCACTGATCCTTGTGGCACGCCAATAGTTACAACCTACCAACCTGAAAATGACCCGTTTATTCCTATTCTCTGTTTTCTGTGCGTTAACCAATCATCAATCCCTGCCAATTTCATGAGCCCTAATCTTGTGTAACAATCTCTTGTGTGGCACCTCATCGAATGCCTTTAGAAAATCCAAAGATACTACATCCACTGGTTCCCCCTTACCTATCCTGCTAGTTACACCCTCAAAAAACTCTAATTGATTTGTCAAACACGATTTCCCTTTCATAAAACCGTGTTGACTTTGCCTAATCATATTATGATTTTCTAAGTGCCCTCTTGCTTAACGTCCTTAATAATAGATTCTACCATTTTCCCTACTACTGATGTCAGGCTAACTGGTCTATAGTTCCCTGTTTTCTCTCTTCCTCCTTTCTTGAATAGCAGAGTTACATTTGCTACCTTCCAATCCATGGGGACCATTCTAGAATCTAGGGAATTCTGGAAAATCAAAACCAATGCATCCACTATCTCGGCAGCCACCTCTTTTAAAACCCTAGGATATAGGTCATCAGGTCCAGGGGATTGGTCGGCTTTTAGTCCCATTAATTTCTCCAATACTTTTTCTTTACTAATCTTAATTACTTTAAGTTCCTCAATCTCATTAGTCCCTTTGTTCCCCACTATTTCCAGTATGTTTTTTGTGTCTTCTACTGTGAAGACAGATTCAAAATATCTGTTTAACGTCTCTGCCATTTCCATATTCTCCATTATAATTTCTCCTGTCTCTGCCTCTAAGGGACTCACGTTTATTTTTGCTAATCTCTTCCTTTTTACATATTTGTAGACGCTCTTACAGTCTATTTTTATATTTCTTGCTAGTTTTCTCTCATATTCAATTTTCTTCCTCTTTATCAATTTTATATCATCCTTTGCTGATTTCTAAAACCTTCCCAATTCTCAGGCTTACTATATTTGGCAACATTGTAAGCCTCTTCTTTCAATCTACTACTATCCTTAACTTCTATAGTTAGCCAAGATTGGATTGCTTTTTCTGTGGAGGTTTTATTCCTCAAGGGAATGTATATTCGTTGAGAATTATGAATTATTTCTTTAGATGTTTACCATTCCTTATCTACCATCATATCGTTTAATCTAATTCCCCAATCTACCTTAGCCAACTCACCCTTCATATCTATGTAATTGGCCTTGTTTAAATTTAAGACCCTAATTTCAGACTTACTTACATAACTCTCAAACTCAATATGAAATTCTACCAAATTATGATCACTCTGCCCCAGAGGATCCTTAACTATAAGATTACTAATGAACCCTGTCTCATTACACAATGCTAGATCTAAAATAGCTTGTTCCCTAGTTGGTTCCTTGACATATTGTTCTAGAAAACTGTCTCAAATGCATTCCATGAACTTATCCTCCAAACTACTTTTGCAAATTTGGTTTGCCCAGTCTATATGAAGATTAAAGTCCTCCATGATTATTGCATTACCCTTGTTACATGCATTTAGCTGCCTCGTGAATAATTCTGGAGTTTATCAAAGACTTTTTGGACACTATGTCAAATAGCTTCCTCCCGTCATTTTAGGATGTCATCATCTGAAAATATTTTCTGAAGTTGAGCAGCCAAGGTATACTCTTTCTGACATCAGTCATTTGTTAGGTTATTTTCATATAGGTAGCCTGGAAAACAACATTTCCTTTCACCATGATTTAAATTCCTGACATAGGCATCATATTTGCTGCTCATCCATATGCCTTCTCAAAGGCAACTATATACTTCCAGTGATTAGGTGACCAGTCGCAATGCTTCAGAAGGGGTCTAACCAATGCCATATATAGCAACAATACAACCTCTAGATTTGTACTCTATTTGTACTTTGCTAATCCAACCCAGTATTTGATTTGCTTTTTTTTACTACAGATATTATTTATTTAATCTAGGATATTCTCGGGAATGGCCTGGATTAACTCTCATCTTCTACCTTTCTCCTGCATCCTGTGGATGGTACAGGGAACTCCATTATCATTATAATGCAGGTCACATCCCTTGTGGATAATGGGAAAATTATAGTTCCTTTATTTGGTCTTTGACATATGACAAAACAATACCCTGGTGCACAAACTATGAAAAATACAATACAAATAACAAAAGAAAACATTAGTTAATTTCAACAACTCAAACAAGATTTTGTCCTGAAAAAAATTCTGGCAGATAATCAAGAAGGTGGATAACTGAATTGCAGATATTGGAAGTTCCACTGTTCCTGGGTTGAATTGGCTTTCTCTTTTCCATCTCATCCTGGGAGTAAATACTTGGTTTGACTCAGGGGTTTTTCTCCTTCTGGGAAGTACTTAGATTGAATGGTCTTCTCCTTTCTATGGAGGAATTCCAGGATTGACTTGACTTGGTTTCCAAGTTTCTGCCTCTCTTGCTGTGGTGAGACCTCCTAATCTTTGCCTAAAGTTATCTTTTACTTGTTTGAACCTACGTCCCCTTGTCCTACTCCCACAATTTAATTTAGAGTAATATTCCAGATTGTTTTTTCCATTCCATTTGCTATTTTATATACTTCTATAAGATGTGTAATGATAGAGCAGTTTTTCTTTACTTCACTCATCACAAGATACTTACAGATGAGGAAGGCCATACAGCCTTTTAATTCATCCACTCAGAATGACCCTACACTCCCCCTATTGCTTCATCTATTTGTATTTTAAATGATTCCAGCATTTTCACCTCCATCACTCTGCATGGATGTCTATTCCAATTGTTGGCCACTCGCTTTGTGAAGCCCTGCCTGATATAACTGTGTCAAGAAGCAGAACTGGCTGATCTGTCCAGAATGACACTTATACCAAGTTTTGATATTGCAATACTTATGCACTTCACATCACAGCTCATGACATATTGCAAATCCATCTGGCCAGCTGGGTGTGATACTGAGGGGCTGCAATGTATTCCCAGTGTTCAGTGTTGTTTTCTGCCTTCTGGATTGGAATGTGATGTGTTCCCATGAGGAAGGTTACAGCGTTTACACACTGTATCAATAGAGGAGTATTATATCCATCTTTTATGCTGCCTAAACTTCTGTTGCCAATCTTAAATGGAAAATTTTAAACGATATTTACAATATATTTATTTCTCATTCTCTAATAATCTTTTCTCCATAATATAGCTTAGTACCAAATCCAATAATTTGTAAGGCTGCAATTTTGTGACAGTGTGACAATCAATGGAAGAATTTAGGTATGTTATTCTTCAGGGGCCATAGCTCAAAAATTTCCTTTAACCAAAAAAAAGTTGCTCATTTCCTATCCTATAGTTAAAAATCTACTAGCTAAATCATGGGAATGTGCGACTTTGAAATTTAAAATTTCTCAGAATGTGATTTCATTAGCAGATCACTAATTATTGAGAAAAGAAACAGCAATTTATGGTTTCCCAGTAGAAGAGGAATTTCATCTCCTTAGAAGCTCCTAGTGATATAATGGCTTAACAGACCTGCATCAGTGCAAAGACCAGTCTCCAGCCCCAGGCTGAAAGGGTCAAAGACCCCAAAAATCTGTGACTATTCCTGCTTACTTCCACTGTAACTTTGGCAGGAGTCTGTCAGAAGGGCCAGGACCCAGACACATTAGGTCTCAGCCTTAAGTCGAGGATTCCGATTGGCCTGTCGAGGATGGAGCGTCTGCCTGCCCCAAACATGGTCATAGGTGTAAGGGGGGGGTAGAGACTCCCTATTTTGGGAGTTCCCACTTTCCTAGCCTTCAGTGAGATCTATCATAGCGTCAGCAGAAGAACATCTAGCCAGACAAGGCATACGTTGCCGAAGAATGGCGGAAGTGTGGACTACCTAGGGGTCAAGGCCAGGATCCTAAGATTTAAGGGGTACACTTTGTTTTTTAAGACCTTTAAAGCAGCCCCCTTATAAAGGATGCTGTGGTGGCAACAACTTCTTTCGGGGGGGAGACCTGGTCCTTTCCCAGAATAGGCACTCTTCAGCCAGACTTTCCAGCTTTCCTGTTATGGCATGAGCGCCTGTCATGGGCAGGCAAAGTAAGGAATAACCCACCCTCCTGAATCCCAGAAAGTCTGTAGGGTCAGCAGTGGAAGTTCCCAGTGGGCGCTTCTCGACACTTACACTGAAATGAACCCAAAGTCTTTTTCTGCCAGCTTTAAGGGTCTTACATGAAATAGGTTCAAGTGGTTTAATTTCAGTTTGTAGCCAAAGTGAATCCATAATAAAAAAAACTATTCATGATCAGTGATAATTGGCAATCTCAATCACAAAGAATGGCTATTGTTGACAAAGGAAAAGTTGCACTTGTGAAGGATGGTGAGGAAGTGTGGAAAGAGCTTTACCCTGTCTCTGTATGACATAGACATATTTGATAATGTCACTAAGCATAATAAGTGATAAAAATGCCCTAGACCTAACCTTCCTCATGTTAATGAACACAAAAAAAAGGAAAAGAAAATAGAAACAAACACACAATCAGTAATAAAAACAGGAAACAACTCAGCAGGTCAGGCAGCATCCGTGGAGAGAGCAAGGTAAGGTTAACGTTTCAGGTGAATGACCTTTCGACAGAACATTACCAATCAGTACTTGCAGGTGGTTTGTAGGAGTTACTGAGGATGATAGTACGATGGAGCTGAATTCTCAATCAGTAACGTAGGAAGCCTCATCCAAGCTAATCCACCAAAGATTGGAGACTATTTTAACAAAAAATTTTGCTTTTCGGCTTCTTTCAAATGAGAAGTTAAACCAAGGTCCCGTCTGCCCTCTCAAGTGGATGTAAAAGATCCCATGCCACTATTTCAAAGAAGAGCAGGGAAGTTCTCCCCGGTGTCCTGGCCAATATTTATCCCTCAACCAACATCACTAAACCAGATTATCTGGTCATTTATCTCATTGCTGTTTGTGGGAGCTTGCTGTGTGCAATTTGACTGCTGTGTTTCCTACATTTCAACAATGACTACACTTCAAAAGTACTTCATTGACTGTAAAGTGCTTTGGACCGTCCTGAAGTTGCGAAAGGCGTTATATAAATGCAAGTCCTTCTTTCCTCACCGTTTAATGAATGGTACTGTCTTTTAGTATCTGAGCTAATAAGTATAAAATCAATGAACAGATCTTTGAGTTTATTAAGTGAAATATTGCATTAAAAGAGTTGCATTTCTGTGAGCTGAACAATAATATCCATATGACACTCCTTCCCCAAGAAATCATGGTTTTGAGGCTGGACATGCTTATCAATAAGATCTACATTGCTTCTTCTGACAGCCAAGCCAGACAGCTCAGATCAAATTGATAACAAAAAAAATGCTGCAGCATAATTAAAGTGAGTTTGTATGTCTTCCAGCATATTCTTTGTCATCGCAACCTGTTCCTAGTTTTTGATATTAACTGAAACAGCACCAGTAATTCAGTTTATCAACAACTTCAAAGAATAACTTGTTCCAGATTTCCATTTCCAATCCAAAAGCGTATAATATTGTCAATGAAATGTCAGCTAAAATGGAAATCAGACAGCGCTGCAAAAAAAAACTTCCTTTTATGAAGCTCCTTGATACACTTCAAGTTTCTGATAAAAGCATTGTCTTTTACTACTGAAAGATGTCTCTGTATTCTAACACAGATTGCCATGATCCATCTCTCTGACTATAATGCAAATTAGATAGATTTATTTCAGAAAATAACATTTTGGTATGCAGGATCTGAGTAATTTGAGACATGACATGCTTGGGAGTAACAGGTGACTTTAGATCTATGGTTGCCAAAGCTCTCCACCACTGGGGGTTTCCTTGCATCATGCCTGGGGCTGTTGTAGACTAATTGATAGAGATTGATTGCTATGATTAGTCAACAACTCCATTATCATTGTATCATGCAACTACAAGGGTGGTAGAAGGCAAAATAGATGGACCTTGGTCTTTTTAGGTCTAGCAATTCCTAAGTTCCTATAATGTCGAGCGCTTATTGGTCTGTCAAATAGGTTTCAAACAATAATTAGTGGACAAATTATTGGGATAATGCAAGTTGATTGGTTGGCAAGCGGGTAATGCACTCCAGTAAGTCCATATTCAAAGAAACTAATTGGTGTTTCTAAAGTTATTTCACATACTTTCTTAAAGGGGTCAATGTGCCAAACTAACTGCATTAACTAATGAAGAAATGGGCTTCTAACTAATTTAAACACTCATAAGCACCTCATATTTAACAATTTATTGACCCCTTATTTCAGAGTGAATATTTATATTCTGATACCATAGTCTGATATTTACATTATACATAGGATGTCCCCCAACCTTTTTCACCAGCAATCAGTAAACTCTCAATGTGGGAAATGTGAAATAGATTCCTGGTACTATGAGGCTTCCTTGTCTCTTGTGAGTTTTACTGTTAAGTACAGATCAAATATCTACTGAAGAGTGGGCGATCAATCTCTTTAGACAATATTGTTAAAGCAATTCTCAAATGCACTCTGGAGACTACACAAAATGATTGTCTGGCTCCAGGATTATTATAAAATACCAGAGCAGAATTTGGTTTCCCACAATTCTCTCAATTTTTAGTGTTCAGACGCATAGGCTGAGAGTTATTTGGTTGGACTAGGGAGTAAATTATTTAATTGGATCAGGGAGACAGTTGTTTGGCTGGATTGAGAATAGAGTTCTTCAGTTGAATTTGGCAGAATAATTCAGTGGGATCAGATGGAACATTACTTAGTTGGAACAGAGAGAGTTTGCCCAACCCAGGATCCCAAGATGGTTTGGGATGATTAAATTGCAAAACTTATTTAATTGGGATGTAATCAGCCAAAGCTGTTGTTTTTTTGGCGCTGCTCATTACTAATTGCAGCTGCACTCTTTTCCCTATTTCATCCCCTCTTCTTGTCCTTAATTTTCAATCATTCTACACCAATGATTCTGGAGGAGGAAAGTTGTCTTTCCCTCTGCAACTTGTTCAAGAAAGTATTTTTATTTCTTTCAGTCACCAAGATTATTGATTTCTCCTAACTAGTCACAGGATGACTTTAGAAATTCAATTAATCCTTTTTAGTCTGGAGATGATTTCATTCTATGTATTACTGTCCTTCATTACAAGTTCTTTGGTAAGGACAGAAAGTTGGACATAGTTCCAGTCAGGAACAGGAAGGAAGACTAATCTCTCCCTAATGTCTGAATTATAGGAGACACTATAATAAAGTGGGACGTTTCTGCTTTCAGCCAGCCAACATGCTAAGTCTGCACAGTGTTTTTGATCAATAGAGGGACCTTTCCACAAAATGGAGCCAAAATGTACCTATCAAAGTAAGCAATTGATTCCCTTGCATAATAGTTAATTCAGCCTCTTGTAAAGTCAGAGATCGCTCCCTTCATGTAATGTACATGGCATGGAAATTCCTCAGCATTCCTGCCGCGCTTCCGGCAAAGTAACGCCGGTGTAGCGGAAGCAGCTCTGAGGAATTTCCAGGATATAGTCTCCTCTGCAAGGTGGCTGATTGCTTCTCCTTTGCAACGTAGGTAGGGCATCCTTCTGTTTACACGGCACTAATAGGGTAATTTCGCCTTAGGGGTGAGATTGCTCTTCATGAATTGCAGTTAAGGTAGGTCTCCCCAGCAGGATAGGAGATTGATCCCTCCATGTAGTGTAGTTAGACAATAAGACCATAAGAGATAGGAGCAGGAGTAGGCCATTCGGCTCCTCGAGCCTGCTCCGCCATTTAATGAGATCATGGCTGATCTGATTTTTACCTCAACTCCACTTTCCCGCCCTTTCCCCATATCCTTTGACTCCCTTGCTGATCAAAAATTTGACTAACTCAGCCTTGAATGTATTCAACGACTCAGCCTCCACAGCTTTTTGGGGTAAAGAATTCCAAAGATTCACGACCCACTAGGAGAAGAAATTCCTCCTCATTTCCATCTTAAATGGGTGACCCCTTATTCTGAGACTATGCCCCCTAGTTTTAGATTCCCCCGAGGGGTAACATCCTCTCAGCATCTACCTTATCGAGTCCCCTCAGAATCTTGTATGTTTGAATAAGATCTCCTCTCATTCTTCTAAACTCCAATGAGTATAGACCCAACCTGTTCAATCTTTCCTCATAAGACAATCCTTCCATACCCGGAATCAACCTAGTGAACCTTCTCTGAACTGACTCCAATGCAAGTACGTCCTTCCTTAAATAAGGGCACCAGAACTGTACGCAGTACTCCAGGTGTGGTCTCACCAGCACCCTGTGCAGTTGTAGCATGACTTCCCTGCTTTTACACTCCATCCCCCTAGAAATAAAGGCCAATATTCCATTTGCCTTCCGGATTATCTGCTGCACCTGTATGTTGACTTTTTGTGTTTCGTGTACGAAGACACCCAGATCCCTCTGTACCACAGCATTTTGTAGTATTTCTCCATTCAAATAATATTTTGTTTTTTTATTTTTCCTCCCAAAGTGGATGACTTCACATTTTCCAACATTATATTCCATCTGCCAAATTTTTGCTCACTCACTTAACCTGTCCATATCCCTTTGCAGACACTTTGTATCCTCATCGCAGCTTGCTTTTCCACCTATCTTTGTATCATCAGCAAATTTGGCCACAAGACACTCTGTTCCTTCATCCAAGTCATTGATATATATTATAAATAGTTGAGGCCCCAGCACCAATCCCTGCGGCACCCCACTAGCTACAGATTGCCATTTTGAAAACAACCCTTTTATCCTGACTCTTTGTTTTCTGTTAGTTAGCCAATCCTCTATCCATGCCAGTATATTACCCCCAACACCATGAGCTCTTATCTTGTGCAGTAATCTTTTATGTGGCACCTTATCAAATGCCTTTTGGAAATCCAAATATACTGCATCCATTGGTTCCCTTTTATCCACCCTGCCCGTTACTTCCTCAAAGAACTCTAATAAATTTGTCAGACATGATTTCCCCTTTTTATAACCATGTTGACTCTACTTGATTGTATTATGAGCCTCCAACTGACCTGCTACTACTTCCTTAATAATGGATTCTAGCATTTTCCCAATGACAGATGTTAGGCTAACTGGTCTATAGTTACCTGCTTTCTGTCTCACTCACTTCTTGAATAGGGTTGTTATGTTTGTGGTTTTCCAATCGGCTGGGACCTTTCCAGAATCTCGTGAATTCTGGAAGATTACAACCAATGCATCCACTATCTCTGTAGCCACTTCCTTTAAGACCCTCGGATGCAAGCCATCAGGTTCAGGGGACCTGTCAGCCTTTAGACCCATTTGTTTACCTAGTACTTTTTCTCTCATGATAGTGATTGTTTTTAGTTCCTCCCTCCCCTTTGCCCCTTGATTTTCTACTATTATTGGTATGTTATTAGTGTCTTCTACTGTGAAGACAGATACAAAATATCTGTTCAATTCCTCTGCCATTTCCTTGTTTTCCATTATTATTTCCCCAGTCTCATCCTCTAAGGGACCAATGTTTACTTTAGCTACCCTCTTCCTTTTTATATACTTATAGAAGCTTTTACTGTCAGTTTTTATATTTCTTGCTAGTTTACTCTCATAATTTATATTCTCACTCTTTATTATTCTTTTAGTCATCCTTTGCTGGTTTTTAAAGTTTTCCCAATCTTCGGGCTTACCAGTAATCTTTGCCATCTTGTATGCTTTTTCTTTTAACCTGATACCATCCATGACTTCCTTAGTTAGCCATGGTTGGTTCACCCTTTTTGTGGAGTCTTTCCTCTTCACAGGGATATATTTTTGTTGCGAGTCATAAAATATACCATCTAATCTGTTTACCCAGTCCACTTTAAATTAGGTATTGCCTGCAAAGGTTGTGGGGGGTGGGGGGGTGCATCACTGTTCTTACACGGCAAAGTTTGAGTAATCTCTCACATGGTGAGAGATTAACATCTTTCATGGGGTTAGATTTTTTCTGTCCTGTAGATTGGGAGATTGCTCTCTCTGTCATATAGTAAGATTAGGTCCTTCCTACAACATGGAAGATATTTTCCTTTATGCTGCTGACCACTTGAAAGTGCACAAATTTCTCCCCAATAACCCACCCAACAATTGCCTTCCCTCCCTGTGCCACCTCCTGGTACCTCACTCTTGTGACACAAACAAGATCAGGTGATAGATTACAAGTGCAAATCTGCATCCTACTATTCCATAGCAGAACATGTTAACAGCAGTGTGCTGCTTCTGGTAACATTTATTTTTGAACAACCATGTGCATGAGCTTAAGTCCTTGCAAAAGATAAAACTGTCTTTTGTTGTCCTTAGTACGTACAAAATATCAGATGTGAATTGTCCTCAATTCCTTCTTGCTACTGGCATAACTTTCCACCTAAATTATTGAAAAACCACACAGTAGGAGTACAGCTTTCAACCGTTTACATGATGCACTCTGTTAACACTACTTCTTTTGTTATCATGGAAAATATCAGTGTTGACAAAATGTGAACTATGAACAATTCAGCACTTTACCTGTACATTCTCAGTGAAGTGTTTAGTGTTGGCAAAGGCAATATTTTAGTGGTGAAAGAACAAAGGATTTTGTGTTGAATTCTGGATTGAAAAATAAGAATTTTTTTCATGTTTATACTTTTCCATGGAGTCCTAGCAATTTACTGCAGCTGTTTCTGTACGCTGGGCTTTTGCTGTAGTGAGTCCTTCTATTTTATACCTTTGAAATCGCTACAATGTAAGACACATTTTAAAATATTATTTTACATTTCATTTTCAGTGATATAATGGAAAAGTAGTTAAGAACTTTCAGCAGATCATTTTGATATATGAAAGGAAGATACCAGTGCAAGTAATGAAATTGGGGGCTGTCACCTGTAAAATAAAACCCATGCAGAAGATGATTATGTTTCACAGCTCCAAGAAGCACAATTAAGAATGTTATAGGATGGATGTTGTGTAAATACTGTCAGCCAAAGCTGCATCACATTCTAATGTACCATGGCATTTATCATATGACATGATAACAACTACAACTACTCCTCCTTCAGCAGCTATTCTTGCAAATCAAAGGCACTAGTATAGCTGCAAGAAGAATAGATCTTTCTGTTGAACAGACAAGAGCAAATTTGATCGTGTTAGCTCCGCAGCTCATTAACAAAAGTAGTACTGGGGGCTGACCCACTCCTGTGAATTCAGATGTTCATTCTACCAAGGGTGTTTTCAAGATGGCAGCTAGTCACACCTGGAGAGAGACAGCTTGCGTCACACAATGGGGAATATTAAAACTCCCTCTGTGATTGTATAAGTCCCCATTACAATCAACTTTTTTATTTAAGCTATTTTCTGCCTTGCTTTAGAAACAGAATAAGCAATTATGAGAAGAGTATTTCATCCATGGGGAAAAAAACCTTTTAAATTAGTTATGAGTAATAAACCATTTCTCACTCAAACAATAAACTTGGAATTTTACCATTTTCAGTTGTGGATCCTGTATGGACAATGTACCAAGAGTTATAAAACTGTAATTCAATTGAGAGGTTCCAACATCACAAACCACAAGAATTTTACTGACTTAAGAACATCATTCAAAGTTAGAAACAGAATTAAGTATCTACTGTTGTATTGGCATTGTCCTTAAAACAATATTTTAATATTGTTATCTAAGTCTTATTCTGTAGTTTCCAAATTGTTGGCGCTTTAACCATTTCAGTTAAAATGGCTGATGTCATCAGTAGGATATAATCACCTGTGATAATATCACAATTGAAAAATTATATAGCTACATGTAAAAGGCTAAGTGTAAAAGGCTAAATGTCTATTTTGCAGTAGATTGCTAGTGATTCTCAATGCAGTATATGCAATGTGCCATCTGTGTTCCGGAAATGAAGAAAATTTGACTTTATAACATACAGCAATGAGACAGACTGCACTGAAGTCGACACTGAATACTGAGGAGACCTTTAATGATAGTTGGTGAACGTACATATATAGGGCCAATTGCAATGTACATGAAGCAGAATAACATCATAGGATGGTATAAAGAGGTTATGTTAACAATCATTTTTACAAGTTGATGTCATTTAAAGCTGCACAACTTGTCATGATCCATTAGTCAATTTCAAGAACGTTCAGATTCTGCTTATATAGGTTGGCTTCCTTAGCTCCGATTTATGCATTAGGAATAATTTCTTTTACAACTGTTAGCACTACAGCTTTTAAAAGCAGTTGTTTTGTGAAATTGATTATTAAATTTAAAATTAAAACACAAATTTTCTTTACAAACTGGATTTCCTCAATGGCTCAGCAGATAAATATGCAACACTGAGCCATACAGACGAGAATGGTGCCAGATCTGATTTCTCGTCTATATTGAGACAACTGATCTCCACCATGGGTTCAGTGGAGGAGTTACATCTGGCCTCAGTGACTTGCCAAAGGAGTGGATTGGGGGGGGGGGGGGGGGGGGGGAGTGAAATCAGCTAGAATTGCCACTATTGATCACTATCCAGAAATCCTTGATGGCAGTCATGAGTATTGGATGTTGGGTGGGGACAATCAGACTTGGTTGTGATCAAATAACTTATTCACATTCACTGCCGAGGCTCTTATATCAGATGGGTGCTTAGTTGGGGGAGTGCAAAGCCACTGATATCCATGGAACAATGCTCCAGCATGTTTCCTCTTCAGGAGAGGGAAGAAAATCTGAAGAAATGCTCATAAAACATGCCAACAGTCTAAAGGTCAATCATTGACTTGAAACCTAATTAAACAAAAAGCTTAATTGAGTGGTTTTCGACTGTTAAAAATATTGTTTAAAGCTACACCAGCTCACAGTTTTAATTTTGAAACATGAAAAGATATTAAATATCATAACATGAAAAGATATTATAAGGATTAGACAATTCAGGTCATTTTAACTGAACAAAAAAACTTTCAACTGTTCACTACCAAAATATACATTGGTCTTTAACATGCAAGATCAATATTTATCAGGCTTCTCATACAATTTGACATCAGCCAAACATATTGTACACTTTGACCATTGATGATTATAATAAGCACATAGAACAAAAGCTAGCTATCAATTAGTCTTGGATTTGTACCTACAAGTAACATAGAGGAATAATGAAGTCTTGTCATGGCAAGCCAGTTCTGGTAGGATTAGTGTGCACTTGATATCTTCTGTAGGTAACCTTTTGAACCCTAGACTTAAAATACATTATTAACTGTATTCCCAAAATATATTTATGCCTAATGCCCCAAGTAGTTTTAATAAACACCTTTATTGTTCCTGATTATTTATTTTTGCTGTCCTCGGGTAAATACATTTCTGAAAATATGCTATTCCAAGCATGTTTCAGGAAGGAAATTGTGCTGGTACCAGTGGATGAGGCTTATGTTGGGTTAAGATAATTTATGAAGTCAGGGGTGTGTGTATCTTTCTTTTCAAAAAAAACAAATTAATGCCATCCATGGGTTCTCTCCGTTTGTCATATCTGTGTTTCAATTCTGCCCAGATATACTTCTGGGTAATCCAGTCACACAGCAACAATAGTTCTGCATGACAGTAAAACATAAATGTTTCCACTAATTAGCCTTGTGGTACAATATTTTACTGGAGGATTTTTTTTACAGTTTAGTGCAGTAATACTTGAACCTACAAACTTTGAAAGAAATAAAACATTCAACTGCCTCTTCAAGTTATTTATTTTGTTATAATCTGTCACATAGTTGACATGTGTGTGTCAAATTCCAGCCTTGTTACATAAAGGATACTGCACTGGCAGAAATAGGTGGGATTATGTTACAAAAAGACAATATTTTGAAGAGTTGCAAATTTTGAGGGATTTATTGTTAAATAATCCTGCAACTGATACTTTGCAACATTTCTTTAATATTGCTACAAAATGTGGTACAATAAATATGAGTTTAAATAGGCAATCTGTATTATTACATAGAATTTATGATACTTCCTTTGTATCAGCAAAATAAATCCCAATATCACTCCTCATCAAATTACATTTCACGATATCACTGCATGTCAAATAACGATCACTGAAGGCTGTCATCCATTGCTTTCCCCCATGAAACCTCTGCCAGCAAAAATTAAAAGTGGCAAGACCTCAAGTTTGTATACATGCATAATAAACAATAACATACTTGAAAGTGGTAGTACTTAGAATATGGCCTGAGGGCCATTTGTGGCCTGCCATCTGAGTCCCTCAGCTGATGTGCATCTCTAAGGGCTTCCATTGACAACCTGTATGACTCTGCAATGTTGTCTGCACCGAATTTCAGAGCTGTTGCCTCTTGTTTTCTTGCACTCCAGCAAAAGAAGACAAATGAATGTTATGGGGGCAGAATGTGAAAGGGTCCTATTACAAAAGAATTAATGGTCCCATGATTTTTTTTTCCTTCTGTAGGGAAGTAACAAGCTTCCCTCACTGGCATGGTTGAAGTCAGCAGCTCGTTATGTGAACAATTTCAGGCACAGACCTGCATGCCATTACTCCATGCTGTATCACATTGCATCATTCTCAACAGTGGACCCTAGTCAAAAGTTTGTGATTACAACCCCCCCCCCCCCACCCCACCCCAATCCCCTGCTCTGGAGTGTATTACAACATCTTGAAATTGAGTTGCTTAGCACCCTCCAAACGGTGTTATTCCATATTCTGAATATAGGTCTTCTTACACTGCAACTACTGATTTTATCATGGGTGTTGTGAGTGGGAAGCTACAGTTACACTGCCCACTCATATCACTGTGGAACAGGAGCTGTCAGAGATCCACATGAATGCTCAAATGTATGCAACGAGCAGTGCTTACTGACCTCTGATTGCTGATGAATCTTTTTTAAACTGATGAAAATTACCAATTGTCATAGCTGTTTTAATCAGTAAAAATGGAATGGTGGTATAGCAGCCAGTTTGTTTTTATTTATTTTTAATAAATCACTAAAAGGGAAAGAAACCTTTCCCCTCCTCCCTCCCCCCAAAAACAGCATACATTTCAGATCTCTATCCCTCCTCATCCAGTTTTTAACATAAGTGTGACCCAGAGCAGTACCATCCACTGCAATGGCAACCAGCACGATCTGGGAGATGTGATCCAGAGTAAGCCAATTCCAGGTAGCTGACTTTGCAGCATTAATCAGCCAGCAGTGCATTTTCCAGAATAGGTAGGATCCACAGGCAGTCCAATGTGTCTGGTCCTATTGTAGAAGTTGGAGATTCCACCTGTAATGTACTTTACAGAGCAGTAGTGGAGGGAAGGAGACATCAACTGGCATGCCTCTGTGGGACAACTGTGACAATGATACTTTCTGACAGGTTCTAAATAGATACCAATTTTTTTTCCCAGAGGTGTGAGGGTACTTTCAACATAACATATTACTACTGTTCTGAAACCAAAGCAACGTAAAGGCACTTTTACCTTGAGGGAATGTCACCGACAGCAGGTGCACAATTCCCCCGCCATCAGCTGGAGGCAATATCCAGGGTTCCAAAGGTTTCAGGAGGACCCAGATTTTCTTTGGATTAGGCACCTCCTATTCTGGCCGTCTTACTGCATAAAGTCAGTTCCATGTGTCTGCACACTTCTCTTATGAAGCAAGCATGCAGGCACATGGAATCAGCTCCATGTTGATTCCCAGGCCCTTTATAATATGTGGCTACAAATTGAATATTTGGATTTAAAAATAGTTAAGTTATTTTTCAACTGTTTCAACCCCTGTATATAGCAGTGTCAGCCCATTCCTATTCACATGTTTACAAACCATGAGTCTACATTAAAAACAGGCCTTGGTTTGGAGAAGTAGTAACTAACTAGGGTAGACAGAGGGGAGCAGCATACTGAGGTCATGTCTCCATTTTAGTGGTATGCTCCCAGGACCTCAACTTTAATATAAAAGTGCCCATGGCTACCTCTTGGAAACAGCTATGTTGTATACTTCTGCATGCTACATGGGAATACAAAGGGATCATCCGCTCTACAATAAGTTCATCCTGTATAAATGTCTGCAGCTGTCCTAGTGTGGAAATAACTGGCTGTGACCTGAGGGCATTTAAAAATAAAATTATTGAAACAACTTCTATACAGATTCCATGCACTTTGTCCTTTAATTAAAGTAGAAAGTTAGTTTCTGGGAGTGCTGTTGCTTAACGTATCCCCTATCCTCATAAATACTGTACATTGTAACATTTTTTGTCAGTAGCCTCACAGACACCCCCGACAAAATACAGGAACGCACTAAATATGGCTTATTGTAACCTTATGAAGAATAATGTGCTGTGTCTGGGACAGTCTTGGCAAGGTTTCAGTATTGTCCTTTAATTAAATGTTATTTTTTTAGACCATTGTATTTTTCTGAACTGGTGTCCTGTGATGACACAACAATAAGAATAAAAATATGGGTCAAAAAGGTTTATTTTGCAGCAGACTCCTTTGTTTGGCTTGCACAACATGGGGGGGAAGGAACATAAACTGACTTGTCTGGTATGAACAATCGAGCAAAAAACATGGACAGAAAGGATCCTGATGAGGTGTACTTTGGCAGTAAAGCATTGTACTCACAATTCCACAGCCGCATGCCATCAATATCACAGAATACTTTTTTTAAATGATAAATTATCAATTTACTCATTCAACCAGACAACAAAAAAACATAACTATATATATATATATATTTATAGAGCAATGTGTATAACAACTTTAAACCCAAATGATCAAGTATTTCCGGTGACCAACTCAACACTTTGCACCTTTGTCAACTGCTGTGGAGAAAAAGCTCCCTCAAAATCGCCAAAAATGATTCGCGTCCAGCCAGCTTTTTAGTGTAATTTGTTGTGTGGGTGAGGGGGTGAGTGTGTGGGTGAGTGTGGGTGTAAGCGGATGTGTGCGTGTCAGTGGGTGTGAGCAGTTGAGTGGGTGTGGGTATGTTTGTGAGTGTGCGTGGGTGTGAGCAGGTGTGGATGTGTGTGAGTGTGTGCGCGCGCTCTACGCGATACAAAAACCCTCTCGGGCACTTGTCTTTTTTTCCCCCCCAGACCTGGATCCAAGTATATTCAGAAACCAAACGGATTAAGATCTGTCCTCGGCCCTTCTTCGATGTGGGGTTGGATGGAATGATTTACCGGAGAGCTTCTCTCTTTTTGTTTAAAGCCGGAGTTTGGTCACAAATGACTTGCTGAAATCCTTGACTTCCTCCGGCGTTTGGACTTTCTCATAGCCCAGCCAGTCCATGGCCTGCTGACAGTATTCCTCCACTTGTTTGATCTGGGAGTAGGTCAGCTCGGTCCTCCACGCGTTCGCAGCCTGGGTGGCGTTTCGGGAAGAAACGCTGAAGGGCTTTTTGGAGGAGTAGCTGGACCCCATGGTCATGTTGAGGACGAACCTCTCGATGTCCTCGCTGACCGACAGGTTCACGAAGTGGTACATGTCCTTCAGGTACCTGATGGGGTCTTCCACCAGATCTTCGTAGCGTACTACCCTGTAGTTGTCCTTCAGCCAGTCCGGAGGTTCTCTGACCATCTGGACAGTCCTGACCATGCTGGTGCAGATCACTTCCAGGGCGTTCAGGGCGTGGTAGTCCACGGCGTCCCGCCTCGTCCTCTGGTAGCCATCGTATACCTTCAAACGACGCCCTTTCGGGTCTTTACTTCTCATCACCTGCAGGCTTTCCCTGATCAGCCCGTTCCTCGACTTTATCCGGGAGCTGGCCACAGCCCTCGGGTCCCTGACCAGGTGAATCACTTTGAGATCAATGAACGGATCTTTCATCAAAGGGGCTAAAACGTTCAGGTCAAAGATGCGGACCCCTTTGATCACGATGGTGGTGTACTTGTGACACTCCCTCTCCAGTAACTCGAGATGCTGGGGTGCACACTCGTTCTTGCACACGTGCTCGTCGATGAGGCCCACCAGGTCTTTCCTGTAAGCCTTGCAGAGTGGGTAAGAGCAGACGACCTTGTTGCGGGGGGCCCCGAAGATGCCCATGCTGGTGACGTTGTTGCCCCCGTTGTAGAGCTGGAAGATGGAGAGATCGCAGCGGTACAAGAAGCCCAGCATGTCGCGGGCCGCCCCCTGCAGCGTGAGCGCGTCCCCCGGGTACAACTTCTGCCAGATGTGCCACATGGGCTCGTAGAGGAAGAAGACGTCGGGGTTTTGATTGAAGAGCTCGCCGACAAAGGACGAGCCCGACCTCCAGGTTGTAAACACGAACACATGCTGCCGCTTGCTGGACGTGTTGTGGGGCAAGGGGGCTCGCTGGTGTTCCACGGTGTAGCGGAGCGGGTACGGGACGTACTTCACCTGGTTGCACTCCTTCGTCCCTTTGTAATCGGCGAAATGTAACATGGTCAAAACCACCAGCAGTATGTAGCCCACGATCAACAGAGCCGCCTTCCTGCGCAGCACTTTCATGTTTGAAAGCGTTGACTTATTATAATAATAATAATAATAATTCACATCAGATTCCCAAGCCTGGCTCCTTGCATCTTGTCAACCTGCCTTTCAGTCTTCCACTTCTTTATTGAAACCAAATGGTTCTACTTCGCCCCGGCCATGGGAGGGAGGTAAGGAGAGCGGCTCCTCCGACTGCGATTTTAAATGAAATCCCCGCTCCCTGTAATTTTTTTCCCCCAGGTCGTCTCCCTTAAATCACAAGAAGGTCTTGTATCACCAACTTTTTTTGAGGGAGGGTTCTCTTTGTTTTTAAGTCCAAAAATAAAGAATTTGATCATGCTGGAGAGTCCCACTGCAGTACACACGCTTCTCTCTTCACAAATGACTAGTATGAGCTCAGCCAAGGCTGGGTCCTTCCTGTTTTGTTAAATGTGTATATTTCTACATATTTTGTTTCCGATCCCTTCACCAAAACTCTTACCTCGATTTTTTTTTTGATGGATCCTCACAAGTCCTCCTTTCTAACTCCGATCTGCTGTTCTTTCTAATTCCAGTCATTTAAACAGGACACCCGCCGCCTTCGGCTGCAGCTTCGATCTGCTGCCTCTTTTTACATCGGAGTTTTTGCGCCTTTTGAGGTGCGAGTCGATGGTTCAGTGCCGTGGGTCTCATGGTGAATCAGGGCTGAGATTTCCCCCCCCCCTCCCCCCTTTTTCACCATTGATATATTTTTATACCCCACCCAACGTGAAGGGGGGGAGGGTTTCATTTCCCTGTCTGTCTCCCCCCCCTTTTTTAGTATCCAGACTTCGACTCCCAAAACAAACGTTTCCTCCGTTCTGTCTCTCGCATTAGTAGCAGTCTAGATACAAAGTCCCGCCCTCTGGGGTAACGCCGATTGGGTCCAGGGTGAGCGGCATCTGGTGCTGCATAACTGGCCGAGGATGTTGTCAGTCAGCCCACGGTCCTTTCTCGGCGTCGGAAGGAGCGCATTGAGCTGGAGGGGAGAGGAGTGGGGTAAATGCTCGCTCAGTGCAGCTGTGTAGCGGGTGGGAGATGCGCTCCAAAAGGCTTTAAAGTCGCAGGGTCGCTCATGTTTGGTGACGTTTAATGGAAATTGATAACAGTCAGTAAAGATAAAAGTACACCAGGTCCCCGTTAGAATTAGTAAGGAGGCGTCTCAGTTAATTGGGGAATCCAATTCACACTCTGCCTTAAATGTTTCACGTTCATATTTAATTTAAGTGGAAAAAACTACGCCGACGAATCCAGCATTCCGGATGTAGATATGCGTTCTTACAGATAGCAGGTTTGCCTTCTCGGATTATTCCCATACGATGACTGACGAGACCCGCCTCCTATCAGGTCTCTTACTCTAGGTGATGTGGAGGTAGTTGGAACCAAGTGCGCTAGTGATGGGCTCGACAAACCATTATATTTTTGGGGGTTTTTTTCAACGCATCTTAAAGGGTCAGGGTGTACTGGACCTTGTTGGGCTGTAAATTGAGTTCTTTTGAAATAATTTTCTGAAATAATTTTTTTGTATGCGTTTTTATGCTTATGGAGCAAGGAACGCCAATGCTGAGAACTGAAGCATTTCAACATTTGGCACTCAGTGGCAGCACCATATATCAAGTATGAAATTCGCAGGTGTCAGTAGAGCTCCATGCACAGTATCTAACAGTACACCTGTCAGAAAGCACTTCTTCACACAAAGGATAGTGGAAATCTGGAACTCTCGGCACAAAAAGATGTTGCAGCTAAGGGGCCAATTGAAAATTTCAAAACTGAGATTGATAGATTTTGTTAGACGAGGGTATTAAGGGTTACAGAACCAAGGCGGGTAGATGGAGTTAAGATACAGATCCGCCATGATCCAATTGAATAGTGGAATAGGCTTGAGGGGTGGAATGGTTTACTCCTGTTCCTATGTTCCTCCCAACTGCACTGGCGTGAGATTTCCATTTTTCACCAGCCATCCATATCATAGAATATCACCGCACAAAAATAGGCCATTCAACCCATCAAGGCTGTATTGGCGTTTAAGGTAGATTTTAATGAGCGAGTGGCTGGCCGGTGGAGTGGGCAAGCCGGATGTCCCATCACTGAGGTGGAAGGCCAGGTCCCATTATCATGCTACCACCATGCTGCTCGCTCCGATCAGGTATCCTGCTGCAGCTCACCACCTCCGGGCCGGTGTATTATCAGGTGGCCCAGAAGCCGACCTGGCTGGCAGAAAGGTAGGTCTGGGGGAAGGGGTTTACAGTCATGGCGAGCCTGGGGTGGCAGTAGCCCACATTATTCTTGTGGAACTCAGAGGAGCACTCCTGCTGCTCCTGGTCCCACAAAAATAACTTCATGAATTTACCTTTTTGGGCCTCTTCCTCTTGCCCGCCAGATTTTACTGAGTGGAACGATCACAGTGCATGCTCTGTCCAGTAGGCCAATAAAATTGCATAGATTTGTATAGATAAAGGAGGCTCCTGCCTGATTCAGGGGTGTACCTGGGCTGCCTAGCAGAAGGTCTTGGGAAAAATTGTGGTGGAGCGGGAACAGGCCAGTAAGTCGACCACCTCGATTTTAACCCTGTTATTGCCCCATTTCCGCTGGGCCGAAGGAGTTAAAATCTCCCCTTTTGTCTCCATAGAAGTCACCTAATCTAATCCCACTCTCCTGCTTGCTAAATATATCATTTAACATTCCTCTTGTCAAACAACTAATTCCCTTTTAAAAGAATTTATGGACTCTGCTTCATTTCTACTTTGTGGCAGAAAAGCCCTCATTTCAGCCACCCACTGTTAAAAGAGATTTTTTCTAATATTTCCTTTAATTGTTTTTGTGATTATTTTAAATTTGCGTCCCCTCATTACTGTCTCAGGGACCAGTGGAAATAATCTATCGCTATTTACCTTATCATAACCCTTCATTATCTTGAAGAGCATCTGTCAGGTCACCTCTTAATTTTCTCATATCTGATGAAAATAGCCCTAACTTCTCAAGCTAGAAGTTCTTCAAGGCTATACCGTAGTATCATAGTAGGTACAGCACAGGAGGAGGCCATTCGGCCCATCATGCCTGTGCCAGCTCTTTGAAAGAGCTAACCATTTAGTCCCATTCCCCTGCTTTTTCTCCATAGCCCTGTAAATTTTTCCTTTCATTTATTTATCCCATTCCCTTTTGAAAGTTACTATTGAATCTGCTTCCATCACCCCTTCAGGCAGTGCATTCCAGATCATTATAACTCACTGCTTAAAAAAATTGTTTTCTTCGTGCCCCCCTAGCACTTTTGCCGATCACCTTAAACCTGTGTCTATTGGTTACCGACCCTTCTGCCACTGAAAACAGTTTTTCCTTATTTACTCTGTCAAAACCGTTCATGATTTTGAACATCTCTATCAAATCTCCCCTTAACCTTCTCTGTTCTGAGGAGAACAACACCAGCTTCTCCATTCTCTCCACATAACTGAAGTCCCCCATCCCTGGCACCATTCTAGTAAATCTCTTTTGTACCCTCTCTAAGGCCTTGATATCCTTCCTAAAGTGTGGTGCTCAGAATTTAACACAATACTCCAGCTGAGGTCTAACCAATGTTTTATAAAGGTTTAGCATAACTTCTTTTCTTTTGTACTCTATGCCTCTTTTAATAAAGCCCAGGGTCCCATGTGCTTTTTCATCAGCCTTCTCAACTTGTCCTGCTACCTTCAAAGATTTGTGTATGTGCACTCCCAGGTCTCTCTGTTCCTGCAATCCCTTTAAAATTGTGCCATTTAGTTTACATTGCCTTTCCTCATTCTTCTTACCAAATTGCATCACTTCACACTTCTCTGCATTAAATTTCATCTGCCATGTGCCTGCCCATTTCACCATTCTGTCTATGTCCTCCTGATGTATGTTTCTATCCTCCACATTGTTTACTACATTTCCGAGTTTCGTGTCATCTGCAAACTTTGAAATTATACCCTTTATACCCAAGTCCAGGTCATTAATATATATCAAAAAGAGCAGTGGTCCCAATACTGACCCCTGGGGAACACTTCTGTATACTTCCCTCCAGTCTGAAAAACAACCGTTCACCAGTGCTTTCTGTCCCTTAGCCAATTTTGTATCCACGCTGCCACTGTCCCTTTAATTCCATGGGCTTTAATTTTGCTAACAAGTCTATTATGTGGTACTTTATCAAATGCCTTTTGAAAGTCCATATACAGAACATCAACCGCACTACCCTCATCAACCCTCTCCGTTACTTCATCAAAGAACTCAATCTAGTTAGTCAAACACGATTTTCCTTTAATAAATCTTTGATAAATTACAGGCAACTTTGTGCTTTGCACTTACATCCACATGAAACTGAGTTGAGATTAACCAAACTTGCCCTCCCTCAGATCCTAACAGCCAGCAGAAAAATCAAACTTTATTTCGA
Source organism: Heptranchias perlo (assembly GCF_035084215.1). Lineage (NCBI taxonomy): Eukaryota > Metazoa > Chordata > Chondrichthyes > Hexanchiformes > Hexanchidae > Heptranchias > Heptranchias perlo. The sequence continues at coordinate 16,682,457 of NC_090337.1, forward strand.
TAATTTTGGGCTGGATTCAAAGCAAGGTGAAAGGACAGTGTGTTAACCCAGCTCTCTTCAAAAGCAAAATACTGCGGATGCTGGAAATCTGAAATAAAAACAGAAAATGCTGGAAAAGCTCAGCAAGTGAAGCAGCATCTGTGGAGAAAGAAACAGAGTTAACGTTTCAGGTCGAAGGTCTTTCATCAGAACTGGAAGATGTTAAAGAATTAAAGTTTTTAAGCAAGTACAGAGCCAGGGAAAGGGGGGGGAGGAAGGGGAGGGGAGGAAAGAACAAAAGGGATGGTCTGTGATAGGGTGGAGGGCAAGAGAGATTAAATGACAAAAGGGATGATGGAGCAAGGCAAGGAAGGTGGTAATGGGACAGGTTAAGAAACAAAAGTTGATCAGGAGTAGCTGTAAATGGCAGCAGCAGAACCATTACCAGCACTAGCTGACCGAAAAAAAATGGGAGCAGTGGTTATGATCTGAAATTATTGAAATCAGTGTTGAGTCCGGAAGGTTGTAATGTACCTAAACGAAAGATGAGGTGCTGTTCATCGAGCTTCCGTTGAGCTTCATTGGAAAGTGTAAGAGGCCGAGGTCAGCGTGGTCACAGTGGAGTGGGACAGGGAATTAAAATGGCAAGCAACCGGCAGGTCAGGGTCACGCTTGCAGACTGAACGGAGGTGTTCAGCAAAGCGATCACCCAATCTGCGTTTGGTCTCCCCAATGTAGAGGAGACCGCATTGTGAGCAGCGAATACAGTATACTAAATTGAAAGAAGTACAAGTAAACCGCTGTTTCACCTGGAAGGGGTGTTTGGGGCCCTGGACGGTGGGAAGGGAGGAGGTGAAGGGGCAGGTGTTCCATTTCCTGCGCTCGCATGGGAAGGTGCCATGGGGAGGAGAGCGGGTGTTGGGGGTGATGGAAGAGTGGACCAGGGTGTTGCGGAGGGCGCATCCCTTCGGAATGCTGAAAGGGGAGAGGAGGGGAAGATGTGTTTGGTGGTGGGATCGCGCTGGAGGTGGCGGAAATGGCAGAGGATGATACGTTGAAGGTGGAGGCTGGTGGGGTGGAAGGTGAGGACAAGGGGGACCCTACTTCTTCTTTGTTTAAAAACAAGGAAAACTGTGCCTTTAACCAGTGGTGCAGTGCTAATTTTTGAAATCCCATGCTTGTATGGGATTTATTTTCTAAGTGGATCTGGGAGCATGCTCCCCACAAAATTTTGATTTTTAACACTTTATTTGGTGTATTTTTGGAGTAGACTTTTTAATATAAATGTAAATATTTACTGATATATATACTTCATATGAGAGAATATACCCGCTAAGCTTGACAGAAAATAACTATAACTGTGAATCATGCATATTGAGATAATTTATTATTAACAAAATAACATACTTTTGGACTTATATTTCAGGTTGTTTCTTGTTATACCACTTTTTTGAGCATAGAAATTACTGTTGGCAATATTAGAGAGCAAACAATGGATTTGCGTAATATTCCTTTGCCCATTTAATGCAGGAGGGTGAACCCATTTATTGTATGAGGGTTAACATCTTTGTTAAAATAGCAGACAAAGGAATGTGATGCGAACACGTGGAGCATTCATTCACTAATATTACAACATTAATTTCCAGACTTTGGTCACAAAATGGATCACTGATAATATAATTGCTCTTCATTACAGTAGCTGCCACAGAGCCTACTGATCTCCATCAGAAGATGGTTGGTCGGTTCACCTTGACTTTGTGCCTTATGCTCGCTGTCTTATGCTTCTGCAGCCATTAAGTGATGTACTTCTTTGGAACCCATGAGGGCAGAGGTGGCCCATTCAGGTTTACAGCTTGAGACTTGGCATTTTTGTGCTGAAGGGTGCTGTTCTACTGTCATTTCTCTTTATGCTTCATCATATTATAATTATTCTGTGCCTTAATGAGTACGTAGCTCTGCAACTTTGGGGTTCAGTCAAAACTAAATGTCGACTAGTGAGCTGACTGAACAGTGCTCTATAGTTGCATCCGAAATAATCTTAAAGGTGAACCTTGCCTTCCAAGGAGGCTGACACAGTCAATGATGAAATTTACCAGAATCTTTAATCAGATACCAGATTTAAGCAATAGATGGGGATAAATCAATTTATGCATCAGAATCCAATCATTATGATCCTTTTCATAGTGGGCTACATTAATAATATTTTCAAGTTTATGAGGGGGGAACCTTTTTATGTCACAAAAGTATACATGAATGATGATTAAGCATAGTATGTCATGGTAATGGTGATACAAATGTAGATTATACGCAGCATGGATTAAGCATAGTGCATATATGTATACGGAAGATATGACGATGAGGACCAAGCATAGCTCACTGAGGTAAATTTTAGGAATTCATGTTCCTGGTGCTGAGTTTTGCCCAGTATGAGCCCGTATCAGGAATTCGGGAGCAGAGGTCAGCTACAGGATTGTCCAGTGGACGAGGCTGTGCACTGGGAACATGATTTCATACAATTTACCCTACTACTTTAGTCCTTATTTTATCCTCCAAAAATGGAAAGTGGGTATATTCAGTACATCCTGCACTACATCTTGACCCTTAATTCGTTCCTCACATTCTTTTTACTTTTGAAATTATGGTAAAATGATTTCAAATTTGCAAAACTAGCAAGGCTACTTTTCTACCTGTAAAAATGTTGCTGTTATTAAGATCATTTTGAGGATGAAAGAGAAACCTATTGCCCTCTACTTTGAGAGAGAGATAAGTGCTGATGTGCAAATGACCTACATATGGTAAAACAAACTTGGACAGTCCTGCATCAAACTCGAATGCCTGGCTACTGAACTGGAATTTGATTTCAATGATCTGTTTATGATCTGCAGCTTCTTTTTAGCCTATGTTCACAACCTTGGCATCCTATTTGACCCTGAGATGAGCTTCCAACCACATATCCGCTCCATCACTAAGACCGCCTACTTCCACCTTTGTAACATCGTCCTTCTCTGCCCCTGCCTCAGCTCATCTGCTGCTGAAATCCTCATCCATGCCTTTGTTACCTCCAGACTTGACTATTCCAATGCTCTCCTGGCTGGCATCCCATCTGCCACCCTCCATAAACTTGAGCTCATCCAAAACTCTGCTGCCCATATCCTAACTCGCACCAAGTCCCGTTCACCTATCACCCCTGTGCTCACTGACCTACATTGGTTCTCGGTCCAGGAACACCTCAATTTTAAAATTCTCATCCTTGTTTTCATGGCCTCACCAATCCTTACCTCTGTAACCTCCTCCAGCCTTACAACCCTCTGATATCTCTGCGCACCTCCAATTCTTGCCTCTTGTGCATCCCCGATTTTAATCGCTCCACCATTGGCGACCGTGCCTTCAGCTGCCTATGCCCTAAGCTCTGGAATTCCCTCCCTAAACCTCTCCACCTCTCTACCTCTCTCTCCTCCTTTAAGATGCTCCTTAAAACCTACCTCTTTGACCAAGCTTTTAGTCACCTGTCCTAATATCTGCTTATGTGACTCAATGACAAATTTTGTTTGATAACGCTCCTGTGAAGCGCTTTGGGATGTTTTACTATATTAAAGGTGCTATATAAATGCAAGTTGTTGTTGTTATGTGCAGAGGCCCTTTTTACTAAGAAGACAGAAGGTAAGAAGTGGAAAAAATCCATCCAGCCAATGCAACTCATTCCATTTGAAATTCTTTTAGGATGAGCATTGAATCAGAATTCAAACGGCATTATTATGCTTTATTTAGTAATCCTTATATTTAGCACAATTTGGATCAATAGAGAACTGGGTCCAGAATAAGGGGATTTTTACTGGCACTACACACCAGAGATAAATATTTCTATTACAAAAATTAAATTGTGGCTGAGGGTATTGTTAGTCATACATGCAACTGTCCAACAAATGAACTTTCCTTGTTAATCAATCAGACTTAGTGACCCAGCATAAGTTTCACTCCATGGTTTCAATGCTGGAGGCACATTATTAAAGACAAGTGCTACTGTTTTGTTTGCTTTTGAAATTAATATTTTTTTTAAAAACTCTACCCAGGGGAAAGGGAAAAGCATCTAATTTTGCTGATCTAGTGGCAGGATAAGGCTGTAAATAAGTGGGAATACATAGCCACACGTGGAAATATGTGCACTTCCAAGTCAGCTGGGTCTTTGTGCAAAAACCTGGTTCCTATTTAATTTAAAAAAACACAATGACATCAGATACTCTGTTTCCGGGCAATGTGTGCAGTGTCAAATGTGAGATGCTCACGATCACAACCACCACTTCCTGACCTAGCTATAGAATGAGCGGAGGTTGGATTATTTCAGTTGAGGAATTGATCTCCATCCTTTCAGAAATAAAGTTAAAAATAACCTTTTTTAAAAAACAAATCCCCCCTAGATGAATGAGAGTATATTAAAATGACAATTAAAAAAAAACAAGGAATGCAGTTCCTGTAAAGGAGACTGAGAATAAATTAAAAGGATTCAAGCTTGTAGCCAGGGTTGATAGACTAGAGGTAAAAGTTTTCAAAACTTAAAAAGAGAAAGTGAGGGGGGTGGTGGTGCTGCTAACAGGAATAGAGCCTGGTAGTGAGAGGCACTCATGCAGAAAAATTAGTAGAAATCTAAATTTTCTATAAAAGCTTCTAGTAAAAATGGATCTCAATAGCAGGGCTGAAAAGTTTTTTATCAGAGTGCATTTCTTTGTCAGGAGTCGGTTTTTATAAATCATTGAGTCCGACAAGCAGCTAAACAGCAGACCTCTGGCAGACTTAACATTTTGTATGAGCTGAAGTGCTGCTGAACTGGTTTGGCTTCAGTTGTATCATTAAAATCCAACCACTAAATATGAAAGGGGCCATCTTGGAAAATTGTCAAAGGCATGCATTTTCTCTCTTTTACTAAACCTTGACAGGAACCTCTCTGGGATACTGATTAGAGCATCATTTGCTGTCTTTCCTTTAAAGCCTTTTGAACTCAATCTTAAGGCAAATTCATAGATAGACATTAAAAGTTTTTCTTTCATTTATCCCTCCTAAAGGCATTTATATAGACTGACTTTACAAGAATATTCGCTGGTCTATTGCTGTTTTTGCAGCATGATGTAACCGGCTGATATCAGATTAAAACAAAGTATATGGTCTCTTTAATCAATAAACCATGAGGGAAAAAAAGATTACTGTGAAAGATTTGTTTGTAGTTTTACAGACATGGATAAGCTGATAACTAAAGTCTATTACCATGTTATCCAATCTATGAAGGCCCAGTATTCTTTATTTAATGTTAAACAAAAATGTATTTACAATCGTCAAACAGATGGAATTGTTTTATTAAATTATCTATCAGAATAATATAATACTCCCTCAAACCATCTGTTTCCACCTCTCTTCATGCTTTCTCTGGATCAGGTACAGTGACAGATGCAATGAGTTAATTGCATTTGTCTCGCTACCATTGCACTACTGAGGGATAGGACCAGACTGTAGGTCGGTGGAAACAGGCATCTACAGTTCCCTCAGGCCATATAAGACACACAGTCCTTTAACTACTATGTTTCAACAGAACATCAGAATTTTTAAGAACAAGAAAAGGCTTTCTTAGAATCATAGACTGATACAGCACAGAAGGAGGCCATTCGGCCTATCGTGTCTGTGCCAGCTTTTTGAAAGAGCTATCCAATTAGTCCCACTCCCTTGCTCTTTCCCCATAGCCCTGAAAATTTTTCCCCTTCAACTATTTATCCAATTCTCTTCTGGTCTGACAAGGCATCTGATTGATCTGAACCCCCCCCCACCCCCCCCCCCAACCTTCCTTCTAACCATATGCTACTTTCGCCAAAAACACACCTAATTGCCTCCTGAATCCTTTTACACTGACCTCTTCAAAGCCATTTCTTAGTAACTTACTCTACAAGTTTATTACCCTCTGTGTAAAAAAAATCTGCTTGAATTTCCATCTTACCCCTAACTTACTCCCCTTTAACTTGAATCCCCAGAATTTGAATCCTTTGCATCAGTGAACAGTTCGGCCAGACCAACTTTGTCAGTTATGTTTATAGTTTTGAAATTTACTCAGGTCACCTCAATGGTCCAAACCTCCTGGAGAACACCATGGGTGAACTTTAACTGACTAACATTCTTTCAGTAATTTAGAATGGCATGTAGCATTTGGTCTTTTGAAGGAGTAAATTTCATGGTCTGAATGGCCTTTTCTTGTTCCATATTTATATTTATTTTACTTACGCATTTTTTAATGCTTTTTTTTGTCTAATTTTTCATTTGTTACTATAGCCCCCATCTTCAGTCTAACGGGACCAGCCACCTTGCCACTGAATGAGCAGGTGGGTGACCTGCTCCAAGACAACTGATGATGCCACCTCTGGCTTCCTGCTTGGAGATACTTGGGACCACCTTGGTCTGACCCAGCCAATTTTCTCTCCATTCTGCAGAGAAATTCTGTAGTCTCCCTACTCAGTGCAGTACAATAAGGAACTGTGTGGAGCAAGAAGTAAACCAAGATATGTACCTCACACAGTGGTTTTGAACTTCAGTGCTATAACAGGCCGTGCCATTGCACTATCCCTTTAAACGCTCCATCTATTAAAAAAACTCAGTACCGTCTGACCAGGTAATAATAAGCTTTTCAGGGTTCTTATGTAATCATTTATTTGAAGTGGAGGACAAGGGTCATTGGATTACAGCATTTATTTTGTAAAACATCCCAATCCAGTTAAAGTCTAATTGTATTAAAATGCCACAGACTAGCTGGTCTGATCCAGAATGGCTACAATTGACCTCACTGGCCCTGGGCTAGGGAGAGGAAAATTAACCAGGATTCTGATCACTATCCAATGACCTCAGCTAGAACGTGTACATGTGTGGATGTCGGATGGAGTTCAGTTGTGATGTCTGCCATGGTCAAATAGAAAGTAATTACTTTTCAAAATACTTTGCAATATCATGAGCCTGAGGTGTTAATAACATATTGTCTTCCTAGTTGATGTGGCGAAGACACTTGTGAGACTTTATCGGTCCTCATCCTTACTCTGCCTAGCTATCCCCTAGTTAGCTGAAGCTCATATTATGGGGAATATTGGGTAATCATCTAATTTTACTGATGTAGCACTCCATCATGAGTGTGACTTTGTGGAGGATATTTCCATTGAGAATTCTTCCCAAAACTCTCCATACAGTTATGCAAAATCTATAAATAGATCAAAATATACATAGTATTATATTGAAATCCGCTTGTTCTACAATTTTATATATCTAAAGTTACATATTTTCATAACATTGTACTGATTTATACAGTAACACTTTAGCACTTTAAATAACACAACTGCATTCAGTTATTTCTTCTGGATAATTATTTATGTTTTAAGGTTAAAAATCGTGTAATGAATATAGTTGATTCAACATTAAATGTACTTACTCTCCATATATTATTGGAATAAAAGATTTGCATCAATCAACTCTATAGCCCATGTCCGTTTTTGTAACTGTGATGGCTGTTTCAGTCCCTTTAAGTCCAATCACTATACATAGGCAGTTATTAAACATTGAAATTAAGATCTCTGTATTATGCTTATTTTAATACAGTATTGTAAGTTTCATCAGTTACAGGTTTGAGAGAGAAATAATTCAAACAATGGTGTGTGATTGGTTCAGTTTGTATTTGAGTGGCAGTTCCTTTTTGAAACAAAAATAGAAAATGTTGGAAACCCTCACAAGATCAGTCAACAGTTAAGTTAAAATTTATGATGTGGACTCTTTGTCAGGACTGTTCCTTTTTGAATTTGAGTCTGGTTTAAATTCAAAAATCCAGAGACATTATTTGGCATAACTACAAACTTTCATATGAACATTTCGCAGAGATAGTTTTTTTTACACACGTAATGCAGTGATATCATAGCAATTACAAAGTTGACACTCAACAATGTATGCAAGAATTATAGGTTTACGATAAGTACTTGAAATGAAAATGAACAATATGTTTTATTAGAAATTTCACTTATTTTGGAGAGGAATATTTCCTCCATTTTGCATTGTAGGTAGTGCAGATTTGAAAGTCTACCATGAGTAGGCTTACATTTCACATAGTACTGAAAGCTTTAGCCATTGTGAATAATCTGTCCCCAATTTGGTGAAGTTGGAGGATTTCATCTCTGCACAGAATTTTTTAAAAATAGAAATGAACATGAGATGGACAGTTTGGACCAGCAGATTCTTGGGAGAAACCCAGTTTTCTGAACAGCTTTCAATAGACAGTGAGTATATGGATTCCTGGGAGATTCTTCACCCCCTCCCCCCACCCCGACCCCCACCATCGCCTTCCAAATCCACCTCAAGAAGAAATCCCCCAAATTGTGAATAATTAGTGTGTGACTTGGTTAGGATGACATCACAGAGTTGGGTCACATAGGATTGTTTGTCCATCCCCCCACCTCACATGTAATGTGATGAGTCTCACTTGCATACACACTGAAAGTAACAGGAATAGCTGGAACTGGTAACATTGGTAAGTAACGATCAACGGGATACAACACTTTGATCAAATGATTGGCATTCTCTTTTAAGAGTATGGATAGAGAATTTCATTGCAATATACTGAATTTATTTCACTTAATCTCACTTTAGTTTACACAAAATGTAGTAGCTTAGGTTGTCATTGACACCCATGTAATAGGTCAATACTTTAAATAACATAAAGTGAACTATGTTAGATTGAATATTTTAATCATGCAAACTCTCCCTTGAGTGGGTACGATGAAAAGAATGCTAATACAAATTGAGGAATCGATTGGCCCAGAATTTGCTCTTAAAATAACAACAATGTTAACAGGGCTTACCGTTTCAGGGCAAATGGAAGAGCAAGTTCTGGCGCGTGCACGTGCGCAATCAAACGTGGAAATCCAAAAGCTGCACGGGAAGGACAGCTCGCCGGCTGACTCACCGTTGGAATGAATGGACCAGCGGGAAGTTGCTCTCCTGCCCAGCTGGAAATGAATTAATTTTGCCAGAAAAAAGTACGTCCAGTTTTTTTAGTCTAACCAAAATTTTAACAGCATGGCAAGTCTTAATGACTGCCAAACAATCTCTCTGGCATTGAAAATTAACTTTTAAAAATGTGGACTCACATTCTGATTTTAATTGTTGTTGGACATTTTAAAAAAATATTTTTATTTTTTGCCTTTTTCTTTCTGACTTTTTTATCTCTGTCTTTTGATTCAATACTTCTTACCCTCTCTTTATTTCGCTTTCTGTAACTGATTTTACATTGAATTTACTGTTGTAGCTTGCACTTCCTGGTTCAGTGTCTGCGCAGCTTGTTAACGATGCTTCAATCTGATTAATTGAGGGAATTGACAGTTTCTTGCCCCACTCACACAGCTCACAGATGCCCGGGAGAGGACGCTCCATTTTCTCGGCTCCTCATTGTAGGAAGTTGGTGCCCAAAAGCCAGTGGATAGTTTGTGGGTAAGTTTAAATCTAACGAGCGGTGGGCTCCGTTCATTCGCCACTCAGCACAAAAATCCAGGCCAATACTTTTCGAGAAAATTTTTGCCTTGTGACAACTTTTATTACAAATGAGATTCATGCGAAACATTTGTTTTACGTAATGTAAAACACATAAAACTTTCAGAAGACAAAACAGATCTTAGTCAAAAAATATATCTAATTCCTTATTTATGCTGCAGAGATGCATTCCCGTTAGGTGAAAGCACTTCATTTATAGAAGGGAATTAGAAAAAAATATTTTCCCAAAAATGTTGGTTCCTCTGCTGCCTCTAGCCAGCAGTTCTAAAGCATAAACAGAACTGCGCCACTCTCAAAATAAAATACCAAAGGATGTTTAACTGTAAATGTTATGATTAACCAATCATAGTAGAAATGTTTCCTGTAGCCTCCTACACAAGGAGCCAATGTGAATAACTATGTGTACATTAAAGAAGAATGACCTTCTACTAAATTAACCCATAATAAAAATGTAATATAAATACCTGTCCCCACACATCATGCTCCTGCATTTTAATTAAACTTTTCCCGCAGCTTGCACTTTTCCCTGTACTTTTACCCCTTCTTCCTCTTTTGCCCCTTCTTCCTCTGTGCAAATCCTCGAGTAAAATGGTGCGTATACAACGAAATTATATCAACTGCTTTGTTTTGTGTTTTCATTTGTCTGTTTACAGGAATTTATTTTTAAATGCTAGGATTATAGTAACATTTATAAATCACTTATTACCAATTGCTTTTTTCATTTGTTTCTACTTGCCTGTTTTTGTTTCCTGATTCTGCTTAATTGTCCTTGTAGATTGTGTCCTTTGCTTTTTTTATGCTATTTTTATCTTTCTTTTCCGTTATCTTTCTTCCTTTCTTTTTGCTGCATTTCTGCAACAGGGAGATGCCTCGAGCTCCCTCTTTTGTGACTAGCCTTCAGCCCCCCCCCCCACCCCCGTCTCCATCTCCTTCTCTGATGGCCTGACTGAAGGAGTGAATGAGTGCATGTATGATTCAATTTCAAAGAAGTTGCCACTCATACAAGTCAGGCAGCGCCATTCAATTCACATGAATTTGATTGCCTGGATTCTAGCACCAGATTTTAGCATAAAAAAGCTGAAAAAAACTGTTGAATGCACACTGCAGAATAATTTGCTACCCATCAAAATAAATCTGTTGTTTTTATTAGAAAGCAGTTTTACAATCAAGAGGCAGGCCACGTTTATATAATGAGCATCTGATGCAAATTTGTCCTTGCAGAATTTTTCCCTCTTGTTTTTTAAGATGTGTATCTTTAAAAATAATTACTTTTGAAACTTGCAACAGCATGTTATGAATCATGACTAAGAAGCTGTTGAAAAGTATTTACCATGAATTGTGCTCAGTTAGTTATCTCTAGGAGATGTTGATGAGCTCCTAATGGCTATTCAATAGAAGTGGATAAAAATCAATTGCAAGTTTGGTTTTCCTCAAGAGTTGTTTAAAGGTTGTATGAATTACAAAGGCTATTTTAAAAAATAAATATGATTGGGTGTATTGTTGTGACATGGTTTCAGCGAAGGACCATAACCTTTATTGTTTCATGTTAGAAAGGACCATGATATTTACTATTTTATGCTAGGAAATTATTATTAACCCTTTGCTTTTAGTTTTTGTCATGTAATTTTCCAATTGATACTTGTAGTTTCTGCCATAAAAAAATACTGATTATATTACATAAAAATTAAAGACAGTCAGGGAATGACAGTTCTTTACTCGTTTGTGTCCTGCAATGTTAAATTTTAATCAAGAGCAACCAATATTACCGCTAATTCAACAGCTTCTCCACTGCAGCTGTGAATTAACCATTTGAGGCATACAGATCCCATTTAGTCATGTTCAGGTCACATAATCACAATTAGTTTGTTATTGTTCTGCCCACTTATATCCAACTCGATCTATAATTTCTGAGCTGCCTCCTCAGTTTCCACAGCCCCTTCTAATGATATCTGAGTTGGGTTTTTTTATTCGTTCATGGGATGTGGGCATCGCTGGCAAGGCCAGCATTTGTTGCCCATCCCTAATTGGCCTTGAGAAGGTGATGGTGAGCTGCCTTCTTGAGTGACTTGCTAGGCCATTTCAGAGGGTGATTAAGAATCAACCACATTGCTGTGGGACTGGAGTCACATATAGGCCAGACCGGGTAAGGACGGCAGGTTTCCTTCCCTAAAGGACATTAGTGAACCAGTTGTATGTGACTCCAGTCCCACACCAATGTGGTTGACTCTTAACTGCCCTCTGAAGCCACTCAGTTAGAAAGTCCACCACCACCAGGTCAGGGCAACTAGGGATGGGCAATAAATGCCGGCTTTGCCAGCAATGCCACATCCTGAGAATGAATTTTTTAAAAAACCACAGCTGGAGTATTGTGTGCGATTTTGGGCTCCACATTATAGGAATTATGCTGAGGCAATAGAGAGGATGCAGTGAAAATTCATCTGAATGCTGCCTAGTATGAGGGAGATCTTGAAACATTTGCCTGAGGAAGGAGAAAATCTCCGAAAGCTTGTGAATTTAAAATAAAATTGCTGGACTATAACTTGGTGTTGTAAAATTGTTTACAATAGTATGAGGAAATACAAATACAAAGAAAGACTTGAAAAAATGGGCCTGTTTTCATTAGAACAGATGAGATTGATTTGATAGAGGTGTTTAAAATTATGAAGGACCAGGACAGAGTAAACAGAAACAGTATGTATCCAGTGGTTGTGGGGTCATAGATATAGATTAAATGTAGGAGATTTATGACAGAGAGCAGGAGAACATTTTTTATATAGGGCTGTGAGGCTGTGGAATGCACTACCAGAGTTAGTGATTGAAGCAGAGACCATGTTGGCATCTAAGAATAGGTTAGATAAGTGGTTGAAGGAAAGGGGAATAAAGGAATATGGGAACTGAGTGGGCAGGGGGGATGAGGACTACTGTTCATGTGGATTGTAATTTCAATGTATTCTGTGTAATACCCCAATCTCACACTGAGTGGAGCTGCCTGATTGAATTGGTGGGAGGTTCCTTTGAAATTAATTCACAGACACATAGGCTGCAGTAACCTTAGCAACCAGGTGTATGCAGATACTCAGACTTTTTCAAAATACAATTTTATTTAAAGTTACCTGCCAGCAATCAGAGTAGCCTCTATTCCACCTGTGCGATATTGCCTTGTAGCATCTCTGAATGAGACAATCAATTTATGGGCTGATTTGTACTGTGGATTTACACTCATTAGCAACTAGGTTGATACAGAACCAGCCCTTTTCACGTAGGACTTTTACAGTCATCAGAAAGGAAAAAGAAAAGAAGGAAAGTCTTGCGTTTATACAGCCCCTTTCACAACCTCAGGACATCCCAAAGTGCTTCACAGCCAATGAAAAGCTTTTTGAAGTGTAGTCATTGGTGTAATGCAGAAGACCTTAACTGTATCCATCTGGGTCAAATATGATCCCAGGTCCCAGTGTTGAAATGATATTGTTATAGAATCATAGAATCATAGAACGATTACAGCCCAGAAGGAGGCCATTCGGCCCATTGAGTCCACGCCAGCTCTATGCATGAGGAATCCAGCTAGTCCCACTCCCCCGCCCTATCCCCGTAGCCCTGCACATTTTTTTTGTTTCAAGTACTTATCCAGTTCCATTTTGAAGGCCATGATTGAATCTGCCTCTATCACTCCCTCGGGCAATGCATTCCAGATCCTAACCACTCGCTGTGTAAAAAAATTTTTCCTCATGTCACCTTTAGTTCTTTTGCCACTCACCTTAAATCTACGCCCTCTGGTTCTTGACCCTTCCGTTTCTCTCTATTTACTCTGTCTAGACCCTTCATGATTTTGAATACCTCTATCAAAGCTCCTCTCAACCTTCTCTGTTCCAAGGAGAACAATCCCAGCCCTTCCAGTCTATCCATATAACTAAAGTCCCTCATCCCTGGAATCATTCTAGTAAATCTCATCTGCACCTTCTCTAAGGCCTTCACATCTTTCCTAAAGTGCGGTGCCCAGAACTGGACATAATACTCCAGTTGTTGTCGAACCAGTGTTTTATAAAGGTTCATCATGACTTCCTTGCTTTTGTACTCTATGCTTCTATTTATAAAGCCCAGGACCCCGTATGCTTTTTTAACCGCTTTCTCAATCTGCCCTGCTACCTTCAACGATTTGTGCACATATACCCCCCGATCCCTGCGTTCCTCTACCCCTTTTAGAATTGTGCCCTCTAGTTTATATTGCCTCTCCTCATTTTCCTACCAAAATCGCATTTTTCCACATTAAACTTCATCTGCCACGTGTCCGCCCATGCCACCAGCCTGTCTATATCCTCTTGAAGTTTATTACTATCCTCCCCACGGTTCACTACCCTTCCAAGTTTTGTGTCATCTGCAAATTTTGAAATTGTGCCCTGTACTCCCAAGTCCAAGTCATTACTATATATCAAGAAATGCAGTGGTCCCAGCACCAACCACTGGGGAACACCACTGCACATCTCCCTCCAGTCCAAAAAACAACCATTCACCACTACTCTGTTTCCTGTCATTTAGCCAATTCTGTATCCATGTTGCTATTGCCCCCCTTATTCCATGGACCGCAATCTTAATAGCAGGCCTACTGTATGGCAATTCATCAAATGCTTTTTGAAAATCCATATACATCACAGCAACTGCATTGCCCTCATCTACCCTCTCTGTTACCTCATCAAAAAACTCTATCATGTTGGTTAAACACAATTTGCCTTTAACAAATCCGTGCTGGCTTCCCCTAATCAATCTACACTCGTCCATCTGACTGTTAATTCTGTCCCGGATTATCGTTTCCAGAAGTTTCCCCACCACCGAGGTTAAACTGACTGGCCTATAGTTGCTGGGTTTATCTTTACACCCTTTTTTGAACAAGGGTGTAACATTTGCAATTCTCCAGGCCTCTGGCACCACCCCCGTATCTAAGTATGTCTGGAAGATTATGGCCAGTACCTCCACAATTTCCCCCCTTACTTCGCTCAGCAACCTAGGATACATCCCATCCGAACCAGGTGACTTATCTACTTTAAGTACTGTTGTAAACAATTTTACAACACCAAGTTATAGTCCAACGATTTTATTTTTAATCCCACAAGTTTTCGGGGGCTTTCCCCTTCCTCAGGCGGTGTGGAAATGACAATTTCGAATCCTTCGCATTTTAAGATCACATAACAATGCCTGGTGATTACTGCCCGTTGCCAAGGCAATCACAGTGAGCAGACAGAAAGGTGTCATCTAAAAGGCCACTGAATATACAACCCCCCAAAAAAAAAGAGAGAGAGATAAGGAAGACAGTCAATGACCCGTTACATTAAAAACAGATAACATTTGTTCGCTGGTGGGGTTACGTGTAGTGTGACATGAACCCAAGATCCCGGGTGAGGCCGTCCTCATGGGTGCGGAACTTGGCTATTAATTTCTGCTCGACGATTTTGCGTTGTCATGTGTCTCGAAGGCCGCCTTGGAGTACGCTTACCCGAAGGTCGGTGGCTGAATGTCCATGACTGCTGAAGTGTTCCCCGACAGGGAGAGAACCCTCCTGTTTGGCAATTGTTGCGCGGTGTCCGCTCATCCATTGTCGCAGCGTCTGCATGGTCTCGCCAATGTACCATGCTCTGGGGCATCCTTTCCTGCAACATATGAGGTAGACAACGTTGGCCGAGTCACAGGAGTATGAACCATGCACCTGGTGGGTGGTGTCCTCTCGTGTGATGGTGGTATCTGTGTCGATGATCTGGCATGTCTTGCAGAGGTTACCGTGGCAGGGTTGTGTGGTGTCGTGGACGCTGTTCTCCTGAAGGCTGGGTAATTTGCTGCGAACGATGGTTTGTTTGAGGTTGGGTGGCTGTTTAAAGGCGAGTAGTGGAGGTGTGGGGATGGCCATAGCGAGGTGTTCGTCATCATTGATGACATGTTGAAGGCTGCGGAGAACATAGCGTAGTTTCTCCGCTCCGGGGAAGTACTGGACGACGAAGGGTACTCTGTTGGTTGCGTCCCGTGTTAGTCTTCTGAGGAGGTCTACGCGATTTTTCACAGATACTTTAAGTACAGCCAGCCTTTCTAGCACCTCTTCTTTATCAATTTTTAGCCCATCCAGTATCTCAACTATATCTTCCTTCACTGAGTGTCTGGCAGCATTTTCTTCCTTGGTAAAGACAGATGCAAAGTACTCGGCCAAAGAACCTCGGCCATGCCCACTGCCTCCATGAGTAGATCTCCTTTATGGTCCCTAATCAACCCCACCCCTCCTCTTACTACCTGTTTACTGTTAACATGTCTGTAGAAGACTTTTGGATTCCCTTTTATGTTGTCCGCTAGTCTATTCTCATACTCTCTCTTTGCCCCTCTTATTTCCTTTTTCACTTCCCCTCTGAACTTTCTATATTCTCTCTGGTTCTCACTTGTGTTATCAACCTGACACATGTCATATGTCACTTTTTTCCTCGTCATCTTATTCTCTATCTCCTTTGTCATCCAGGGAGCTCTGGCTTTAGTTGTCCTACCTTTCTTCCTCGTTGGAATGTACCGTGAATGTACCCGAATCATTTATTTTTTTGTTCTAACCATTGTGCCACCCAGAGTCTCTGGATTTTAAAAAAAAAATTCCACGATTAAAATCTCGTCTATGAAGGTGCCATAGATACATGTAGTAATGAGTAATGTACGACATAATGGTAGTGTGGCTTTAGTAGCACTGTGGGATCCTCGGATACAGCCCCGCTGTTGAATTGGTAATGTACAGACTTTGCCTAAGTACATAACCAGACAAGAGTCGTACAGGGAGCAGAGAAAAGTTTGAGAAGACCCAGCCCCCCACAAGCTGCAGCTTCTTGTGTTATTTCTCTACTAACATCTCTCTGTAAGACACACACACCTTGTCAGGGCACCTCAGCAACCAACGCACAACATAATAGGTATAGATGGCTCCTGGTGCAAGATGATGTTCCCGTGGGTTATTAAACGGGTTGGGATATCATTAATGCAGGATTATTGATCACAGGTTTAAACATCGTGGTGTAACAGTGTTTTCCAATATTGTTTGATCAAACAGCGCCACTACTTGCACTACCAATAGGAGATGGTATCCGTAGTCACTTATTTTTAAAGAACTTTGATTTGATACAAGTCCAAATAAAGTCACAACTCCGCTATTAACTTCTGTCAGGACCTGAGGCGAATACTGCGACTACATAAAGGAGGCGATGTGCTTTCCTCCAGATGGGGAGATCACCCTTGTGCGCGGTGATTTTATTCACTATTTCAGAGCAAACGAAAGTACCCAGCACCGGCCATCAGTTGAGCCATGTTGTGCTCTCAGTCCTCTTCTACAGGCTGGCTGACAGCCGACATTGCTGAGCTGTGTGGGATTTCGCCCAACATCGGCGAAGGTCCTTAACCAGAACGGTCAACTGGTGCAATTGTTCGGGCACGGCCACTGGTTTCTGATCTCACCCCACAGTATAAACAGACGGGTTTAGAAGCACCGGCAGACGCACCATATTGCGGAATAATTTCCAGTCCCATAATATAAATGAGATTATGAAGGTGAAATGCCGCAATGTGGAGTCGCGATCTATGAACTGGTAAATAAGGTAATTTACTGCAAAGCGGTTGTTGCATGTGCGAGACACAGCGGAGACTAACTTCACCGTATCTCCAACATAGTAATCAAGAAACACATCAAAGACATTTAGGGAATCATTGGAATAGTAGGTAACAAGGTGTATTATCTCAGTCTGTTTCTCCAGTATCTCAGATTGTTGGAAACCTGACTGTGCTCGGGATGTGCTATGCGGGCTTTCTCTTTAACAGTTTCAATGACTGCAGCTTAATAATTAGTTGTAAAACAGCATCGTTCATTAAAGATCAATTTTCACATATGCTAATAGGTTCCAGTAGTTAATCTTTCTTGAGCAATAGCACAGTGTAGTAGAGCTTGCATCTAATGAGCAGCTACGCCATACAGACCAGGAAGGTCCAGGTTCAATCCCTAGTCTGTGCTGAGTTAGTTGATCTTAGATGGGAGACAGAAAGGGTCATACAATTGCCCTTAGCAGCATCCCTAGGTTAGGGAGGGGGAAAACAATCAGGGTTCTGCTCCTGATTGCCATTCAGTGCCCCGATGGAAATTGGTAGACATAGAGATGTTTCCACTTGTGGGGGAGACCAAAACTAGGGGCCATCAAGGGGAAGCTTGATAAACACATGAGGGAGAAAGAAATAGAAGGTTATGTTGATAGAGTTAGATGAAGAAGGGTGGGAGGAGGCTCATCTGGAGCTTAATCACCGGCACGGACCAGTTGGGCCGAATGGCCTGTTTCTGTACTGTACATTCTATGTAATTCTATGTAGTTCTGTGATCGAACAGCTTCCCAATATTCACTGTCTAGACTTATGCATGAAGAAAGATCACTTACATGCCCGGCACCCATAGAATTGTACTGCCAATCACTATCCAGTTGAGCCCTGCTGGAAATGTGTGTCTGCGTGGACATCTGATGACAGCAAGATTGATTTTGGCTGTGATCACCCCAATGCTGGAATGGCCTGCCAACAATCCCTGTTTCTGCTCACAAATGAAGAATGGGCACTTGGGCATAGTATCGAAGTGTGATTGATGCTGATGGAACCATTTCCCAAGAATGAACACTTTCAGGGGGGGAGGAGGAGGAGAGAAAATTGTCGGAAAATAAATAGATGGGGTACAGTTCACTGCAACAAAAAAACACAACCAAAGTAAACAATTGTTTTGTAATTTTCTACACAAAAAGATTTATATTTTCTTAGGTAAACATTATTCAACACTTTAATTCGTGTTTTTATTACCAAGAAGCTCTACTTCTCTGATTCTTTCCTGACTGGTCTCCATACTTCCACGCTGCATAAACTGCAACTCATTCAGAATGCCACGGCCTGTGTCCTTGTCAACTCAAAGTACTTCCTTTATCCCAATCGTCACTCAACTCAGCTGGCTTCCCAAGCTCAATAAAAGTCAATTTTAAGATCTTTAACATTGCCTTCAAGTGCTTGTATGGCCTCTGCCATTTACTCCTTCTGCCCTATCTTCCCTCACCCTTCACTCCTCTGCCACTAGTCTCCCCATTCCCCCATCGACTTCCCTCTACCATTGGTGGCTTCTCTTTAAACCACCATGTCCTCAACATCAGGAACTCCCTCCCAAGATCCCTCCATCTTGCTTCCTCCCTCCATTCTTTCAAAAGCATACTAAAGACTTTTCACCACTTGGCCTGCCCCTTAACCTATTTATTCTTTACCCTTGCACATTATGCCTGTTCATTCTCTGCTTTGGGCTGTCTTTCTAATATGAGGAGTGCTAAATGAATGAAAGTTATTGTTGTTCTATTCTGTTTAGTTTTCTTTTAATTGTTTCCATTACATCCCTTCTGTACTTTTTCCATCTTTTCATCCTTTCTACTCATCCTGCCTCCTTTTAGCTCTTCTATTCTTTGTATATTCCTTCATCTTTTCTAATACATCGTTTATCATTGCATCTTTCTTCATCTTTTGAACAGTTTTATATTTTATCTCTTCTATTCATCCTACTTTCTTTCATTGCACAACCTGTTCATTTTCATTAAAAATTACATTTATTTCAAATTGAACTGCAAAAGTTAACAATTTTAACCAAGGCCGATATTCAGCCCAGTATGTATGGCTTCAGTGTCAGAAAGCATGGTACATATGTTGCACTACAATTTCACATCTGCTTCCCTTTACCTCTTCTATTCTATCTTCCTTCATTCATCCCTTCTATTCTATCTTGTTTCACTTCAAATCTATTTTATTTTGACCCTTCCATTAATATACTTCCTCCCAGCCTTCTTTCAACATTACTTCTTCCCTCAATAACACACACTTTAGCCATAATAATCCATAATCCATAACATTGGTAAATCTAACATATGTTCCTTATATTTAAAGTCAACATTTTTGAATTCTAATTAGAAGGCCTATAGTTTGGCACCAACATGCACTTAATTAACAGTGTCATTCAGAAGGGTCTTAAGTATGATTGATGTGAAGAATGAAAATCTTACTTCAATGCAGTTGTGCATGCTTTGCTAAAGCACAATGCTTGTGTAGCAGGAAGTTTACCTTGAAATGATAACTAAATTAGAAGTGTTTATGCTGAGATTGGGTGCAAAACATTAAAAAATGTTTAATTCCTAGCAAGAACAGGATGAGTACTGCAACATAAGTCATGTTAAACCATTTTAAACCATACTTCCAGAAATGATTATTTCATTGTCACAACTTGATCTAACAATATTGTATACACAATGACAAGAGTAATCTGGACTAAAATAAATGGTCAGCAGATTTTAACAGTAGATTACTGCTTGATAAATTTGTAATTTTGACATCCCAAACTATTAATATTCTGTATAAATATCATCAAACATCAAGGACATGAAATGGACTGATATTTGGCACACATGCTGACAACTACTGTCACTTTCCAGCACACATCCACTTTGTACTTTCTCAGGAAGACTCAATTAATTTCTCTGGACATTTACAACATCAGAAGGCTCTGGGTTATGCAGTGACTTAGAGCAGTGTCTCTTCACCTCGAGGACCTGAGTTTGAATCCAACTGCGAGTAATGAGGTGAAAGGCTACTTTCTGGGATGGCTCTGACGATCATTATTGAAAGACGTTTCAGTAGTAGTAATTCAATTCCTAGTGATTGTGGGTCCACAGCATAAAATTTACAGAATTTGCCACTAATTGCCAATATCACTGAAAGGGGCTGCAAAAAAGGCTAGTGTGGGGAATTAAAGAGCTTAAAAGTTCAGGAAAAGTCATAAGTAACAGCTATCTGTAACTAATTTAAAGAACAGACTGTCCTCCTGAAGTATTCTATCTTAATTCACCTTGACATCAAGGCAGCATTTGACCGAGTGTGGCACCAAGGAGCCTTAGTAAAATTGAAGTCAATGGGAATCAGGGGGAAAACGCTCCAGTGGCTGGAGTCATAGCTAGCACAAAGGAAGATGGTAGTGGTTGTTGGAGGCCAATCATCTCAGCCCCAGGACATTGCTGAAGGAGTTCCTCAGGGCAGTGTCCTAGGCCCAACCATCTTCAGCTGCTTCATCAATGACCTTCCCTCCATCATAAGGTCAAAAATGGGGATGTTCGCTGATGACTGCACAGTGTTCAGTTCCATTCGCAACCCCTCAAATAATGAAGCAGTCCGAGCCCGCATGCAGCAAGACCTGGACAACATCCAGGCTTGGGCTCATAAGTGGCAAGTAACATTCGCGCCAGATAAGTGCCAGGCAATGACCATCTCCAACAAGAGAGAGTCTAACCACCTCCCCTTGACATGCAACGGCATTACCATCGCGGAATCCCCCACCATCAACATCCTGGGGGTCACCATTGACCAGAAACTTAGCTGGACCAGCCATATAAATACTGTGGCCACGTGAGTAGGTCAGAGGCTGGGTATTCTGCGGCGAGTGACTCACCTCTTGACTCCCCAAAGCCTTTCCACCATCTATAAGGCACAAGTCAGGAGTGTGATGGAATACTCTCCACTTGCTTGGATGAGTGCAGCTCCAACAACACTCAAGAAGCTCGACACCAACCAAGATAAAGCAGCCCGCTTGATTGGCACCCCATCCACCACCCTAAACATTCACTCCCTTCACCACTGGCGCACTGTGGCTGCAGTGTGTACCATCCACAGGATGCACTGCAGCAACTCGCCAAGGCTTCTTCGACAGCACCTCCCAAACCCGCGACCTCTACCACCTAGAAGGACAAGAGCAGCAGGCACATGGGAACAACACCACTTGCATGTTCCCCTCCAAGTCACACACCATCCCGACTTGGAAATATATCGCCGTTCCTTCATTGTCGCTGGGTCAAAATCCTGGAACTCCCTTCCTAACAGCACTGTGGGAGAACCGTCACCACACGGACTGCAGCGGTTCAAGAAGGCGGCTCACCACCACCTTCTCCAGGGCAATTAGGGATGGGCAATAAATGCCAGCCTCGCCAGCGACGCCCGCATCCCGTGAACGAATATATTTTTAAAAATTCAGCTTATTAAAGAGAACGGCAATTGAATGGGTAAAGACTTTCAATGTAAAACACTTATCCCCTTATTATTGAATATGGAAAAACTCAGTTTGTATCCCCATCATTCCAAAAAGTACAAGGAAATTAATTGGATTGTAAGCATGCAAAGTGAATGCAAAGATATCAGAGGGATGTGATCCATGGGGATTTCCTTAACTATCACAGGCAAAATGTATCAGCAAATATTAATCAGCTAAGTCATATGGAAGAATCCTATAGAAATAGATTACTCCTGAAATGTAGACTGTCTGTTTCAGGAGCAATCTTTAATATATTGAAGCTACTTCCCCATACAGTCTCCTTGTGCTTTAAGATTTAACGTTGATTGACTTCTGAGATGCTATCTTCTTGTTATCAAATAGATCCTGAGTCGTTAATGAACCCACCATGCCACACTTCTCCACATAAGGTGACCATTAATAAACAGCAAAATTATCACAAGGGTACAAATTGTATTCCTTTTATTAATTCCCAACCTTCAAAAAATGAGGTTATTTTCTCCTGTAAAGGAAAATGGTGGGGGGGAGTTGTTGGGCAAGTGACTAGTGGAATTCCAAAGGGTTTCTTCTTGTCTCCTAATGTTCACTTTATCCATAAATTATACAGAGGAAAATACTTCTTTTTCTATCGTGTATTATAAAATTTACTCATGACACCACCATGCTGCGTGGCCAGGTATTAATTATAAGGTGGATTGGTAGTAATAATAGACTTAAAGGATCCATCCTATTTCACATTATAAGAATCTCTATTTTTTTATATACATATTATAGTAATGTTAGCTATGCCAGTAATGTAACCATTTCAGTTGCTTTCTGGAAGAGAATATGCAAACCTGGTTCACATATAACTGGCCATTTCAAAGCAACATGACTCATCCATGTTTATGTTGATTGTTTGACAAGTGTTAGAAGATACAAAACCCAACCAAGCGAAAGAAACAATTAATATTAATCACCAAGCTATCATTATGCCAGCTTTCCAATAACCCAGCTAGTGCAAAAACTAATCAAATAGAAGTTTTACTGCTGGTAATGGAGTGAGGTGGGAACAGAATGAATGTGAGGACATCTAAAACAGGAATTTAGTGAGAGTGGGAATTAAGTGCAGAGGGATAAGTAGACCAGCTTATATTTTACTTAAGTAATATAAATTTTAAATTAGAACAAACTAACTGAATATAAAAATGTAAGCATAGGAAGGGACAATAATATGTCATTCCTGCCGGATGTGGGAGTTCCTGATCACCAGGTGTTGACTTGGGCAGAAGAAGTGTTAAGAACTCATATTGCTTGAGCTCAAAATCTCAGAACTTGAGCAGGAGATGGAGACAATCCACCACATCTGGGGGGGAGAGCAGTTTTCGACATAAGAGTTTGAGAAGGTAGTCACGCCAATGAGAGGTAGAGTGCAGCAGTGGAGGAGGAAAGATGACTGACTGTTCGAGGGGTGGAGAAAGGAATGAAGGAAATGTATAGAGCAACTTATGCTGTCAAACAGATTAGCTTCCTGTTGGGAAAATGAGGAGTCTGGGTAGGACCATCAAATTAATATCAATGGCACCAACAAACAAGAGATGGATCGGGGTGGGGTGGTGTGAGAGATTAGCAACCCAACTAGAAATGGAGTAGTGATAGGAAATTCAATAATTAGAGGGGACAATATAATTTTGGCAGTCCAGATCAACAAGCCCGGATACTTTGTAGCCTCCCAGATGCTAAAGTAAGAGACATATCACGTAGAATGATTAAGATGAAAAGATAAGGAAAGCTAACAGGGAATATGAGGAAAAATTTTCAAAAAACATCAGAAGTAACAGTAAAGTATTTTACATGTATCAGTAAAACAAGAATTGTTAAAATGGAGGTGCGACACCTGAGAGGAGAGGATTCTCAATTTTTAGATGATGATCAAAAAATGGTGGGGGTATTTAATAAGTACTTGACATCAGTCTTTACTAAAGAAGGATAGGAGGTGACTCCTAAAGTGATTGAGACTGAGATGAGCGATAATATGATGAATAAAAGAAAAATTTTAGAGAGGTTAGTTAGGCTAAAGGAAGGCAAAGCATTAGGGCCTGATGGGAGATATCCTAGGATCCTGAGGGAAATTGCTGAGGCCCTAAAAATTATATTTCAGGGCTCTATTGAGCATGGATGTGTGCCAGAGAACTCGAGAATGACCAAAGTAGTACCAATTTTTAAAAAGGGAGGCAGAGCTAATGGTAATTACAGGCTGATTAGCTGAACATTTTTGGTAGGGACAATTTTAGAATCTTTAATGAAGGATGAAATTGCTACATAACTGGATAAAGAGAAAATAGTTAGAAGGAGCCAGCACAGATTTCAAAAGGGGCGATTGTCCTTGATAAACCTCATTGAATTCTTTGGGGAGGTAACAGTCATCCTTTATTCATTATTATTACATAGGAATTGTTTTTTGATCATTTTTATCTTGGTATTTTGTGCATCTACAGGATCGTTATCTGATTAAAGAACATAAGAACATAAGAAATTGGAGCAGGAGTAGGCCAATCGGCCCCTCGAGCCTGCTCCGCCATTCAATAAGATCATGGCTGATCTGATCCCAACCACAAATCTAAAGAACACAAGAAGTCGGAGCAGGACCCGGCCACATAGCCCCTGGGCCCTCTCCGCCACCCACAGGGCATTGACCGATCCGAACTCAGCTTCATGTCCAATTTCCTGCCCGCTCCCCATAACCCCTAATTCCCTTTACTTCTAGGAAACTGTCTATTTCTGTTTTAAATTTATCTAATGATGTAGCTTCCACAGCTTCCTGGGGCAGCATATTCCACAGACCTACCACCCTCTGAGTGAAGAAGTTTCTCCTCATCTCAGTTTTGAAAGAGCAGCCCCTTATTCTAAGATTATGCCCCCTAGTTCTAGTTTCACCCATCTTTGGGAACATCCTTACTGCATCCACCCGATCAAGACCCTTCACAATCTTATATGTTTCAATAAGATCGCCTCTCATTCTTCTGAACTCCAATGAGTAGAGTCCCAATCTACTCAACCTCTCCTCATATGTCCGCCCCCTCATCCCCGGGATTAACCGAGTGAACCTTCTTTGTACTGCCTCGAGAGCAAGTATGTCTTTTCTTAAGTATGGAGACCAAAACTGTATGCAGTATTCCAGGTGCGGTCTCACCAATACCTTATATAACTGCAGCAATACCTCCTTGTTTTTATATTCTATCCCCCTAGCAATAAAAGCCAAC
Source organism: Heptranchias perlo (assembly GCF_035084215.1). NCBI lineage: Eukaryota > Metazoa > Chordata > Chondrichthyes > Hexanchiformes > Hexanchidae > Heptranchias > Heptranchias perlo. The sequence continues at coordinate 16,707,348 of NC_090337.1, forward strand.
ATTCCGTTGGCTTTCTTGATCACCTGCTGCACCTGCATACCAACTTTTTGATTTTCTTGCACTAGGACCCCCAGATCCCTTTGTACTGCAGTACTTTCCAGTCTCTCGCCATTAAGAAAATAACTTGCTCTCTGATTTTTCCTGCCAAAGTGCATAACCTCACATTTTCCAATATTATATTGCATCTGCCAAATCTCCGCCCACTCACCCAGCCTGTCTATATCCCCTTGCAGGTTTTTTATGTCCTCCTCACTCTCTACTTTCCCTCCCATCTTTGTATCATCTGCAAATTTTGATATGTTGCACTCGGTCCCCTCCTCCAAATCGTTAATATAGATTGTAAAGAGTTGGGGACCCAGCACCGACCCCTGTGGAACACCACTGGTTACTGGTTGCCAGTCCGAAAATGAACCATTTATCCCAACTCTCTGCTTCCTGTTTGATAACCAATCCTCCACCCATGCCAGAATATTACCCCCAATCCCGTGATTTTTTATCTTAAGTAATAATCTTTTATGTGGCACCTTGTCGAATGCCTTCTGGAAGTCTAAATACACTACGTCCACTGGTTCCCCTTTATCCACCCTATACGTTATATCCTCGAAGAACTCAAGCAAATTTGTCAGACATGACTTCCCCTTCATGAAGCCATGCTGACTTTGTCCTATTAAATTATGCTTATCTAAATGTTCCGTTACTGTCTCCTTAATAATAGACTCCAAAATTTTACCCACCACAGATGTTAAGCTAACTGGCCTATAATTTCCAGCCTTCTGCCTACTACCCTTTTTAAATAACGGTGTTACATTAGCAGTTTTCCAATCTGCCGGGACCTCTCCTGAGTCCAGGGAATTTTGGAAAACTATCACCAAAGCATCCACAATCCCTACTGCCACTTCCCTCAAGACCCTAGGATGGAAGCCATCAGGTCCAGGGGATTTATCCGCCTTGAGTCCCATTATTTTACTGAGTACCATCTCCTGAGTGATTTTAATCGTATTTAGCTCCTCCCCCCCGAGAGTCCCCTGTTTGTCCAGTGTTGGGATATTCTTAGTGTTGAATGGGAGGAGCAAAGTGGCAAAGTTGCAGTATCTCTTGTCCATTCAATAAAGTGAACTATTAAAGTAGAGTTGCACCTACCAATTATTTTGATGATCTAACAGATTAAAATGTTTACTGAATATACACATTATTAGAGCATTCCTAGACTGTACAGCTTCCTTGTTAAATGACAATTGGTGCATTATCAGTAACATACTAAACTTGTGCTGTACTAGTGGCAGCTCCTTCTCATTCACATTACTTTTTGATCAATACCAATGCCAATGGCCATATGAATGAACTAAAGTTCAAAAATGATTTTATTATATAGAATTACATAAAAATTACAGCACAGAAACAGGCCATTCGGCCCAACAGGTCTATGCCAGTGTTTAGGCTCCACATGAGCCTCCTCCCATCTTATCTCATCTAACCCTATCAGTGTAACCTTCTATTCCTTTCTTCCTCATATACTTATCTAGCTTCCCCTTAAATGCTTCTATGTTATTCGCCTCAACTACTCCATGTGGTGGTGAGTTCCACATTCTAACCATTCCCTGGGTAAAGAAGTTTCTCCTGAATTCCCTATTAGATTTATTAGTGACTATCTTATATTTATGACCCCTAGTTTTACATTCCCCCACAAGCGGAGACATTTTTTCTACATCTACCCTATCAAATCACTTCATAATTTTAAAGACCTCTATTAGGTCACCCTTCAGCCTTCTCTTTTCTAGAGAAATGAGCCCCAGCCTGTTCAGTGTTAACACCCTTCCCTAGAATAATATCTGACCACATTTAATGAGTTGTGTACCATGCATGTAAGCAATATGTGGAAAAGTTCATTGATAGGGGGAGGGTGGAAGGGGGAAGAATGGATGGTGCCATGGGTTACACACTGGTCTCTTACTTCAGGTACCAGGGTTAAAATCCCCGACTGATGGCTGGGTGTAAAGCAATAAATGAATTTGAGCAGGCTAACTTCAATTCTTAGTGGGAATAGGCCCAACATAGAGCAACTGGCACTCAATTGGCAATTTCCATTAGAGAGGTTACAGGATGGTTGACATGCGAAATGCTAAAATCTTACAGTGATGCAATGGGGGATGCTCTTCAGCAGTTAGTATTGATGCAGAGTAGAAAGGCTTTGTTACACTTAACCTGAGACTGTTTCACGGAGTGTATGTGAAACAGAAAGTGTTACCCACTCTCATAAGCAAAAAAAGAACTATTTTTAAATTTATTGGTTAATCAGTTGCATTTCTACTTAATACACATTTAGCAGCCCAAGTCTTGCTGGAGCAGGGCATCTCATGGCATGCGCCATTAGTTAGACTTTTTCCTGCACCCTTCAGTTGGAAACATTTTTGCCCTGTAAGTTGCTGGAAGTGCGAACTTATAACGGCTTGGCCAGGGCAACGTGACATCTGGGACCTTAGTGAACGACAGGACCGACAGTCTATCTCCTTAACCAATGAGATTTAAGGATTGAGAAAGAACCAGAGGAACAACGGAGAAGGAGGATGAGTTAGAGTCAAATCAGGTACAGTAAGAGAAATAAAGAGAGGGAAATAAAGATTGGAATAAGAGAGAGAGAGGAAAAAAAGATAAAAAGGAAAAGTAAGAAAAAAATGTAAAAATTTTATAGTTGAAATTTTAAAAATCTCCAGGAAGAATGAGACAACAGTTTAAACTGTTCCCTTTCTGGGCTGGAGAGTTTGGTCAGTATTACATTAACAATTATCACGTCATTAAAGGGTACTTACGCTGTTAAGTACAAGCCGTAACTTTCTGCGGTGAGTTTAATGGTTATTAATGTGCAAATCCAGTAAGTTCTTAAAAAGAACAGGGAGTTTGAGGGCAAGCTGCCATTTGTGCAAGGCAAATGGCGGAGTGGTGTAAATTGACCAGCAAGTTATGGCGATTCACAACTCACGGTGTATCTCTTTGCCTGAACTTGCTGGCCGATTTGCGCATTAATAAGGCCGTGCGTCGTGAACTCGCCGTTATTCTTCCAGCAAGATTTGGGCCAACATCTTTTATTGATTATAGCCTGGAAATTACTATTGGTACAAGACTGCAAAAATACTGGCCTGGAAATTGATTCAAGCCTGCCAAACTTGGCGCAAGGACCAATGTCTGTGGCGGACTGCATCGGCCCAAGGCACACCCCATATTGGGCCTCGGGTCCATTTCAATTGTGAGCTGGGTTCAGGGAGGGGGGGGTGATCAGGAGGGAGGGGGGCAATTGGGAAAAGGGGAAACGATCGGGAGAAAGGGTGAGGTGGCTGGGGGGGGGGAATGACAGGGCAGAGGTTGACTAGAGTTGGTGTCTCTTTGTAAAAGGATTAATCACACTGAACTATTCTAGAGGACTCTTGAAATCAAACACTACTGACATTATGAAGCTAGCCATCTTTAAAGATGATCTCAGCAGCCACTGTGATCTCAATGTGAATTTAAATCCTGACCATTTTAGTTTACAAGAGGATCAAACACTGTGAGCTGCATAACTGGAGGGTGGAATGCAGATGGAAAATCAATATTGTTCCCATTCCTGCTGTGTCACTTTAACATCAGATAACTGGAGGACCATTTTATTGATATATAATTTATATATTTGTGAGAGACAGTAAGGCACAACAGGCTGCTTTATATATGACATGAGAAACCGTTAGCTCCTCCGAAGGAGACAGCAAATGTTTCTCTATTTTTAGAATGCACCAATGTGACACTTTTAAACGTTTAATTGCATTTCAATCAAACACCTAAACTCTGAATCCACCTCCAATTGCCTCAGGACAGACCTAGCTGGCTATTCACAGACAATGCAGGTGCCAGTTCATGCATTAATCTCACCTCAGAACTTGACAACCCACTACCATTCACAACAATTTTCAAATTAGCTAACCAGGTGTATAGAAAATTCCATTCCACCATTAAAATTTAGATTAGGTCACTGGAGAAGGCTATTAATTACAGTGTCAGGTAAATCTTTTAGGTGGTTGGCCAGGAGGAAAGTAAGTTTTCAGACTGTGCACCGCTTGCAATCTTGACTGGTTTAAGACAAATACCTAATTAGCAATAGATAATCAATATTTTTATTTCCTTCAGCACAACAATTCCCAAAACTGGATCTGAGGAACACTTTCCCGTATTATTTTAGCTGGTTAGGGTGCAATACTGTTTTAGCATCAGCATTGATTTGCTTCAAGTCTGTAAGCATTCCCACAGGAATTGTAAAATTCAGTAGAGTGTCAGTACAGAGACCATTCTGAGCGGTAAGTACTTCTGAGCAGGATTTTGAAAAGCTTAATGCCAGTACCTTGGGAATCTCTAGAAGTATAAGGTAGAAAAGGTTTGGTGCAGTAAAACTGTCAAAAATTCCAAGTTAATATAAGGGAGAAATAAAAAGTCTATCTATTATGTCCTTTCAAGATATCATGTGTTGAGTTTATATTACAGCGCTGGATTAAATAGAAGAGGTTCTGTAATAGCTGTGACTCCAGTTGCTATGGAAACTGACCATTTATACTGTGGAGTAGATTCATCAACAACAGAATCTAGTGGAAGCATCAACAACAAAAATAACTGGGCATATTCAGTTGCAGGATCTTCTTTGCTCCCCGAGGAAGGTCCTCACAGGTAAGCAATTGGGAAACTGCATTGCTGGCCTGTATGTGGAAGCTGAGCATTCAGCTTGCCAGCAGCTAGAAAATAATGGCCCCTTGCTTCTGTGCTCCCAACAACAAAAACAACAACTAGCGCCTTTAATGTAGTAAAACAAACCAAGGCACTTCACAGGAGTGGTATCAGACAAAATTTGACACAGAGCCATATAAGGAGATATTATTATAGGTGATGAAAAGATTGGTCAAAGACAAAGTTTTTAAGGAGCGTCTTAAAAGCAGAGACAGAGAAGTATAGAGGTTTAGGGAGAGAATTTCAGAGCTAGAAGGTGTCAGCTGAAGTGAAGCAAATAATGCCAGAAGCACACATCTTAAAATTGTGCACCCCACCCCACAATTTTCTGTCCATTAAACATAATCCTGAAATCCTGTGAGGGTTTCCTGGTCCCCCATCCTAACATAGGCAGGAGACCAGGGAAATAATAAACTGATTTTGCCTTTTCCCTGGCGGGGGGGGGGGGGGGGGGGGGGAGGAATTCTCTCTGAAGTTATGGTGGGAGATTCCCTCAGAATTTCAGGGCCAATGGACTGTAAATCGTGGGCTGGAAGTGCACAATTTGATGATATATGCTGGTGGCAAGTGCTAGGAGCAGTCGCAAAATTTTTTACCTCTTATATTACTGCTGCAGGGGCACTGGGGAAAACCATCTCCTCAGGTGGATTTTGGAAGCAATGCCATTGCCTCATTTACTTTATATTGTGGCTGCCAAAGTCAGGACAGACAGTTCTGTATCGTAACTACATCATCAATTTAATTTAAATCCTGCTCTGATTGCCACAAGTGTGTCTAAGCATTACATAAAGATTGAGCTCAAAATTAAACCTTATCATCGCATAGATTACATTGGGTGAAAATCTGTGAAGGGATTACAAACCATTGCTCTAAATGTGGGAGTGTACTGTTTTGATTAATATACCTCATGTAAGAATGGCCTAAAGCTCCATGACCCTTACAAACTTTTTCCCCTTCTCAAGGATTTTTTTTCTTTTTTATGTAATTTTTAAGATTATGTTTTAAAATGATAATGCTTTATTTCTAGTTAACTGATTGTTCTTTGCTATAAGAAAGCTGATTAGGAACACGAGCATTTATGTGCTGGGGTTAGAAGTCATTCTAGTATTAACACTTGATCTCCTCAATCAGCTCCATTATTTAACTTAGAATTTCTTCCACATAGACACAATCAATCGAACCATGAACAAAACCCCCACAGGACTACATTTTTTTCAGCAGTCAATATTTTGAAAGTTAATTTTTCCTTTTTGAAGGGAAGGCCTCTTTTTAGGGAATGTTACTCTTTTCTCTCCTGGTTTTCTTGCCAATAGTTTCTCTCAGGCCATACATTGTGTGAGGGTGGCCTCTATTAACGCTGCTTTTGGCTGACTGCCAGGTGGTATATATGAGCAGTTTAGAAAAGATTTATATCCAAATTTGTTAGACTCTGCAGGAAAGCACTTGACCTATGCTGCAATAAAAACAAATGTGAGGAATTTGTTAGCGTACTTCTGTGCTTTTGTATTTGTCCCCATGTATAATCCTGCTAGTTTCAAAATATTCTTTAAGAATGTCCAAATAATCCTCATTAATGCAGACTATGCCATCAAATTCTTACACAGTGTGATCTCCAGAGAGACAATTGCAGGACAATTTCTAGTTCATCCATTTGCAAAATGGTGTCATCAATGACACTTTTGTAGGAATTGCAGGGCAGGAAATGTGACATAGGAACAGGAGAAGGCTATCGAGCCCCTCAAGCATGTTCCACCATTCAATTAGATCATGGCTGATCTGTATCTTAGCTCCATCTAGCCGCCTTGGTTCCGTAAACCTTAATACCCTCGCCTAACAAATGTCTATCAATTTCAGTTTTGAAATTTTCAATTGACCCCCAGCCTCAACATCTTTTTGGGGGACAGCGTTCCAGATTTCCACTACCCTTCGTGTGAAGAAGTGCTTCCAGACATCAACCCTGAACGGCCTGGCTCTAATTTTAAGGTTGTGCCCCCTTGCTCTAGACTCCTCCCCAGAGGAAATAGTTCCACTGATATTTGTGCAAGTTGTTGTTAAAATACTGCCTCACAGACACCTACAATGCAATAGAGTGAGCATTTAATGCTTTTTTTCCCTTTTTCACACCATTGGCATCTAATTTTCCTCCCACTTCTCTGCTGGGTTAGTTTCACAGGCACTAACCACCCTCTGGTTCTTCATCCTGGTGGTCATTCTTCATGTGAATCCAGCTAGCAAGTGTTGGCAGACTAATCCTGGTTATAAACCTATATTCACAAAGTTACTTACCAGTAGGAGTCACTGCATGGAAATTAGGTGCGGAAACCCTGCTTAGATTCCCCCTCCCTTAGTCCAGGTGCGGTGAGGCTAACTGCAACATCCAGACCTTAGTGCCAACTGAGCTAACTCAGCACAGAACAAAGAGTGAACTTGACACCTTTCTAATCCATATGGTTCAGTACTACGCTAGTCAGCGGAAAAGCAAGACTAGGCCATTAAATTCATTGTGAGCCAGCTCCCATTTCCTAACCAAATCTGATCCCCTTCATTTGTCATTTTTCTTGCCTCTAACACACCTATTTTAACTATTTCTGATGTCAATTTACCATTTGCCAACAGGAGACCCAAGCTTCCCGCTCATCAATCGTAATTGAAGTGTACACTTTTCCCCTCATGATAATCATGTTTTCAATGACTTCATCTACTGCTGAAAATATTCAGCTGAATCCTGTGAACTACATCCTACAAATTGCTTTGCACCCTAGAAGAGGGCTAGGTACTGCATACAAATACAGTAGCTTGGTTAAAAATTCAGTAGAAATGTACAAACCTCCCAAGATATCTCCACAGGGTATCCTTCCACTTTTCTGTACAATGATTGATTGCTTAAACTATCCGACAACAGTCCACTCAGTCCCATCTAATCGCTCCAAAAATCACTGATCTCACAGCAGTTTTCTGTCCATTTGTCACATATTGCTGAACCAATATGCATCAATGTTATTTAAAATCCTGAACTCCACGTCTTGGGAATTCATTCCTAAATTACCTTAAGTTTAATGTGAACCAGTTTGTTTCCCTCTAAATCTCACGGCAGTACATTATATATAGGATAATAGATGCCTAATAATATCACAAAGCAAACTGTAATAGTAAAGCTTGTGCAATTTATTAAGATCCTATGAACTCCAATACATTACTGCCTTGTAACATTCCTAAATATACATCTATATATTATTAAAAGTCTTGAGCTATGGCACACGCTTCCTGTCCACAATTGTTATATTCCTTTGTCACAGCTTTTGAATAACACATTAATGGGAACTCACCCTGTAAACACTTAGAATGAGAATTCCTACATAAACATATAGAATGGTAAAAGCCTTCATCAGCATGTAAACATTTCACTATCACACTTGGCTGCTGAACCAACTGAATCACTCAAAATGCTTTTTGAAAAAAATGTCTGCCATTTTTTTCCTCAGTAACTGAAATTTCTGTTGTCCAAAATAAGGTTTTACACAAAATAAAAAATTACATATTTCACATATGATTTCATTTAGCTATTGAACCGTCTGATCTTTTAATGCTATTGCTAGTGTTTTTATTTGAAGGCCTCAGCCACTCCCAAAAGTGTTAATGGTGACAAAGTATGTGAGTGAATGACACTGATTCCAGATCTGTTGCAGCTTGTTTTGGCTTTGAATTATAAATATAAACTTCAGAATTTCATCATCCTAATTTGAGTTTAAAAAAATAAATTTCAAAAGCAGATTTTAATTATCACCTTGTTAAGAAAATGTAAACATTTTAATTACTAAAAAGTGTATGCATGTGTGTGAGGGAGAGAAAAATTACAAAACACCAAATTTAATGTTTGAATAGATCTCAGTTGCAAACCAGTGCAGAGAATGATTGGGGTTTCCAGATCTGATGGCCCAATCTAATGTTGTTGGATCCATATACCTCCCTCAATGCTGACAGTCACTAAGAATCCACCAGTGAGCCAAACCCTACATTCCAGTACCATACTTCAGGATCACCATCCCAGCAGCAGTACCATACTTCAGAATTACCACCCCAGGAACATCCCTCAGTGCTATTAAAAAGTCCAAGACCATCCCCACTGCTAACAAAGTGCAGGATTCTCCCCAGTGCAGCTGAACCCAACCCAACCCTCCAAGGGTACTGTTTAATACCAGATATGTAACTCCAAGGGGTACAGAGTGTATTTTCAGGTTTAAAAGGGTATGGGATAAAAAAAATTATACACAAAGGAACATATTTTATAAATACAACTTGCATTTATATAGCATCTTTAATGTAGAAAAAAGTCCCAAGTTGCTTCACAGAAGTGCAAGCAGGCAAAAATGTACACCAAGCTAAAGAAGGTATTAGGAGGGCCTTTAAAGAGCAGTTTAGGGTCTAGACAGCTGAAAGCCACCAACGGTGGGGTGAAGAGAGTTGGGGACACATAAGAGGCCAAAACTGGAGGGATATAGAGTTCTCAGAGGATTGTAGGGCTGGAGAAGGTTACAGTGATAGAAAGGGGCAAGGCAATGAGGTGATTTAAGCACAAGGATGACAATTTTAAATATGAGGCGTGGGAGAGTGAATGTAGATCAGCAAGAAGAGGAGGAAATGGATGGGTAAGATAGGATGGGGACACCAGAAGATTTGGATCAACTGAAGCAAATGGAGGGTTAGGGATGGGAGGTCAGTCAAGAGAGTAGATGAGGGTCTCTAACAGATGGGCTGAGGTAGGCGATGTTACAAAGATGGAAGGAGGCAATATGATCGAGAACGCGGGGTCGGAAGTTCTGCTTGGGGTCAAATAGAAAAAGATAGAAACCGCTCATTTACAGTTTTTGCAGAATATTCATGGAATTTGATCAAGACACTGTTATCTGCTACATGGCATATGGACCTTGATTGGTAGAGTAGCATATCCTCCAACTCTGTGCAACCCCACTGAAAATCATTTTTTAAAAAAATCCTTCCAGTACTGCCAACACTCACCATCAAGGCTCACAACTGGAGCTACCAGAGGTTGCCAAAGCGCAAGGAACTTAACTCTAGTACAAATAGTCACCTTCAGAAGAAACAAAAAAAAAGGGAAATCTAACTTGGATATGGAACAAACGAGGAGAGTAGGACAAAGTAGATATTCGGTCAAACTGCAGTGTTTTTGACTTGAGTGAAACTAGGAAATGGTCCTTGTGTAGATAGTACAGGATGTAGTGGTTCTATTCAAAACTAACATAACTACATAGTCAGTTATATTAGGAAGTTTATTTCTATGTAGCTTTCATATCCTAACAAAAAAGGGTGCATCCAGATAGAAAGTACTACAATCCATATTGGTAAATGGTGCCATCTGCTACAAGAGGCATACCTGTAATGTGATTAATTCATCACAGTACCAATAGGTTATTGGCCTATTGGATTTAAAGCACCAATGTACACTGCACCGCCCCCCCCCCCCCCCCTTCCAACCGACTACCATACATCTTACCTTAAGACAAGCATGGTTTATGATTCATTCTCCAATACAGAAACTATGTATATCTCATTATAACACTACGTTTTCCAGGTTAGCACTTTAAACTCCCAGGGACTGGTTTTATACAAGGTCAATTTTACACCAATTGTATGGTATTAGCAGTGTGTGAAAGGTACTCCCACCATTGCTGACTGTGCACCAAAATATTAAAAGTAAGTAAACTCCACAACCTGATTTTTCACATTCCAACAGCAGCCACTGGAAGCATGGAAAAGATGCAGACTCTCCAACTGTGACCAACATCACATATGGGAAGCATGAAAGGGGACAGTAGTACTGGGGCTCTACTTGAGCACCAGCCTCAGTTTTAGTACCAAGATGAATGTACAGGGGGTAAAATTCTGAAACAAAAAAAGCTAATTTTTCTCCATAATTATTGGCCCTCTAACAGAACTGCACTCTCATAAATTACACATTTCAAAGCCTGAGGTTAAAAAGTCTGTTTTCATTAAGATAACTTTCACCCCCATAGCATTGCACCTTCAGGCACCCAGTCCATGAACATTGAAGAAACTGCATCACCTTTAACAGGAAAACTATCTTATTTAAATATTGTAACTGAACACATTTGCTAAGTTTAATTACTTTAAACTCATATGATTAAAAAAAGAATGTAACTCTGATTTATACTGGTGCAACAGAATGGTAGGATGCTGGTGTGTGACTACAAATCTCAATTAGCTGATCTGAGCTGTGCCACGGCCAAAAGCTTCCCCATAGTAAGTCAGTTATCACAGGCTACATTTATGCACCGCCTGGTGGCTGGCTAGAAGAGTCACAGACAAAAATCTGGGGACAAAAGCAGGTCGCCTGCTTTCTCCTGACATATGCAGATTTTCAAATGGGATCAAAATATCTAAACCCAAAGTAAAAACTGCATTTTGATACAGCTGCCGTTCATATTAGCAAGCAAACACATTCTGAAGTAGCTGACTAACTACAAATAATTGCATCAATCAGAACCCTGCAATGCAGGCTTATGATGTTCGTTTCCAAAGCCAAGGTCACTAACCACATAAAAAAATGTTTGGAAACCTTAATATTTGGAGATCATCTACCACAAATTTTCTCTCCATTGCTGTAGTTTAAGTGGCAACGGACTAAGCTGCAATAGAATTAATTAAGCTGAAGCACAAGTAATTCTACATTTTTATTACCCACTCATATTTTCCATTACTTGGGTCCTGTGCTTATAAGTCCACCAGGATTCTGTTTATCTGCACTATGAAAGGGGTGGGCGTGGTATTGGAAGTTGGCAACAATGAAAACACGAGGATACATTAGTACATATAAATTGAAGTTGGAATGTAGATACAAGGGGTCAACACCACAGATATCAGATGTATTGGGCTAGATCCAATTAGGTAATTGTATTCAGAATGTGGCCCACTTACGTCACTGCAATTCAAAAAAAAGTAACTTCGCTGTGCAAAATGCTTGGACAGATTTTGACATGGTAAGATGCTACATCAATGCAAGTATTTGCATCTTTTACACAGGTCAAATTTAAAGAAATTAAAAAGCTCTGGTGCTAGAAAAGCTTATATGGTGATTTTTGAAAAGAAAATGAATCTTAAAAAGGACAGCACATTGCCTAAACTGATTTAAAATAGTCAAAATTCTTAAGAATCCATACTAAAGTAAAAGTAAAAACAAAAAAAATAGAAAAACAATTTTGTCAGCATCTTAAAAGGGAAAAAACGACAGGTTTTGGATACAGAATCTTTGTCAGAGCTGCTCAGATGCTGATGGTCTTTTCTGTGTATTTCTCACGGTTTCTGCTTCCATTTCAGACTTTCAGCATTCAGTCTTTTTCTTTTCACTCATCCTGAAGTTTTGGAATCTCTTGCCATACTGCTCAAACACAGCTTCAGAAGCAATGCCACTGACTGCGTCTGCACACTTGGCCATCCTAACCACAAGTGACTTGTGTAAAATGGAAAAAAACATGTAAAAAGCCATGGTATTTTACGAGATGTTGCAGTTATAATTCAGACTAAATACTCAGCTTAGATAGGTTGGCTATTATAGCCAAAATGTAGCTCTAACATTTATTAGGTTCTGTAAGCAACACAAGATTGCAGGTTTATGTGCAGTTTTAAAATGCATAGATGAGGAAACAAGAAAAATATCTGTTCCAGGCCACTGCTATATGAACAAATTCTGCTGCATGGTGTAATGCCCAAGGAAGTTACACTTTAAAATATTAACAGTTGAATAGCTCAAACATTATTGCATTTACTTTATTATAAAACAAGAAATTATGTAACTTTCTGTACTGATTTTTATTCAACTCTCATTGAATGTTAAAAATTACAAAAGGATAACACTTCTGCTTCAGGCTTCCTCATACACCTCTGCAAACACAACACTGCTACCGCTGGTGGAAGAGACATACAAGATTCCTCATGAGAAATCTAACATAAAGGGGTCTGTTTTTACACAATCTACAAACAGGTTTAAGGGATGATGAAGCCATAGCACTATAGAAGTCAAATTCTTTCATATACAAAAAAGCACACAGATTGACTGGAGTTGAATATTCATAATGAACATATGTGCATTCAAAAAAAGCCAGGAATGATATTCCTCAACAGTTTGTTTCAGGCACAGGACAAAACTAAAATTACAGAAAAAGGTTATGGACAGTTCACTAGTGTTTGCTCTTCTTGGATTTCTTGTGTGATCGATGTGGAGATCTGGACTGGGATCTAGATTTTTTGGAAGATTTTCTGGGTGTCCTAGAACGAGATCTTTTGGACCTTTTCGGCGTTCTTGAGCCAGATCGGGACCTGCATAAAAAAATATTTTTGAAAAAAAAAGTCTATCACTGACTAATCAAAACACATTCTGCCACAATTTAACTGGAGTGGTCACTCAATTTTTGTTTAAAAAGTACACATTATACACAAGGATGCCAAAATACTACAGATTAGGAGCTGAGCACATGAATTTGAGACATACAAAAGGTTTCACAAAGCTACAGTAGAGTTTTTCAGTCCAACAACTTTCATTTATGTAATCTTTATGCTTCTATGCTGATTTTCTACATTAATCAAACAACTGACTAAGGAGGAAATGTTAGGACGGGTGACTAAAAGCTTGCTTAAAGTGATGGGTTTTAAGCAGAGCCTTAAAAAGGAGGGGGGGGGGGTGGGGAGGCAGAGCAAACTACTTTTAATGCAGCAAGCTCAATAAGCTGAAAGCTACTAGTACAATTAAAAATGAAAAATCAAACATCTTAATGTGCACAAATATCAGATGAGTGGACCACAAAATGACAATACACTTTAAAAAGAATATAAACATTTACAGAAGTAGACAATATTGATGTGGCACAATGCTTAAATGGATGTTATTTATCAGTAATAGGTCTGAGATATTCTCTAGGGAACACTTAAGATCAGGTCTAAGATCTAATCCCACTTAGGCAAATGTTTCATGTAAATATAGAATTACCAGATCACCCAATCCAGTGAGTAGCAGCCATACAAAATCAGAAAAGTCCCAAGTTCAATCCCTGCTCTGCACTTAAATGATCTCAGCTAAAGTATCAGCATAGATGCTACAATTGACCTTAATGCCACAGGTTAGAGAACAAAATCCTCCTCCTCAGTGCCCTCCATTACCCTGCTGAAAGCATGCATTGGGACAGGATCAGGTTCAGTGTGATGCTCTGATGGTAGAACAGTCTGCTCACACTTGCAATCAAGGCTCATCACAAGGCTGAGGCACCATGCAACCATAGCCCAGCAAGGACCTAACACCTTCAGGTGAAATGGGGAGCAAAGAAAAAAAAGTGCGCTAAGGTGCAGTGTTAAATACACAACAGCAAAGAAAATCAAGCTAACACTAGGACATTAGGTTTACTAACCCTCAAGCCTACCAGCAGGCTGGGGAAATGACCATTGTCCCATGCCAACCAATTTTGTAAGTTCTCAACTCTGACAGTGAAATCCTATTCCAATAACAAGGTTACTCAAACCGCAATAGATTACTGTGATGTTAACCATTAATGACAAAAGATCACCCAATTTTAATAATAATTCTGTTCCACTTATTGTCCTTTCTCTCATTCTCTGTTCAATGTAATTAAACTTAACTGTACTTTATACCCAATCTAAAACTCTCTTGCATTCTTGTTCTCTAAAATCCCTTACTTACATTCTCCCATTTCTGCCTTTCATCATCCACTTTGATAGTAGGAGTGACATTTTTTGGGGAAAAAAATGGCTTTTGGTGTCAGTTTAAGTTAAAGATGCAGAACAAAGAATGAATTGGTCACATTGAGGCCCTCCTTTGACAAGTTCCAGGTCAGAAAGGGCCAATTATATTCAACAGTGGCTCACAGGGGAGAAGCAGTCTTTATCTGCGATATCGGTGCGTTATAGAAAGTAGAAAAGTTAATCCATTCCCAGTTCCAACATGCCACACTTCCATGAACATACATAAGAGGAAATACAAAACATCACAATATGTGGGCTCCACTATATGACATACCTTTTGGACTTCTTATTTGTATCTCTAGGTGTGTCTTTATGTGACGACCTGGTGTGGGGACTGTCTTTGGTACGTGATCTATCTGACCGTTCTGAACGTGGTGATGGCGACTTCACACGCCTGGCAATACGAGTTGGACTGACGGATGCACTGTGTTTCCTCTTCCTATCAAAACATCACCATATTACACAACTAGAACGGGAATCAGCCGTCCAGGCTTCAGCATTTCACATTCTTACTTTCTATGCCAGAGGAACACGTCAAAACAGCAGCAACCCCAATTCAGCAACAAACAGTAAAACATATAGATACTAGAAATAAAAGTGTGATAGTATTTCAGGATTGCTACTTCAAATGAGGCTCATCTGAGCAGGGGACTGGTCATTCACATGTACGGGAAATATATCGCATCAAATATAATAAATGTGAGAAGCAGCTCATTGCTTCTACAGAAGATGCATAATCCACTCTATGATGAATACTCACCATTCAAATATCTAGGATGTATCCTAGTGTTTGATGCTTTAGCTTAACTTGTCTGTTGCACTGAATGGCAGTTTATTCAACACACTTCAATCTTTCTCATTTTCTCAATGAAGTAATCTCAGTACAAGATAACCCTCAATACTTGTAAATCATCTAGGGAAGCTACCCCTTTAAGACCTTCCTTAACATCCAGTGACCACCCCCCCCCACCATTGGACTATATATGGAACGTAATTTTGAACATCTTCTGGATTTGGTTGAACAGAGGAGACAGCAATTTAAACTGCATGGTCATTTCATGAATACGGCACACTGTCAGCTTTTAAACCTATTAGTTCTATTTATATGAAGTCAGATGCAAATTGCAACTCAGCGAATGAGGAAGCTCATACCTAAAAGTTATTTCATAGCTATTCAAACAGGGCTTCCTGAACGTTGGAGGGATCCACAAGAGGATTCGAGGGAAATCCGAAGATCAGATTTCGGAATTTTTCTGTATTTGTTAAGACTTATTGGCTAATTATTTTTGTTCCCATTACATTAATAAGACATATTTTCTGCAATGGTAGCTCTATTTTCCTCTGGGTAACTGACAGCATTTCAAAAGTTAGGACTGGGAGTGCCCAGGAGGCTGTCAATATTTGTTGGGTGTATCCTACACAGAAAAGTTTCAAAACTACTGGAGTGATGTACCATGCTCTTCCATTTCTCAATCTCCACATACAAACAGCAGTGTGCAATTTCCAAAAAAATACAACTTTCCTTCCCCCCCTACCAAAAAAAGTTCTGCCTTTTTGTTACTCCAGAAGAAAATGTCAGAGAAAAAGTAACACACACCCCAACTATCATTTCAATTGCATCAACGTTTTGACAAATCTCAGAAGCATTAATTGCTGCTCTAACTCGAATTCCATGAGGTTTAGACCTCAAATATATATCTAAAAGGGTACTTAAAGTGTTAGTTTTATCATTTATTGTTTGAAGAATATACTTTGTGGCTAGTAATGTGAAACCATAATTACAAAACCTGTAAAGTTAACCAGATTTAACACACAAGTGAGTGGTTGGCTCCACTCAGTGCAAGAACATCATACTCACATTGAAAGCATCCTCTTACAAATACATTTCATATCTTATTCATAAAACCCCCATAACTATAAGGAATACAAAACTTCATGGCAGTGGCCCACCACAGATGTCTCCAGAAAAAAGGATGGGCAATAAATGCAGCCTTGCCAGCACTGCCCACATTCCAAGAACAAAAGGAAAAACAAATTTAAATGGGGTGAATGCTAGATAAGCAGAATTTAAGATGCTTGAAACTGCAAGCCAGACACAAACAATACCTCTCTTTGCTCGAAGGGGAGGATGAGCTCTCTTTCTCTTTCCTATCTTTTACACGGAACTCTGATTTAATCACATCTTTCTCTTTGTCCTTTTTGTCTCGCTCCCTTTCCCTTTCCAGTTCTTTCTCCTTCTCCTAAATGTAAAATAAAATACAGGTGATGTTTAGGTCACAACATTAAAGTACAAGGTAGTCACCCACAAAAATAAAGCAAATGGTTAAAACATACTTTGAATTTAACTAGTTGCAGATTTACTATTAAAACATCAACTAGTTCACATAAAAGTTCAAACAACAAGGTAGTTAAGTAAGCAAAGATCTCCCCAATTACTCAGCAAGTTTATCCAGCAAGCAGCTGAGCCACATAGAAAAAGATCCCCAATCTGTGCAGATCTCAGCTAGGTCAATGGTAGGGATGCTAAAATTGGAATTAAGCAGAGAAAAAATGTCATCCAGGGTTTCCTTCTCCTGATTGTTCTGTACAGTGCTGCTAGGACGGGGCATATATAGACTTTGGATGAAGAAATGATCAGGCTTTGCTATGATAAAATCACCTGCTGACATGTGCAAAGTTTACTCATGAATAATGGCCATTTGAATGAGGTATCGGAAGGCATCTGTGGAATGTAATATGGGTACGGTAGATCAGGGCACCTGATCATGCAACTTGCTTCCATCAAGGCTACTCTACAGCTGATCAGTTACAGGTATGGAAAATGATGCGCAACAATTCCCGCTCTCCCCTCCCTCCCTGGGACATGGAATTCCACGTATGGCCAGGGAGGAGGGGAGTGGCAACACCTCGAATCATGCTCTCTGGTGTGCAGAGCTCCATTTATGCTGTGCCAACCGCAGTTTTGTTGAATGAAAAACACTAGACCAAGGCTGTAATCAAATCAGCTAATAGAAGTTATTTTCTGGACCTGAGTTACATTTTTACTGTGTACCAGAGTCAATTTGAGCATTTTCAAATTGTTTACTGATATTAAAAGATAAATAAATCAGCACATGAAATGATCTTTACAGATGTCAGAATATCAGCAAACTGGCAACCTCACTACCTTCATTTATAATTACACTCATTAGTTTAATAACAGTCTTATGAGCAAGATAAATCAAATTCAATCAAGTGAAGCAGTAAGGAACAGTATCTATTCAGCACAAGTTAATCAGAATATGCTGCACTCACCCTCTGAAGCAGTTTGTCTCTATAATGTTCCACTTGCTCTTGCATGGTCTGACCTGCCTTTTTAGGCCTTTTTCCAGATTCTAACTCATCCTGGAACTTCATTACCTTAAGCTAAAAGAAAGGTCAAGTTTATTTTCAGATACAAGTACATTTACAATTAAAAAACAGCCAAAAAGGAACTGGCCGAAAACAGACTGTTATAACACTGGGAATCACTGTACCTCGATTTCTCGAAGCTTTGCTCGCTTTTCTTCAGACATTTCTGAATACTTCAGAATGGGTTTGGGTTCCATTGTTTCTTCTTTCATTGGGTTAGAAAAATACAGCAGCTCCTCTGACCTCGGCATTTGATCGTCAATATCATCATCATCATCTTCATCATCGCTTTCCTTTAATGTACTGTCCCTGTCAATCACAAACGATTTCATATTCTAACAGTAGTCAAAAATAAATCTCTAGTCACTGTAAAACAAGAATGTGCTTTAAATTCCAATAAGGTCACCAGGAATCTCAAAAATTCCTGTCATTTATATAACTGGTGAAGAAGTAAATCAATTTTGATTGACACTAACATGTTGCAAAAACAGTGATTGAAACAAGTTTGCACTCTGATTAATGGTGTAAATCCACTGTATTCAGATTCTTTATTACAGTTGTACAACAGTATGTAGAGATAGCAAGCAGCATATCTTTCTGTAGAGGCAAACGACAACGCTGACGAACTTTTTAGTCACAGGGCTAAAACATTCACAATTTCATGCCTCATTTGTCATCATACTTGGGGTTCAAACAGCTCAAGACATAATGGAAGTATCAAAGCATCTGAAGTGTATGTACTTTTCCTTTGGTTTAAGTGTGAACAAAACCATTAACATCTGCTGCATAAATACAATACACAATAGAGAACACTGATGAAAGGTCTTCGACCTGAAACGTTAATTCTGTTTCTTTCTCAACAGATGCTGCCTGACTTGCTGAACTTTTCCAGCATTTTGTTTTTATTTTAGTGCAATTTTAGTTTGTTCCACTAATGAGGTGTTCATGAATCATTCATGACTTAATTACTTCCTAATTTCTGAAATAAAATTTTACTGTCCCTTATTGTGCATCCTGTATTATTATAGCAAGTCAGAATATCAACATACGCTGGTTGTTCATCCTCTTCCGATTCAGTAGGTTGGTCAAAAAGCTCCCATTTTGATGTTGTAACAGCTGCAAGAAAAGTATGCTGTGTTACTCAGTGCAATAACCATCAATAGATCCACTTCATTAAAGTATTAGAGTTTAATATGTGAAAACAGCTGCCAAAAGCATTAGACGATTAGCATAAAATTTGATGAGCTTATTTTGAATTACAGAATTCAGAAGTCTTTAGATAAATTCAGTTTGCCTGATAGAAGCTGATAAGTTATAGCCTGTTTATGCCAAAACTAGTAGAAGCTCAGCATTACAATTTGAGCCAGAGGTTTATAATCTGGCTTACTGCTGTATAATATCTATAATCGAGCCATGTGTACAGTAGAAACACACTTCAATTGACATCTAGTAACTTATTTTCAGCTTACCTTGAGATTCTAATTCTGCTTCATCTACTGCTTCCCATTTTGATGGAGCAACTTTAAAAACTGACTGAAACTTCTTGGAATCTTCAATGCCATCAACTGACAAAAAAAAGTTAATTTGGTCACCCAAATCCCAATATTAGATTAGAAACTTTTTAAATT
This sequence comes from Heptranchias perlo, assembly GCF_035084215.1. Lineage (NCBI taxonomy): Eukaryota > Metazoa > Chordata > Chondrichthyes > Hexanchiformes > Hexanchidae > Heptranchias > Heptranchias perlo. The sequence continues at coordinate 16,726,895 of NC_090337.1, forward strand.
AACATACACTTGAGTAATGGGAGTTTTTTGCTTCGCTCTTCCCCCAGAGGATTAAAACTGATGCAAATCACAAGTTTATCAGAATTTAAGTTACAGTTAATTTGGAAACTTGGATGTTTGTCAACCATCCTTCCCAATGTAGGGAAGGATAGCCCACATGATATTTGTAATAGAATTTATATTAGTTCACAATTAAGTATTTATGAAAACACAAGGTAGAAAACTTCAACCCTTTCCCAGCTCTCAAAATTCCCAGCCAAGGGAAGGCAGGGAACCTGCTCCAGACCTCAACCTGCAGCCATGGCGAGAGCTATATGGGGTGACTGGCAAGATTCTTTCCCCCCATCTTATAGGGCAGAGAGAGAAACTATTACTGCTGATCTAGGATTAGGGGACATAGCCTAAAAAAAAAATCAGAGCCAGGACTTTCAGGAGTGAAGTTAGGAAACACTTCTATACGCAGAGGGTGATAGAAGTTTGGAACTTCTTCCGCAAACTGCAGTTGATGCTAGCTCAATTGTTAATTTTAAATCTGAGATTGATAGATTTTTGTTAACCAAAGGTATCAGGGGATTATGGGGCTAAGGCAAGTACATGGAGTTACATCACAGGTCAGCCATGATCTCACTGAATGGCGGAACAGGCTCGAGGGGTTAAATGGCCTACTCCCGTTCCTATCCTGCCCATGGAGGAGTGGCTTATGTCCAGTTGGTACCTCTTCACAATGGCACGGCCAAGATCTTGGAATCACAGAAAAAAACCCATCTGCTGCAATTTCAAAGTTACTGCGCCCTCCTCCTTCTATCTCACAAGTACTTTAAAAGCAATCTATACCAATATGAGACATATAAAGTACAGCCAAGGTAACTGAATTGTATAGCATGAACTGTTACACATGTGTGAATCAAGCAGCATCTGAAACTAAAACCACTTACTGGGAATACCATCAAGGTCATCATCTAGCACCTTCATAGGAACACCATCAAGATCATCTAGACCAGTGCTTAGATCAATTGGAACTCCATCTACATCCTCCAATGGTGCACCATCAAGTTCGTCCTCAACAGGTGCTCCATCTAGTTCTTCAGACTCTGGCTATGAAACATATAACCCACATTATTACCATAACTACTTCAGTCATTACACATTGAACTGTACTAATATCTTGTACATTGCAGCAAAATTAAACTTAATTTTTTTTTAAACTTTGCTTTCTGTAACTGTGCACTAACTCTTCTTTCGGAGGCACAGAGAAAGATTTGAAAAAAGAATCAACCACCCAGGAACACAGTCTCAAAATGTGCCAAGTAACATTCAGCTGTAATCTAATTGAAAGATTCAGATATCATGATTTGTAAGAATGATGTGTGAATATCAGAAGTTACAAGATTGATTTCAATTTGCAATTTCCTCCACAGCATCCTTTATAGAATGTATGTACTAACTCAGTGCTTACTTAGAAATAACACACACTAATAGATCTCATGGTGTTGCTCAGATAATGGAGGCCACCCTTGCAGAAGGTTGGGAAGCACCATGACTGTGGAAGTCTGCAACTGAGAGGTACTGATCCCTTTAATTGTAACGGCACAGAATACATTGTGACCCAGTTTGGCTGAAAGTTAAAATTCCAAGATTGGAGTAGAAGGTTTCAGAAGGGGAAAGCCTCCATAAGAGAATGCTGTCGGGAGATACTTTCAGGTGAGATGTATTTGTTAAAATTGTATTTTTTGGAGCATAGAACAGAGTAGTTAAACAAAAAAGAGGGCCACCAAAAGGACTTAAAAAAAACTCAGGGGGTGATAGGGATTTTTTTTGTTGAGAAACATAGTGAAGAGCAACGTGTGCAAGAAAAATAACTTGCATTTATGCAGCACTTTATTGCTTCCTCAGGATATCTCAAATCACATCACATCCAATGAATTACCTTTGAAGTGCAGTCACTATTGCTATGTATGGAAACTTCGCAGCCAATATGCACACTGCAAGGCCCACAAACATCAAATGAAACGAATGTCTCGTGAGTTTGTTTTTGATGGTGTTGGTAAAGGGATGATGGCCAGAATATCAGCAGAACTTTGCAGTCTTTTTCCAAATAGTGGCGTGGGATCTTTTAAATCAACCTGAACCACAAGAACTGACAGACAAGGCTTCACTTCATCTCTTATATGAAAGGCAGCAGCTCCAACAATGCAAAATTCCCTCAGTACTACACCAACGTGATTGCCTAGTTTATGTCCTCAACCTTCTGTGCTGCCAACTGAGCCAAGCTAGCACTTGGCTGATTCCAGTTTGTCATAAGAACACATCAAACACTTTCCCATGTCCAACATATCTGAGATGCACCAGACAAAAAACCTTCAATAATTTAGATGGATTGGCATTGCTGCAATAAGGAAATGAGTGTGTGCTTCTGATCAACATTTTCAAGCAGCAGCTCCCATTTAACTGAATATTTAAATCACACAACCCACTCAAATTTCACGAGTCCAAAACTTTCCTTTCTATTTATAGACACAACTCACTTGAAAAAAAATCTGTTTATTTGTGCAGCAGTCTGTATTTTTACTGCCTATTTACATACTTCATTAGCTTGGACTGATGGAATACCCATCTACAAACAAAACTTCAAATCAGGTACAGTAGTGTAGTGATTGTGTTGCCAGTAATCCAGAGGATAAGTGTTAAAATCCCACCGTAGCAGTTTGAGAATTTAAATATAGCGTTTTATTTTTTTAAATTGTGGAAATTGTTTAAAGGACTAGTCAGTAAAATGACCATGAAGCCGTTGGCTTGTCGTTAAAAACTCCACTGATTCAATAATGTCCTTTAGGGAAGAAAACCTACCGTCTGTACCCTGTCTGGTCTATATTTGACTCCAGTCCACCACCACCGTAGTTGAATCCTAACTACATTCTGCCTGCCAAGCTATTCAATTGTATCAAACCATTACAAAGAATAGCAAATACTGCAGTGGTTCAAGAAGGACCATCATCACCTTCTCAAGGCATCTAGGGATGAGCAGTATGTCGGCCTTGCCCTCAACCAGAGAATGAATGAAAAAAATTAACCCGAGGCAGGAAACACACCATATTATAGTTCAGAGATACAAGTGTAAATGCAGAAATAAAAAACAAAACCATTTAGTATTTTGTGCTGTTCGTCTCATTCTGCTGGGGAAATAGAAAGGACACTAAGCAGGCATGGGTTAACCACTATGTCCCTTCAAATGAGGCACAAATCCAGCTTAGGCTGTTCAAGCAAAAGATCAATCTTTCTACCACTGTAAAGGTTCTACCTAAAATGAGTTTGGGTAGTGACAGCTCAGTTTCTAGCAACAAAAATGGTTGGTCAGAAGCCAAGTAAGTGTTGGCAACTAAAAGTCTAAAGCTGCGATTGCCAAATACAACAGTCATCTGATGAACAATTGCCACATTTACTAAACCAGTTTGAAATTTTGACCAGAGATGTATATTTAAAACTTACAAAGTGTAAAAGTAAAGGACTTAGTCCTCTTGACCTGACTGGCTGTGTTGAGAACACCTAATATCAATTAAGTAACAGCAGTAGATTTCTCTATAAGTGGCTATATGATTAGTGAATCACCAGGAAAGAATAGCAATGGATACTTAACTTAGACTAAAATGTATGAAACGAAAAATCTGAAATAAAACAATGTAAACACCATGAAAATTACAGTTTTCAATAAAGCAATTAAAATTGATCAGCCAAGAAATAATTTTACAGTTTTACTGTAATGTCACATGTATCTTTTGGTCATTCACAGCAACATCCAACACCATTCGCACTTCAATTTCAATATGACAAATGGATTTGTCAGGTAGGCCTCCAAAACAAAGGAGCTCACAATTCAGTATAAACTTGGCAATCTGAGTGACCACATAGATGACTGCTGCAAATGTGATTAGTGTTGAATCTGGCTCAATCATATGCCCTAATAGAGTCTTACTACGTATTTACGCATGTTATCCTTGAGCTGGATTGCATATTCCCAAAGAGCACCTAAAATCTTTACCCAACAATGACACTCTGAATGAGCATGAAAAAAATTGGAAAAAGCCTAAATAGTGTAGATTGGTGAATTATGGAATTGCAGTTGAACACTTGAATCACTTCAACAGAGATTGCTTAAATGCTAAGTATTCCCTGATCCACATTCAACTCAAGCTGCATAACCACAAAATATGTAAACTACTTCCCCTAATGATGGCTGTGATGTAACAGCTGAAATCATTACCAAGCACATGTATTTTCCCAGAATTCCTGCACATTAAGATTGGTAATTTCAAAGATATAAAACAGCTGCACTTCTTCAATGAATAAATTCTTAACTGAACATGCATCTTAATTTTAATTCTGCATTACTGCATAATGAAAAAGTGAGTGGACAGCTCAAATATAAATCTTAATCTGGACGTGCTTATTTTTCATTTCAACACATTCTATTCAAAGATATAGAGGCATAAATTACAACACATGGGGCCAGAAAGTCTCAAAAAAAATCAAGCGAATGAGCTTTGGAATTTTAATTTGGAATTAAAATTCCAAAAATGTACTTGTGAAATATAATAGTCACCGGCACATAAAAACTTTAGAAAAACAAAGCATAGATAAAATACATGGATTAAGTTCACCACGTAGTTAGCTACCTGTCGTTTAGAAACTTCTTTGATTTCTTCACCAACATCCACAAGTCCAAGGTAGATATTCTAGAGATTAATGAGGAATGGGGTCAACAGAAATGATGAACTTTGTCAAAAAACATCTACATATTTTAATACAAGTCCTGCTCATGAACAAGCTAGTTCATGAAAAAGCAAACTGCAGACACACACAATCAATATATATATATTTTTTTAAAAAGAGAAAAAAGATTGCATTTATCATACATAAATACCTGGGGTTTGCAGACTTCTTTACTTTCTTCCTCAAGATCTACAAGTCCAAGAAAGATATTTTGGAGTTTAATGAGGAATGGATCAGGGTAAACCGTCCAATCTTCCCATGCTCTAAAGCAACCCATCACTCTTTGCTGTAAAATAAATTAGAAAACTTCAACATATTACTAACATCAAGTCAGAGCATCTAACTGCCTTCTCTTCAGCCAGTTTAACGAAATGAATAAAATTTACAGATTTGTAAAATTGTCAGGCTTTCTGTAGCCTATACTGTTACAGGAATATAGCCTTTTTTTAAAAAAGCCATTTCCTACATTTACACCCCCCACTTTTTGTATTTACTTTTCCTCTTCTCCATTCAAAAAAGATTAGGACTTCCACTTTTGTTTCTATTTACATTTTTCTTGTTCATTTTGTCTGTTGGCATGTTCTCTTCATCCTAATTTGCTGCATCTTTTCATTTCCTTTTGCTGATTTTTTTTCTCTCTGTTCAGTACCAGCATGCTTCTTTTTTGTTTCTCTGCCCTCTCCAGTACGGTGTTAACGTCCTCAGTGTTATGCACAATTAAGATACGCAAATCAGCTTTGGCTCATTCTTAAAACCTTCAGGAGGTCCCCATGATCATTCATTTGCCCAAATTGAATTCCTTTGGTGGGGAACAGTTCCACAAGCACTGGTCACTCTTCAGTACCTCATTCAAGTGAGCTTTATTCATGCATAAGCCTTGACCAGGATCATCAGCATAGCAGTAGCCCATTTAATCATGGAGCACATCATAATTGGGCCCTAACATATCATTCTACATTCACACACCCTTACTTTCCTGTACGGGCCACTGGTTAGCAAGCAGAAGCAGGAATCATGGCTGATTTTTCCCTCTCTAACCCAAGGATGATGAGGCATATAGTAGGGCCCCTACTGTAGACTTGGTTGAGGTCATCTAACTTAGCATAGGTCAGGACCAAACCTGGGACTTTCCAGGTCTATATGACTGCTCTTCATTGGATAAACTTGTCCAGTCATCAGGGGAGATCTAGCGACTGTTTATATTGTTTAGCTACACGCTCTTGGATGCAAGTCCCTAAATACAACAGGAAATGATGGATGTCAACAAAAATAGCTTGGCTACGTAAACACTGCCCTTCCGTATAATTTAACGATTTAGTGGGTTCTGGCAGAACCTCAAAAATTGATTCTAAAAATGATACAATTATTAAATTAGATTTAATTAGCAATCTTAATTTATTTTACATGAAATTTTACGACCAAGTTGATAAAAAGTTTCAACTTCAAGTAGAAAGTAAGTTGAAAAGTTTAATATACAGCATCAAAAACAGTTAAACTACATACATAATTAACTGTTGTGAAATAAAGTAAACAAAACATCCAAAAGGAGGACCCAAAGTAGTAATGATGCTCCATTTGGTAGCCTAAATAAATTATATAACCCAACTGAGGTGAGGTGAAGTGAGAGTGGGGGAGCCAGAGAGCAGGAAGCAGGCCTGCGTCAGGGCAAGGGGTGAAAAAAAAATCTAAAAAGTGACGTCAACACAAGGGAAGGAGTTAATTGGTGAGTAGCTGGTGAGTGTTTTCTTAACAAAAATAAACTTAAAGACTTAAGTTTAGTTAATATAATAGAGGCAAGTCAGTCCCGTCGACACACATTCTGTGCCATGTGGGAACTCCAGGATGCTTCCTGTGTCCTGGACAACCACAGGTGCAGGAAGTGTCGTCAGCTGGAGGAGCTCGAGCTCCGGATTTCGGAGCTTGATCAGCAGCTGGTGTCACTGCAGTGCATCTGCGAGGCTGAGAACTATGTGGACAGCACGTTTCTGGAGGTGGTCACCCCACAGCTGGACAGTGCAGGCAGAACAGGACTGGGTGACTGCCAGATAGACAAGGAAGACCAGCCAGGGAGTGCAGGAGTCCCCTGAGGGTATCACTCTCTAACCTGTATTCAGTTCTGAATACTGGTGAGGGAGAGGATTCCTCTGGGGAGTGCAGCCAAAGCCAACCACAGCACCATGGGGTGGCACAGCTGTACAGCGGTGGGGGGGGGGGGGAGAAAGAGAAAGAAAGGGGAGGGAGGGTTCGGAAAGCAATAGTGATAGGGGTTCTATAGTTAGGAGAGCAGATGTGATTCCAGGATGGGATGTTACCTCCCTGGTGCCAGGGTCAAGGAGGTCACAGAGACTGCAGAACATTCGGGGGGGGGGGGGGGGGGGGGTTGAACAGCCAGAGGTCGTGGTCTATATCAGAATCAACGACATAGGTAGAAAGAGGGATGAAGTCCTGCGGGCAGATTTTAAGGAGTTAGGAAAGATTAACAAGCAGGATGAACACCAGGATGCAGCATTGGAAAGGAGAAGCAAGGTGCACAAATGATTGGGAAAGAAAGGTAGCACTAGAGCAAGAAATAGTATGGTAGTAGGTGGGACCAGACTAAGAGTACAAGAAAGTCTAAAGATAGGTTTAGAGTGCACGTGTGTAAACGCACGAAGCATGGTAAACAAGGTTGGAGCGCTACAGGCTCAATTAGGCACATGGGAATATGATGCGGCAATAATGGAGACCGGGCTCAAAAATGGGCAGGATTGGGTACTAAATATTTCTGAATACAAGGTGTTCAGGAAAGAAAGGGGGGGGGGGGGGCGGTGGCAGTATTGATTAAGGAGAATATTGTAGTGCTGGAGAGAGAGGATGTCCTTGAGGGGTCAAAGACAGAATCTACTTGGTTACAGTTAAGAAACAAGAGAGGTGCCATTACACTACTGGATGTATACTATAGGCCACCAACGAGTGGGAAGGAGATAGAGGAGCAAATTTGCAGGAAAATTGCAGAGAGGTGCAAAAGCCATAAAGTTGTGCGAACGGGGGACTTCAACTACCCTAATATAGACTGGGATAGTAATAAGGGGCAAAGAGGGGGGTGGAATTTTTGAAGTGTGTTCAGGAGAACTTTAATGACCAGTTCCGGCCCAATGAGGAAGGAGGCATTGCTGGATCTGGTTCTGGGGAATGAGGCAGGCCAAGTGAAGCAAGTCTCAGTGGGAGAACATTTAGGGAACAGCGATCACAGTATCATAAGGTTTAGAATAGCTATGGAAAAGCATATGGACCATTCTAAAGTAAAAACACTCAATTGGGGGGCCAATTTCAATGGGATGAGAAGAGATCTGGCCCGGGTAAATTGGAATCAAAGATTGGCACGCAAAACTGTAATTGAACAATGGGCAGCCTTTCAGGAGGAGATGTTGCAGGTTTAGTCTAGTTATATATCCACACGGGAGAAAGGTAGGGCAACTAAAGACAGAGCTCCCTAGATGACAAGAGAGATAGAGTAAGATGAAGCAGAAAAAAAGGGGCGTTTAACAGATGTCAGGTTGATAACACAAGTGAGAACCAGTCTGAATATAGAAAGTTCAGAGGGGAAGTGAAAAAGGAAATAAGAGGCAAAAACAGAGTATGAGAATAGACTGATGGCAAACATAAAAGGGAATCCAAAAGTTTTCTACAGGCATGTAAACAGTAAATGGCTAGTAAAGGGAGTGTTAGGGCCAATCAGGGATCTACATAAGGGAGCAGAGGGCATGGCCGAGGTACTAAATGAGTACTTTACATCTGTCTTTACCAAGGAAGAAGATGCTGCCAAAGTCACAGTAAGCGAAGAGGTAATTGAGACACTGGGTGGGCTAAAAATTGATAGAGGTACTAGAAAGGCTGGCTGTACTTAAAGTAGATAAGTCACCCGGTCCGAATGGGATGCATCCTAGGTTGCTGAGGGAGGTAAGTGGAAATTGCGGAGGTACTGGCCATAATCTTCCAAGCGTCCTTAGATACGGGGTGGTGCCGGAGGACTGGAGAATTGCAAATGTTACACCCTTGTTCAAAAAAGCGTGTAAGGATAAAGCCAGCAACTACAGGCCAGTCAGTTTAACATCAGTGGTGAGGAAACTTTTAGTAATAATAATCCAGGACAGAATTAGCAGTCACTTGGACAAGTGTGGATTGATTCGGGAAAGCCAGCATGGATTTGTTAAAGGCAAATCATGTTTAACTAACTTGAGAGTTTTTTTGATGAGGTAACAGAGAGCGCAATACGGTTGATGTGGTATATATGGATTTTCAAAAGAGTTTTGATAAAGTGCCGCATAATAGGCTTGTCATCAAGATTGAAGCCCATGGAATAAAGGGGGCAGTAGCAGCATGGATACAAAATTGGCTAAGTAACAGGAAGCAGAGTAGTGGTGAATGGATATTTTTCAGACTGGAGGGAGGTGTACAGTGGTGTTCCCCAGGGATCGGTACTAGGATTGCTGCTTTTCTTGATATATATTAATGACTTGGACTTGGGTGTACAGGGTACAATTTCAAAATTTGCAGATGACAAAACTTCGAAGGGTAGTGAACAGTGAGGAGGATAGTGATAGACTTCAAGAGGATATAGACAGGCTGGTGAAATGGGCGGACACGTGGCAGTTGGAATTTAACGCAGACAAATGCGAAGTTATACATTTCAGTTGGAAGAACGAGGATAGACAATATAAACTAGAGGGCACAATTCTAAAAGGAACAGAGAGATCTGGGGGTAAATGTGCACAAATCGTTGGAAGGTGACAGGGCAGGTCGAGAAAGCAGTTAAAAAAGCATACCGGATCCAGGTCTTTATAAAAAGAGGCATAGTGGTTATTTTTAGCCCAGAGGCCTGGGCTAAAAATCCAGAGTCATGAGTTCAAATCCCGCCACGGCAGCTGGCGAATTTAAATTTAATTAAATTCAATTAATTAAATAAAAATCTGGAATTAAAATACTAGTATCAGTAATGGTAGCCATGAAACTACCGGATTGTCGTAAAGACCCATCTGGTTCAATAATGTCCTTTAGGGAAGGAAACCTGCCGTCCTTATCCGGTCTGGCCTAAATGTGACTCCAGACCCACAGCAATGTGGTTGATTCTTAATTGCCCTCTGAAATGGCCTAGCAAGCCACTCAGTTATACAATCTCGCTTTAAAAAGTCATAATAAGAATAAAACCGGACAGACCACCCGGCATCGGACCACTAGGCACCGGACACAACAACGGCAAACCAAGCCCAGTCGACCCTGCAAAGTCCTCCTCGCTAACATCTGGGGACTTGTGCCAAAATTGGGAGAGTTGTCCCACAGACTAGTCAAGCAACAGCCTGACATAGCCATACTCACAGAATCATACCTTTCAGCCAGTGTCCCAGACTCTTCCATCACTATCCCTGAGGTGGCGGTACAGTGATATACAGTCAGGAGGGAGTGGCGCTGGGAGTCCTCAACATTGACTCTGGACCCCATGAAATCTCATGGCATCAGGTCAAACATGGGCAAGGAAACCTCCTGCTGATTACCACCTACCGTCCTCCCTCAGCTGATGAATCAGTCCTCCTCCATGTTGAGCACCACTTGGAGGAAGCACTGAGGGTATAGCAAGGGCACAGAATGTACTCTGGGTGGGGGACTTCAATGTCCATCACCAAGAGTGGCTCGGTAGCACCACAACTGACAAAGCTGGCCGAGTCCTGAAGGACATAGCTGCCAGACTGGGCCTGCGACATGTGGTGAGCGAACCAACACGAGGGAAAAACTTACTTGACCTCGTCCTCACCAATCTACCTGTCGCAAATGCATCTGTCCATGACAGTATTGGTAGGAGTGACCACCGCACAGTCCTCGTGAAGACAAAGTCCCGTCTTCACACTGAGGACACCATCCAACGTGTTATGTGGCACTACCACCGTGCAAAATGGGATAGATTCAGAACAGATCTAGCAGCTCAAAACTGGGCATCCATGAGGCACTGTGGGCCATCAGCAGCAGCAGAACTGTATTCCAGCACAATCTGTAACCTCATGGCCCGGCATATTCCTCACTCGACCATTACCAACAAGCCAGGGGATCAACCCTGGTTCAATGAGGAGTGTAGAAGAGCATGCCAGGAGCAGCACCAGGCGTACCTAAAAATGAGGTGCCAACCTGGTGAAGCTACAACTCAGGACTACATGCATGCTAAACAGCAGAAGCAACATGCTATGGACAGAGCTAAGCGATTCCACAACCAACGGATCAGATCAAAGTTCTGCAGTCCTGCCACATCCAGTCGTGAATGGTGGTGGACAATTAAACAACTAACGGGAGGAGGAGGCTCTGCAAACATCCCCATCTTCAATGATGGCGGAGTCCAGCACGTGATTGCAAAAGACAAGGCTGAAGCGTTTGCAACCATCTTCAGCCAGAAGTGCCGAGTGGATGATCCATCTCGGCCTCCTCCCGAAATCCCCACCATCACAGAAGCCAGTCTTCAACCAATTCGATTCACTCCATGTGATATCAAGAAACGGCTGTGTGCACTGGATACAGCAAAGGCTATGGGTCCCGACAACATCCCAGCTGTAGTGCTGAAGACTTGTGCTACAGAACTAGCTGCCCCTCCAGCCAAGCTGCTCCAGTACAGCTACAACACTGGCATCTACCCGACAATGTGGAAAATTGCCCAGGTATGTCCTGTCCACAAAAAGCAGGACAAATCCAATCCGGCCAATTACCGCCCCATCAGTCTACTCTCAATCATCAGCAAAGTGATGGAAGGTGTCATCGACAGTGCTATCAAGCGGCACTTACTCACCAATAACCTGCTCACTGATGCTCAGTTTGGGTTCCGCCAGGACCACTCTGCTCCAGACCTCATTACAGCCTTGGTCCAAACATGGACAAAAGAGCTGAATTCCAGAGGTGAGGTGAGAGTGACTGCCCTTGGCATCAAGGCAGCATTTGACCGAGTGTGGCACCAAGGAGCCCTAGTAAAATTGAAGTCAATGGGAATCAGGGGGAAAACTCTCCAGTGGCTGGAGTCATACCTGGCACAAAGGAAGATGATAGTGGTTGTTGGAGGCCAATCATCTCAGCCCCTGGGCATTGCTGCAGGAGTTCCACAGGGCAGTGTCCTAGGCCCAACCATCTTCAGCTGCTTCATCAATGACCTTCCCTCCATCATAAGGTCAGAAATGGGGATGTTGGCTGATGATTGCAGTGTTCAGTTCCATTCGCAACCCCTCAAATAATGAAGCAGTCCGAGCCTGCGTGCAGCAAGACCTAGACAACATCCAGGCTTGGGCTCATAAGTGGCAAGTAACATTCGCGCCAGATAAATGCTAGGCAATGACCATCTCCAAAAAGAGAGTCTAACCACCTCCCCTTGACATTCAACGGCATTACCATCGCCGAATCCCCCACCATCAACATCCTGGGGGTCACCATTGACCAGAAACTTAACTGGACCAGCCATATAAACTGTGGCTACAAGAGCAGGTCAGAGGCTGGGTATTCTGCGGCGAGTGACTCACCTCCTGACTCCCCAAAGCCTTTCCACCATCTACAAGGCACAAGTCAGGAGTGTGATGGAATACTCTCCACTTGCTTGGATGAGTGCAGCTCCAACACTCAAGAAACTCGACACCATCCAGGACAAAGTAGCCCGCTTGATTGGCACCCCATCCACCACCCTAAACACAGTGGCTGCAGTGTGTACCATCCACAGGATGCATTGCAGCAACTCGCCAAGGCTTCTTCGACAGCACCTCCCAAACCCGCGACCTCTACCACCTGGAAGGACAAGAGCAGCAGGCACATGGGAACAACACCACCTGCATGTTCCCCTCCAAGTCACACACCATCCAGACTTGGAAATATATCGCCGTTCCCTCATCGTCGCTGGGTCAAAATCCTGGAACTCCCTTCCTAACAGCACAGTGGGAGAACAGTCACCACACGGACTGCAGCGGTTCAAGAAGGTGGCTCACCACCACCTTCTCAAGGGCAATTAGGGATGGGCAATAAATGCCGGCCTCTCCAGCGACACCCACATCCCATGAACAAATTAAAAAAAACCTTTATAAAACACTGGTTCAGCCACAACTGGAGCACTGTGTCCAGTTCTGGGCACTGCACTTTAGGAAAGATGTGAAGGCCTTAGAGAGGGTGCACAAGAGATTTACTAAAATGATTCCAGGGATGTGGAACTTTAGTTATGTGGATAGACTGGAGAAGCTGAGGTTGTTCTCCTTGGAACAGAGAAGGTTGAGAGGAGATTTGATAGAGGTATTCAAAATCATGAAGGGTCTAGACAGAGTAGATAGAGAGAAACTCTTCCCATTGACGGAAGGGTCAAGAACCAGAGGATATCGATTTCAGGTGATTGGTAAAAGAGCCAAAGGTGACCAGGAAAAACTTTTTTTACGCAGCGAGTGGTTATGATCTGGAAGGCACTGCCAGGGTGGGGTGGTGGAGGCAGATTCAATTGAGGCTTTCAAAAGGGAACTGGATAAGTGCTTGAAAGGAAAAAATTTGCAGGGCTATGGGGATAGTGCAAGGGAGTGGGACTAGCTGGATTGCTCTTGCATAGAGTCTGCATGGACTTGGTCGGCCGAATGGCCTCTTTCCATGCTGTAATCTATGATTCTATCATTGTTCTTGATGTTTCAAAATGACTATGACCAATAAAAGCTAACGGTTTACAGTAATCAGTTCATTACCTTGAAATTCTCGGACTGTAAGTGACCTTGTATTGACTTGTAGGTTGCATTAAGGTTTGCAAATATCTGGCACAGCTTTGATTCAAAACTGCAAGGAAAGTAGAAATATTAACATGGACCAAACAAACTACCAGAAACATATCTGCTGTCTTTTGCCCATGCTTAAAAATATAAAATGCTTTACATTATTTGAACGACAACAAATGCTGAGACATACCATGAGATATAGCTAAGTTCAACATCTTGGCAGGGATTCTGACCATAGGTTCTAATTCCCTTCAATAGGTCAAACTCCCATTTTAAAAAGGCCTCCTTGGCATCATAAATTTATATTTTGAAGAATGTGCCTCACACATCAAAAACCGTAATATATTTTGGCTTCTGTGCAAAAGATTAGTTTTTGCACGAGTGGTGTCCTTGAATTCTCAAGTAACTGGGGAACAATTTTGATGTAATTACAAATGAAATGTGAAACAATTTGGGGTTTAATTTTCTCCATGCTCTATCTTTATCTCAATAATTCACAATTCTCGCATAGAATGTCTGTCTGTACTATCTTAACACACGAACGTGTCAAAAAGTGCAGACTTAAATTTGCAAACATATTTAACAGTGCACTAAAAATTGTGCACAAAGGAAATTAAGCCTATTAAGTGTCTAAATTCAGGGCCAATCATTAAACTGCATAAACAAAATGCACTGATGCCCACACTATTATAATACATGCACATACATGAAGAAAATGATCAGCATAAACATTTTTCTTTACGAAGTTTCAAATTTTTTTAAAAATCCAACATTTTAAGGGTTAAGCTGTTTCAGGGAATATAATTATCATGTACAGATAGTTTGCAGCTCATTTAAGAACCAAAGAAATCAAATGCTGAAAGTTTCCAATTAAATTTGGTGTGGGTTGTTGAGATAACAAATGTAATAACTTGCACTTATATAATGCCCAAGGCATGAGGAAAATGGATGCTCAGCCAAAGGCTGAAACATTCAGAAGGATGGCCAAAGCTTAGTCTAAGAGGTGCATTTTAAGCAGGGTCTTAAAGGAAGAGGATGTAACAGCACGTGTAACTGGCCAACTTTCAATGGATTGGGGAAAGATCTGATTTATAATCTATCTACAGTAGCAAAGAGGATCCAAATACAAGTAGTTCACTGGCTAGAATAAAATGCTGAAATCACAAAAAGCCGATCTAAAAAAGGATTGTTCACTAAAAGTCAGAAGTGGCTGACTCTCATTCATTTTTATACTTGTTTTTACACTGCTTGTACTAATCATATTACCATAATAGATGTGGAAGACAGCAGCCATTCAGCCTACTGTAGCTTGTTCATCAGGAAAGAACTTACCATCAAACTGTTATTCCAAGGGATTTTTTTTACGTCCAATGCCTACCTGAAAATCCATTCCACGTATTGATTACAAAGATATGCCTAACAGGGTGGACATCTGGCCCATCTTTCCATAGAAAGCTATGATCACTCATCAGAGCATTTAACTGTCTCTTAAATTCTATAGTTTTTGCCACCACTACCCAAATATCACTCCAGATATTAATCAGTGTGTCAAGTGCTCCCTAACAATTAACCTTCCACAAGTTTGTATCTATGTCTCCTTGTCTTGTAGTCATGGTTTAACTTCAAATAGCGCTCAGGGTTAACCTTTTCTATTCCACTCAGTATTTCATATTTCTACGGTTCCTCTCAGCTATCTCCTTTCAAAGCTGAAGAACCCAAGTTTTTGTAGCTCATGATTCAGTTCTGATATTAGGGACCACCGTCTGTGCTTTTTTCTGCACCTCTTCCATGACTTGGATTTTCCGTCGTGCCTTGGTGGCAAGAACTGGATGTGGCATTCAAGGTGTGGTCTGACCAGAGCATTATACAGTTTCAGTATGATGACTTCAGACCTGATTTGGCAATATATTTGCTGTATCCTGTTTGCTTTGTTTTCTGCTGCTCTGCAAAGACTGCACATGGTCAGTGCAGCGTTTACCATCACTCCAAAATCTTGCCTCCCCCTAGCTAGTCCAACACCATCAATTAGGTTTCCCTTTCTCTCTTCCAATATGAAAGGTTCGCACTTTTCTATGCGATTACTCTTTGTGAAGACCTTCCTGACATCAGTCCTAAAGTTGCCTTTAGCTAGTTTGATCTGTGCCCCCTCGCCCTATGGTTGGCTTAATTTGAAGTAGTGCTCCAATTGTAATATACAAGTGTTGCAAGAAACAGAACAGTTCCTCATCTATAGTCTTGGAACATAGTTTGGCAAAAAAGCCCACTATGCATGCAGAAGTACACTTGCATGTGCTCACAGTGGTTGGTGCATGTTCATTTTATTTTGACTCAACTTTCCAGAGCTTTGGAAATACCAGTTCCTACTGGTGAAACTGGCCACCATAAACTAGGTGGTTTTACCAAGGAAGTAAAAAAAAACTGAATTCACAGAAGCATTTCCAGAATCAGTGACAGCTTTGAATATTCAACAATGCCCTCAAAAGGTCCCTCAGTGCAGAAACCACATCAAATATCTTAAATGTATCACAAAACTTTGTGCGAGAACATGCTTGTATGGCTGTGAAAAGGCCTGCTCTCTTGATACTTATAAATGTCAGCAGAACTGCAAGTTTGACTGCTGCGTTAAAGCTGGTGCAAGATAAAAACAAGATACATGACATCCATTCATTGAATGAACCTGACCTAACAATACACAAATGCTGAAATGAAGAATATATTGGCAGATGCACCTACTGGATAAATACTGTATTCTGAAAACTGAGTATGGAAGAGTCTTTCTGAATAAGACTAAAGGCCAATGAAGACAATACTGATTGAAACCAAGAAGGGTTTGTGCAACTAGTATTATACCAAAAGCAATTTTTTCCCTAGATCATCAGAAAATACTCGTCTGTTGCTCACTCCCTAAATCCCTTTGCTGGCCATCTTTTCCCCCAATTTCAAAAGCCTTCTTAAAAAAAACCTTCATGAATTGTACTTTTGGCAGTACCTCCAAACTCCTTTCCTCTCTTTCTTCTGCCTCTTGGCATCTAATTTTTTTTCCCACTCCTCCATAAAGCTCTCACATTATCCGTATGTGAGCAGCACTATTGAAATGTAAGCTGCTGTTGCAGTGCTTTGAACAGGGCATTTCACATAACACAATATCAATAACATACCTGAACAGTGTAATTACACATTCATTATTCACAGACACAAAATAGATAATTGGATGAAATATTAAATTAAGCAAGCATGGATACTTACAATTTTCTGTAGTACGAGGCATTTGCAACTTTAGCAGAAGAATTGTACAATACATCAGACACCAAATAAAGCCTGGCAATCTGGAATTAAAAAATTGTAATTTTACTTACAAAATGGTCTGTTTGGTTTTGAAATGTACTGTTGTGACACAAACTTGATGAAAGTACTAACAGACACTAATGTTCCTTTTCAATTCCCTTAAGCTATCAAAAGAGGCGTCTTGAGGAAGTGGACCTAACCAACATTGCTGGAACAGTGTAAACCATACTCCAGCAACAGTCAATGCATTCAGGAGGCAATCTACCTTATGGATCGTACCCACTTGTTTTATCTCCTCAGATAAAAGTTAACACCGAACTCACCTTGCAGTCAAACAAGACTCCAGATTACTTTGGCTATCAAATAAAAATGCTGCTGACTTGTCCAAAACCATAGCTTTGGAGGTCAATTGTGTATCATGAAGCAGCTGCTCTTTTATCCACAAATTTCTAATAATCATTTAGGAGCCAAGGTTTCAAATTGGTTTCAAGCCATGTACAAAGTGTCTAAGTATAAAGGTTGAAGAGCCAGTGATGAGAATTTATAGCTAGTACTTCATAAACCTTGCATCCTGGCAGCCAAGAACGGTTGCTATATTAAGTGGATTTGGTCAAAACAAAACCTTTTTCAAAAGGATTTCAGGATGATGTAATGTCTACTACAGAACAAACCTTTTTAGGCAACGGAGTCTTTAAAATGGACAAAGATTCTGCAATACATTCCACAATTTCTTCAGCAGCCTCAGCATGATTCAGGCAGAACACCATAGCATCACCAACGTCATTCTTTCGTGGGGTCAGTCCACGCAAAAGCTCCTCCAATTTATCCCTTTGACTTAAATGGAATGTTAAATATTTTACAATATTATAATAAACTGTAATCTTCTATACAACTACTTACAATTAGCAACCTTGAAGTACAATTTTAAATAAAATTTGCGTCAAGTCTTTTAAAACTCAATTGTCAGAAATTAATGGCTATTTATGGTCCTTTCAAAGTTAAGAATTAACATTTTTCAACGGTTAACATCAGATTTATTATGACTCATTAAAAATGAATGTTTGAACTTTGCAACTGTTCCAGCATTCTAGGGAAATTAAATTTCGCACATCATTTCAAGTCACCTACATGTCAACTTGATACAATTCGACAAGCAGCAGTACTCATTTGGGATTCCTATTATAATCTTATACAGTCTACTCTTAATTCAGTCACTTAATTGAAGTTATCTGGTAATTCAATTTTTAACACTAAATTCACACTTTGTTGCATTATTTATGTTGCTTAATTCAAATGATTGAATTTTTTTAAGCACAAGAAGTGACTTTGAATAATCAAGAGTACATTGCATTGGCTTAACTAAATAGCGCTGAAAATAAGAACTTTCACCTATTAACTAACTGATTTCCCAATTCATTAGTTACAGACTGAGAAGGAGGTTGGGCAGTTTTTTCCAGCAAAGTCAGATGAAGGGAAGGCAAATCTGCAGAGAGAATTGGGAATGGAGGGGGGCTGTTGTGGAGAGGCAGGGAGGACCTCGTGGAAGTGAGTCTGTGAGCTCAAGGCCTAAGCTCAGAAGGCACTAGAAATCAGCAGTCCTCCTGAGGAAGCAATTGCCAGAATCGGCACAGTCGAAGTGGCTGGGTGTGAGTGGCAGCACAGAGACTAGATGATGAGCAGAAAACCAGATGGAGAAAGTACAGGGGACTCCTAAAACAAAAAAGAAAGTGAAGTCCTTGAGGAGGGCCTCAGTAAAAAGACAGCAAGAGCCAGGGCTGGATTATTCAAGGCAAGGAGGCAGCAGAACTGGACTAATGTCTAGCCTGGAAGATAAACCGGGAACCACGTGGTAGCCAATAATGAGTTGCAATGATCTGATTGGTCCATTGTGTGGCGCATAGTTAGCATGGACCAATATTAAAGGTGTACTACATTATAATCACACTAACATACATTAGACACATTGCAATTAGATAAACTGTAAAACCCAAGAAACATGTAACACAGAAAATTAGTACGCAAAGACTTGAGAAAAAAATCTTGACTGCAGTTGCTTGTCCTAATATTAAAGACATTAGTATGGTTCAATCACAATACAATTTGTTACATTCTCTTAACCTATTAACTTAAAATTTGTCGAGGGAACTTCAGCAGCTGTTTTACAACACTGCAAATAAACCATAAAAAGGCTTCTCATAACACTTTTAAATATTACGTAGACACTTGTATAACTCACTCTTCTTTCAGCTGTCCCTTTTTCACATTCTCCTCAACACGTGACTCTGTCTCTTCCAATATTTCCTGCAGATATGGGTTTAGAGGTGGCGGTCGCCAAAATGATCCATTCTTGAACATGCGGAAATCCACAGTTCGCCACTTGGTTGGCGAATCCCCCTGTCAAACAAGTGACATTCATATAGATAAGCTTGGTGGAATCTTCATTTGTAATTATTTAATTTTTCTCAAGTATTAAATTAAATGTACCTGTAGTATCGAATACAATTTCCATCTGTAGTAAACATGGGCTGGGCTTTGATTCTCAAAAAGGAATCTGAAAAATACATTATTTCTTACAAACTTTCTGCATGCTAAAGTTGATAAATTTTTTTTTTTTACTGAATATGATTTTGTTAAGCAATAAATGGTAAATAATCCAGATACTGAATTAAATAAAAACCTGAACATAGGGTTGCTAATTTCTCTGTTCATAATCATGGCTTCGAACATAGGTCCCTCACGCACCACAAATTCGATCATCCGATGAATAACACACAGCAAGTTTCTAAACAAAACAAAATCAAGATAATCCATTCACAAAGAGGACACCATTTTAAGGAGCTAAAGAAAAGAATCCATATAATAAATGATTTTCCAAAACACAGCAGGCGGGTAGTTTTCATTAACAAGCTTAGTAATCTGCAGCATTTTAATTGGCTTTGGTAACCGACTGGGAAGCAAAATAGCTAGATTCTGCTCAATACAAAAACCCAATATTTTCATCTGCAAAGCCGAAATGTTTCTGGTCCACCCTCAGATTTTGTTCTTGAAACATAATAGTTCTAAACTATACTGTGGCCAAGTGAAGTCCATAACTTACTCTAAAAGACTTTACCAGTCATATCAGTGAAGCTAAAGGTACTATTTTTAATCAAGCTTCTTTCTAGTCAATAAACATTAAATTTAAGTTTTTAAAAAAAAAACATGCATTCCAATTAACAGTGTCTTGAATGAAGGGTTTAAATATCAACAGGCATCCAAATTTCCAGAACATCTTGAACAGAAAAGCTGATGGAATGATGTTTCACATATGCTAGTTAAATTATAGTAACTAATAGTTTGGCTTAAGAAAATTACATATTTGTATGCATTGATGGCAAGTAAAAGATGCAACAGATTGAACATACATACACAAAGAGGAGCATGATAATGCTCCTACAAGGCAAGTTTTAAAACTGAAACAAGGTTTTGAAACCTGAGTACTGAACAGTTTACAGCATCTATAATAAACGACAATTGTAGAAAGGAATTTTTTAAAAATTGTATACATGTGACCACATCATTCAAGGTGATTTGATTTTACTGTTCAACTCTGGAGAAGGGGGTCTTTGTTTATGGTCAATCTCATTTTAAATAAACATTATTCAACTGCAATTACTCTGGCATTCCATTAGTGGAGTTTTACATTAACTATGGCTGATTCAAGATTAGCTCGTCTTGTAGTGTTCTGAAACAATTTTAAGAAGTCTTCCACTTTCAGGCCATTTGCAAGTATTATGGCTGCTTAAAATCAGTAACCGCCTAACTTAAATTGGCATTCCAAGAAGCCAATTGGTCAGTACTAGTCTATCTGATCACCCAACCAATACTGAACAACTGGCTTCTTGTAAGGAGAGTCGCGGAATCAATTTTAGACAGGTGGTTACTAATCATACTCCTATAACCTTTATTGAAATGAATGACACCAATGTACAGACCTGAAAACAGAAGCAATGCATATTCCAAAAGCTCGGACTCCAGTCCTGGAGCACCACTGGGAGAGAAAACCCACCTAAATTTAGATTGCTGGTGCCTCACTGAGAATATTTTATATAGCTTATTATAGCTAACAAACAAACAATGTCATATATAAAGCTATTCCACCACCAGTACTGCAACATGAGTTTACATTTTAATTTTTAAAACTCACATAAGTTACAACACAGAAGGAGGCCATTCAACCCATCATGTACAGGCCAGTTCTTCAACGGGGGCTATCTACTCTATCTCCATTTTGTTGCCTTTCCACATATCCTTTTATAGTCTTAATATTCAACTATTTATCCAATTCCCTTTTAAATGTAACAGTGTCTACCTCAGTAGCTACTTGTGCCATAGCATTCCATGTTTTAAGAACTCCTTCTGTGAAGAAATTTCTTCTATACCCCCACCTCATTCTATGACTACTCTCCCATTACAGGAAAATTTGTCCCCTCATTTTAGGATAAAATGCTGTAATTTTTAAACAGCTATTCAGGTTAAATGTGTCATTGAAGTAACCAGCTAATCAATACTTGATTTGCAATATATTGTACTTCTGTGCATTCCAAAGTCAATCAATTTTTAAACATGTATCAAATGTTGAAGGCTCGTTTATTTAAAAGCTAGTAGGCATATTCCAGTGTAAAATACTCCTTGAACCATTCAGCAAGCTTAACTTCAACTTCATTCTTACAGGCAGAATCTCTCAATTACAGATGAGTCTAAACTGTGACCACCAATTTAAGGAAAGAAGGCACAATCACTGACACAACCAAGAGCTGGGTCAGTCCAGAGGCAGAGTTTAAAGACTACTAGAATTTTTTTTTGAAAAAGTGGGCTTTTCAGAGCTAATTTAATTATTTTTAGGTACTGATTGAACTTCTTTATACTGTGGAGCAGCAAATTTCAGCAAGAACACATTCAGCATCAGCTCTGAATAGCCCACATACCTAAAAATACCAAACTCCATGCCTCCAGGTTAGCAATCATTGGTGATAATGTCAGAAGATCACATCCCATCTCTGATAATGGCAGGCACGGTCCAGCACTGGAGAAATCAATAAAATAGAAGCTCCTGCTTACACAAATGTAATTCCTAAAGGGTGTACAAAATCCTATAAGACTAGGGCGATGGAAACAAGATTCACAAGGATGATACCAGAAACGAGAGGATATACTTATCAGGAAAGACTAAACAGGCTGGAGCTCTTTTTTCTAGAAAAGAGAAGGCTGACAGGTGACCTAATAGAGGTCTTCAAGATAATGAAAAGGTTTGAAAGGGTAGATGTAGAGAAAATGTTTCCACCTGTGTGGGAGACCAAAACTAGAGGTCATCAATATAAGATAGTCACTAATAAATCCAATAGGGAATTCAGGAGAAACTTCTTTACCCAAAGAGTGGTAAGAACGTGGAACATGCTACCACAAGGATTACTTGAGGCAAATAGCAGATGCATTTAAGGGGAAGCTCGATAAGCACACGAAGGAGAAAGGAATAGAAAGGGTATGCTGATAGGGTTAGATGAAGTAGGGAGGGAGGAGGCCTGTGTGGAGTATAAACACTGGCATAGACCAGTTGGGCCGAATGGCCTGTTTCTGTACTGTAGACAGAAAGTAATTCAAAATAAAAAATAATTAGTTTCTCCCCCTCACCACCATGCTGACAGTACCACATATTACCTCTCATCTTCCTACTTGCAGAATGGGGAATTTGGGGAACCATTTTCTTTCCAGTTGCCTGCAACACTGTTCCATGATCTCCCCCCCACCCCCAATAATTATTCCACTGTTGAATATATATTTTTAAATAGAAGAACCCGGGAGGACTACACTTCCTGTTAATGCCCTACCTGAAGCCTCTCATTTTGATAAAGAATGTTTTGTGAATCTACTCAAGTCGGTGCCAGTTGTAGGCTCAATTAGAGGTGATTAGCACATCTCTGCATCCAGGATCCTGAGCTTGGGCAGTCAGACATGTTTTCGTTCACCTCCAGCCAAGTACAGAGCAGAACTCAGTATGTACTGAACTAAAAATAAATTACAACTGCTACAGTATCAGCAAGGGTGTGTTCAGCCCCTGCTGAAATCAACTGACTGCACTTGCTGAATGAGCCCACAGCTGCTGTTAGCTAGATGGCTTCTAACAACTTCGTAATCCAAAGCTGAGACCACCCCACAAGAGTAGAGAATTAAACTTCACTTTTTTGTTTATTAAGAAGAAAAATGGCAGTTGAACCGAAGTAATATTTTGGTATTAAAGCTCTAAGAGAGTCATATCCTATCAATTTACATATTGCAGAAATTTTATATATAAATGCCCAAAAATGTTTTTTTTGGTTTAGTTAGTTAACATGCATAACTAGTAGGCTGGGCAGCATAAGTCATGCAAATTCAATAAGTGTGTGAATCCAATCAGTAACACTAGAAATGTAATTCAAACGCAAATGCAGTGAAACTTGTAAATTGGGGATTGATACTTAAGGGACTTGCATCAGGTGTCCTTTATTTGCTGGTGCCCCTATTTTCAAAATGGTCACTGTATGTACAGTTAATTATTTGGGACGGTCAATGAGTATCCCTTTTTTGCAGGTGTCCCTTTGTATAGTTTTCACTGTACCACCAAATTTTTGCAACAAAAATAAGTCCATCATTACAAAAATTGGTTCATTTCTATCAATTCAAAAAGGCAATTGCACAGGCCAATATATTAAAAGTACAGAGCCTTTCTGGGTGACACTAACAAAAATCAATTATCTATGCAAGTTGGGGCTCCTGGATTCATCTGTTTACAATGGGAAAGGTTGCATGCTTCAAGAGAAACTTCTGTCCACCTCAGACATCACCAAAGTATTACCACACTTTGCTCTCCATTCACCGATTGTTTATGCATCATACAGGAGTCCTAAACTAATTTTCAACCATTTATAGTAGTTCAACCATTTTTAGTCCATTCTCTTTTAGCCCCTCCCCCACGCCAGACAACATTCCCTAGCCTCGATGTTCAGAGAACCTGATCCAAGGTCTCTATCAATTTTGGTCATCACTGTGAGCATCTTACGAGCATCAACGGTTTGACGGGATTCTCCCACCAATTACCCATTCTGCACATAAAGGCCCTAGCAAGTATACTACAAGTACTTATCCCACAGCCACCTTGTCCTTTAGTTATTAGGATTCGTTCCTATACATAAAAGTACTGATGGGAACTATACGTTGCCACTTGACAAAAAGCCTTTTTCTTTGCAAACTAAAATGGCTTACCATCCTTGAAAATGACCAATTTGAGAATGTATATAAACATTACCCAAGCCTTGAAGGCAATTTTTATTCAGGTTTTTTCCATGTTATACAGTTGCAAATTGCATTTGATCGGGACCTAAATTTAAACCTACTCGTTACACCTGCTGGCTTCTATAATTTTAAACTGAAATATCCTTATTCAAACCCTTCTCTCAAAACCAACACTGCAGAGAGAACTTACAGGATGTTAATAAGTACCACACGTTAACAAACCTACCTTAAGAACACCAATACAAGTTTAGGGCCATGGCACTAAAACCATATCTGTGCAATGACAGTTACAGCCCACAGCAGTTAGTTTCAAGTTTGAGATTTTTTTTAAATAAAAAAGTGTACCCATTAATACTCTGAATTACATCCCCAACTCATTAAAGGTCCAATGGATAGTTTGATCTACATTTAATTTCTGCTGCCAAAGGACTGTCACTTAAACCCACTTAATTTCTCAAAAAATATATTGGGCCAGATTTTGCTGTGAGCAGCGCCGTTCGTTCGACCTGCACTTGCCCGTAGGCTTTCTATGGGGTTTTGCACGGCAAGTTCCTGGACATGAGATTATTTCAGCGCGACGCCCTCTACAGGGCATCTGGCCCTGTGTGAACAGGGCAAGCAACTGTGTGCCTGCTTAACCAGATTGAAGCATCATTAATGAGCAGCACAGAATCTGAACCGGGAAGTCTAAGTTAGAATAGTGGATTCAATGTCAAATCAGGTGTAGTAAAAGAAAGAGGGAAAGAAAGATTGGATTCAGAGACAGAGATTTAAAAAAAAGAGAAATTTTAAAAAAAAATGTTCAACAATAATTAAAAGCTGAAGGAATGAGACTCCACACTTGTAAAAGTTGATTTTCAGTGCCAGAGGGGTTGTTTGGCAGTAATTAAGACTTATCACACTGTTAAAAATGCACTTACACCGGAATGGACAAGCCCTAACTTGTTTTGGCAAATTTAGTCCATATCTACGTCAGTACAGGAACTTCATGCCGTTCAATACATTTGAATGGTGAGTCAGACAGCGAGATGCCATTTCCACACAGCTTTTGGGGCAGCACATCTCGACCAGCAACTTCCGGATTTCCACATTTAACTGCACGTGCTGTCGTCGGAATTTGCTGTCCGATTTGCACATAAATAATGGTGAGCGCTGTTGGCCTCACCATTATTTTTACAGCAAAATCCAGCCCATTATTTTTTCATCTGTAGTATTTGAAGTATTCAATAACAACTCATTCACCCTGGCATTACATTCCCCTATACTTCCCCTTTTGAAAATTATATTCTAAAAATATTCAAAAACATTAAAGTCTAAATGCACATAAGTTGCCCTAAAATCTCTGACAGAAGCAATATATCATGTATTATTTTGACTGAATTTTTTTTGGAGAGAGTAGGGGAGGAATTTCTGTAATTTGATAAGAGCAAGTATTTTGTTGAAACGCACTCCAACCACACCATGCCCAAGTTGAAACATGAAAGTATCTTTCTACTAACTACCATGTTGCTCTGAAAAGTATGGTCATAAATATAAAAAACATCAAACCATTTTTATTCATTAATGTTTTCTTATTACTTGTAGATCAGTATCCAATTTTTGTTGGCCATGAACACATTAAATCAACACTGTATATGATTTTAATTCTTGGAAGACAACAGCAGCATTTATAAAACAAAACAGAAATTGTGCGGTTAGTATCGTAATCAAGTGAGAAACGTCCAACATCCTCAGTACATTTCTCAAGTTAGTAATTTTTAGGATAAGAAATCACCATGAAATCATAAGTGCATGTGTGGAGAGCTTAGAATCTTCCTCCATTCTTAAAAAGGCCAAAAATTGGTTGAAAACTAAAATTTAAACTTATTTAATTGAAAAAGATGGCAGCAGGACCATAAAATGCGATAAATATTAGGGCCAATAACAATTGATGGATTTTCCGATGTAACCAGGACCTTTCATCTAGGCAGAAAGTTGTTAAAAAGGTACATTGTGCAGATTTTGTTTTCCTGAAGTTAAAAGCCTAACCGTGGTAGCCAACAAATAAAGGATTCTTTTAAAAAAACAATTCAACTAGAGTCAATGAAGCTGATCGTACCAATGACTCTTCAAAATCTGAATACTTTCCCAATCCATTCCATGGTGCTTTGTTCAGGTCCCTCGCTGCAACAGGCAGTTCAGCTTGTGCTGCTCACCACGGCCAAGGTCAAACGTCATGAAGAGTTTATTTAAAAGATCAGTGCCCATCACGTGGTCAAATTCTGGTGATGGCCTTTACTAAGAATTTTGATGAATGTGCACGACAAGGCAAAGTTCTGGTTCAGATGAGCAAGGGAACCCCACTATAGATTCCTCAATCACCTTTCTACATCCACCCACCACAAAACAAGCAAAGCCATACATACAAGCCAAACACAAACTGCTAAGCCTATAGCCTGAAGACAATGGGATTACAGTACAATACAGTAGTGCTAAAGGTACTCTGCATTCAAAATACAAAGATGTAAGGACCACTGCTTTCACTTGTCAGCTTCAAGACAGTTACAGATCTCCCACTCCATACAGACCCAATTTCTCAGTTATCCAAATAATGCCATAACCAGTCTAACCTACTTTTGATCAAATTATATAATAGACAATTCTCTGTTAAACTGAAGTTAGAGATACTTTCAAATTGTGTGGTCTTGATAAAATTATCTTTGAAAATGCAATTCACACAATTTTACTGAAGTTGCTTGAAGAGTAGTATCTTTAGTTTAGAAGCTCAATTCCAAAAGGTCCTGACCAATATTGCAGCCAGTTAGATTAAACTCAACGGCACGCTTAATATTGTAACACAGTTGGTAAATAGGAGCACATGTGCAGCAAACATCAACTAACAAATTCTGCTTTATTTCCAATCAAGACACCAATCCAATGAACTTGATGTAGCAGCCGATCACTATGCAGTCAAGAATGCACCACTGTGACAACATCTATTTCGACTTTGATAAGGTACCCTGGTTAAATACATTCAAGCCCAACCAGCTAATGCTTACACCGACACCAATTAGATTATCTCAAATGCACATTAAAAAAATGTCATCTCACAAGTTAGGCTTTATAATTCCAACCAAATTGCTACATTATATTTACCAGCAGCTTGCAAGCACCATGAAGAAAATATAGATACGACAAAGATTTTAACATTCAGAACAGCAAACTAAAGTAGGCCTTTTGTATCTAAATGCTTGATAAATTTAATCCAAACCAGATATGACTGTTGTCATCGACATCAATTATAGATGGTATACAAAGTTAACAGCACAGAAACAGAAAACTTGGCCCAACTGGTCTATGCCACTGTTTGTGCTCCGCACGAGCCCCCTCCCTCCCTACTTCATCTAACCCTATCAGAACAACCCTCTATTCCTTTTTCCCTTATGTGCTTATCTAGCTTCCCTTTATATGCATCTATGCTATTTGCCTCAACTATTCCTTGTGGTAGCACATTCTACATTCTAACCACTCTTTGGGTAAAGAAGTTTTTCCTGAATTCACTATTGGATTTATTAGCGAATTACACAGTAAACCCAAATCCGTACAGGTCCATAGAAACACACAACACCATCAATTTTTTATAAAACGTCTTAAATGTATAGCAACTCGCAAATTCAACTGCACATCTTCATTGTGTCATATTAAAACAGAGCATCAAATGAGCAAAATTTTTAAAAAGGGACAAACCAGTGTTGCCTCTGAACAATTTAAATTGTGGCCGATGTGCCTTAAGCATAGAAAACTGTAACCAACAGAATTGCAACTGAATTTTGTACCCACATCCCGAAGAATAGGGAAAGCATTGAACATAACCATTTAACACTGTGCTCTACTGTAAACTGGCAGTGAGGAGTTCCATAAACACAGGAATTCTCTTGTGTTTACACCAAATCTGTAAGCAACTACTACACAGATGTAACCCCAAAACATTCAAGGGAACCATTGCTCAGCTATCCAGAAACTTAGCCCAGAGCACATGATTAACAAATCATGTGAAGTCATTTTATACAAGGGACACTTTCCACTATCAGCAGCAATGAAAAATGAATGAAGAAACGTGTACCTTTCTGTTGGGATAACCACTTTGACTATGGCGTGCGACAGAGTCTGTATATGAAGTCACATCAGATAATAAAGATAGGATATATGAGTATTGGCAACTTAAGCAGCAAGTACACAAAAATATAAATACATATGCATTTTAAAAACCTTCAAGAAGCCAACATTTATACTGTTATAAATCAACACTTTCAAATTAAAAAAGGTATAAGCATGTATTTAAGACAACTGAAATGTGCTAATATAGAAAAGCAGGGATAGAAATAACTGTAGATATTTGTCTTGACTATGGCAATGGAATTAGAGCTAGGACAAACCTCTGGTACTAGAAACGGTTAACATGGGAACTTTCCTGGTGCTCATCAGGGTAGCTTATATTTTGTACACCATATACAAAGAATATTAAATGGTGAGGTACACACAGTTATTTTGATGACCAGGAGGCATATCAGATGCATCCAGTGATTACTGTACCATGTGGATATGTGAACATAGAGTGCTCGACTTGGAAGGGGTGGAATACACACAATTCAACTTGTGACATCGAGAAGAATGCAATCCACTCGAGGCTTATAGGTTACATCTTCTTGAATAGTCATATTTTACATATCCCATTTCACCAACCCCCCCACCCCCTCCTGTCATCTTTTGAAAGTATGGTACAATCTATCATTGCAATTTGCATAAGGAAACTAATTAATTTGAAATATAACACTCAGATAGGCCAACACTCCAAGAAATATATATAAAACCCTAAGTGCCCAATTAATGATCTTATACTTTGTCCCAGACCTAATGCACAAAGCAAGTCTAAAGACAAATATATCTAAACAGCTATTCAAAATACTAAAGAAATGTACAAAGCCAATAAGGCAAAACTTTTGGAAGCTACTGTACAACTTTCTCTGATGCTGTTTGATATTTAAAATGTGTAATTTAAATAACTTAGATATTGAACTTGGTGGAAGAATGTGAAACATCATTTTAACTTTAAAACGACCAATTCTATGTTAAAATATATCTTTCTATCAAATGCCTGGAATAGGATATTACCTTCTCATTAACTTGAAAGTGAAAATTATTTACTACAGTTAAAACAGTCTTTAAACTTTGTGGACAAAAGTATAAATGGGTTGAGAAAAATTGTAAAAGAAACTCCAACTACACAAATTGCAGCAACTAAAAACCCTCTCACCTTTCCCTACATTTGTTGCTAGTAGCCACCCTTATGCTTTGATGAGGAGCGCGTATTGGAGTTTTGCTTACTGTCAGCAACCTCAGCAAAATCATCCTCACAAAAGGTGGGCAAGCATAATTTCTGAAGTTAATCCATCACTGCAGTGAAGGGGCTTCTACCAACAACTATTGAATAGGTAAACTATGCTGGATGTTTGCACTCCAGGCCATTAGATAGGAGTACCACACGGTACTAGCACATTCCATTTGAAAAAGAATTTAGGGGAAAAAAGCCTAAAATCAGCTTGTACCACTAAAGTGCACCAGTCAAGTTTACAAAGTAGTACTGATGTGTTGTGGGAGGCATCAACAGCTTTTTCACTGATGGAAGAGAACACCTGCCAGCTATTTAGAGGCAGAAGTTGGGGGTGGGGAGAAAGAGGGAGGGGGAGGGAGGATATTAGGGTAGAGAGAACAGGAAAAGTGAAGGAAGTCTTGGATGTGTAAAAGCTACAAAACTAAAAGCAAGCTTCCTGCCTCATGGGAGGATTTGAAATATATTTCTGTGTAAGGGCTTAAAATAATTGGCCCTCCCTCACTAGGGTAGATTTCAATCTTGAGAAACATGACTTAACAGAGCTACATCCTGATGGGAATATGGAGGCATCGTAAAATCAGCTCATCAAAATGAAGAGTGTGGGTTATGGGGTTAGAGGTTTGCTCAGTTACCTTTTGTTGGGTAGAGAGAAACTTTGCAGACCCCCACTTAGGGGTATGGGCAGGATCAATAATAGGGCAAATTGTGCATGGGCTGTGGAAGGATCAGGCTTGATGGGTTGAATGGTCTTTCTTCATTCCGCGTTTTAAATTCTTATATTCTCTTATTTTGCAGTTTTGAACACATGTATAGTATAGATAAGTGCTATATAAATGCAAGTTCTTCTTTCTATACCTTTCAATGGACAAGGGGAATTTTTTTTTAAATTTAGAAGTCTTGAAGTAAAGACTTGTATCAGATCTATATTTAAGCCAGTCTACCTAACTGCAATAACTAATCTCCCACTTTAAATGTTTTGCAGTAATTGATGCTATTACAGCATTTGGTTTAGACATCAAAAATAAAAAAAGTTGATTTCTATCCCTGACAAAATGCTAGTAAACATATGCTAACCTATACAGAAGATATATCTAACAAAATCCTATCACATCGCACAGTTCAATCAAGAGCTTTGATTAAATTTAACATTGATTAAAAATTCTACAATCAAACCACAATACACAAATGCACAGTTCAACTGCAGTGACTTCTATTCCAACAGTTTCCTCACCTAGACTTTTTAAATTACCTTTTCAAAGTCGTCTTGATTTTTCGGCGGCATCACTGGAGTTGTGGGGTTCTTTAGCCTCTCCCGTGGTTGGGCGTTGAAAGGTAACCCAGATGGGGGTGGTGGTAGAGTCAACTCCATCATAGCAGGCGGAATATAAATTGGGTGAGGTGGAATGGGCACGGCCTTACCCCAGCCCAGCTTCATTTCAAATTCCATAATTATCTTCCCTGAAAGAAATCAAAATTGTGTATTGCTCTTTCCTACTTAAAACTGGATGAATGGCATTTTTTTTGTTTTGCTTTGAAAGTGTGTCTATCCTCTTTTTAAAAGATATGTTCCTTCCCTACCCTTGAATCGTCTCCCTGCATCTGCAGTTGAGAAATAATGAGGGCAAATAATTTTTGTAATTCTACCAATACTTCAAAACCAGTTCTTAGGAAGTAAGAATGTCAGAGGTACTTTCACTTGCTCCCTTTGATAACTGGTTCAGCAGCCAGCCTCCAATCACATGTTTTGGAACCATTTGTACTTTACACTAAAAGTTCTACCCCATTTTAGGTATCCTCTGGCACCTGGAACCATTCCAGCATTATGGGTTACAGCAGGGTTGTCCAGCCTTTTGGAGCAGTGGGTGCATCCATGAGTCACAACTAGTGAGTCCGATTAAATTGTTAGACTAAGTCAGGATCCTGATTAAACCCCATGCCCATGTTCCAATCTATTTTGCGTTTTTTGGAACTGCCATTTCCGCCTCGGTCTGTCTCTCTCCTTCCTTTTTCACTTCTGTCTCTTCTCCATTCCTGTACCTCTCAACAAACTCCATTACTTTTCTGTAATATATCTTTTCTCTTCCACTTCAGTTTTTAACCTCTATCTCGTTTGTCTCTGCAACCTCAGATGAGGACTCAGGCAGGCGCGCTAAAGCATCAGTGGCCTCTACATCTGGAACTCGATGGGAAATGAATCTGTGCATTGCTGTGGGTGATCTGGAGGCTTTAGATTTCTAGCTTTCCAAGCTCCATTGGGATGCAGGGTTGCTGGCACATGACCTTAGCACACCTGTGAGAACTTTTTTAATGGCTGTGTTGGACTGCTCCAAGATAGGCTGGAGAAGCCCCAACAGAAACATCTCTCCTGCTTCCAATACAGAACACACTGAGTGAGGAGAGCTCTATTAATGAAAGCTGCCAACTCCAGAACAACCTGCTGGCAGAAACAGCTGATCATCTTCCAGACAATAGGATTACCTGTGTCTTGAAATATATCAGCTACATATCAGATCATAATCCCAGTAAATCCATCCCGGTACACGGAGCATGTGTCAGAATGAGCATGAAACACACAGCAGGAGAAAGTGCAAAGAGGAGCAGACAAAGACATCATAGCAAGAGAGGATGAGGACAAGGTTATACCAAGAGAGGAGAGAGCGGGACACATGCACATATACATACAAATCCACCCCATTAGTGAAGATCATAGGTGTCGGATGAAATTAACCATTTCCCATCACTTCACCTTGATAAGCATACAAAAAACTTCATATTTTCAAAAATAATGATATTTTGCCTTGACATAACAGTAAGTTCACTTTTGAATTCTCACCATTTAGATTTTTCAAAGCTCTTTCAGCATCTCGCCTGTTCATGTAAGCCACAAATCCACAATTTCTTTCTCTGGCTCTTTCTTCTTCTGTTCTGGGCCACATAATCTTAACACTAGCCAAGGGGCCAAAGCGACCAAACTCCTGACACAGCATTTCTTCATTCATCTGTACATCAGAATGAAACATTTAGTGTAAGCCAACTAAATTTAGGTGATTAGATCAAATAATTTGCTACAAAGCAGCAAAATAAAAGCTTTAAATTGTCACTAGTATAAATCGTTCAACAGTAATTTCAAAAAAATTCATGTTCTGTGAGAATACAATTGATGTACCAGACTTTATCAAGAGGCTTCAAATACAGGATTATTCTACCAGGGCAACTGTGTTCCTAGAGTAACATTCAGCAGAGGCTAGGCATTTCCTTACAGAAAACAATGGAATATTGAAGAAAGGTACCCTTGAATAGCTGACTGCAGGGCACCAGCATCAAGGTCTGGAGCTTCTGCCCTCCCTACCTCATGACAGAGAATGGTGTGTGGCTTGGGGAAACACAGAAGAGAGAAGGACAATTTTTTTTAAAACTGGAGGCATGAGAGTTTAGTTGTCTTAAAACAAAGTAACAAAAAAAAGTGACAATCACCAAGTGTGACAGTGGTACTTGGCTTGTAGGAAAGCTATAAAAAATATTATAATGTCTCACAGCAATGTTCATGGATAAAAAAAGGCTTTAAGTACTCAGGGCCAAAGCATCCCCAGTTTCTCATGACCCCTGGTCAGACTGCTGAGCACTACCATCTCACTTAGCTGTTTAATATTGGTTGGGACGTTGGACCATGACTGGATGTATCGTCTTGGGACACTTCGCTCCACACCCAACACCAATGAAGACGCCAGCGTTAGCAATGACACTCTGGACCAGGGCCCCACCTCAAGCTGCCACTATTCCTGTAATGTGGAGATGCCGGTGATGGACTGGGGTGGACAAATGTAAGGAATCTTACAACACCAGGTTATAGTCCAACAAATTTATTTTAAAATCACAAGCTTTCGGAGATTATCCCCTTCATCAGGTGAAAGCTTGGGATTTTAAAATAAATTTGTTGGACTATAACCTGGTGTTGTAAGATTCCTTACACTATTCCTGTAGGGGTGGAATCACCATGGTCCCATTCCCACTGCAGAAGTTTCTCCATCATATCTAACACTCAAATTGTACATGCGGCTGCTTGTTAGCAGTCACGCCCTATCCTGTACTAATGATCAGAATGACCCCCCCTCTTCCTCCTCCTCCCAAAAACTGCTTTCCTTTCTTTTACTTCTATTCTGAAGACTCTTTCAGTTTTCTTTTCCTCCTTCTCCAAGTCACTTCCATCTGCATTAACCTTTGCTCTGCTGATCCTCCCTGTCAGCTTTTGTATTTCATATTCACTTCATGCCTGCTTTTCTTTCTGCATTTTTTTTGGTGCTCTTCCCTTTTCTCCCTTTCCCAACCTCAGAATTCTGAGAAACTCTCTCCTGGCTCTTCCATCTTTCACTTCTGTCACCCACTCCTATGACCTCTGCTGACTTTTTAAGGTGCCTCTTTGAATTCATGGCAAAGTAAAAAAGTATTGTCAACAAACCTTTGTACAGGACTCAAAATGAAAAAAGTGGCTCAAAAAAGAAAAAAATCAGTGGAGCTCAAAACAGGTGCAAGAGGAGGTGGATGGGCATGTAGGAGGAATGGGAAGAGACTGAATTGGTAAACACCACCAATATGAACCGGCAAGCCAACTGCACCCGATTGGCCCAAGACATATGTTTACCACAGACCACTCAAATCCCAGATAGCCAGACTTCTCCAATGGACAGATTCTGTCAATATAGATTTGACAAGACTACATACATTTTCCCTTGTCCACACAAATATAATGGGCCAGAATTTTTCATCAAAACAACGGCGAGGCTATTGGCGCTCACTGTTATTTATACAAAATAGTACAGCAACTTCAGGCGAGAAGCAGATGCGTCGTTAAATGCAAATATCCAAAAGTTACTGTCCGAGTTGCGCCGCTCCGCTGTTAGCTAGTGAAATGGGCATTTCGCTGTCTGCCTCACTACTGCCATGCATTGAATGTCATGAAGTTGTGTATTTGCACGGTAAATACAAACTAAACATGCCGCGGAATTTTAGGGCTAGTAACTAATAGTACAAGTACCCTTTTAACAACGTGATAAGTGTTAATTACTGTCAGTGAACCTCTCTGGCACCAAAAATGAACAATTACAAGTGTGGTGTCACATTCCTTCAGGTTTTGAATTTTTTGTGGCGATTTTAAAAACGCCAAATTTTAAATTTAAATTTTTTTCTTCTTACTTTTCCTTTCCATCTTTTTTTCCCCTTCTCTCAATCCATTCTCTTTCCCTTTCTATACCTGATTTGACACTGAATTCACCCCCTTTAATTTACCCTCCTTGTCAGTCCTTCCACTGTTTATTTCCCAAACCTTAAATCTCACTGGTTAAGGAGATACCCCATTGGTTGCCCTGTTCACTCAGGTCTCAGTTGCCTTGTTTCTGTTGCTGCACCATCAGCTCACACTTTCAAAAAAATTTGCCCACAAAGTTGCTGAGCGCTGAAGGGGCAAGTCTAAACAACAGCAGACCCTATTAGATACCATGCTATAGCAAATTCTGGCTCAATGAATTTAGAATTCCCATTTAAACACTGAATGTGTGTTTATAGGATGATAACTGCTGTGTTTTGGCCACTTAAAGTTTAAAAAAACATCTTTACCTTCGGATTAATGTTACCGATATATAAATTAGTAGTAGTTGGATCGCCTGCATCATGTGAACCTGGGGTAAATTCCTCAAGTGCTAAAAGACAAAAAAGGTTCTCAGCAAAACTTTCAAAATTATACAAGTGAAAATGTTTAACATTCCCAAAATACGAAGCAGCAATAATTACCATTTGTTTGTCTGTTTCTCCTCGAAGATTCCGCTGAAAAGAGACATAATATTTTCAACGTGTTGTGCTTTCAAATGTTGATCAGACTTAAGGTAGAAATGTACCGTGACCACAATCCAGCAGTAGAAATGACCACAGCATTTGCAAAGATCATTTGGTGTTGTCAACTGTAAATGTGAAATCAGATCCAAGCACAGAATTCTAACAGACCAAACCACTTCCTTTGCACTCCCATGGACCCAATGCCACTCAGTGGATAAAATCTGTTAGTTTTTCTTGTTCCCACCACACAAAGTCAGTCCACAGACAAATTTATTAGATAACTGACATTTGTAGCACTGATCTTATGTACACAAAGTTAAAAAAAACCAGGAAGTTAGGCAGAACTCAAAAAGGGTAATATTGAACAAGTTACAAGTGAAGGCCACTGAATGGACAGTGTAAACTGGTTCAGGAGATAATCTGATTCACGAGCGAGAGCGCAAGCGAGGGGGAGGGGGGAGAAAGAGAGAGAGAGAGAGAGAGAGAGAGAGAGAGAAAGAAAAAGCAGGAAGGAGAGAAAAAGGGAGAGAGAGTAATTTTTTTTTTCCATTTGAGGGGTTTGTTGAGAACACAGGTAGGTGGTTGTATGAAAAAGGGGCCAAAAAGGCTGTGTGTCCAGTGGTCTTTTCTATTTCTAAAATTCCCCATTAAGAGAATGTGCCAGACTGTTTGATGGGGAAGGGAAGATAAACAGGAAATAATCCAAAACTATATGTTGGTGGATTTTGAGAAGGGGAGGGAAGGAGTAGTTGTCGTTTCAGATATTACTTAGGACTACATCTGCTTTTCAGGTTCTCCCTTCCTCCACAGTAGCTAATGATTTCTAGTATATTTAAAATTAAAATTCCAATTAGAAACAAGATGGGATATTTAGATACGAATAACTGCATGATGGGCATCGGAGGCTCGTTACCTAACCCCTCAGCCAGAATCCCAATAGGGAAGACTGTGCTCATAACAGAGGTTAAAAGTCATGAAAATGGACGGAGTCTCAAGTTCTCAAACACTGGGCCACAAGGCGGAGCTGCTCATTAGGAGCAAAAACTAACTTCAGGCTGCTCTCATACACCTCCTAGTGTCTGTTTTCAGGATGTCATCCCAAGTGCCCAAAACATACCTGTGTTTAACATTTGAGAATAGCATATGCTTTAAGGAGAACTGAAAGGAGAAAACATCTCAAACAAACACTTCCAAAAAGCTTTTGCCTTGCAAACTGATTAGAAGTAACTAAGTATTCCAATTAGCAACTTAAATTTAGCAACAGACTGACATTTAACTGCTAAAAACAAGCATGTACAATTTTCCAGAATGTATCACATTTTGTCACACAAATAATACCATTTTGATTCTGCACATGATTTTTTTGGTTTCCTGCACATATACATAACTGCCATTTGTAAAATTAAATCAAATTTTGGATACAACCCCATGTCCAATAAATGAAAACTGTAAACTCTGGTTAAAATCTGGTTGTTTTGGGTCATTGAGATGAAATCTTGCGTTTTAAGAACATTCACCTGGATGTTTCCAAAGAAACCTACTTTCAAATTGAAACGATTACTTGGAAGGGGAAACGACAATTATAACTTTAGCTCAAAAGCTACGTGGCAAACTAATTTTGAAAGAGATATCAACAAATCGCTTTGATCTGGTGACCACTGACAAGGAACCCTGTACACTTTACACTTATTAAAAAAAATTTACATACCTAGTTTTCACACCCAAAATATAACCAACCCTTGTTATAAACAAATCATATGGGACTGGATTACAGTTCTGGTACAACAAAAAGATTGTACTCACAAGAGCGACGATTTTGTGGAGAATCTTCTGATGGCAGAGGCTCAAATCGACTAGGCCTGAAAGGAGTATCCTTACCCCCTTTTGTTTTCTGCCGTTCATCACGTTCTTCTTGAATTCTGAAATCCGTACCAAACCCATTTTACAATCCGCAAATGATGTTAATATACTTGATAAGTAACAGTTAAATTTTAGTCAAAACATACCTTTTAAAAAGGTTGACAAAGGTTTACTTACTGTTTTAATTCCTCTTTGAATAGTTCCAAATTGCTCTTTTTCTTCTCCTTTTCGCCCTTTTTTAGGGGCTAAAAAAAGAATTTTAAAAGAATTGAAAAAATCCAAGTGCATTGAGATATTCAAGTTGTGTAAGTAGTCAAAACTACTAAAACAGCACATGCTTTCAAGATCAAAAATACAAAAATAAAGTGGTCCACTTCCAATGACTTGAAGTGTAGTTACTATTATGTAGGCAAACAAGGCAGCTAATTTGCCTACAGCAAGATCTCACAAATAGCAAGTGAGGATAGGCCAGTTCATCTATTCTCGGCAGTATGGGTTGAAGAACCAATGCTAGCTACAAACTGGGAGAAGTCCATGCTCCTCTTCAAATTGTGAAAAGGATCTTTTACATCCACTCCTCATTCAAAAGACAACACCTGCAACAACGTAGTACTGCACTGAGGTTTCAGGCTAGCTTGCACACTCAAGTACTGGAGTGGGGTTTGAACCCACTACCTGTGACTTCAAAGCCAGAATGCTACAAACTGATCCAGTTTAACACCTAACTTATAAATAATTGTCTGTAGCCAAAGTTAGACTGTCTTCGTCTAACATCCACTCATGCATTTCCAGTGGGGATCAATACTCTAGATGATTTTCACACATTAACCAAGAGGTACTGACTCACTGGATAAATTCACAGATCCAAATGGGGCACGAAGTGCATTTTGGTTTAACTTTCTAGACAAAAAATAAAATCTCAACTCCACACATTGCCCAACGGAGTGAACAGGCTAAAGATGTACTTTCAGTCATCCAATGGTATCCTATAGGAGATAGTGAGAAAGTGTGTGGCAGCAGACCAAATTCACCAATTTGTCTGATTTTTCCACCCTCCGTGTAAAGATGCACCTGCTCAGCACTTGCCAGCTGCAGAATGGCGGACTGGAAACTGCAGGCACATGTCTATAAATTACCACTGCATGATAGAACTCATGTGCTGTCGCTGTTCACATTATTTAGTGTCTCCTTCATCTATACAGATCTATCTGGGGTTGTATGAAGTTCCAGTGCATTTGACTTCTTGTAGTCTGCAAATTAAGAAAAAGATAGCTCATTGAGGCTCATGCATTATACAGTAATCAAAATGAGACACTTACTGGCTTCTTGGGGTCTGATGTGAAAGCCGGTGGCGACGATTTCTCTGGCAGTAAGCTCTTTATCTCTGGAACCCGCGTAGAAGGCTTGTACAATTTTCCTTTATGTTCCTCCAATCGCTCGTCTAATGTGCAAAATAAAGATTTATGCTATTAAATAAATTCTATATTTTCACAAACACAACAATGCAATTTCTGGGTTCCAACTATGGCACTGGGTGCACCTGCAACTAATTCATGCTGATGAGAGTTTACAATCAGACCAGTCTCAATAAAGAGCTGCATTACAGGTCATAAGCCGTTCTGGAGCGGGGTGGGGAAATGGATTGGAAGGTAGCAAATGTAACACCGCTATTCAAGGAAGGAGAGAGAGAGAAAACCGGGAACTACAGGCCAGTTTGCCTGACATCGGTCATCGGGAAAATGCTAGAATCCAATTATTAAGGACATAGTAATAGGGCACTTAGAAAATCATAATATGATCAGGCAGAGTCAACATGGTTTTATGAAAGGGAAATAGTGTTTGACAAATCTATTACAGCTTTTTGAGGATGTAACTAGCAGGGTAGATAAAGGGAAACAGTGGATGTAGTATATTTGGATTTTCAAAAGGCATTTGATAAGGTGCCACATAAAAGGTTGATCCACAGATAAGGGCTCATGGGGTTGGGGATAATATATTAACATGGATTGAGGATTGGTTAACAGACAGAAAACAGAGAGTAGGCTGTTACTAGTGGGGTGCCGCACCGATCAGTGCTGGGGCCTCAGCTATTTACAATCTTTATTAATGACATAGATGAAGGGACCGAGTGTAATGCATCCAAATTTGCTGACAATACAAAGCTACGTGGGAAAGTAAGCTGTGAGGAGGACACAAAGAACCTGCAATGGGATATAGACAGGTTAAGTGAGTGGGCAAGGTGATAGATGGGAGGTTATTCACTTTGGTAGGAAGAATAGAAAAACAAGGGTGAGAAACTATTAAAGGTTGGTGTTCAGAGGGATTTGGGTATCCTTGTCCATGAAACACAAAGTTAACATGCAGACACAGTAAGCAATTAGGAAGGCAAATTATATGTTGGCCTTTATTGCAAAGGGATTGGAGTACAAGAGTAAGGAAGTCTTGCTACAATTGTAGAGAGCTTTGGTGAGACAACACTTGCAGTACTGTGCACAGTTTTGGTCCCCTTACTTAAGGAAGGATGTACTTGCCTTAGAGGCAGTGCAACCAAGGTTCACTAGATTCATTCCTGGGATGAGAGGGTTAACCTAAGAGGAAAGATTGAGTAGAATAGGCCTATACTCTGGAGTTTAGAATAATGAGAGGTGATCTCATTGAAACATAGAAGATTTTGAGAGGGCTTGACAAGGTAGATGCTGAGAGGCTGTTTCCCCTGGTTAGAGAGTTTAGAATTAGCAGGCATAGTCTTGGGATAAGGGGTCGGCCATTTAGGACTGAGATGAGGAGAAATTTCTTCACTCAGAGGGTTGTGAATCTTTGGACTTCTCTACCCCAAAGGACTGTGGATGCTTAGTTGATGAGTATATTCAAGGTTGAGATAGATAGATTTTTGGACTCTGTAGGGAATCAAGGGATATGGGGATCGGGTGGGAAAGTGGAGTTGAGGTCGAAGATCAGCCATGATCTTATCGAATAGTGGAGTAGGTTGAAGGGGCCGTATGGCCTACTCCTGCTCCTATTTTTTTAAGTTCTTATGAAAGTTATTTTGGTTCCTTCATCCAGCTATGGAATTTTCTATCAGAATTTAATGGTTTAGTGATGCAAGTTGCACATCATCTGGCTACAGCATCTCATCCAACTGCCCACACAGTTCCTGAAGAGGCTACAGTAATTCCAAACTTAAATTAACAACCCATGCACCTGGTGTTGTTCAGAATTGTTGGAGGAATCAGACAAATAGGTAATTTAGTTGTGATACCAAAATATTAAGAAATAATGTTTTGGTCTATTCTTACGATGGCTGGTACCTCCCTAAATTTCTATCCCAATCACTGTCTATGAGAAAAGTCAATTGAAAATTTCCTATAAATCCATTTACAGGTCATCTTTTAAACACCCTGTTGAACAGGCATAGGTACATTCCTCCCTATTGCACCTCCAACATGTTCAGCTCAGACATGGATCAACCACGTTCTCCAAGTGGAATAGCAGAAATATTTCAAAACAGGTATTTCTCCCCTAGGCAATTCTCAGATTACCTATATGATCAGACCAACAACTATGAGTGGCATTTCTGAAAGTAGCTAACCACAAGATTAAATGCAAGAGAATGGAGGTCAGAGTTGTGAAGCTGTGGAATTCACTTCAAGGGTTAGTGGTTGAGGCAGTAATTATGTCAACATTCACGATTAGATTGGACATGGACTGGTTGGGCTGAAATGCCTGTTTCTGTGTTGTAATGCCTCTACACAAGATCATGGAGCACAGAATTTCCTAGAATTGCTAGCAATTTAAGGGTTAACCATGTAACTAGATGTTAGCAACATTTAGTACTTCAAAAAAATACTTTAATCCAGGTGCAGATATAAAGAATTTGTTTTAACCCTAAATTAGAGCTGTAGCAAGTTTGAATGTTGCAGGATCAGTTAAATTCTAAACTGATTTTAAACTAGAACTAGCTGGTTCGGGGTGCAGGTGGGAAAGAATGAGAAAATGTGTTCTTTAGAAGCAACTTTTTTGTACATTCGTTTGTGCAACAAGATCCAGCCAAAGATATCTTAAGATTAATCTAACCAGTTGCTGATAGCAAAGAAGGCACATGTGCCTAAAGGGTAAAGACCAGAGCCTTCTCATGGTCAAAGGTATCCTCCAACAATCCTTGGGCAGCCACTTGATGGTTAATTATTTCAATTTCTGCATTCAAGGGGGAGTTCCAACAACTGTCCAGGAGAAAACTTTCGAAAAAAAAACAAACAGCCACTACAGCACTGCGAGTGCTGCCAAGGTAAACTTGACCTTTTGGGCTCTTTGACAGGATGCCACCATCCTCCTGACTAGATCATGGACACACCCCAATTTGGTTCCAAGATTTTCAAATGCAAAGCTTCAGAAACAGCCGCTTGCCTCTCTGCAATCCACTTATGGTCACGATCAAACCCAATATACGAGGGCATGTTCTCAACCTACCATCCAGGTGACACCTTCTAGCAGCTGTCATCCAAGTCCCAGGAGTTTTCTCTTCTGCCAAAAGACACAAAACTCGACCTTTAGCATAGTGGAATTACACAGAACAGCTTGCAATAGTCAGCCACCTTAATGTTTTAGACATCCAAGTCGAATACC
The DNA here is from genome assembly GCF_035084215.1 of Heptranchias perlo. Taxonomy (NCBI): domain Eukaryota; kingdom Metazoa; phylum Chordata; class Chondrichthyes; order Hexanchiformes; family Hexanchidae; genus Heptranchias; species Heptranchias perlo. The sequence continues at coordinate 16,768,673 of NC_090337.1, forward strand.
ACGTACTAGGTCTATTGTAACCAACTGCTTAATTCAGACCCTCGTGAGCAGCTTTGGCAAGGAGACATGGCTGACATGCAGCCAACTCCCTTTATGGGATGCCCAGTGATAGGTCAGGCTGCAGCCCTCTCCTTGAAACCCATTTGGCCATGGATCCAAGTGTGGCTTATAAATGGAGATCCTTTTAAAGACTATAAGACCCCTGCCTACAATAAAGAGCTCCCAAATATTCTCAAACATGTGGCAAGTACACGGCTCAACTTAAAAGTGCCAGAGAGTGAAAAGCAGACATGTTAAGATCATAAAAATCTCTGGGAACACGAAAAGGCCATTTGGCCCAACAAAACTGCCCGTACCACATTTTGTTTTTGGGGTTAAATCCTTACCTACATGGAAAGGATAGGTTAATTCGTGATATTTTACCGTAGGAAAATAGTTCAAGCCTAGACATCAACATTGCAAAATAACTTGCTCAAATTCTATTTTGGACCGTGAAGGGACTCATGTCATGACCCATTTCAATAAAGTGGCATTTCCCCTACATTCTGGGTTAAAACAATCATGTGCAAACATGGCATATATTTCTACGGCTCACCTTTTGTTGCATTTACAATGCCTCCTCTAACAAAAGCTTTTACTTTGCTGGAGTCAGCTCCCTCAAAGGAGGCCAAAAATTCTTCATATATCTCAGCAGCTGCCTTCTCATCTTCCTGAAAGGAATAGTTTAACATTAGTGTCTCGCATTCATGCCCAGAGTAACTATAAATGGTTTCATAATACATTTAAGATAATTTAGCCGATAGGAACCATACACCAATTGTCCCATTTATTTGAATATTGGCATGTGGTGATGAACTGTAGAAATTACATACATACACACATCAAGATAATATAACACACAAATCTGATGGACAGAGAAATCTGATGACCTATGAGTTCAAACATCTAAGTTTGTAAACCTATAGCATAAAGGAAAAGGCACATATGCCATCCATTATATTGTTCCTATTAATAGTATGCTTGCTCCCAATGGCTAGTTGGTAATGACAATATCTGATCCATGCAGATCAAAACTCCCAGGTTTGATTCCTATTCTGTGCATAATTAGGTGATCTCATGGCAGTTTAGCTCCATAGTTGGGTTCTACATCCCTTGTTTAAGGGAGGGAGGGGGTGGGTGTGCATCTTTAGCAAGGAGAAGTGGCTGCCGTGGTTATTGGCCATCCAAGTCCAATACCACGTACTAGGTCTATGTAACCAACTGCTTAATTCAGACAGTAGAAGGGGTTCCTGTCACTGATCACTATCCAGTAACTCTTGCTGCAACATGCATACTTTCCCAGACATTGGGTCAGGACAGAATTGGGCTCAGCTGCAATGGCCTCCTCTCTTCCCTTCCAAAGATGGAATAGCCAGCCAACACACACAGTCTAAAGCAAAAATTAGAATGTTTATTTGAATAAAGGAACCACTGGCATCCTTGGAACCATACCTTAAATGAGTCAGTGTCTTTAGGAGGAAAGGAGAAGATTAGGTGAAAAAAAAATCAAAAATGTAAGTTTTCTTTATATATTTTTAATTATGCCAACTTTACAACCAACACTGAAGGAATTCTGCTTATTTAATAAAAAGTAGTTAAATGAATGCATACCACTAAAAATCTGGCAAGGATGAAAATTAATTCCAAGCATGGTGGGTAAAATATGGTATACCTTTTTAATTCTTTATATTGCGAGTCCAATTTCATCTCTTCTCCCCCCATCCCACCCCGTACACAAGCAGGAAATGCTAAAAATAGACTGGCTTTGAGCACCTGAAAAGCAAAAAGATTTGACGACAAAGTTCAGAGACCTTTTGGCAGGACTCTGTCTCTATATTTTCTCTTTCCAAATGCTACCATATCCGCTGTGTATTTTCAGCATTTATATTTCGGATCTGCAGTTTTCTCCTTTTTATCTCCACTGATTTTTTTTTTCCTATACATGCATACTATATTTAAGATTCCATACCTTCTTTTTAATTTCCTCCTGTTCTTTTTTACTGAGGGTCCTCTTTGAAGCACTCATTTTGCCAGTGCTGAAAATTTAAGTTGATCAGAAGAATGCTGGAGAAAAGAAAACAAGGTTGATTATCTTCATAACTGATGACTAGAAGTGATATCCTCTAGAGTATGAACATTCTAGAAGATTAAACACACAAGTAATTTTAGCATTTAAAATGACCTGCAAACACCTGGATTACATGGACACTATTCACAGAAATTGCAAACATCACATATCTTTGTAGGCTCCATACAACTCATCTTCTACCAATATAAAAACAGAAAGTGCCGGAACTCCATCGGCATCAGAAAAAAAGATAAGACAGGCAAACTTTTGGACACAAACCAGTTATCAGAATCCAGTTCAGATTAAGGGTCTACACCTGATCTGTTTTCATATCTTTTTTCTTCACAGATGCTGACAGACCTGCTGTGTTTTTCCAGCATTTTCTGTTTTTATTTCAGATTTCCAGCATTCATATTCTCTATTTATCTCCTACCAAAATGTTTTTAATATAGAAAGCAGCTTTTACAGCAACTTAGTTCAAAAGTAAAATTACAGAAACACTAGGCAATAAGATTAACAGCTGCCAAATGTTAATGGTCTAAATATTTTTATCTAATAACACCAATTTGTTAAAAAAATGTTTGACAAAGTATCACCTGCACCCTATACACAAGGATTTATTGGATGTTCTTTACAAGGAGCACATGAAACTCTATGATTGTGCACAGGCCAACTCTATAGTTTGTTGCCTTGTGCACATGCAAAGTTAGCACATTCAAATATATTTAAGTCAGTTAACCACCAAGATCACTGGCCCTACTGCTATATATAACGGGCATTGTTGCAAGCTTGTGTTAATTTTTGAGCCCTGCAACATTTCTTTCACACTAAAGATTTGTAAATCAAGACGTAAATCAACTCTATGCAAAGGTGAACACGTGTGACACATATACAACTGTAGTGCATCAACACAGGAGCTAAAACACACCTGCCATGATACACTCCCTGCACACAAAAGTTGGCATGAAAACCCCTCATTATGCTTGATAGAATGGTCTTCAGCAATATTTGCAGGCAATTTATTCAAATGTAATATTTGCACCCCACATTAACAGTATGCATATAGAGCCTCATCTTCCCACCCCCCTCGCCCAAATCCATTTCATCTTCAACAAGCTAGATATACTCAATCTTTACGTTTCATCAACTGGTAGTAAAAACCCTAATTTCGTGCATCAGAACAATCTAGACATCCAAAGTACAAAATTATTATATGCTAATCAGGTACTGCTGCAGATAACTCATTCCACTGCTTCGCTCTCAAGCATCTTCCAAGACAGATTTCAGCCAATTCCCAGGGTACAATTTAACTATTCCAAAACAGCGAATACATTGCTCCTGAAGTCAAGGACTGCCTTTTGATATCTGGGGATAACCTGCAATGGCATTCAACTCCCACACCTCTTTCAAACAAAGGGGGCTGATAACCTCAAACCTAAGATGCTAACATCCTATCTCAGAGACTGTCTTCTCTTCCCCCGCAGCATCCCCCTCACCAACAAGACCCATGGTTGAGAATTGCTACCAAGGCCACACAATGCTACACCACCGAACCTCCCAGGCCTCCAGATGCCAAAAGGCCTAGTAACATCCCACAATAGCACTAACTGCTCAACCTAGGAGGCAAGGATGTCATGCCTTAAAGATGATGCAGTTTTGCTGGTTCTGTCCCCAGCACAGCACAAAAAGAACCACACCAGAACGGTCATCTCAATCAGATTTAGAGTCTGACATAATAAGAACATTAGCACACCAGGCCAACTCCTCCATAATGGACCAGATTATGCCCTTCCATCACAGATTTGACAAACTCCACCTCTCAGTGTGGGACACCTACACAACTTACAATGGTGCAAAAACATTAAAGTCTTGCGTGGTGCAAATTGGGTGATACAGCCTGAACTGACTCTGAAGCAAAGTGGACCAAATCCTGACCTTCCACATTGGACCGTGACTTCCTAAATTGCTTGGCTTTGTATGAAACCTGCTCTGGCTGCCACTAAGAGCAAAAACAGAAAACAATCAATCAGTCACAACTTGAATTTAAAAAAATGTATCTATTTCTGCATGGCATGACAGAGATATGCGACAGACAGATCAATAAGGACTATTCCTACAGCAACAAATCTGCAACATCAATAGCCCCATCTCAAACCTGACGCCTTGCAATTTTGGATGTATACAAAATAAGATTACACCAATATTCAAAGATCAGCAGGTTAAGATACTTTTCAAAGAATTTGACTACTTGCAAACCAGAAATATGGGACAATGCATCAACTAAAACAATTCATTTTTTAAAACTAAACTTCTCCCTTCCATTTTAGGTTACCATGTCACAAACTGTTCACTGGCCAAGAAAACAGACAGACAACCCACTCCAGGCATGTTAGCAAAAGATGGAGTTTTACTACCACTTGTGTGTCATTGCAGTGTTTGTTTCACAGAAATATGACAGTATAAATCTAGAGTTAGACGATGACAGTCACACTGTTTAGGACAGACAATACATGGAGTGCAACTCCAGTGTGGTGTCAAACTGGGCTTAAAAAGCACTCAGAGGGTCTCTTCAATATCCAGGGCAGTTCATAAACTTAACAGCTGTTTTAAATGTTTTGAGAAGGTGGTCAAGCCATGTGTTATTTAATGGCCAGGAGCACAGCTCCAAGCATGAATATAAGCATATGTGGTCAGAACTCTTTCCTGTCACTAAGAATTCAACACTGAGCCAGGTAATATAAACACGGTACCAGCCTGAATGGGGCAGATTCTGTGAAGTTTTTATTGTTAAATCACAATACTATGGCATGAAACCTCTTCCTTGTACATCAAGTAAGTGATCCAAGACTTGTGAATAACCATGAGCCTTGAGCACCAAGATAGTGTTGGCAGGTATCTGGGGTGCTAGAGGCACTAACCATAGAACCATATTTCTGGTCACCCAAAGTACCTTAAGAGTACATTTACACCACAATTGTAGTGGCTTTTGCTTTGTAACAATGCTAGTCGCATAAAAGCAGCCTGTATCCAGTCAGGGCCCAGCCTGGCACCAGAGCGAAATAGACAGAGCCCCTGAAGGAAGGAATTTCACTCTGCTTTGCTCCAGATTCAGGTCAGCCCGAAACACCAGACATACACCACACAAGTTTTGTGCCGATGTCACTTTGCACAGATGCTAAACTCAGTATTAATGCATCTTAGATCTCTCACCTCTCTCCTGAAAGTATATTCATAATATAGCACCAAACCCCCTTCTTTCACTTAAAAGAGATCCAAGAAAAAATGATACTGGGAGATGGGGCAATCCCAGCCTCCCTCATGCACTGTAACTTGCCTGCTATCACTGCAATCAGGACAGAGTCCCAGACAGTATCAAGACTTCAATTTTCCTTTCAGGACCAGCACTTAGAAGTGGGAAGGCTGCCAATCTGAGTTTTCAGCAATAGTTATGAACAGGAGATCACAGCAATACAAATATTTTTCCCTCGAGCAGACAAATTTAGCTATCTTTTACTCGATGAAGGGAGAAGAGAAAGAAACCATGCAGCATGAATATTTTCAATACAAATATTCAACCCTCCCCAAGTGACACTCTCCTTTAATAATCACTAATTTTTCAAATGACCTATAAACTACCACTACCTAAGCAAGTTTGTTTTACTGTTAACTGCTGTTTCTGGTGAGGGCAATCCACAAATTTATCCCTTCAGATTAACAATCAGATATTTATCACTTCACTCCTGACCATAATGCTATCTATATCTTAATTAGGTGAGAAGTAAAGTCTAAGATACTGACTGGCCTGCAGTCAAAAAAAAATCTTGATTGAAGACTGCATCAGGAAAGTCACCAAGACACAGTAGAAACTTAATAAAAAGTATGGCCAATGCAAGAACATATCTCAATGTCAAGAAAAACACTGCATCACTGGACTGTGTTGGGGACCATTCCACCTCCACAGAAAAGAATGGCCGTGCTAGTTAAAAAAAAAGTACAATATTTCAATAACACAATCACGTCCCTAAATACAACACACACACACACACACAATAGTACAGCTAACTGAAAACTGATAGGATATTTACAAGCAGGCCTGATATTAACACGCCAGCATTCATCACTCAGCATATTTAATATACTAGTACTAATATACTATATAGGGAAAAAATAAATCACATGCTAATGTGTTTTAATACTGTGTCAATAAACTTCCTGTAACACTTGAATTCATCTTAAGTTGCTCCCACTAATACCACCAATAATGACAGCTGTAATTACCAGTATTTAACTCTGGTGCTATGCAGCTGAAGATGTTCTTTCTCTAAATACAACCCAAGTTTGGAAGGATAATCTCTGCCTCTGTAGAAAAAAAGGATCGGAAAAGACCATTTTGGCCCATCTGACCAGCACAAAGAGTTCAAAAACAGAATAAAAGGTTGACTACCTAGATCTCCCATTCAAATTATCAAATGCCTGCCTAGCTCCTTCTTAAAATTACCCCCTAAGCAGTCCACCCCATAGATGAAAGAGTTATATCTATTACATCCATTCACCCTTCTCCTTCTAAGCTTCAACCCATGCTCCCTCGATATTGTTCTCAAGAGTGATAGTGATCAGATTCTCATAGCTCAACTTATCAATGATCTTAAGAATCATGACTTCCTAAATAAAATCTCATCACAATCTTCTCTTGTGTAAACAAACTAAGCTTCTGTAGTTTCTTGTAGCTCAGGTGTCTGATGCTAGGTATCAGACAGGTAGCCATTTGTTGCACTTGTTCCAGTGCCATAATGTCCTTTCTGTAATATGGCACACATAACTGCTGAAGGGTGTCTTTACAGTTTAAGTGGACATAAAATATAAAACTTTACCTGTCCACCATTGCACTTTACTGAAATCCTAATGACAACGATGCACTCTAAATTTGTAGCTCAAGTTATTTGGTCAGGTCCTTAAATAATCCACCATGCTAACACCCAGAGTTAACTTTTCAGGTCGAAGACCTTTCATCAGAATTCAGACTTCGCCAGTTCTGACAAAAGGTCTTCGACCTGAAACGTTAACTGTTTCTTTCTCCACAGATGCTGCTTCACTTGCTGAGCTTTTCCAGCATTTTCTATTTATTTCAGATTTCCAGCATCTGCAGTATTTTGCTTTTGATTCAGCAACTGATCGGTTTTACCCACAAAAAAAAATCTATAAACATGAGCTGTATGAACACCAGAAATGTCACATCTACACTGTATGGGTTCCCCTTGGAGTTTGAGGTCCGCAGTACTGTAAATTGATCTTGACTCTATATTGCTTAACAATGATGATCCTTATCTTAAACACTAAATTCACAATTTTTCTACATTTGCTACCACTTTATTATTAGAAGTTGGGAGTTCTATCCTGGAACTCTCTACCCAACAGCACTGTGGGAGAACCTTCACTACACGAACTGTAGCGGTTCAAGGTGGAAGCTCACCTCCACAAGGGCAATTAGGGATGGGTAATAAATGCTTGTCCTGCCAGCGATGCCCACATCCCATGGATGAATTTTTAAAAAGTATGATTCTGACACTCAAATGAACTAGAAATTCTATTGAAACAAAATCAGAAAAATTAAGTGCAAGAATAAAATCCTGTAAAAAAAAATCTAAGAACAAACTCTTTTCAACAAGTATAATAATGACTGATCTAGCAACTCAAATCTCTCCCCATCATTCACTGTACCATCAGAATATGTACTGTCCATACAGCTTTCCTAACTTTTTGGCAATATTTCCACAATACCAGAAGAGGTAATGAACCATCCTTTATGAATCTCAGTGTGGATTTTTGTCATTCTACAACTTGAGACTGGTTGTGACTTCCAATGTAATATAAAAGTTTAATATAAACAAATTTTAAAACTGGCATATACATGACTTTAAAAATCTCACCCACAACCTTTACCAACTTTGGGTCCAGGTCATCAAAATCTATCAAATGTGTGTCTTACATACCACATTTCATGGTATGTAAAACAAGACACAATCTGAATTAAAGGCAGTTATCAATGAGACGTTTATGAACTACTGAAGCCTTGGTCAGGTTTCACAATGATATCATCTAAACTCCTCAATTCAAGATATCCCCTGCAAGTTATTTCCATGCATGCATCCATCTATATAACGTTAAAAATATTGAACCAATGCAAATACTAGTGTTAATTGTATCATGTGATTTATATCAATTAGTGTTAATTGCATTCAGGTGGTGTGTGTCAATTGGGGACTCTCTTGTATCCTTTTTATATGAGTGCTTATCTAGGGTGTGGTATGTGTGTAAAGGAGATCTCTGAATAAAGGCTTGGAAGCTACTGAAGACCTGGCGCTAATATTATATCCTTTACCACTTGGCTATCCAATTTATAACAACTAGGACCGCACAGTACATCTCTGATCAAGATATATAAAAGAATTTTTTTTTAAACTTATGGAAAAGCACACGAGAATGTTACGTCAGCAGAAAATTTGATGGTAATTTACTATACCATTCAAAGAAATTTTCAAATATCCAAGAATCACATCTATTCAAAATTAATTGCAATTTTCATGAAAAAGTTTAAAACTAATCAGATAAAAATAGTACATGCCTGTTTGTATAACATACAAATTATTCTTAGAACTTTGGAGTTGGACAACTCAGCAATGCATCACTCGCACCTGTGGAGATAAATTAAATATTTTACACAAAGATAACTAACTCCTATACAAACTGATTTCTAATGAAACAATCTCAATCCACAGCAATATACTAGTGTGTCATGTGACATTGTGGAATAGTGCGATGTTCCACTGAAATTCTTCCCAAAACTACTGAGCTCCCAAACATAGCCACATCTCTGATTGGAAACTTGAGCATGGGAGGCAAATTGGAGAAATGGGAAAAAGTAATTTAAGAGCTATGGTTAACTTTTTTTTTTAAAAGTTACATTGGCCTGTTTCTGTGCTGTAGACTTATTCAGTCCAAGTGGCCTATGCCAGTGTTTATGCTCCCCCCAGCCTCTTCCCTCCTTCATCTAACCCTATCAGCATACCCTTTCTATTCCTTTCTCCTTCATGTGCTTATCCAGCTTCCCCTTAAATGCATCTATGCTATTTGCCTCAACTACTCCTTGTGGTAGGGCATTCCACATTCATACCACTCTTTGGGTAAAGAGATTTCTTCTGAATTCCCTATTGGATTTATTAGTGACTATCTTACATTGATGACCTCTAGTTTTGGATTCACCCACAAGTGGGAACATTTTCTCTACATCTACCCTATCAAACCCGTTCATTATCATAAAGACCTCTATCAGGTCTAGAATATTTCTAGAATAAAGATCCCCCACCTGCTTAGTCTTTCCTGATAAGTAATCCTTTTGTATGGCCTCATTAACCTGCATCACTATTTTTAGTGATTTATGTATCTGTACCCAGAGATCCCTTTGCTCTTCGAGCCCATTTAGACTCTTATATTCCAAGCAATATGTGGCCTCCTTAGTCTTCCTACCAAGTTAGTTAATTTTGCTACAACTGAAACACTTTATTCAATAAAGCCTGCTAACAGAACACTAAAGCCTTATGCACAGGTCAAGAAAATAGGTTTTCTGGAAAAGCATTCATATTACCACAAAATACATACTTACTAAAAGTTAAAGTGACACTAATGAGACGAGTTTAAAATTGCATAAGCATAACTGACACATTCCACAACTAACAAACATTTGTGGCACTTTAAAATATGAATGCATCTATGATTATTTCACCCACCCTCTTTCAAAAAATTGCCCATCCCTTTTAAATCAGAAAAAGGGCACTAACATAAGACCATCGCGCTACAAAAATATCCTGGGGTCAACCCCCAGTTATATCCAACAGAACTGTACAGTATTTTTTTAAAATTCTCAGCTTTAGAAAAAAATGTGAAGCAGTGGAACACGCACTCCAGGAACTCGTTAAATTACTTTTGGCGCTTTAACCAAAAAGCAAGTATAATAAGAGTCAAACAAAAATGTGACTGAAAGCATTGTAGTAGGCCTGCGCTCTGCGAGCCGCATCCTCCTGGGCTGTGCGAGGTGGATTCGGACATTGCGTTTTACTAAATTCCCCATCGTATTTTTTTTTAAAAACTCAAAAAGAAAACTGACAAATCAAGACTTAAAAGCCACGGCTTCGCCAGCAGCCGAAGTGGGGGAGTGGGCGGGGGTAGGACTGCCTTGCGTGACTGGAACACAAGGGTGACCCCCAGGCTGCCGTCCTCACCTCCTCCCTAGGCCCGCGCCTCCTCGCGTGGAACACCAGCACTCGGGCTCCAGGACCCGGGCCTAGGCCTCGCCTCGCCTCGCCCCGACCCACCTTTTAAAACAAAATTTAAGCGCAACTCCACAACCCTCGGCTGCGGTGGAGCCCGCTTTATTCCCCCCCCCAAGCCGCGCCGCTTATCGCTTACCTTAAAACCGCCGCGCACACTGTGTTTCCCCGAGCACAACACTGTTTTGTCCGCCATTTTCTGCTCTCACGGGTTAATCGAGCACAGAGTTGGGACAAGCATCGATCGGGGGGAGGGGGGGGCGCGGGTAAGGTGTAATACTGGTCACGTGACGTTGCTCCAACCACTGCATAAAGTAGGGCAAAGTGAGCCTGAAGGTATCTCAGTAGGGTTTTCAGTTGCTAGGGCAGGTAACTTTAATCACTGACAGGGGAGGGAGAAATAGTCATACCCTTGCAAACCAATTGTAACATGCCACTTTGCAAAGTGAGGTCAACTTCTCTGACTAAGAGGATGGGTTGGTGATATGCTCCGAAAGCTCTGCCAATGTTAGTCAATAACCAAGTTGAAAAGCAAAATACTGCGGATGCTGGAAATCTGAAATAGAAGCGGAAAATGCTGGAAATATTCAGCAAGTCAGGCAGCATCTGTGGAGAAAGAAACAGAGTTGACGTTTCAGGTCGATGATCTTCCGTTGAAAAGCTGTGCGAGAGAATTCCAGGAAAACTTTCCATCTGATTTTGTCTTCCTCACCACCCCCCCCCCCCAACTCCCCACCCTGCAGAAAAGTTTTTGAACTTTCATTTTAGCGACTTCGTATGATAGTATAGCTCAGAAACTCACCATGTGTAAATTCGCAGGGACCAATCCGTGCCCTATCATTCCAGTTGAGAATATCCTCTTTAGTTGCTGGTTATTGACTGAAGACACTAGTACCTCTCAATGTGGACTAGGATGGGTTGCAGAACTCTATCGAAACTGCACTAAGGAAATACAGGACAGTTTGCCTAGCTCCATGCAACAATTTAGATCATTGACTATTCTGCCCTAACTTGACCACAGTGGCTACAACAAGCTGTCCATGTATGTTGGAACGCCCTATGCTGACTACCTTTTTTATCCATTCCTTAGAGCTGTTATTTCCATTTCTGAGCACCTCATTGGGATTATCCAAGTTGGTTCGGTGCAGTTCCATGGAGCCATTTGAGTTTGATTTGACAGCCAAGATTGGTTTTTAGCAGCTCCATGAGTTTCCTGGGCTGATTCTGAGGTTTCCTTTTCAGTGAGTCTGTTCAATGTGCCTAAATCCATGCTTAGAACCAAACCGTCAATCAAATAGTGCAAACTTTTCAGCTTGATCAGTCAAAAACTTTGGGATATCTTAGAAATGGCTCAGTTGTCAAAGTATATATCAGAGTCATTACCTCTCCTCACTGGAGGTGACTCTTGCTGGAAAGATCAGATATGTGGATGTCAGGTGAGGATAAGGTCACTCAGCTACGATATCCCCTACAGTGAAATACATTGCCTGCACACAGAGGCCAATAATGGGACCCCGCACAACACTATTGGTGCCCACCACTGTTGTCTGTACCTGTGCAGGAATGAGCTGGCTTTGCCTGATAATGTAAAATCAGTTCATTTGAATATTTTTCTGTCACTCCAGGCATATTATCATGATGCGTTGGTGATGCTGGGAGCAGAGGGGGTGGGGGCAACAGTTGGAATTTCAGGTACCAGTAGCCAGGCAAGATCTGCTGGCTACCTGTTCAGCGCCAGCAGGATTTTTTGATGTGTGGGGAAAAAGTACAGGACAGAGATGGCAGGTGGTCCCACAAAGATGTGACACAGGTGGCACGCGAGCAGGGAGGTCACCAGCCAAAGAACTTTTTAAAATGTGGGCCTCGCCCTCAGCACACATTCCAAAGGAGTGCTGTGCAACTGGCTCAAGTGCTCCAGTCACATTTTGAGGAGACCCACACTTTACATTTTTGCACGGAGTTTGCACGTAGACTTTCAGCGCCATTCACACTGCCCAACCACATTGCAGCACATTATGTGCCTCAGGCTTATTGCAGGCCTCGAGCCTCCATGCCCAATAATTTGAGCAGCAACTGCGCTTCTGCACATTGAGCATCCACCCTTGCGTTATCTGCCCTTCTAGATTCCCATATGAAGAATGGGCGCATGGAGCAGTACTCAAAGTCAGCTGTTGTCTGTGAAGTTGTATTCCAATATAAGTCAATATTTTCAAAAGAACTGGGAAGAAAATTAATGGTCGTCAAAAGTAAAAATAAAATGTGGGAAAGCATTTGGCACACTGAGTCCATTCGTTCCAATACAATATATAAAATTTCCACTGTCATTGGCTCTTGCAGTGAAAGTAAATAACCACAAATAAACTTTAAATTTCTTCCTGGACCCAACAGTAAAGTCGCTCAGAACATCAATCTATCTATTCTATAGATGGCACACTAATTGACTCAGCAAGATTGGTGCCATAGTGCATCTGATCATTTATTTTTATACTTGTCCTTATAACCTTCATTTCTATTCATAACCCAATATTTTACCACACTCTTTTTAAATTGCTTTTACTGCAAGTCTGTTCATATTCACATATCTACCACTGTGTAGAAAACTAATTTGCTTTAATCTGTGATCTCACCTCAGTGATGACAGTTGGGTACTTATGTCCTCCAGTTCTATGCTCATAATTTAAATAATCTGGTCACATCCATGTTGCCAATGTCTTTCAACATTTTGATCATCCAACGTCAATAAAGCAAGAGTATATGCTTTATATGTATGCTAATTCCGCTTCCTCATACTGCAAAGATCAGTAACATTTTTAAGGCAGTATCCCAATTATGTAATTAACACTTACTGTTTAGACAAAAATCTTTACAAATATCAACTAAAATTGACAAAATAAAATAAAAATACATTAATGTCACAATGATTCTTTATAATTGATTGATTTTTAAAAGTTGTCCAAGTCGCAAGATTCCCTATTTAAATAAAAAGCAATTTTTACCACTTCTACACCCAGATCCGATCATATTCGTGCCAAAGAAATGTTTACCATTCAAAAGTATAGAAAATATTTTTTTAAATAATGGACAGTACTGCCCTGCATCCTGCACATTCACTTTCTGGATTGTTTTGGCAAAGTGCTGCACCTTTATCCTTTGGATCCTAATTTCTTTAACTATGCACACTAAAGGTTTGTTTTATGCCAAGTAATTCATCACAAATGCCAGTCATCCATTTATTGCTGCTATTTTAAGTATACTACATAATACAGTTTAAATGAGTTACTTTGTACATTTGTACATTGCTTATGATTTTTGTGATTGTGACAAAGTTATTGTTAATGAATTCTAATAGATCAATAAATCAGAACACACTTTCATATGTATCAGAAGACACACAAGGAATTATAAGATAAGGAGGTCCATAGTTTTGAGTTTTTGTGATGGAGTGAGTTGAAGTAAGAGACAGCAACAACTTACATTTACATAACACCTTTAACATAGAAAAATGTCCCAAGGCACTTCACAGAGGCGAGGATAAAAAATGCTACCAAGACAAGGAAAAAAAGATTAGGACAAGTGACCAAAAGCTTGAACAAAGAGGTGGGTTCCAAGAAGGTTCTTAAAGGATGTGAGTTATTGAAGAGGCAGAAGGGTTTAGGGTGGGGGGGCATTCTAGACAATTGAAGCATGGCTGCCAATGATGGGGTGAAGGGAGGCAGGAATGCACATGAGGCCAAAGTCAAAGGAACATTGAGTTTGGGGGAAGGGGTTGTAGTGCTGGAGCAGATTACAGAGGTAGGAAGGGGTAAGACTGTTATGGACATCAGATAATCAAGATCACAATAATAAATTGTCTTTTAAAATTTTATTAAGAGCACTGTAAAATACAGAAAGAGAAAATAAAATTTACCAGTTCTGGGAACAAAAGTACAATGTTTGAACAGACAACAGCTATGCTGCCCATTCTTATACACAGCTTGTTTACAACACAGGAAATGTAATTGTCTTGATCTTTCTATGGAACCCTTCCTCAACCTTTGCTTATTTGGGGCCAATAATAATCACAAAGCCATCTGATTTTCACATCTATATTATATGATCATGTCATCCAGCTGGCTGCAGGGCCCGCGCTATTAGACCACAGAAGGTTTTAAACACAAGCATGACAATTTTAAATTTGAGACATTAGGGGATCAGGGGCCAGCGTAGGGCTGCAAGGATGCGGGTGATGAGCAAACTGGACTTGGTGCGGGATAGGATATAGCAGAGTTTTGGATGAGCTGAATTTTATTATGGGTGGAGAATGGGAGGCCAGAATGGAGCGGTTCGGAGCAATTGCGTATGAAAGTGACAGCGCTATGTATGAGGGATTCAGAAGCAGATAGGCAGAAGTGAATGATGTTGCGGAGGTGGGAATAGATAGTCCTTGTGGGATCTAGGAGCCATGCAAATGCATGGAGAATTCAGGGCTGGTTCAAGGCTCAAGATGCAACCCATGGAGTGATGCAAACAGAAATAGAAACGCCAAAAGTTGATGTGAGAGCAAGTCAACTGCCACCTCCTAGGACATGCATTGTTCCTGGGCCGTCCTATGCCCCTGCCCTTGCTCCTTTACACTTCTACTGGGTGAGTTTCCCAGTGCTGACCAACTAAATTACATGGGGCACCAGATTCTGAACTTGTGCCTGAAAGATTAAGGCCAAGTGACATTGTATCTTCAAGAGGGCTGTCCTCCTCTTCTTCTGCTCCAATTTGGTCCCTCAACTTCTGCTGGACCTAGAAAGGCAAGAGAGGGACATGGGTTAGTAGTTCGTGGCAAGGATAAGCAGGGATAGCTGAGTGGCACCTCAAAGAAGTACCACTTTGTCATGCAGAGCGTGTTTAGGGAGAGATTTCAGTAAGAAGAGAAAAAGAGGGTAAGATGGCCAAAACACCATGCAGAACGTATCCTCCAACCTTGCCAGTTGCAACACTCCTCACCCGCCCTTTGCACTCAATCTCCATGGTCACCTCTTCTAATGGGGAGAGAATGTGGATGTTTGGTGACCTTCCTCATGTCCGTGCCTGCTCCGTACTGTTGTGTACCAGCTTGTCCTGCAAGAGGAAAGGGTGTGTGATAGCGAGTGGCCTGGTGAAAGGTTGTGAAGATGTGCCTGTCAGAGTAGAATAGTGTTGCTGGTGTGTGCAAGGTGGCACAGATGTGATGAAGTGAGGGAAGTAATTGTGAGGACATTAGCAGGTGCAGGGTGTGCAAGTAGCAGCAGAAAGAAGTTCAGTGAAGTGTATGTCTGTGATTGCAGGAGAGTGAAGGAAAGTGGGGGAGAGAAGGCTTGCAAGTGCTGGAGCTACAGGTGGTGGAGAGCTAAGTAAAGAATAAAAGACATGTGAGTAGGAGTCTCACGTTAGCAACTCTGGTCAGACCATTGAATTTTTTCTGGCATTGCTGCACCACCTCTGCCTGCCAATTTCAGCATTGAACTGTAATTCCAATGACACCGACCAACGTGCACTTCCCCTTTAAGAGGAGCAGGCTGCCTTTAAATGGCGTCACTGACGCCTGATTTCCCAAACCGCGCCCCCCCCCCCCCCCGCCAAATGAGGCACATGTTATTTCGAGCATGCCTTTTACTGACATCATTGGGCGCGAGTTCCAATCACGCCACCCATCTCTTGCCGATTTCTGGCGCAAGTTGAATTTCTCCAAAAGAGCTTACGGAAGAGGCAAAGAGGGAGGGAGGGAGGGAGACAGACAGACAGAGAGACACTGTCCTAATGTTCACATTTGCAATTTGAAAACAAATTACTGTTTACATAAAATGTGTTAATCTAGCTGCAGTAGGTGAGTGAAACACTAATTATTTGCTGTTGAGTGGAAAAGCTGTAAGCTGTGTGAGCAGCATCTCCCAGTATTGCTAAATATCAAGTGATACATCTACATACACCTGGTACATCTTTCGTAGCATCTCACTGCTTACCCCACTTTTAAAAATGGTAAGGAATAAAAATTAAATGCATAATAAGTAAAGCAATAGTTATATTAATAAAGGCTACTCATTTATGATTTTCACAGAATAATGGACAGAGCTGCAGAATTCAATCCCCAAAGCGCTGGTAAAAATCCAAGAAAACCATGTAATAAAACAGAATTTAATTTATTCAGTCACCATAAATCAAAAGCCCTGATAATGTGTTGTGAATTATGTGGCATAACATCCCTATTGCTTGAAAGCAGACTAAAACAGGCTAGTAATTCAGGATTGGTTGTTTCATTAGTCTTTAGTAAGTTTTCTCCGGTGCTTTTTTATCCATTTCCTCACTTTTGATTTCTTACCTCCTCAATTCTGATTTGATACTGCATGACTTTAAGCGAACCAACAAGGTACGATGCCAGAGTGTGATGTCTAGAGTATGACAGACAGGAAGGGCTCGATTTTAGGGTCGGGTTACCTGCGGGTTTCCAGCGGAGGGGCCCCGAAAATCCCGATCTCCGATCACGTGACCGGATTCGGACGAAATCCCGGCCACTTCCGGGTACCGCGCTGACGTGCGGGGCTGTGCGCGAAAGCCCCGCTGGTGGGAATCCCGCAGGCAATTAAAGCCAGCGGGGTTCCACTTGAGAGCACTTAACTTGCTCGTTGTGGTCAGTTAATGAGCTGAAGCAGCTGTCAAAAGAGGAAGTGTGGGATTTTAGGTTCAACGCAGTCAGTTTCCCACACTGGGGGAAACAGTACCCTTCAAACCAGGCGTGTTGCAGCCAGCAGCCTGTGGCAGGTGCCAAGGTGCGCTCCACGGGGGAGAGCCCTCACCCACGCAGGAGGCCATCGCGTCACATAGGGCAACCCCTGCCCTCCACCAACCCCCGCCAAGCCAGAGGACAGACCGACACGAAACCGCAGCCCCAGTCCGAGGACCCACCCACCTACCCTGCACAACCCCTCACACCAACACCTGCCAGATGGGTGGTGCGTTGACATCATCGGAGGACGAACAGGATGACCAGCCCCAGCAGCCTCGCAGTCCACGCCGTCCGCCTCGGAGAGGTGGGGCCCCCCAACACGGTGCTGCGGCACACCCACCTGCACAGCAGGAGGGAGGGCAACCGCAGAGAGAGATGCGTCGCAGGAGGCACTACCCTCCGCACAGGGTGTACAGAGCGAGGCTCAGCTTCATGGACCTCTCCGAGGAGCAGTGCATACAGAGGCTCAGAGTCAATCGCCAGGTAGTCGCCGACATCTGCAGCCTCCTTAACGACGAGCTGCTCCCTGATGGACCAAGCAGCATCTTCTTACCTGTCGCCGTCAAAGTCACCACTGCCCTCAACTTCTTCGCATCCGGTTCCTTCCAGGGTGCCACCGGGGACATCACCGGGGTCTGTCAGTCCTCTGCACACAAGTGCATAAGGCAGGTCACCGATGGGTTGTTCCGCAGGACCTCCCACTACATCAACTTCGCCATGGACGAGCGCAGCCAGATGGAGAGGGCGGTTGGATTCCATGCCATGGCCGGCTTCCCACGGGTGCAGGGTGTAATCGACTGCACCCACATCGCAATACGGGCACCTCCGCATGAGCCAGGGCTGTTCATCAACAGGAAGGGGTATCACTCCATGAACGCCCAGCTCATCTGTGACCACCGCCAGAGATTCCTACACGTGTGCGCCAGATACCCCGGCAGCTGCCACGATGCCTTCGTCCTCAGGGAGTCCGCCGTCCCGCCCATCCTGCAGGCACCCAACGCCGGCAACGGCTGGCTCCTCGGCGACAAGGGGTATCCCCTACACACGTGGCTCATGACACCTCTGAGGAACCCCATCACCGAGCCGGAGCGTCGGTACAATGACAGCCACACTGCTACCAGGTCTACAATTGAGCAGACCATAGGGCTTCTCAAGATGCGCTTCAGGTGCCTTGATCGTTCTGGGGGAGCGCTCCAATACACACCATTCAGAGTGGGACGAATCATAGTTGTCTGCTGTGCCCTGCACAACATGGCCCAACAGAGAGGGGTGCCGCTGGAGGAGGCCCCATGCACACCCGCCACCCACATTGAGGAGGAGGAGGAGGAGGAGGAGGAGGAGGCGGAGGAGGAGGACGCGCCCGAGGATGTTGGACGACCCATGCGCCGAGCCGCGACTCACCGGGATGGTCGCCGGGCCAGGGACGCACTCATACGTCAACGGTTCTCCTAGAGTCAGACACTGCGAGGCGCTCGCATCTCCTCACCTGCACATGCAAGCGGCCATACCAGCCCCCTCCACTGAAGAGTGCTGCCAGTAATCCTGCACCCACAGCAGTGTGCCTAATGGGTGGCAGCAGGTGTTCGCCGTCATGATGGCCTCCACGGAACGCAACTATTGCACAAGCCGCGGAAGAATGGACGAGAGGTGGCAGGAGTGGTGAGAATAGACTATTTAATATCTGGAATGTGACATTATATAAGAAACAAAGTACAAAATAATAAACACCCGAGTGAATTCCCTTTGTGATTATAAGGCCTTTGCAATTCTTCTCCGGGAACCCCTACGTGGTGCTACCCCTGTGGCTCCAGCAGAGGTAGTGGCAGGTTGCTCGTCTTCTTGCCTTGACCGGGTAGATGCTTTTGGCGGACGGCCCCTGGGTTTCGGTGCCCGTGAGGGCACCTCCACAGACTGCTCCTCCTGCACCGGGGCAGGGGCAGACTCGGCCACCTGGAGAGGAGGCACCATTGCGGGTACTGGTTGAGAGGTGGGCGACGGGTGGGACGTGGGGACGCCTTGAAAGGCGTCCCCGCTTCCATGTCCCCGGTCACCATCATCCCTCTCTTGGCCTCGGCCCACATCACCCCTTCCACCCTGCTGGACGGCAGTTTGGATGGCATGTGTGAGGCCTTGCAAGGCCACCCCTAGTGTATCCCTCAGCCTGTTGGTGGCGTCGGAATGTTGCTCACCCTGAATCCGTACAGACGTTGTCAGGGCCTGCAAGGACTCGAAGTGGAGCTGTGCGTGACGCTCGAGGGAGGCCAGCCTGTCCTCCACCGCAGACAGTCCCGCACCTACCCGCGACACTGTGTCGCCGGTACCCTCCTGTGCCTGCGCCACCAATGCCCACATGCAGGAGGTGGACTCCTCCATCACCTGCGCTATTGTGGACAATGCGCGCGGCACCTCTGCCAGTACCTCAGCAATTAGCTGGTGGCCCTCGACGACTCTCCTTTTCACTGGTGGCCCCCTGGGTTCAGCATCTGGGTCCGGCTGAGCAGAGCCTGGAGATGAGTGCTCCCTCCGTCGCGGACCCTCCGCGGCTGCCCCTGCCACCAGGGTCTGCTCATGCTCACTCGTGCGCAGTGACTCACCAAGTGCTACCCCAACTAGTTGGCGAGGGGGACCCACCGAGGTGCGTGTCTCTGCGCTGGTGGATGGTTGGCTCTGATGTGACGATGCACCCTCAGAGACCGCCATGTCCTCTGAGGAATCGCCCTCCACGCTCGCTTGACCCAAAGATGGACCTGCAAGAGAACAGAGGGCACTTTGAGGCATGTGGACCAACTTGACAGTGCGCCTGATGGCAGGTGATGAGACGGTAACTCGCGATCATGGGTGTTGAGTGTCAGCTTTCCCTTACCGGCCGTTTCGGCAGCGACACACTCGCCATCGGCCACCGACAGGCAATGTCGCGTGCGGGCGAGGTCGAGCGCCTCCACCTCTGCGTCGGTGAGCTCCACCACTTGCGGCGGCCCACCTCCGGTGCGTGCCCTTTCCCTATTGTTCTTGCTTCTCTTCTCCTGTGAAGGCAAAACACAGATGTGTGAGTGGGTGCGTCTTGCATCGTGAGACGCATCGAGCATCGGTGTGGTTGGGTTGAGCCTGGCGCGGAACGGATGGGAGGAAGCGTGGGCCACGTGCCCATCCCATTGCATGGGGATTGGGGTGTGTGGTAGTGTTCGGGTGGGGTCAGGGACGGTGGGTACTTGCGTGCACGGCGAGGATGGTGAATGAGTGGCTGTGAGGATTGCTGATGGAGCGCAGTGGTGGCTGTGCAGGAGGGGGTTGTGATCTGCTTGGCGTGATGGTGGGGACGGGATGTGGGAGGGTGCGTTGGTGTACTCACCTTGCCAGACCTAGTCAGGTCATTGAAGCGCTTGCGGCACTGCTCCCAAGTCCTTGGGGTGTTGCCCCTGCTGCTCACCTCCGCCGCCACCTCTGCCCATGCCTTCCTGGTTGCGGCGGCAGGGAACTTGCGCCCATCTTCTGGGAAGAGTGTTTCCCTCCTCCTCCTCACACCCTCCAGCATCAGCTGCAGTGCCAGATCTGAAAAACGGGGCGCAGCCTTTCCCCTTTGTTGAGCCATTCTCCCAGACCTCTTGCTTGCAGCAGGAGGGGCTTTGGGAGACTGCCCCTTTAACTGGAGCTCCTACATCGCGTTGACGGTACTGCGCATGCGCAGCCGGCCGGCACGCAGCTGGGGAGCGCAGAACCCGGAAGCAGGGCTTAATGGGTCCAATTATCCCGCGATCGCGTGGGGGACGCACACAATTAGCCGTCCGCGTTTTCGACGCTCCCGGAGGACCACCCGCTGGGAACCCGCAGGCCTGCTAAATTCGAGCCCGAAGTGTCTGCAACATATCACTGTTATATTATACCAATCGATCTCCCATGGTGTGCTCGCTGTGCGTCGAAGAATGTTTATCTTATTCATTCATGGGATGTGGTCGTCGCTGGCAAGGCCAACAATTATTGCCCATCCCTAATTGCCCTTGAGAAGGTGGTGGTGAGCCACCTTCTTTAACCGCTGCAGTCCATGTAGTGAAGGTACTCCTATAGTGCTGTTAGGTAGGGAGTTCCAGGATTTTGACCCAGCGACGATGAAGGAACGGCGATATATTTCCAAGTCAGATTGGCATTATTATGCATTTAATTTTTATTCCTTACCATTTTTAAAAGTGGGGTACGCAGTGAGATGCTACGAAAGATGTACCAGGTGTACGTAGATGTATCACTTGATATTTAGCAATACTGGGAGATGCTGCTCACACAGCTTACAGCTTTTCCACTCAACAGCAAATAATTAGATTAGAGGGGAACGTGCAGATGGTGTTAGAACATAAGAATATAAGAACATAAGAAATAGGAGCAGGAGTAGGCCAATCGGCCCCTCCAGCCTGCTCCGCCATTCAATAAGATCATGGCTGATCTGATCCTAACCTCAAATCTAAAGAACACAAGAAGTAGGAGGAGCAGGAGCCGGCCACTCAGCCCCTGGGCCCGCTCCGCCACCCACAGGGCCTTGACCGATCCGAACTCAGCTTCATGTCCAATTTCCTGCCCGCTCCCCGGAACCCCTAATTCCCTTTACTTCTAGGAAACTGTCTATTTCTGTTTTAAATTTATTTAATGATGTAGCTTCCACAGCTTCCTGGGGCAGCAAATTCCACAGACCTACTACCCTCTGAGTGAAGAAGTTTCTCCTCATCTCAGTTTTGAAAGAGCAGTCCCTTATTCTAAGATTATGCCCCCTAGTTCTAGTTTCACCCATCCTTGGGAACATCCTTACCGCATCCACCCGATCAAGCCCCTTCACAATCTTATATGTTTCAATAAGATCGCCTCTCAGTCTTCTGAACTCCAATGAGTAGAGTCCCAATCTACTCAACCTCTCCTCACATGTCCACCCCCTCATCCCCGGGATTAACCGAGTGAACCTTCTTTGTACTGCCTCGAGAGCAAGTATGTCTTTTCTTAAGTATGGAGACCAAAACTGTATGCAGTATTCCAGGTGCGGTCTCACCAATACCTCATATAACTGCAGCAATACCTCCCTGTTTTTATATTCTACCCCCCTAGCAATAAAAGCCAACATTCCATTGGCATTCTTGATCACCTGCTGCACCTGCATACTAACTTTTTGATTTTCTTGCACTAGGACCCCCAGATCCCTTTGTACTGCAGTACTTTCCAGTTTCTCGCCATTAAGATAATAACTTGCTCTCCGATTTTTCCTGCCAAAGTGCATAACCTCACATTTTCCAATATTGTATTGCATCTGCCAAATCTCCGCCCACTCACCCAGCCTGTCTATATCCCCTTGTCGGTTTTTTATGTCCTCCTCACTCTCTACTTTCCCTCCCATCTTTGTATCGTCTGCAAACTTTGATATGTTACACTCGGTCCCCTCCTCCAAATCGTTAATATAGACTGTAAAGAGTTGGGGACACAGTACCGACCCCTGCGGAACACCACTGGCTACTCATTGCCAGTCCAAGAATGAACCATTTATCCCAACCCTCTGCTTCCTGTTAGATAACCAATCCTCCAGCCATGCCAGAATATTACCCCCAATCCAGTGATTCTTTATCTTGAGCAATAATCTTTTATGTGGCACCTTGTCGAATGCCTTCTGAAAGTCTAAATACACTATGTCCACTGGTTCCCCTTTATCCACCCTGTACGTTATGTCCTCAAAGAACTCAAGCAAATTTGTCAGACATGACTTCCCCTTCATAAAGCCATGCTGACTTTGTCCTATTAAATTATGTTTATCTTAATGTTCCGTTACTGTCTCCTTAATAATAGACTCCAAAATTTTACCCACCACAGATGTTAGGCTAACTGGTCTATAATTTCCAGCCTTCTGCCTACTACCCTTTTTAAATAAGGGTGTTACATTAGCAGTTTTCCAATCTGCCGGGACCTTTGCTGAGTCCAGAGAATTTTGGAAAATTATTACCAAAGCATCCACAATCCCTACTGCCACTTCCCTCAAGACCCTAGGATGTAAGTCATCAGGTCCAGGGGATTTATCCGCCTTGAGTCCCATTATTTTACTGAGTACCAATTCCTTAGTGATTTTAATCATATTTAGCTCCTCCCCCCCTAGAGCCCCCTGTTTGTCCAGTGTTGCGATATTCTTAGTGTCCTCTACCGTAAAGACTGAAACAAAATATTTGTTCAGCATTTTTGCCATCTCCATGTTTCCCACCATTAATTTCCCGGTCTCATCCTCTAAGGGACCTACGTTTGCCTTAGCCACCCTTTTTCTTTTTATATAACTGTAGAAACTCTTGCTATCTGTTTTTATATTTTTTGCTAATTTATTTTCATAATCTATCTTCCCTTTCTTAATCAATCCTTTAGTTACTTTTTGCTGTCTTTTGAAGACTTCCCAATCTTCTATCCTCCCACTAAGTTTGGCTACCTTATATGTCCTTGTTCCCATGCGCCTGCTGCCCTTGTCCTTCTAGGCGATAGAGGTTGCAGGTTTGGGAGGTGCTGCCGAAGAAGCCTTGGCAAATTGCTGCAGTGCATCTTGTAGATGGTACACACTGCAGCCACAGTGCGCCGGTGGTGGAGGGAGTGAATATTTTTTTAAGGTGGTGGATGGGGTGCCAATCAAGCAGGTTGCTTTGTCCTGGATGGTGTCGAGCTTCTTGAGTGTTGTTGGAGCTGCACTCATCCAGGCAAGTGGAGAGTATTTCATCACACTCCTGACTTGTGCCTTGTTGATGGTGGAAAGGCTTTGGGTAGTCAGGAGGTGAGTCAATTGCCTCAGAATACCCAGCCTCTGACCTGCTCATGTCGCCACAGTATTTATGTGAAATGCTACAAACTGGTCCAGTTAAGTTTCTGGTCAATGATGACCCCCAGGATGTTGATGGTGGGGGATTCGGTGATGGTAATGCCGTTGAATGTCACAGGGAGGTGGTTAGACTCTCTGTGGTTAATCTTGTTCTTGTCTTTGCTGTCTTGCTGTTTCTCTCTTTTGCTTCTGCCTCTCTGTCTGTCTATTTCTTCTTTCCTTTTGGGTGGGAGGTGGTGAGTGGCATGCTGTGTGTTACAGTGGGGAAAGGCACCAATCGATGAAGGCCGTATTTGATGTGGGGTGGGGAGGGGGGGGGGTTGCATGAGAAATGTCACCCTCAGTGGCTCCCTTTCCATCCCTTCCCTCCCTAAGTCATGCATTCCCCCCACTGCCTTACTCTCATCACACCCCCCACCCCTTTCAGTTTTCTATTACCGCTTCCCCTTCCTGCAACCCCATCATTCCCATCATACATCCTACATCTTCCCCTTTGAGCTATTAACTCAAGCTCTTTGTGCTCCCTTCCCTCTTGCCCCACTGTCATTCATTTCAGTCTTAACTTTCCATCCTACTCCCACACACTGCCCTCAAGGGCAGGTGATGAAAGGCTACCGGAACATTCATTAGAATCATAGAATCATAGAAAGATTACAGAAGGAGGTCATTCAGACCATCGAGTCTGCACCGGCTCTATGCAAGAGCAATCGAGCTAGTCCCACTCCCTCGCCCTTTCCCCGTAGCCCTGCAATTTTTTTCCTTTCAAGTACTTATCCTGTTCCCTTTTGAAGGCCATGATTGAATCTGCCTCCACCACCACCTCGGGCAGTGCATTCCAGATCCTAACTACTCACTGTGTAAAAAAGTTTTTCCTCGTGTTACCTTTGGTTCTTTTGCCAATCAACTTAAATCTATGTCCTCTGGTCCTTGACCCTTCCGCCAATGGGGACAGTTTCTCTCGATCTACTCTGTCTGGACCCTTAATGATTTTGAATACCTCTATCAAATCTCCCCGCAACCGTCTCTGTTCCAAGGAGATCAACCCCAGCTTCTCCAGTCTATCCACGTAACTAAAGTCCCTCATCCCTGGAATCATTCTAGTAAACCTCTTTTACACCCTTTCTAAGGCCTTCACATCTTACCTGAAGTGCGGTGCCCAGAACTGGACACAATACTCCAGTTGTGACCGAACCAGTGTTTTATAAAGATTCATCATGACTTCCATAATTTTGTACTCTAAAGCCCAGGATCAGGTATGCTTTTTTAATCACTTTCTCAATCTGCCCTGCCACCTTCAATGATTTGTGCACATTTACCCCCAGATCTCTCTGTTCCTGTTCCATGGCAATGACCATCTCCAACAAGAGAGAATCTAACCACCTCCCCTTGACATTCAACGGCATTACCATCGCCGAATCCCCCACCATCAACAGCCTGGGGATCACCATTGACCAGAAACTTAACTGGACCAGCCACATAAATACTGTGGCTACAAGAGCAGGTCAGAGGCTGGGTATTCTGTGCCGAGTGACTCACCTCCTGACTCCACAAAGCCTTTCCATCATCTACAAGGCATAAGTCAGGAGTGTGATGGAATACTCTCCACTTGCCTGGATGAGTGCAGCTCCAACAACACTCAAGAAGCTCGACACCATCCAGGACAAAGTAGCCCGCTTGATTGGCACCCCATCCACCGCCCTAAACATTGACTCCCTTCACCACCAGCGCAACGTGGCTGCAGTGTGTACCATCCACAGGATGCACTGCATCAACTCGCCAAGGCTTCTTCGACAGCACCTCCCAAACCCGCGACCTCTACCACCTCGAAGGATTATGGCAGCAGGCACATGGGAACAACACCACCTGCATGTTCCCCTCCAAGTCACACACCATCCCGACTTGGAAATAAATCGTCGCTGGGTCAAAATCCTGGAACTCCCTTCCTAACAGCACTGTGGGAGAACCTTCACCACACGGACTGCAGCGGTTCAAGAAGGCGGCTCACCACCACCTTCTCAGGGGCAATTAGGGATGGGCAATAAATGCTCGGCTCGCCAGCGATGCCCACATCCCATAAACGAATAAAAAAAAACCTTTTAGAGTTGTGCCCTCTATATTGCCTCTCCTCGTTCTTCCTACCAAAATGTATCATTCATTAAACAGAGAGAAGTTGAGTAACATAATAAATGACTTCATAGCTGGGATTTAATGTCATTATTCTAATATTGATTTTAATATTAATTGGCTCAGACCTAACTCACAACAGTTCATAATTATGCACGCTATTAACAGTGAACTGAAATTTATTTGATTATTGATTTGCTTCCTGCTCCATACAGAATACCTATGATATATTTTTACCTTGCTGCTGGTTAAATGAACTGTCTCCTGTGCTGCTCATTCTACAAGTTTTATTTTTATTGATGTGCATTAGAAGTCTCTCAGATCGTGTGCAAAGTAGTTAATCTCAATGTGCAAACAGCATCAATGAGATACTGCAAGCTGTCAGCACAGTTTTAATTAAAAGGTATAGCTAACTGAAAAATCCCTCTTTAATGAGGCAAACGAGGTATAGGTGGCATCCATGGTTGGTTTTTACTATTTGTTCTACCCTGTGCCCCATCTCAGAATGACCACCAGATGGCATGTCAGCACCTTGCAATCACTTCCCCTGTCTCAACTATCTTCCATTGGTAGGAAATCATTGTACAATGCTGACACGTCATCCAAAAGTGAAGGAAAAGAAGCCACAGTTCCTACTTTGAATGTGATCCAAACATGGATCTTTGTGATGTTCAACAGTGAATCACAGAATTATATTTATGGGATTTATGGAAGGCAAGTTAACATCATTCGTTTGAAGAGCTCTGAAATGGCAACCTGCAACTTTCTTTTATTTTCGTACTGTTTCCATTAGGTAGTAATATATCCTGTAAGTGCACAAGACTAAAGTTATGACCAGAATAGAAATATTTTGTTAATATTTTAGTTAGATCCTATCTGTCCTGACTCTTGAGTCTATCTGCCAAAAGACAGAGGTGGGAGGAAGCAGTATGTTATAACACCAATTGAGCTGGCCTATCAGGGGCCTCTTGAAGCAGACCACACATTACCAAGATACTCTTTTAGTCAGATTAACATACCAGATAACATACCAGCAATTCTCATTCAGCAGCCATTTCCACTGAACTCTTAAGTAGAACGCAGAACTGGACAAAATTGGACAAGCTGAGCAAACAATTTCCACAAGAGCCCCCTCTGCATCTCTCAAAACCAACCACATGCTAGCATAATGGATGCCAGTTCAGAATTATTTTCTATACAGTATTATAATTATACACCACAGATAAAAAATCTGTTACAACAGCACTGCCAACAGATTTGTATTTGGTAAAAAAAAACTAGACGCACTGAAAGAGTTTGTATATCTTGGCAGGTATGTGGAAAATAACAAAACACTGAGGGATGTGAAAATTCCTGTCAGAAAAAAGAGCTGATGCATTCATAGATCTCAGTAAGGTGACACCAGGAGCTAGGCATCTGGAAAAAATCAACTAAATTAAAATTAGTCAAATGCGGTTACCAAAAAGCTGAAGAAAGGAGGCTGGATGGGTTTGCTGCACAGTCTCTGATGATTCTTACTGCAAGATGGTAAAATCATGAAACTGATGTGGATATGAAAGGGTGGTGGAAGCAGATTCAATTGCGGCTTTCAAAAAGGAATTGGATAAATACTTGAAGGGAAAAAATTTGCAGGGCTACGGGGAAAGAGCGGGGGAATGGGACTAACTGGATTGCTCTTACAAAGAGCCGGCATGGGCTCAACAGGCCGAATGGCCTCCTTCTGTGCTGTAACCATTCTATGATTCTATGCAGAGGAAATTAAGCAGGACTGGGTAAACAATTTGGTGCGAAAGAGTTTGATGTGGTTTGAACATACTGAAAGAATAAAAAAAGAGAATTTGCAGAAGTAGATAATTGATTGGCAACAGGAATGAAGAAATGCCTGGAAACAATAATTCGATTGAGCTGCTGAAGGACAGGACCTCACCGTGTGAGGAATCACTGGTACGAGTCTACTTTCTAATGATCAACAACACTGTTGGAGCATCACAAAAATTACAGATTTGTTTATTTCTTTAGCCAAAATTAATGATCTACATTTGGCAAGAGTGATATTTTTTCTTGGACTGTGCACCAAGTTATCGTATCACGGTTGGAATTTTCTGGTAACAGTACAATCATTGTTTTTTGAAGTTTTTTCCCCCTCTAATTTTCCCTCCTCTTCTGAAGGTTCTGGAATACAGTTCCACAGGTCTCGTTTGCCCTTTGACATCTATAACTGAATGTCATGTTATATCAACCCTTTAGAATAAATTCACCATTCCTCACATGTGCAACAACAAAAAATTGCTCAATGTTTTTTAATTCCAGATGTTTTGTAGAAATAGTTGCACAAGGTTTCAAACAAATGTAGTCTTTTCCTCAAATAATTATGGAAATTGGCAGATAACAATGGCACTTAAGCGGCAGTAATGCAATACTTCAATGTACCAAGATGCAGTGCCATAGAATGTAGACTCTGGTTTTATGTCAGCAATTCTCCACACGAGGAGTTCCCAATTCCAATTTCAGTGTCGTTTTATAAAATAGGAGGGAAAATCCTGATGATCAATTCAAGAATGACCTAGAAACATCAACAGCCATCTGCAAAATCACCAGCATCCCCTCTCCCCCTCCATTCACATCGGGCAGGGAATAGGTGGGCAATTAGGTCATAAAGACAGAAGAAATAAAAAAGAATTGATTATAATAAGCTTTATAATAACCAGAGCTTACTGCCATGCTAAGAGCTCCTCCATGATTAGATTTCACTGGTAAAAAGAATAAAGCTGAATCTAATGACAGGAACAGACTGTGATGAACCTAGTGCTTTGAGCAGCTGTGTCAATAGAAAGATATCAGACTCTCAGTAAATCTTCTACAGACCCTTCTCATCCATCTCTCACACAAACCTGCACATTGAAAAATAAACTCCATTCAAATATGAATTCATATGCATTGATTTTTAACAAGAGCCATTGTGACACAATATTAAAACCATTCATTATTAACTACAAACATTTCTATGTTCAGAATTTAAAACAGAAACTGAAGTTTGTGATCATAATCATAATTTTATTATTAAAATGTCACCTTACATAGTGCTTGTGGCTTAACAAAGCCATTGTTATATCTGTCAAAATCATCAACTACTCTGTAGCAATTCTGACATTTTGGGCCCTGATCTTTTAAGTACAGAAGAGTGAAGTGTAACTAAATTTGATATTAGCTAATTAAAGGTCTAAATTAATAATTCAGGGCACTTTATTCATAATGTTGGTAATTTTACCACCACACAGATAATTACACATTGTTAATGGCACTTTTAGCAGTTTTTCACTATATAGAAATGAAAGTATTAGTTATTCTAAAGGCGAACATGCCCTCTGTTTGCTTCATGGCAACTCCACGGTACCTGTTCAAGTTGCAGTGGCACAAGGCCGACGCCAATTACATACGTAAATTGTTCCAATAGATAATCTGTTGACTACAATGGTATGTAACTGGTCAACTTCCTCCACAAAGTTCAAGGACATAGCCAATCAGAATTCCTTGGATTTATTTAAATAGTCAGTCTAGTGAGATTGAGAGGACAATGCAAGTGCCACTGTGAGCGATGTACCATTTTTCCTGATGCTGAGTCTGTAGGTTTGCCTTCCAGACATATACATCATAAAACCAATGTTTTCAGTAATGTTTAAACAGTGCTTTCAATATATTCTATAACAATTAGGCCAGCTACATTTTTACTGTCTATGTAAAAATAAGTTAACATAAGTTACTTCTTTTTAATTAAGACACATGATGTAAGCATTTTTCTTCACGTCTGTGCCTAGTCAATTCTCCCTCAAGACAGGTAAATAGTTCATATTTCAGACTGCAATTTTACTTTTTCTTTTGAGATTGTTTTGACACATGTTATGCTGTTTCCTCCATTGGGACTTTATTTTCTTGAGATAGGGACATAGAAGGAGGCTTCATCAGTGCCAATTATCTATATACAGTATAGATATAAGAAAAAGGATATAAGAAGAGCAAAGAGAGAATATGAGAAAAGATTTGCGGGTCACATAAAAGGGAACCAAAAAATCTTTTATAAACATATAAAAAGTAAAAGAATGATCAAAGGAACGGTGGGGCCGATTAGGGACAAAAAAGGAAATCATCTTGTGGAGGCAGAGGGCATGACTGAGGTACTGAATGAGTACTTTGCATCTGTCTTCACAAAAGAAGAGGATGAAGTTAGTGTAGAAGAGGAGTAGAGATACTGAATAGGATAAAAATAGATAGAAAGGAGGTGCTAAATAGGTTGGCATCACTCAAAATTAACAAGTCCCCCGGTCTAGATGGGATTCACCCTAGGTTGCTGAGGGAAGCTATGGTGGAGATAGTTGAAGCTCTGACCACAATCTTTCAATCCTCCTTGGATATGGGAATGGTGCCAGAGGACTGGAGGGTTGCAAATGTTACACCCCTGTTCAAAAAAGGGGAGAGGAATAAACCTGGTAACTACAGGCCAGCCAGTCTAACGCTAATGGTGGGAAAGCTACTAGAGACCATTGTCAAGGACAAAATTAATTCTCATTTGGAGAAACATGGGTTAATAAGGGACAGCCTTATTACAAACAGGGGCAAACAGGGATTTGTGAAAGGGAAATCATGTCTGACTAACGTGATTGAGTTCTTTGATGAATTAACAGAGAGAGTTAATGAAGGTAGTGCAGTATGAAGATAGTGCAGTAAATGTTGTATATATGGACTTTCAAAAGGCATTTGATAAAGTACCACTTAACAGACTTATTCGGAAAATAGAAGCACATGGGATTAAAGGGACCATGGTAACTTGGGTACGTAATTGGCTAAGGAATCGGAGGCAGACAGTAGTGGTGAACGGATGTTTTTCTGACTGGAGAGAAGTATGCAGTGGGATCCCCCAGGTTCGGTATTAGGACCATTGCTTTTCTTATTATATATAAATTACCTGGACTTAGGTATAAGGAGTACAATTTTGAAGTTTGCGGATGATTTAAAACGAGGCAACATAGTAAATAGTGAGCAGGATAGTAGCAGACTTCAGGAGGACATAGTCAGACTGATGAAATGGGCAGACACATGGCAGATGCAATTTAATGTGGATAAATGTGAACTGATGCATTTTAGGAGGAACAACATGGAGAGGCAGTATGATCTAAATGGTATTATTTTGAGGGGGGTGCAAGAGCAGAGGGACCTGGGGGTGCACATTCACAAATCTCTGAAGGTGACAGGGCAAGTTAATAAGGCGGTTAAGAAAGCATACGGGATAATTGGCTTTGTAAAAAGGGGCATTGAATACAAAAACAAGGAAGACATGCTAAACCTTTACAAATCACTGGATGGGCCTCAGCGAGAGTATTGTGTACAATTCTAAGCACCACACTTTTGGAAGGATGTCAAGTCCTTGGAGAGGGTACAGAGGAGGTTTACCAGGATGATACCAGGGATGAGGAACTTCAGTTGTGTGGAGAGATTGGAGAAGCTGGGATTGTTCTCCTGAAAGCAGAGACGGTTAAGGGGAGACCTAATAGAGATATTCAAAATAATGAGGGGTTTTGATAGACCAAGTAGGGAGAAACTGTTTCCTCTGGCAAGTGGGTCGGTAACGAGAGGTCATAGATTTAAAATAATTGACAAAAGAACAAGAGGGGAAATTAGGTGAATTTTTTTCACACAGGGAGTTGTTAAGATCTGGAACGCACTACCTGAAAGGGCAGTGGAATCAGATTCCACAGGAACTTTCAAAAGGCAATTGGACATGTCCTTGAAGAGGACCAATTTGCAGGATTATGGGGAAAAAGCTGGGGTGTGGGATTAAATTGGACAGCTCTTTCAAAGATGCGGCACAGGCATGATGGGCCAAATGGTCTCCTTCTGTGCTGTAAGATTCAATGGGGGTTAAATTGGATAACCCCCGAATCCGGGCGCGGGGGTCGCGGTGCGCAATTAACCGGTCGTTGAGATGCAGGCAGTACGTGAGATTCGTGCTACCAGATCATCTCCACAATTTCTGCATGCAGCCAGCGCTACCTACGCTGTTGAGAGGCTGCACGCACCAGCAGGGGGCCCAATATGCGGCATGGTCAGCACTACTTAAAGGCAACCTGCACCTCTTAAAGGGGAGGTGCACTGTCAATGCAATCGGTGGTGGAAGACAAGTGTAATGGCTGGACCTGCAAGAGAGTGTGCACCGAGGTTCTCCGATGACACACTGGAAGCCTTGGTGGAGGAGGTGGATGCACGGAGGGCCATCCTATATCCGCAGGGTGGCTGGAAACCCTCCAGACACCAGCTGAGGAGGCAGTGGGAGGAAGTGGTGCTGGAAATGAATGCCAGGTGCACTCCCCCAAGCACATGGAAGCAGTGCAGGAAAAAGTTCAATGATTTGACACGAGTGATCAAGGTGAGTGAATTCAAGTGTCAAGTGGCACATCCTACCAACTGCACCACTGCTCCACGCACGACACCCCCTATTACCCACCCACAACAAACACTTTCTATCCCTACGCAATGTTGCACTTCGGATGCTGCATCTCACCCTCACACATTACCACTCTTGCAATCCACACACCCACAACTCACAGGTTACACACACTGGCAGCTATTCAACCATCTCGCAGGACACTCACTGACACACTTCCCTCTGTCTTGCAGGAGAAGGTGGCGCATAACAGCTGGCAGCAGGAAAGAATGAACGAAGGACAGGCACGTCTACATGTCCTCACCCCTATGGAGGAGACATTGTTGGGGATCAGTGGGCGGGCCATCGCTGCGGTCGTGGCCACTGGCGGCGCTGGAGGTATCGACAATGAGGGTCTCTGCATGCCTAATGCTTCTTCTCGTTTCCCACATCTCCGTCATCCCACAATCTTTTCTGACTCACGTGCTGCAGATGGTGTCAGCATGCACGTCTTACTTTCCCCTCTCCCTGCTCCACAACTCAACCCGTCTCCCTTTATCATTGCAGATACCCAAGAACTGGAGCCGGTACCATCCAAGGTGGAGGAGGAGAAAGACACTGATAATGAAGCCGCACCGTCACTTGATCTGACACTCGCATCCACCAGCTCAGATACTGAAACTGCGCGTAGTGTAGAGGCTAGGTTAGAGGAGGGATCTGCACATGGTGAGACACCGGGTACAAGTGCGCAGGAGCCCGGGCGGGGGGAATGAATACCACAGGTGCCAGCTCGCCAATTCTGCTGCCTAGCAGCCAGATAATGACTTTGATGGACCAGGCTATAGAAGAAGGCTGATGGGCGTACACAACCAAATGCTGGTGCACTGGAGGCCAGAAAGCCTGCACACAATGTTAAGGGGCATGGAGGAGTCCAACTCCAACTTGGCACAGGGCTTTACGCAGAGCTTGGAGCCCGTCCTTTCCCACATGGAATGGGTGGTCACCTCCATCAGCACACCTGTGGAACCCACCATGATGCAGTGTCTGATGACCGATGTCTCGGCTTCCAATGCAGCACAAACAGATGCCATCAAAGGTCTGCACTTGGAGCTCAGACTTCTGCATTACAGGCTGAAACTGCTGCTCTGGGTACCGCTGTGGAACAGGGCTTCCAGGGTGTCACAGCACTCCAGCAATCTGTTCTGCAGCAGATCACCAGGTTTGCTGAGGTGTCACCCTGGGAGGGTGGCATTGGCGCCAAGGCAGTCGAACCTGCTCTCCTCTCTCAGGATGACAGCATTCCTGCTCCCACCCCTGTCACTCCTCCAGTGCCACTGCTGTTGCCCGTCTGTCAGGCCAGACTTCTGCTGCCCATGCCGAGATGGTGCAGTCTGAAGCCAGGCCCTCCCGGCCCAGAGCTGCTCAGGTCGTCCCCCACAACCATCTGCACGCTCCTCCATTGAAGGTCAGCAGCCTTCCACCACCCATGCTCCAGCCACTGGGGATGCACCTCATAGGAGCACTAGGAAAGGAAAAGGCACACGAACGACAAGCACTAAAGGACTGCACAAGGGTGAATAGTGTAATGTTGTATACATGATTTCATTTGTTGGTTTATAAATTTGTTGACTTCGCAGTTGGTGGTGGTTTTTATTTATGTGATGAGTTGCGGGAGGAAGAAATGTGTAATCATAAGGAGGACGATTTGATGGTCATGTGGGAGAGGAAAGGTGAAGAGTGTGGGACTGTTGGTGACTTGGGAGGTGTCATTGAGGTTACTGATATCGCCCATGAATAAGGTGAGCACGCAGAGCTCTGGCAGATAGGGCCTGTGCACCTTGTTGGCTGCTTGCCTCATCCTCCACCTCCTCCTCCATCTCTTCCTCCTACACTTCCTCCTCCACCTTTTCCTCCTCTTCCTCTGCCTTTGGCTCAGGGTTTTGCCGGATAGGTGGTGGCAAGGGCTGTCCCCTCATCAGGGCGAGGTTGTGCGGCATGCTATATACGATGACGAATCTTGACACCCACTCAGCTGAGTACTGCAGGGCTCCTCCAGAACGGTCCAGACAGCAGAAAGGTGTGCATTAGGACGCTTACAGTGTGCTCGATGACGTTTCGTGTGGCCGCATGGCTCTCATTGTAGGCGTGCTCTGCACATGTGCGTGCATTCCTGACTGGAGTCATGAGCCACCTCATAAAGGAATAGCCCTTGTCGCCTAGTAGCCAGCATTTGACTTGCCGCGCCGGTTGAAAGATAGGTGGGACGTTGGGCTGCCGCATAATGAAGGCGTCATTACTGCTGCCAGGGTAGCGGGCATTGACCTGCATGATGAGCGGTGGGTTGCACACCAGCTGCACATTGAGGGAGTGGAACCTCTTTTGTTCATGAAGATGACCAAGTTGAGATTGGGAGCAGGCATGGCAATATGCGTGCCGTCAATGGCACCCTGCACCATGGGGAAGCTTGCAATGCGAGCAAACCCTCGAGCTCGCTCAATTCTGCTGCTCTCTGCCAAGAGGAAATGTGATGAATCTGTTGCGCAGCTCGTAAAGTGCCTCAGTGACCTCCCTTATGCAGCAGTGCACTGCAAACTGCCAACAGCGGCCTGAAAGGATCCAGAGCCATAAAAGTTCAGCGCCACAGTTACCTTCACAGCACAGGCAATGCTGTCCTTGCCCTGCTCTGAGGCTGCAGTTGTGGCTGTAGCAGTTGACATATCTCCGTCACAACCTCTTTCGTGAACTGCAGCCGTTGGATGCATTGATTTTCGCTCATATTGAGGTAAGAGAATTGGTCCCTGAAGGCCCTCACTGGATATAGCCTCCTACTCAGTGCCCTGTGCCTCCTCCTCCTCCTCCCTCTCCTTGCAGCTTGACCTGCATGCTCCCAATTGTATTCAATGCCCAGCGGGAGCACCAGCAGACCACCTATGGTTGGCAGAAATTTTGTTCAGCACACTATTTTAAATGCCATCAACAGTAATTCAACAGTAATTCTCTGTATAATATTGCAACTTTCTCCAAGTATAGGAAGCTTCAACAAACATGTACAATTGTTCCAGCAGCCAGAAGCAATAATCCAGAAACTAACCTGCAACACCTACATGATCCCTTTAAATAGCGCTAGTGGGGGGCCCTCCAGGCTGTCTATGACCTGTTCAGCTGTGTGTGGTAATGACAGTGCGTTGGCTGGAGCACTGAGTTCCAAAATTGCATCTGTCCCTTTAAATCAGTGCTGCACACTGATCAACTGCGTATTCTCCCTACTTTACATGGTGCCAGCATTTGTTATCTGCACGTGCGCAAACACCTTTCCCGAGATAGCGTCCGGCGCACATCATGCGAGAAGCGTGCACACACATTCCGGACGGCATAGGAGGCCGCGCAGCTCCTCCAAGACAGGTGCTATGCGGCCCAATTTATAGCCCAATGATGATATGTAAAAGTCTTCCATCTAATGAATATCCATTACATGTCAGATGTTGTACTTTAGGCATCACATCTCCCAGTGTCGCATTTTGTTTCAGACATAAAACAATTTTCAAAAAAAAAGTAGAAAAAAAGAGAAAGAAAGCCAGTTATTCCCCAGTGTTTGTTCTGATGTTGGGGCAAAGGCAGGGACTTACAAGCAGCTGCCAATCTACAGAGAAACAATTACCCTCATGATGTGCCTAGCAAACATTAACCTCTAATTGATCCCACAATGCACCTATTTTCAGCTATTGTAGCCTTGAAGAAATAGATCAAGTTACACTTAGCTCCATCTTAGCAGCAGAATACTGCATTGTGTGTTACATGATATAATAGTCCTCATAAAACATCACATCCTCTGACTTACTATCAGCAACATCATGGGGGACCATTAGTTTTGTTAAAAAGGTTGCGTAGTGTGGAAAATTATGTTAATATAATCATAGTTGTAAATGTTAAAAGAAAGAACTTGCATTAATATAACATCCTTCACATCCCCAGGACCTCCAAAAGTGTTTCACAGCCGATGAAGTACTTTTAAAGTATAGTCACTATAGTAATGTAGGCAAACTGGTTGAAGTACATCTGAAATTATTCAGAATTCTTATGGTATAGTTATATGATTAGGAACATGTTTAGGTCCCGCTACTCCAGACCATTAGCAGAGTCGTCTTGGGTCACTGGTACTTATCTGGAGTAGCAGACATCTAGGAACTTAAAAGGAGACAGACAATAGCAGAAGTAAATAATGAGAGAAACAACAGAGAAATAGCTGAACATTTTCATTTCAAACCTGAAATCTCATGTTAAGGAGAACATAAGAATGTAACAATGAGAAAAGGTTGTGCAGATCATCAAGCTCATTCTCTTGTCCAGCCCCTGTTTCAGGACCTAATCTGGCCATTTAGTCATAAGTCTTCAACCAAAACTATATTCCTCTACTTCATGCTGAATCTGGAACCTATCACATTCCTCTTTGAGTGCTTCATGTGAATTAGTATTGCTGCACTAGGTGGCATTCTACTACATAAGTTGCTGACCCAAAATACGAAGACTATTCTTTCCCTACGATTAGCTCCTGGCTTCATTGCTTTATATTCATGTCTTCTGGTTCTTCCTAGTTTTCCACAAAATACCTCTTTATATCTTTCTTACTGATTCACTACTTAAACAATTTGGATCATCTTTCCTCTAATCCTTGCCTTTCAAAAGAAAATAGTAGCTTCCTTAATCTCCCAAAGGATTGAATTATAAGGAAACACTGAAGAAAATTGGGTAAATGAGAAACAGTCACAAGTGTTCTGATCCTTCTCATTATAACATTTAGGAGTATGTAACATTTCCGTGGAATGCACCCTTTCAGAATGTTGGCAACACTGATAGCTTTCCACACTGCTCGCTTTTCTATATATATATATATATATATACACATTTCCTTTTGTATGAAACTGATTTTGTTTTCCTAGAGTATTTTCTGATTACAATTAAAATCCTTAGGATCGTAAACATGGAGGAACTGTTAGGACAGAGATGTACAATAGAGGACTGGAAACCTATTTACATTTATGGAGCTGTGATTATTTTTCAGAGTGATGTACAATACATCAAAGTAGGGCATAATGAGGGTCAATCCCAAGGAGCGAGACTTGACAAATCTGAATAATAATTTGGCCAACCAGGTTGTATAGGGACATTCTGTTACTTCACTAGCTACAAATGTCTCCTCCACTTAACTTGCTTATGTCTGTCTTAACACAAGTCCTGACCAGTACCTGAACTTTTATCCAGCGTGTCCCTCACCAGACTAGGTTGTCATTGATTGCATTTTGCACCAGGCACTCTGGTTTGCGAGTGGAGGTTTAAAATCAGTCGGCACATCCTATCTTTTGCTCTGGGTGTCAGTGTGCACCCCTAGATCTCTCTTTTCCTTCGATGTTGAGCACTTGCTCTTCAGAAACTTCTTTCTTATGTACATGCGCGTGCTCAGATATATCACAATAAAACCTGGACACAAAAATTCAATTTAGATAAATAGAAGTCTATATTCTGTGCCTTGTGATGTGTGGGCGTTAACAGTATTAAAATTCTCAATTAATTTTCCTCAGCTCTGAAGGGACATCGGAACTCAGTAGTTATTTAGACTGGCAAAAGGTGGGAAGTGGTGTTCCACATGGGTCGGTGCTGGGATCACTGTTGTTCACCATTTACATAAACAATTTGGACTCGGGAATCAGAAGTACAATTTCAAAATTTGTGGATGACACCAAATTGGGGGGTATAGTTAATAGCAAGGAGGACTGTGACAAAATATAGGAACACATTAATAAATTTGCAGAATGGACAAATGAATTTCAATATAGATAAATGTGAGGTAATAGAGTTTGGTAGGAAGAATAAGGGGGCCGTACACTGCTTGGATAATAAGAATCTAAATGGGGTAGAGGAGCAGAGAGATCTGGGGGTACAGATACACAAATCACTAAAAGTAACGATGCAGGTTAATAAGGCCATAAAAAAAGCAAACCAAGCACTGGAATTTCTAGAGGGACAGAATTGAAAAGCAGAGAAGTTATGTTAAACTTGTATAGAACCTTGATTAGACCACACTTGGAGTACTGTGAATGGTTCTGGTCTCCATATTATAAAAAGGATATAGAGGCACTGGAGAAGGTGCAAAAAAGATTTACTAGGATGATACCAGAACTGAGAAGTTATACCTATCAGGAAAAATTGAATAGGCTGGGGCTCTTTTCTCCAGAAAAGAGAAGACTGAGGGGTGACCTAATAGATGTATTAAAGATTATGAAAGGGTTTGATAGGGTAGACATAGAGATGTTTCTACTTGCAGGGGAGACCAGAACTAGGGGACATAAATATAAGATAGTCACTAATAAATCCAATAGGGAATTCAGGAGAAACTTCTTTACTAGAGAGTGGTTAGAATGTGGAACTCACTACCACAAGGTGTAGATGAGGTGAATAGCATAGATGCACTTGAGGGGAAGCTAGATAAACACATGAGGGACGAAGGAAGAAAAGGATATACTGATAGGATTTGATGAAGTAGGGAGGAGGCTCGTGTGGAGCATTAACATTGGCATGGACCTGTTGGGCCGACTGGCATGTCAGTGTGCTGTACATTCTCCGTAATTCTATGTATGTAAGCTGTGGCCCCGCCCTTTTCCCCGCCTCCCTTCAGTTTGGGGCTTGGCCAAAGGTGGCAACCATAAGTCTCCAGACTAATGTCTCCAAAGGGTAATGGAAAAACACTGCACTTAGCACTTTTGAAGTCAACCTACTATATAAAGTCAACGATTTGGTCATTTTCCCCACCGTTTAACGAGTAGCTCTCTCCATTGTGAATCAGAATAGTTTGGCATCTTTTGTTTTTCGAAAACCGATTTCAGTTTGGACTTTTTAAAAACGTTTTTTTTAAAAAAAAGCTTTTCCACTCACTTAAGGCTGCGCCATTAATACCTTGTTTTTATTTTTATTTGGTGAAAAGTGCTTTCAGGGCAAAGGCAAGGCAGCTGTCCTGGGGAAGCTGGTTTGCCTCCTCCCCCGAAGAACAAACACGATATTCATGTGCAGGCAGCCAGCAGCTTTCCTTCAGGGAATCGCAGAGGGGGCTGCGGACACGATCGAGATCTTGTGCAACCAGCGAGGCTCTGACTCCGTTGCAGACCCCCACTCCATCTATCTGATCCACACCGATCACCATGAAATCCACCGCTTACTCTTCTTACCTCGGCCTTTTGTGTGCGACTCTGATCTCATGTCAACTCCCAGCCGGACAAAGGTAAAGGAAAAAACTGATAAAAGTTTGTAAACTTTCACCCACTGGTAACTTTTTGTGAGCGCTTGGGACGCCTGGCTCTGTCCGTGATGGAGGCTGAGCGCAGTGAGGAGACACGCCAGCAGTAGTTTATCAGCTATGTTTGATTTTGTCGAAGAGAATTTCTAAATGCTTCTTATCACCGATATCTCTTGTCATCCTGGAAGCGGCGGGTGCAGTGTTGGACTCGTGTTGATACCCTGAAACAATAGATGGTCCCAGGACTGCACCACTATTAAGTGAGATCTGCCGGTGGCTGTTTAAAATTACGAGAAGCGATTTACTGCAGTGTAGCACCAGGTCATCACATGGTCCCCCACTAAACGCTCAATGCCTCAACTTTACAGTCCTATTGGGAAACTATCGGAAAAGTGTATACGTTGTCATCATAGCCTGTTTTTTGGGGAGAGGTAGACGAACATAAGAAAACAAAATATTAGTAATCGTACACGAGAGTTAAAGAAAGTAAAGAATTGTGAGACCCTAAATACTTGAGTACCTGGAGCACTATAAAGGGGAGTAAAAGCTAAAAATTGTTTCATGTTTAATTCAATGAATTTTTCGAAACGGTACTTAAAATGATTATACTTATTTAGACCTGTGTGTACCGACTGTATCTTGTAAGTCATTGTATTATTGCAATATAGCAGATACCAGGCAAAAATTCTCTGCTAATCAACTGTAGATTATTTTTAGGGAAACTTGGTGTAATTATGTCACCATCATTAATTGCCTGTGTCAACCTTCATTATGTATGAAGGACGTGGAACACATTGACAGTTGGCATTTATGCTGCTGGTACAAATACAGACCAATAAAACAGATTAGTCCCTCATGCAAAATTGAATCACTATATATATATTACAAAAATAATAGCAGATCCTAGAGAGTTTGATTTTAAGACAAATCTGGATCCTAAAGTTCAGATAATGGTTATAAACCGATCTGATGGTTTATGATAATCCCCAAACTCCCACAATTAGATTACCACCTTGCAATAACTGCAGGGAAATCTAGCTTGAAACCTACACTGTGTGATATAATTGTTTGAATGCTTAACGATTTGTATCAAATTCCTTGGTCCACTATTTTAACGGAGGCATTAACCAGTTTGTTTTAAATGAGTTAACA
The DNA here is from genome assembly GCF_035084215.1 of Heptranchias perlo. Lineage (NCBI taxonomy): Eukaryota > Metazoa > Chordata > Chondrichthyes > Hexanchiformes > Hexanchidae > Heptranchias > Heptranchias perlo. The sequence continues at coordinate 16,809,627 of NC_090337.1, forward strand.
CCTCTGTTAAAATAGCAGACGTTGCGTTCATATGATAATAGGTAGTGTCATTTTCAGGCTTATGTTTTGTGGAACACAGCATTGATAAAGCATGGGAATTAGTTATTTGTAAATCTGCTCTGTCTTTTCTTGTTGCCATTTCCAGGAACTTTAAGTGCGGAGGAATTCAAAGTGGAAAGTCAGGTTTCATTGGAAGTGAGGGATTCCCTGGACTCTACCCGCCCAACAGCAAATGCACATGGAAAATCACGGTATGAATCGAGAGATTTTTACTGACACAAAAATACTTTTTACTACAAAATATATTTTTAAATTACTTTAAAGGGAATAAAGTTGACAGAACTGTTGTGTAACTGAAAGAATGTGTCAAAACCAAAATTAATTAAGAAGCCATTATATAATTATAATTATAGTAATATATGTTATAATAATTAATTATGTGTTAGCAATGCTTCCATCTGTTGGCATGAGCTGTGGATTGAAGCAGCTGTGTTATTTGGTTGAAGAGTTTTCCAGGTCCAGTGCCTGGAATAAAGGCACCAACAAGACAGAATCATGGAAATTACAGCAAAGCAGAAAGCAATTTGGCCTCTCACGCCTGTGCCAGTCTAACCGTTCAACTGGAGCTGTCTCTCCTAATCCCAGTGCCCTGCTCTATCCTGTATCCTTTTATAGTCTTCCTTTTCACATACCCTTTTAAATGATTTTATACTCTCTGCCTCAATCACCACTTGAGGTAAAGCTCATCATGTTTTAATGATCCTATATGTGAAAAGATTCTTCTAACTTCTCCCTTTATTCTTCTTGTGAAAATCCAGATTTTACACTCCTTGTTACTGATTCATCAACCAGGAGCAACTATCACCATTTATCCTCTCAAAATCTTTCATGATTTTCAAAACATTTTTAGATCCACTTTTAAGCCTTTCCGTTTCAATGAAAAAGATTGCTCTGGGAATGAGTTTGTGTGGAACATTTTCTGTGGGTGTAACCCAATTTCACTCATTTTGCTCATATACGTGGTGAGTTTAAACTGATGTAAAAGGGTGTGCGACAATCCAGTTATTTTCCCACGAACTCCCAGCTATGAGTAAACTCATTGTGCAGGCCAGGCCTGGGTTCACTCAGTCCTTAACTGTAGGTAGGCCACAGTGGAATCTGGTTGCCAACTCCTTTCTCTGTCTGGTTAGCAGTCCAGGAAGAAAGCAGCTCCTGAAAATGTTTCAGCAAGAACAACCATTTCAAGATGTTGTAACAGGAAGAGTGTTAACTCATCAGTAAAAGGCTCCATGAGTCACCCCTCCGGCCCATGCTGCCGACAGTAGCTGCACAGTGTGCTCTAAAATGCATGCATTGCATTTACATTCTTTTTCTTTTTTTCTCCTCCCCTCTACATTTTTAAACCATTTAATTTTCTCCCCTTCTATAGGTTCTTCCACACCATGCACCATTCCAAGCCAAAAGAGTGGGCAGGAGGCCTGTTTCCTCTTCTCTGCCAAAGCCGCTTTTGATCAGCTAGGAGGTATGCAAAAGTGGCCTGGGGTGAATTGCCCACTAACTTTCTCTCCCTCCGTGAACAAGGATCAGGCATCCTGATAGCAGAGTTGAAGCTGAAAATTTACCCACTCACTGCTCCCACAGTTGTAATCATTAGTCGGCACTTTTACATTGAGAGATTGTCATTAACAGCAGGCACCTGTGCTCTCGCCATCGACAGCACTGTCTAATATAAAGCAGGTAGATTTAAAGTCTGGCCTCCAGTCCCGAGGAAAGGTCTTAGACCTGAAACATCGACTGACTGACTTCTGTTTCCCCACAGATGCTGCCTGACCTGCTGAGTATTCCCAGCATTTTTTGTTTTTGTTTTCGGATTCCATGCCAACTTTTCACGAGTTTCAAGAGCAAAGGTCAGAGGCACAGAAAACAAACATTTCTGTCTCTTGGGCCTTTCAACCAGGACCTGTGGTACACAGATGCAGTAAAATGAGCAGTGCTCTGAGGTCGTGCATCTCTGCTTGAGTGACACTCTCCCAGAGCCTCAGCAGCAATGTAAAAGTGCTTAGATATACATTTGATACCCCAGTAGTGCTTCTTTCACAATAAAAAGATTGGGTGTATTTTATATTGAACATACTCCCCTCTACAGAGTGGTTCTGGCTGGTACAAAACCGGAAAATGCTGGAAATACACATTCGAATGATGAGCATCTGATAGTGAAGTGTTAATGCATTGGGTGTGACATTTCATCAGAAAAATAGGTCAATGTGTTGGGTGTAACTCATCAAGGGTCACACCTAACATGTTAGCCTATCTTTCTCCTTCAGGTGGGAATTGACCTGCTGTGCATTTCCAGAATTTTCCATGTTTATTCATGTTTAGAGTTTTTCTTTTAATTACTACTAGGTGGGTGCTACTTTTTGTCAGCTTGGATACTTTTCAATCAGCATCCAAGACCAGCCTGGATGTCAATGTACAGAATATCCGCTGGTGGTATGTCATTAGTGCAGACAGGGGAGGTCTAAAATACCAGATCTCCATGGGGTAGGGAAACAGATTACAGCTTTGGAGAACGGTGGTCTTGAACACACGGCAGTACTTTGTGACAGAATGCTGATACTCCAGTGCAATTTTTCTTTCCTCTTTCATCATTACATGTTAAACATGTTATTTTTTTCCCCCATCAAGGGAGTCAGCTAACAGACTCTTTTGCTGTCCAATTTTTTTTCTCAGTCACTGACTCATGTTGAGGTACAGTTCCAAGGACGCCCACAGTCCTCTGGTTCCTTGCCCATACAGTAATCCTTCCAGGAGGACTCTTCCATCATGGAGTGGGGAGGAATCACAGGCTGTCATGACCCGATGTCCATAGATGTGCATTTTTCTTTTGATAGTGATCAGCAGTGGGATTACTAGTTAATTTTTCTCCTTTCTAGCCCAAAGGCATTGGGGGAGAAATTCGACTTGCGCCCAAAATGAGCACAGAGTTGGCGGAGCGACTGTTCCGCACACCGGCCTGAGACAAATTTTGGTTTGGGCCTCATTTAAATACTGGCGGCAAGCTATGAGCACCAATGGGCGATCTGCTGCAGCTCACCGGTTGTGGAGGGCAGGAAATTGGCCAGCTTTCATGTGGAGCCTGTCTACAGATTGGATCTAGGGCCTTCCAGACCTGGGGGGATGGCCTTGAACACGCCGGCAGCAGGCTGGAGTTTTTTTGCGAGCCATAGAGGAGCACTCCTGTTTTTCCTGGGCCCACAGAAATAAAACCAGAAAATTTCTTGGGTCTTTTTTCAGCAGCCACCAGCGGTCCCTTTAACGTTTGCTGGTTAAGCCTCTCAAGACCTGGTACAACTAGGTGGAGCATGCACAGCATAAGCTCTGCACATTTGTGCCTGAATTTTGCATTCAGGGTCCCACAACCGGCATAGGGCCCCAATTTACATATTTAAGGAGTCTAACGTCTATTTCAGGCGGGTGCTCTGGATGACTAAAAGTCGCCCAAGCCAATATAGCATCTGGTGCACATCCAGTCCAGATCGGGCGCGACGGATCGCAACATGAAATTCAGAAGTCTAACGCCCATTTTATGGGTGCAAAACAGATGGCCATAAGTTTAATTTCTCCTCCAATCAGAGCAATTGAAGCATCCCTACCACTGTCCTCACTAAGATCAGCTAACTCACCATAGTAGTGCTCGGGGAGCTATCAAATAGACCTTCATGTGCAAGTAAATGCAGTCTTCTTGCAATAATATACAGTATTTATCATGAGGCAAAGCATCTTCCCACCTGGTTGCTGCATGTTGCCATGCTGTAAATGTCATCATCCACTGCAGTGAAAATGTGCTTTGAACCACTGAGGTGCAATTAAAATTCTGCTACTTACTGCAAGTGTATAGTTACTTTCCACATATTTGACTATCAGAATTCTCCACAATTCTAGAAGGGTTCCAGTCTCATTTAGTTGAAATATTTTACAGGACCCGACAACCCACTGGTGTAAACTAAAAGCTGATATTATTTTAATTGTTATGTTAGCTAGTATCATTTCAGCAAGGTCATAATCCTCTGAGTCCATATTCCATAACATAACCTGAAATCACAGCAATACAGTGACAGCAGTGCTGATTCTACCTCTACAAGACTTGCTACAGATCCTACTGCTATCAGGCTTAACATGCTAACTAATTATACTAGTCAAACTTCATTTTGTATGAGCATACTAAGCGATTAGGACAATCAGCTTCTACTGTAATTTAAGAAAAGCAAATCATATTTTATGAAGTTTGGAATCGTTATGCCAATAAGAATAGCATTCTGACAAATACGCTAAGCAGATTTAATTTACAAAAATTGGATCAGTACAAGATAAACTTGCCCAAAAACAAACTCTTCCTATCTTGTTCCTCAATTAGGTCATCAGCATTTGTTGTTTGAATAAAAACAATTTAAAAGTCAATAAAAAATGTACAGAATGACAAAACAAAAGGACGTTAACATTTTCAGAATTATTCTTAACTGATTGAGATGATCGGAAAAACTGGAATAGTATTTGAGAATAGAGAATAGTCAGGTGGCCGTTTATGAACACCATCCAAAGCGAAGTCAGCTTCATTTACATAATGTGGGGGTGCTGATATTGGGCGTGGCATTTGGAGCTTACCAGAGGAAAGCAGGGAATTACCTATAGTCAGTTTTCAAAGACCTACTTACAAGGGGTGATGGGTAAATTTAAAGAGATACAGCCACATAAAGTTAAGTGGTTGCAAATGGCGGTTAAAAATTTTGTTAGCAATTACAAAGCCTGCTAATATTATTAAAGTACATTTCAGCCTTTGGAAAGTTTTGTTTGGGTAACAAAATAGCTTGCAGAGCCTAGTGGTTCCACAACAAATGAGGCAAGAAATTGAATCTACTGCCAAGTACTTCACGTGACGCAACACTCCAGCCCCTGTCTGATGGAAGTGGAGATGGTGCCGAATGAGATGCTAGCAAGGAGGGTATCCCTGTTTATCATTCCAGGGCATCGTTCCCATAGGAAAGCATTGCAGCAAGCCTGAAAGGAGGCTGAGGAAGAGGACTTGAGGACATAGCTGGCTGTTACTGGCTGCCAACTCTATGGTGCATGTGTCTCTGCAGCATATTGACACAGCTCTGCATCTGGTTGTCTGTTGACCAAGAGCCCGTGTAGCCAGCTCCACATACTCATTGTCACGTAGGTGTATCTCTACTTGTGAAATGTGGATGGGAGGGTACTGGCAGGTGGGTACAGTCTACCTCTGGTGTGGCCTGGCCTGTGTGGCATTCCTCCAATGCTCCTCTTACTTTTTTGGGGGGAAAGAAGAGGTTTCTTGTTAGGATGTTCTTTATCCCAGCTATCGTAGATATGCCTAAGACATGGCAGGACTAGAACATTTGGCACAAAACATCTCAACCAACTAAGTGAAACCGAAAACAAACATAAAAAAGCCAGAAAAAGGTTCATAAGTTGGCTCAAAATACTGCTCTTTAAATGTACTTCCATAAAAGGCACATCCCAGCTGCCTTAGATGACCAATTTTACATGGGAGGGTAGATGGTTGAGTGCTATACTGGCACAAATAATGGGAAATTGTGTGGACATCTAAATTACATCACTACAAACTGGCAGGCATATTGTGGCAACAGTACAAAACCCAATCGGAAAATTGGATGGATAGATATCTGGCATAAACAGACTTATTTTTCCAACCTGTTATGCCTACTTTATGATCGTTCATTGGGTGCAACTGATAGAAAAATTTACCCTACTGGCTTGTACGAGTTACTAAGCCCAGCAGTTTAAGGGAGTTGAACTAATATACATGGCTGAAAAGATTGCTGCATATTATGCAGTTATAATTGTATGTACTGATCTTTATTCAGCTTCCTCAAAGTGTCAGACTCGGTAATTCTTCCTCTGTCATCAATGCTCTCATTTTTTTATGTTCCATAAACATCCACTCTTTAATTAGAAATGAAAAACTCCTTACTTGTTCTCCTGATGGTTCAGAGGGTTTATGCAACGAGTAATTGAGCTGTACAGACCAAGAAGGTCTTAGGTTTGATCCATAGTCTGTGCTGAGTTAGCTCAGCTGGGGAGGTGGTGAAAGTGCCATAATTGACATCAGTTTCTCTGTTAGGAAGGGGAAAATCAAATATGGTTCCCATTCTGGATCAATATCCAGAACTGTGTGTTTATGGACATTGGAAGAGGGCAGGATTAGGCTTGGATGTGATGCTGTGACTGGTAAAATAGCTTGCTAACACTCATTGTGAAAGCTCACACATGAATGATGCTTACTTGAACAAGCTACCAGAAGGTACAACAGAAATACTATATAGTATAATGGCATTTCTGTCTTTGTTGCCCATGATATTCCTCTATATAGGTCTGATTAGACCATTGGCTAACTGTAGACTTTGGTTTACATTGGGTATTGTGTTGGACAAGACCTGCTAGTCAGTCATATGTTTTGTATAGATGCTGGCCTTCGGCAAGCTTCTAAATTGCTACACAATATTGATTCCCACTTAACAGTATAACCTTCACTCTCTGCTTCCAGAGAATGTAAACATTCACAGTTTAAACTCACATTTTAAAATAAGTAAATTGAAGTTAATTACATTTCTATTTAACTACTTGACATTTAAAGTGGATCCAAAAGGTGAATCCTACTCTTTAAAAGAGGCCTGGATTGTTAGGTTTGTTTTCTTAAAAAGATCCTGGATTGCTTCATGAGAGCAGAGAAGGCTGAAAGGAGGTCATATTCGAGGTATTCATAATTATGAATGGTTTTGAAAAGGTAAATAGGGAAAACCTATTTCCACTGGTTGGTGAATCAGTAACTAGCGGGCAAAGTTTAAGATCAGCACCAAAGAACAATCAAAGAGGTTAGGAGTTTTTTTTACACAGGGTTGTTGGGACATGCAAAGCTCCAGAGATAATGGTGGAAGTAGAATCCATAATATCTTTTAAAAAGGAAGAGGACATGGCTGAGGTACTAAATGAGTTATTTGCATCTGTCTTTACCAAGGAAGAAGATGCTGTCAAAGTCACAGTAAAAGAGGAGGTATTTGAGATACTGGATGGGCTAAAATTGATAAAGAGAAGGTACTAGAAAGGCTGGCTGTACTTAAAGTAGATAAGTCACCCGGTCCAGATGGGATGCATCCTAGGTTGCTGAGGGAAGTAAGGGTGGAAATTGCAGAGGTGCTGGCCATGATCTTCCAATCCTCCTTAGATACGGGGGTGATGCCAGAGGACTGGAGAATTGCAAATGTTACACCTTTGTTCAAAAAAGAGTGTAAGGATAAACCCGGTAACTACAGGCCAGTCAGTCAGGTGGTGGGAAAGAAACGATAATCCTGGACAAAGTTAATATTCACTTGGACAAGTGTGGATTAATAAAGGAAAGCCAGCATGGATTTGTTAAAGGCAAATCGCGTTTAACTAACTTGATTAAGTTTTTTGATGAGGTAACAGAGAGGGTTGATGAGGGCAATGAGGTTATGTTGTGTTTATGGATTATCAAAAGGCATTTGATAATGTGCCACATAATAAGCTTGTCAGCAAAATTGAAGCCCATGGAATAAAAGGGACAGTGGCAGCATGGATACGAAATTGGCTAAGTGACAGGAAACAGAGAGTAGTGGTGAACGGTTGTTTTTCAGATTAGAGGGAGGTATACAGTGGTGGTCCCCAGGAGTCGGTACTAGGACCACTGCTTTTTTTGATATATATTAATGACTTGGACTTGGGTGTACAGGGTACAATTTCAAAATTTGCAGATGACAAAACTTGGAAGGGGAGTGAACAGTGAGGAGGATAGTAATAGACTTCAAGAGGACATAGAGAGGCAGGTGGAATGGGCGGACACAAGGCAGATGACATTTAACGCAGAGAAATGCGAAGTGATTCATTTTGGCAGGAAGAATGAGGAAAGGCAATATAAACTAAAAGGTACAATTCTAAAGGGGGTGCAGGAACAGAGAGAGCTGGGGGTATATGTGCACAAATCTTTGAAGGTGGCAGGACAGGTTGAGAAAGCGGTTAAAAAAGCATATGTGATCCTGGGCTTTATAAATTGAGGCATAGAGTACAAAAGCAAGGAAGTTATGTTTTTTTTATTAATTCATGGGATATGGGCATTGCTGGCAAGGCCAGCATTTATAGCCCATCCCTAATTGCCCTTGAGAAGGTGGTGGTGAGCCGCCTTTTTGAACACTGCAGTCCGTGTGGTGAAGGTTCTCCCACAATGCTGTTAGGTAGGGAGTTCCAGGATTTTGACCCAGTGACGATGAAGGAATGGCAATATATTTCCAAGTCAAGATAGTGTGTGACTTGGAGGGGAATGTGCAGTGGTGGTGTTCCCATGCGCCTGCTGCCCTTGTCCTTCTAGGTGGTAGAGGTCGCGGGTTTGGGAGGTGCTGTCGAAGAAGACTTGGTGAGTTGCTGCACCATGTGCACCTTGTAGATGGTACACACTGCAGCCACGGTGCACCGGTGGTGGATGAGGTGCCAATCAAGCGGGCTGCTTTGTCCTGGATGGTGTCGAGCTTCTTACTTAAAGGTTGAACCTTTATAAAACACTGGTTCGGCCACAACTGGAGTATTGTGTCCAATTCTGGGCATCGCACTTTAGAAAGGATGTGAAGGCCTTAGAGGGGGTGCAAAAAAGCTTTACTAGAATGGTTCCAGGGATGAGGGACTTCAGTTACGTGGTTAGACTGGAGAAGCTGGGATTGTTCTCCTTAGAGCAGAGAAGGTTAAGAGGAGACTTGATAAAAATGTTCAAAATCATGAAGAGGTTAGATAAAGTAAATAAAGAGAAACTGTTCCCATTGGCGGAAGGATCAAGAACCAGAGGACACATATTTAAGGTGATTGGCAAAGGCGACATGAGGAAAAACGTTTTTACACAGCGAGTACACACGATCTGGAATGCGCTGCATGAAAGGGTGGTGGAAGCAGATTCAATCGTGGCTGTCAAAAAGGAACTGGATAAATACTTGAAGGGAAAAAATTGCAGGGCTTCAGGGGAATGGGACTAACTGGATTGCTCTTACAAAGAGCGGGCACTGGCTCAATGGGCCAAATAGCCTCCTTCTATGCTGTAACCATTCTATGATTCTAAGTAGATAAGTATTTAAAAATACAAAAAAGGATAAGGGGAAGAGCAGGGGAATGGGTCTTAGTAGATAGCTGTTTCAGAGAAGTGGCACAGGTGAGATGATACAAATGGTCTCCCTTCTGTGCTGTAAAATTCTATATTGGTTAGGTTACCTCTTTAATAGGAATCTGGATAGTATAAACCTCCCAGCTTTTATAAATAAAAACTTAATAAGCGAGCATAGCTCACTGTACACGTGGCTTTGTGTATTATACTGGTATTTTCTGTGTACTGTGGTGAGGAAGATTAGTTGTCCCTTTTAACTTCTCATGTTATTTGAGCAGCAACCAACAGTGATTTTTTGTAAAAATGTTGTCATCTGCAGGTACCAAAAGGCCGGGTGGTGGCTCTCAATTTCCGCTTCCTCGATCTGGAACGTGACACTCTCTGCAGATACGATTACGTTGATGTTTATAATGGACACATCAATGGTCAGCGGCTGGGCAGGTTTTGTGGTACTTCAAAACCTGGAGCCATCATCTCAACTGGCAACAAGATGATGGTACAGATGGTAACCGATGCCAACACTGCAGGAAGTGGTTTTGTTGCTATGTATTCTGCAACTCGGCCAAACCAGAGAAGTAAGGTCATTTCATTCCTACTGGCAGGATAAGCACTACAAATTTATGGTGAAACTAGAAACGTCAATATGAAATATATATTATCTCAGCAGTGGCACTCTGGCCTCTGAATCAAAAGGTTGTGGGTTCGAGCCCAGCTCCAGAGACTTGAGCACTCAATCTAAGCTAGCACTTCAGTGCAGTACTATCAGATGAAACATTAAACCGAGGCCCTGTCTGCCCTTTCAGGTGGATGTAAAAGATTCCATGGCACTATTTGATGAAGAGCAGGAGAGTTCTCCCAGTGTCCTGGCCAACACTTATCCCTCAACCAACATCACTAAACCAGTTTATCTGGTCATTTATCTAATTGCTGTTTGTGGGACCTTGCTGTGCACAAATTGGCTGCCATGTTTCCCTACGTTACAACAGTGACTACATTTTAAAAGTACTTTATTGGCTGTGAAGCGCTTTGAGATGTCCTGAGGACATGAAAAGCAGAATATAAATGCAAGTTCTTTTTTTTTATATACAGTACGTCTCAATCACAACAGGCTGGCAGAATGTACCATTCTGTGAAGCAAATATGCAGTAATAAAATAAATTAAGAACTAAACTGCTTCTTTGCTTCAGTACTTTGTAGTGTCCTCTTGACATGTTTCACGAAAGAACAGAACAAACACAAAAATCTAACTTTGTACTGAGAAACCTGTGCGGTGAAACTAAGGCCACATTGAATGCAATTAGAATCATTCAACTGCACATAGCATCTGGTCTTTAATCTAGCAGTTAAGGAGGAAGAAGTGCAACAAATGATAGATCAACACGTCTAATCAACATTGAACCCACTGCTTCAAGATTCGCTATCACCCATTTTACACTCTCGCACGTAGTCAAAATTATCCTCCTTTAATTTTATTGTAAAAGTTTTAGAAGTTCTGTATGTTTTAATTTTGTTATTTATTCACCACAGTGTGTGTGGAGCACCAATTGGCAGATAACTCCTTCTGATGGTCACTGGTAGAATATTTTTTTAAATGAACTATCCTAATTGAAGTACTCTTTTACATTGACATTAAGGGCTAGAAATTATACTCTGCTAGAAACAATTCATAAATAAATTGACTGTGGCAACATCTCTGCTTCCACAGATGGTAAGCTCTCTTCAATATCTCATCTAAGTGGCCATTATTCGTGTATGAGTGTTGCCAAAGTCTTCAGCCAAAGTGGTCAAAGATGGGCCTAAACCTATCCTTATGCAATGACCACACACACTGCAACGAAAGTCATTGGATAATTCTAACTCAGAATCATTGAGACCAATTATAGTGCCCTGACTGATGTCCCAGCTGATATAAGTGAACACAACATGGACTGGATATTGAAACCGGAACATTGCTGATCTGTATTGGTCAGATATTCTCCCAGGGGAGTCCTTCCTTCAGTTTATTATAATACCACACAAAAGGTGTACAGATTTGCCATGTCGATATAATATTGAACATGAAGGCGATGAAGAGCACATTTTTACATACTTATTAACGATAGTCCATGTAATGTTCATATTTCATGCAGCGACATCAGCACTATGAATCCATTTTGCATTATGATATTATTTAAGGGCTTTTCTAATATGAGCACACGATAAAATAAGTTGGGAAACTTTAAGATTTTGTACACTATTATCGCATACATTGTTCACATGAAATTCCTTCACCTATTTTAAAAGAGATGTTAACCTAATGAAGCTGAGATAGACTCTCGAAAACTCATACACGAAAAGTCAGGACTCATACACGAATAATGGCTACTTAGTTGAATGTAAGGAGTCTTACAACACCAGGTTATAGTCCAACAGCTTTATTTGGAATCACAAGCTTTCGGAGCTTTCCTCCTTCATTCACCTGACGAAGGAGGAAAGCTCCGAAAGCTTGTGATTCCAAATAAAGCTGTTGGACTATAACCTGGTGTTGTAAGACTCCTTACATTTGTCCACCCCAGTCCATCACTAGCATCTCCACTTAATTGAGGTATTGGTGGGGGCTCACTTCCTGTGGAAGCAGAGATGTTAACCCGGTCAATTTGTTTATGAAGGCTAATACGATGAATTGTAATTTCAAAGCCTAAATGTCAAAAGTAAAGGAATACTTAATCAAGGACAATTCATATTTTTTTTAAAAATCTACGAGTGACTATTGGTAGGAGTTTTCTGTGTGTCAATGCCTCATAGATGCTGTGGTGAAAAAAATAACAAAAAAAATACAGAACTTATAAAGCTTTTACGGTGTAGCCATCACGTTAGGAAGAACAGTGCTAAGAACTCTGTATTAAATAGAAGATTTCAGAACCTGAAGTTTTCTACAGGAATCTAATACTTCATTTGCATTAGAGATTGCTGCTGGAAGCAGTTTCTCCATACCAGCTGCTATTCCTACTGCTGTAAAAACTGCCCTGTCATTACTGCAAGTCGGCTTCAATAGCAACCAGACTGACTTTAAAATAAATATGCACGCACAAGCTTAAGCTCATTTTTAAATAGTTGCTATTTTGCTGGTGGCTTGGAAAAGTCCCGTACAATCAAAACCACCTAATTTGGTGGTGCAGAGCCACCAACAGCAGAAAACACCAAAAATGAAAGGCCTATGAGATTGCACTATGAAGCATTGGTGCAGCGATTTTGTCACACCTTTAAAATTTGTGCAGTACAAGTAAGACGATATTTCATTTTGAGTGCTCTTTGCTGAACGGATAATTATAACATTTTTATCCTAATCACTGTAGATGATCAGTTTTGTGGTGGCCGTCTGGAAAAATCACCTGGCTCCTTTAAAACACCCAACTGGCCAGACCATGACTATCCAGCCGGAGTCTCCTGCTCATGGCACATTGTGGCGCCCAAACATCAGGTAACGGTTATCAAAAATATGTAAAGACGCTGGATCTCAACTCTTCTTAAAAAAAAAGTTTCACTTGCTCTGATTTTGGTAGATGCAGGTTAGTGGACTGAGCTGAACCATTAAGCCAAGTTCTTCATTCTCGTCTGCATTGTATGACAAATGATGAATACCTTGGAAATAAGTTATGAAAGTGTAAAACAATCATGGGAACAGAGGTCGGGTGGTGTAGTAGGTTAGACATGGACTTTTTACATCTGGGATCTGGGTTTAAATCCAGCCCAGGCTGATGGGATGAAAGTCTCTTCCGTGTTCTGCCTGTAAGGGTGCTACGTGAAATGAGTTTGGACAGTTTCAATCCAGTTCCTACTGCACATGGGCCCACAGCACATAACTGTCCTTAATTTGGCACAAACGAGCAACTCATTCAGAGAGGCCACAGGATGGCTGGTGTGGGTAATAGAAAAAATGTCACACTGGTGCAGTAGGAGGTGCTCTTCTGAGGTTGGGGATGAGGCATGTTTTTGGGGGCAGAGTAAGGAAACTTTACTTTGGCCACCAGAGATCAGGTAAAGTTCAAATTTTGAACTTTTTAAAACTGACCTTGATGCGGAGACAGGAGGATTTCATGATCTAGTTCCCTGTCATCATTATGCATCCATTTTCAAAAAGTTTTTGTTGATTAAATGGTATGCGATGAGTGGATTGTACTATGAGTAATGGCAAGTTTTACGCATTAATGACTTTCCTGCACTCTATTTAAAGTTAATAATGCATGGTCTGATCAGATAGTGAATGGGATAAATATATTAACACAGGAAGTTCAAAGTCTGTAAACAGTGGAGATCTTTGCATAAAAATACCGACACTGCTGTTGGGCTGTATGTAAAGCAATTGTCTGTGTGCAGCATAAAATATTCATTACTTTCCATTTTTAACAGATAATTGAGTTAAAATTCGAGAAATTTGATGTTGAAAGAGACAACTACTGCCGATACGATTATGTTTCTATATTTAATGGTGGTGAAAATGATGAAGCAAAACGGATTGGGAAATACTGCGGAGACAGCCCTCCAGCGTAAGTGCTATTGATATATTATTTTTACAAATGTATTTCTTCTTCCTTCACTTTCAATCAGGTGGGTTCACCACTCTCTAGCCACCGTGACAGGTGAGGGACCTTGGGATTGAAATTCTGAAAGCCCTAGTCTGTCAGCATAACTATGGCGGAGCATGACTTTCGCCCGCCCGTTTGCTCTTACTTTGACCTGGTCCCAGATGCTGGGGGATGGGATCGTTCGAATATCACGGGCGGGTGCTTGCAGCTGGGGTGGCCTTTCTGATGAGCCAGTGGGATTTCGGAACAGAAACTTGCTGCTTCGTCAAGCGAACGGGGAGCATGGATCAGTTGGGCCTCAGTCATGACACTTTCAGAAATTATTTCAAAGGTGCCCCCTCACTGGTACTCCTCTCTCCCAATGGCATATTTGACACTGGTTGTACGCTGAGCAGAATTGATGAGATTCCCAGGGTAGCCCAGCATCCCATCAGTCCCACCCCCTACCGTGAAGTCATAATGGTGGGGAGCAGGCAGAAGAATAGCCACTTCCCCTTCCCTCCTTTGGAATGTGTGAATGAGTTCATAGGGGGCAGAAACTGCTCCCATTGTGCACAAATTTCACTCCCAAGACCCCAGAATTTCAGGGCTCTTATCTGTAACCAGCCACTAAGAGGTACACAGGCGCCTCCAAGGTTGAATTCATCTCTGATTTTTTTTCCCTCCCTCCAACTGGGTAAGCACATTGCCTCCATTTGATGACTCATTCCCCCCTGCCCCCAACTGCAAACCTACAGGCAGGAAAAGTGATTTGTTATAATTCAGATCTGCTCACTAACTAGCCTCAGTATTTGGGTAGCAAATCATGATTTGTCTTCTGATCTCCTGCTCCATCAAATCACTTGCCCTACCAACAGGCAATTATAGCTCCAAACCAAACCTGTGACCTATTAGTCTGGCATGCGATTATAAAAGTCTTTTCTTGCCACTAAAATTATAATTTGAACTGTTTTGTTATCGTTATTTTATGAAAGCATCTGAATAATTATTTTGGAAAGGGGAAGAAACTTGTCTGTCCAGATGACAGTTGATGGCGTTCCAGTGACACAGTGCTCCTGGGTTCATGGCCACAATTACCCACAAAGCGAGTTCCCAATCTTGGCTGTGACCACTAAGGGATGAGAGAATAATCTGCAGGAAAGTCAGTCCAGTCTACTCTCAAGTACCTACTAGGTGTTAAAACAAGAAAGAACTGCCAGAAGCCCATGAGCAGGACACTTGCTCACCGTCTTGGCCAGGGAATGGCGCATGGCACATGGGGATTTTGAGAGGCAGAAAAGAAGTCCCTTCAAATAGCTTGGAGTAGCACAGTTTTCTATGCTGTTGCAGAGGTTCTCTGTAGCAATGGTAAAGAATAGTATCATATTAGTGTTATGAATATGGCATTGCCCTTTAATCAGTATTTCCTTCTGTCCGACTAAAAACTGTTAGTGCACTCTGTCATGGACAATTAAATCCAGGTTCACATAAACGACAGTTGGGATTTGGAAAATGATTGTGAAATTCGGGCATCTAATGGAAGTGCCTGAAAAACAGGAATGTTACAGCTTGTGACATAAGCAACATTTGTACACAGCATAGCAAAACCAGGATTTTTATGTTGCATGTATATAACCTTAGCTTCTGATTGGTTTTTTTACATAATCTATTCTTCCCAAGCTTATCTTCCTGACCGGTCCCCTCAGGCTGTGCACCTTTTGCAGCTGAGAGGATGAGTGGACAGCAAACCGGCGCCCAAGGCCTCTGCTAGGAGATAGAAGGCAAGCAAGAGCAGCTCAATGTCCACTCTGTCCATGATATCTCTGCCGGAGTAGGGCCTGATCTCACTTTAGTGTCTCCCTACACCAGCATGGCTGCAATAGGGAACATATTGCAGCATTTCTAACCCACGTCCCACCGCTCCTTAGTGCTGCTTATCAGTACTCTACTACGTTGTCTAATTTCTGCCATTTCTTATCCGATTGCAATGTATTTTTGTTACTACATTTCTTATCTTTTGAAGTTCATTAATTAGTTTGGTAAATATTGTTGCTTAATTTGGTGCTGTTCATTACAACCTCAATTTATTGTGTTCCTGCTTGTTTTGCTTTGTGGTAGGCCAGTTCTGTCACAAGAAAATGAAATCGTTGTGCAGTTCCTGTCAGATCTAAGTGTCACAGCTGATGGGTTTCTGGCTCATTACAAATTCAGGTCGAAAAAATTTCTCAGCACAACAACTGCACCAATCACAACACTAGCCACAACAAGTAAGTACCACTAAATTATATTAAATTATTCCAAGAACAATCATGATTGGAGAAAAAAATGTTTAAATGTGGCTGAGTCAAGTCATACAATAACCTCTGATACACTATGCATTACTCCTTCACTAATAAATCATTCTGTAAAGCCCCCCCCCCCCTCAGTAAAGCACTCAGTGAGATATGTATTGCCTGTGGTTCCCTCACACATCTCTACACCTGAAGATGCCACAACCTTTGCTGGAATGCCCACTGTTCATGGATCTCCCTCGCTAATAAAGAGACCGCCATCTTTATAACATTCCTCGCTACAGCACGCTGATTTTACCATACACTCCTTATCATTTCCATAAAGGTTTATTAATTAATGATTCCCTCATTATCAGGAAAATCCATATAAAACATCATTTATGTAATACAACCCTCACTGTAAAATGTTTTTCCTGAATATAGATCAGTTCTTATGTGATCACTCTGTATTATGAGCTCATAAAGGTGAAATGAATGAGGGAGCTGCTCATCTCAAATTGAAAACCACTCATTAAATCTCTTAACAAAAAAACATTTGAGTAGGATACTGGCCAATTATGTACTGATTCATTGATCAACATATATAATGATATTTTTCTATTTGAATAGTTTGATATTTCATACATATTCAAATACAGTCTTGGCTAACTGATTATTGTGTGGCTGCCCAAGACCGCATTGCAGTAAGAAGCCAGTGATTAATGTGATATGCCAGTATCTTACATTAATGTTTA
Source organism: Heptranchias perlo (assembly GCF_035084215.1). Lineage (NCBI taxonomy): Eukaryota > Metazoa > Chordata > Chondrichthyes > Hexanchiformes > Hexanchidae > Heptranchias > Heptranchias perlo. The sequence goes on from NC_090337.1 coordinate 16,826,392, forward strand.
GAAATGGTGTGCCTTTTTTAAAAAACAAATTCCTTTCCTTGCCAAGTTTCTCTTTTCCCCACCTCTCAGTAGTGTGGGCACTACTGATAGGCCAGGTTCTGTCTTCACCCAATGTCCACACAGCACAACTGAAGGCTGGCTGATTTCTTCCTCCTTATCCCAAGGGGTGCAGAGGCCAAATGTAGCACCAGTAACACCATGACATCTTAGATCAGCACAGACTGGGATCAGCCCTGGAACATTTCTTGTCTGTATGGCTCAATTACTCATAAGAAACACTCACTGAGCTATTAGGGGGATATGAAAGTGGTGTATTTATGTTGTTTTGTTTTGCAGTGTTTGACCTACTCATCTTAATAATCGCTACAATATAATCCATGAAATGGGATTGTACATAGAATTGTAACATTTCTGCTCTGAAATAAATATGACAAGATTACATTTGTGTGTGCGTACACCCGCACATACTCTATAAAATTGATTTTCACAGATGTTACCAGAAATGCCTTAAAGTGGAAAAGATTTTTTTTGAGTGTTTGAGGGTTAAAATAGAGATTGTTATAGTTTGAGTAATAGGTAGATCACAGTAATTTTTATTTTGCTTCTTCTGAAAAGTAAATAAACAAGGTTTTAAACTTGTATTATTAGTACAAATGGTTTCTGGTTATCATTGCTTGCCTAACTGAACACTGCATTCTGTTTTTAAGCTGTGAAACCTACAGTACCTCCATGCCAACAGAAGTGCAAAAGAACCGGGACTCTGGGGAGCAATTACTGCGCAAGCGACTTTGGTAAGAAACATAGGCTTTTCCCTTTTAAATAAAAACATTTTTGTCTATATATCTGTGAATGGAAGCGCTAGCATTTTTTTACCAAATAACATCTCCAACTCAATCATTTATATATATTTATATATATATCAGTCTCAAGGGCTTCATAGAAATCCTTTCTAATGTAACAGGGAACCTGTGTATCAAAAACAAATAAGGCTCCACAGCGTGAATACAAGGCGCCAAACATAGTGAACTGTCAGTGTATGAAAAGTGTTTATTCAGTTACAGTTTTTGGCATGTTGTCACATTGAACCAGTCCCTCTGCCTAAGGCACAATGGCGCACTTGTCATATTGTGATCACTTAGTAGCTAAATACATCATGTGGTTTGGTACTACAGTTTAGTTTGTCCTGAATTATCTGCTCTCAGCGAGTGCAGCAATTGTTTTTTATATTTATTCTTGGGATGTGGGTGATGTTGGCAAGGCTGCATTTATTGCCCATCCTCAGTTACCTTGAGTAGGTGATGGTGTGCCTTCTATCTGAATAATGATTCTTTGTACTACTGAATGGCTCGCTAGGCCAATTCAGAAGACATTAAGAGTCAATCATATAGTGTAGATTTGATTTACATGTAGGCCAGGCCAGTGATTATTTGAACTCTCAACCTGTGGCTGCTAGCCACACCACCATACCCTTGTGGGTGCTACAATTGACCTCAACACCTCTGGGAGAGTAGGGGAGGTGGGGGGAGGGGGCAGGAGAAAAATCAGCCAGGGTTCCTATTCCCAACTGCTATCCAATGTCCCTACTAGCAAATGTACATTTGGGTGAAGACAGGTTAAAGTTTGGATATGATGTTTACATAAGCAAATACTCACTGTCTTAAGCACACACAAAAAGAATCGCCATTTGAACGAGGTACTAGAGGTTAAAAACGGGGAGAAAATTAGAGATTAAAAAAAGTTAGCATTTTATTGTAAGATCCCAATGTGATAAGTTAACAAAATATCCTTAAATCTGTGATAAGTCAAATCATGTTCCACACTGTCATCAAAAGCGTCATTCAGTCACGATTCATTACTGTTTGAGGACAGTGAAAGGCTGTTTATTTTGCCCATAACCTCACAAACCATTAATTAAAAATGAAAACAACGTGGAAATAAAAACTGTGTTTTGAAGTCTATTTGTCATGAGGTGATTTGAGAAACAAACTTTTCATTGTTGAATTTTTTTTTTAAATTGTGGATGACTTTTCTTGTTTCTTACAGTGATAACTGGCACAGTTATAACCGCTGTGACACGCAACAGCAGTGTCCACACAACCATCTCTATTATAAATATTTACAAAGAAGGGACACTGGCAATTCAACAGGCAGGGAAGACCATGAGTATCAGAATAATCTCAGTCTGTAAAAAGTGTCCGATCATTAAACGAGGTGAGTTTTGCCATTTGGAAGGCTCATTAGTTGCATGTTCTGTTATGCTTGCTGTTTATTTGAAGTGAATTAACGTTTTGCTAAAGTAGCGGGCAAAGGATTGCCAAACGGGAGAGTTAAGCATTTGTTTGCTAATATTGCCAATAGTAGTTTCTATGCTGAGGAGAAAAGATGAAACAATAACATCAGACTTCAACAATAACATCACTTCCACAAGGAGTAGTTGAGGCAAATAGTATAGATGCATTTAAGGGGAAGCTAGATAAACACATGAGGGTGAAAGGAATAGAAGGTTATGCTGATAGCGTCAGATGAAATGGGATGGGAGGAGGCTCGTTTGCAGCATAAAAACTGGCATGGACCTGTTGGGCCGAATGGCCTGTTCCTGTGCTGTACATTCTATGTATGTAATGTAGATTTTCATTAAGTGAAATGTAATAGTAGAATTCTGAACCAAATAATAGAACTATAGAAGGAGGCCATTCAGCCCATTGTGCCTTTGCGAGTTCTTTGCTACAGCAATTGAAAACTAATCCTACTGCTCTGCTCTCTCCGTAGCTATTGTATCCTATCTGCTGAATTTTCTCTTAAAAGATGCAATGATCTCTGCCTCTACCATGTCCTGTGGCAAAGCATTCCACGCTCTAACAACCCTCTGTGTAAAGACATTTCTCCTAAACTCTTTCCTTGCTCTCTTATTCATATTACATTTTCACTGACTCCTAAGCTGAGGAAATGGTCTTTCCCTATTCACTCTATCAAAACTCTTCATATTTTTTTTTAAAAACCTCTATTAAGCCTCCTCTTAGCCTTTTTTGCTTCAGTAGAAAAAGTCCCAGTATAACCATAAAAACAAAAGGCAAAATTCTGCAGATGCTGCAAAGATGAAATAAAAACAGAAAAATGCTGGAAACACTCAGCAGGTCAGGCTCACTTGTGAAGATCTATTACCCTTTCTCAGGACCAGTATATCAAGTCTGTCCTCATAACTGTAGTTTCCCATCCCTGACATGATCCTGGTGACTCTATGCTCTCTTTGGTTTTCATGATTTTTCTATAATGGGGCATGCAAAACTGCACACGGTACTCTAACTGTAGCTTAACCAATGTTTTATATAAATTAATCATTACTTCTTTACACTTGTACTGTATGCACCTATTTATAAAACCCCAAATTCTATTGATATTTTTATGCCTTTATCTATCTGCCACTCTTTCAGGGAATTACATATTTGAACACCTAAGTTTGTCCATTCATCTGCACCCTTCAGTCTCTTTCCATTAAGTATATACTTCCATTCCTTGTTTTTTCTCCCAATATGTATTACCTCACACTTATTCACATTAAATTGCATTCATCATCTGTCTGCCTATTCGCTAACTTATCTATGTCTTCCTGAGGTCTTTTACAGTCCTCCTCACTGTTTATCAACCTTCTACATTTGTATCATTAGCAAGACTCAAGATTGTATTCCCGATACCCACCCAAATCATCGATATACACAAATAACAAAAGTGTACTCTGCTCTCAACCCTGAGGTACACCACTTCCAAACTTTCACCAGTCTAAGCAATGCCCATTTACCTTAACTCCTCGTTTCCTTTCCATCAGCCAGCTTTCTAACCGTGCTGCTACATTTTCTCTTATACCATATGGCTGAATTTTTCTAACAAGCCTCTTAAGTCACCTTATTGAATGCCTTCTGAAAATCCACATACACTACATCCACTGCATTCTCTATCAATCCAATAAAGCATTCTAAATACTCTATTCAATTTGTCAAATATGACTTGCCTTTAACAAATCTGTGCTGGCTCTGTGTGATTAACCCATGAATTTCTAAATGCTTACTAATCGGATCGCAAATTATAGATTCTAAGGGGGAAAATAATTCGATAGGGCCTATTATTGGGCGTAGGTAGCGTGATCCGCTATTAACCTATGCCCAATGGCCCTTTGTCCTGCTTCAGTATTTACCATCAATCTGCATTGAAATCCAGGCCTTGCACATCGATTCAATACAATTCGCACTTTCTACCTGGAAGGGGAGCCCCAGTCTCTTAAAGGGAGAGTGTCTTCAAATCTCTTAAAGGTAGCTAGTCCCTGTTATTTGCTAAAAATAACAGTCTGCTGTCTGCATGGAGTCTGAACGGAGATCAGACATCGCACACATAAAACAGATGCAGGTCCCATCCGTATGTTTACACATCCTCCAATCTGCATGCCAGACCTCACCAATCTGCTGATCTGAGTTGGTACCAGGCCTGCGAGAATGCTTGCACCAAGGTTCTCTGCTGATGCACTACAGGCCATGGTGCAAGAGGTGGACGGAAGGAGGGATATCCTATATCCGCAGAGTGGGGGGAGGGGGGCAAGAGGCCCTCCAGACATATGGCCAAAAGGCAGTGGGAGGCACCGGGGGATGAAGTCAATGCCAGGCGCACAGCATCATGAACATGGATGCAGTGCAGGAAGAAGTTCAATGCTTTGATACGAGTGGTCAAGGTGACTGAGGTCAACTGTCAAGTGGTGTCTCCGACTAACTACACCAGTAGCTGCATCCACTGCACCACGCACTACACCACCCCATCCCCCACATTCCAACAAACTCTTTCCTTCAGTACTCAATTCTTCCAATCAGATACTTCGTCTTACCCTTACACATTACCACTGTTGCAAGCCGCCCACCCACAACTCACAGGCCGCACACACTGGCAGCTATTCAACCATGACAAGCACATCACCCAGACACACATCCCGCTTTCTTGCAGAAGAAGGTGGCGCACATCAGGAGGCAGCAAGTGGCAGTGGCATTTAGCCTCTTGAGCCTGTTCCGCCATTCAACGAGATCATACTAGACCTATGGCCTAACTCCATATACCCGCCTTAGCCCCATATTCCTTAATACCCTTGGTTCACAGAAATCTATCAATCTCAGATTTAGAATTCACAATTGAGCTAGTATCAACTGCCATTTGCAGAAGGGCGTTCCAAACTTCTCCCACCCTTTGCTTGTAGAAGCATTTCCTAACTTCACTCCTGCACGTCCTGGCACTAAATGTTAGGCTATGTCCCCACGTACTAGTATTCAAGAGGAGACCTCCGAAAACAGTTACAAATGTATTGCCAGCCAGAAGCCATAATCCAGCCACTAACCTGTAAATCCGGCATGATCCATTTAAATAAAGCTGGTGGGGGTCCTCCAGGCACGTTCAGATGGTCATGGTTAAGGCTGTGCGTTGAGTTGTTAAGTCCCAAAATGGTGTCTATCACTTTAAATCAGCATTGCACACTGATTGCATCCATTTTCTCCTTACTTGACATGCTTCCAGCACTAACTCCTATATCGAGATAGCGTCCGGCAAACATCACGCTGGAAACGTGTGTGAGCAGCCAAGATGCCATCTTGGATGTTCAAGAGGCTGTATAGAGGCTACACCGCCCAATTTAGTGCCCGAAGAGTTTACCTAAAGCTGACATTAGACTAACTGGTCTATAGTTACTCAGTTTATCCTTCTCTCCCTTCTGGAACAAGGACACTAACATCGGCTACTCTCCAGTTTCATGGCACCATTTGCATCTTTAAAGAGGATTGAAAAATTGTGGCCAGAGCCTCTGCTATCTCCTCTGACTTATTTCAACAGATTAGGATGTATGCTACCAGGGCCCAGTAACTCACCTACCTTGAGTTCTGATTTTTTTTTTTCCAGAGCCCATTCCTTTTCCCGTTATCTCTAATAATTGTTCCATATCATTTTGTAGTATACCTATGTTCTCACTTCTACCATTATTTGTAAAAAACTGATGCAAAATATTTATTTAAAATCTCTGCCATACCTTCATCCTCCTCAATTAAATTCCCTCCTTCAGCCCTGAGTGGTCCTACCCTCTCTTTAATTAATCTTACTTTTTGTATGCTTATAAAAGATCTTACTATTTCCTTTCTTACCTCCCTACTGTACTTCCTGTATTCCTTATGATTAACTTTAGTATTGTTAGCCCTAATATTTGTATATACTTCCTGTTTAAGTTTGTTTACTTTTAACCTATTTATCCACAGAACTCTCTACTTTGCTGCACTGCCTTTTTGTTATGTAGGATTACATTTATTTTGCATGCAAAACATCTGTTATTTGAAGATTTCCCAATGCTGATCTGTCAGCCTGTTGGATAACTTTTCTGCCCAGTTAATTTGGGTCAGAACAGCATTTATTTCACTGAACTTTGCCTTTTTTCCAATCCAGCACCCTTTGACTCTTCATTATCCTTTTCTGTGCTTAGATTGAACCTAACTATATGTGGTCACTGTTTCCCAATTGTTCACCTACTCTTATATCAGTTATTTGCCATATTTCATTTCCCAGAACTAAAGCAAGCATTGCTTCTTTTCTTGTTGGACGAGAAATATAGTGATCTCAGATATGAATGCAACAACCATCGCAACTTGCATTTATATAGCGCATTTAATGTAGAAAAACATCTCAAGGCATTTCACAGACTTCCTCTCACCCCCTTGGATAGTCTCTTGCTCCATGATGCCACAACATGGCTCAAGACCATCCTCCTCTGAGTCGCTGTCACTGTCCACCTCATATTTCTCCAATCATAAGGATCTATTTGACAGTTCCAGTAACTCAGGGGTTCCCGTGAGCCCTGTCTCCCTCTGCTGACCTCGCGGATGATCACCCACTTCCTTCCCTGCAGTCCTGAACTGTCTACTCTGTCTCATGGGTGACCACATTCTGGAGAGTACAATGCAGAAACCCCTCATCCTCTCTGATGCTGCAGATTGTGACCAATTGTTGCTCGAGTACAGAGATCCTCTGTCCAGAGACTGAGTTTTCCAATCAACATATAGTAAAAATGTACTCCCCTTGGACACACTAAGGATCCATTATGGCCCATATATCGCACTCCACAGACATCACAAAGGTTCCTTGCACAGCCATCCTTTTATGTCTAACTTAAAAATGTAGATGGTGCTAGCTTGAATTCCCACTTGCACTCAACTCTCATAAGAATCAAATTTCTTTTACACATTTCACACAAGTATCAATTTTAGGAAAGAAAAAAATATGATTCCTATCCAATGGCACCTCAAGGTTGAATTCCCTCTAAGGCTAAACTCCAAATTCTCTGGCCTCTCAGTTTGAAATTGAGTTCTTGCTACTCAGCTCAAATTTACACTGTCTTAATTTATACAATAATCCAACTGCCATACAAAAAAAAATTGCCAGAGAGCAACTAATAACACATTTTTTATAACCAATTAATTACCTCTTACTGCCCCAAACTAGCTCAAAAAGTTAAAGTTCTTCTTAAGGCATCTTCCCTCTCGTTTGCAGGACTGAATTACATCTTCATGGGTCAAGTGGATGAAGCAGGCAGAGGTAGAGTCCTTCCTAACAGCTTTGTCGTGGCCTACAGGTCAAAGAACCAAAGGTTTCTGAACAACTTGAAGAACAGACGATGTTAAACACATGATATCTACAGTGACTTTCTTTTCTATTTATGATGCCAGAAATCTTTTATTGATAATTTTCTTTAATTGGTTACAAAGTGCACTTCCTAACAGATAGGTGACTTTCTGCTGGTAAATAGAAGCATTCAAATATAAAGTTGATGAAATGTGTCTAACTAAAGTGTTCACAGAAGTTTGGATGTCTGCTATGGATATTCCAATCCTTGTACTAGCAGGAAAAAAATGTCTGAACAGAATGATTAGCCCCGAAATTTTGCCAAGTTTGGAACTGTCTATTTATAACAATGATGATAGAGATTGAACCTATGTTTATCTTATATACTTATATATTGTAATAGATGATATAGGTCTTAAGTGCAATAACTTAAAAGTACAGCGATGATTGGTGATGTTTTACGACTAATTTGTTTTAATCTTGTGTTTTATTTTTCTTTTCATGTTTCTCTAAGTCACTCTTTGCATAATGTATCTGCTGCTTAATAAAAATGTTTAATTTGGAACTGAAGAATGCCCAAAAGTCACCATTTCAATAATTGTCAGGGATAATTGTGTCATGTGCATAGTTAGAAGACAAAGGGATGAAGATCCTTGGGCTCCATTTCTCCTTCTATTCACTATCAACTCCAACATGGGAAACATGAAGGAAAATTAAGCGGCAGATCAGCAGTCATGCCGACCTAGTTAAACCAGTTTTACCACTCTGTCTGCGGCTGCTACCTCTCTATTGTTGGCCATGAGAGATTGGTGAAAATACATATGAGAAAGGTGTAATTAGAGTGATAATTGAATTCCTGCCCCTAGAAAATAAGTGCAGCCTGCAGTAATTTGGCATAGACATACCACCTAGGGAATATTTTGTCTTCATCAAGTATTTTTTCATTATAATCAAGTTACTTATAAACCATTGTTAGATGGCAACTTAAATGTTAATATATATTTCATGATTTTACACCTTTTTCTTCAATTTAAACAGATTGGCATTTTACAGCCAATTGTTGATTTTTTTGCAGATTCCTCACATGTTCTGACTCTAGTGCAACTCCTAAATTCACTTAGTATAACAAAACAGTAGACCTTAAGTATAAAGTGCTGACCACTTAGTAATCACACCTATTTTTACTAAAATTAGTGAAGACAGGAATATCACCCCAACATTCCTGGATAACTTTTTAATTCTTAAGCCAAAAAGAAAATATAATTTGCATTCATAAAATGGCAATGTTGAAATATATCCCAGCGTGCACTCTATGGAAGTTGCCAGTGAAGGCAGTAAACTCTTCTGCACAATTCTATATTACCAGAGTCACAAATCACATCAGATACTTTCTCTTTGGCTTAAGTATTAACTATCTTATGAAACTCGCCCCTCAGGATTGTGTATCAACATATCACCATCAGACTCTATGGGGGTGAAATTCAACCTGGACAGGGACGCGGAACAGGCGGCATCACATCTGGCGCTGGTTATATGTCAATGTATATGAAGTCCATATGTCCTCAGTGGAACTGAATATCGGACGGGACGTCTAACTGGCGGCAGATGCGATACCGCCTGTTTTGTGTCCCCGCCCAAGTTGAATTTCACCCACAATCGATACTTCAACACATACTTTAACAGTGCAGATATCTGACATGTAAGAACATCACTGAAATATCCTGAGAAACAGGAAGAAACACAAGTTCCATGTCTTTAACGGCTACCTTCAAAAACCCTTATAAAACTCGAATGCATTAAAATCCCAGCACAGAGCTTCTGGTACTCTGCTATTCTTAGCCACAAGTCATAGCAAAACTTCCAAATGGTCTCACAGCCGATTAATACTTCATCAGGTCCAGTCTAATATAAATTGCTCATACAATGCCCAAGAAATTATTGTATATCAGCATGTTGTGACACACATCAACTGTACCCATTATACTAAATTACTAGCGTGAGTTCAGTTGCTTGGGTCAAATCTGAAGACACAAATTAACTTGGCACTTGGTTATTTCGGGCCACATAGCTAGATGCTCAAGCTTGCTCCAAAAACTGTACTGTTCCCCAAGACATCTCCCACCCTGACAGCACAAAATTCAGGTAAAAATACATTTTAAAGCTTAACTAAATGCAAGCTAAAGCAAAAGAATCATTTTACCGACAGCATTGACCACACCATACTTATTAGTGCACACAGATGTGCAACTCTGCTGTTTTGACGATAAACAAGATTCTGGGGCTGAAATTGCACTGTGTCAGATTTACATTCGAAACATTAATTTGAAATTTCTTTGTCTGCAATTTGAATGTGTTAACATATTTATGTCAAATGAGCTGATGCCTTTGTTAAAACAGCTTACATAAGAATTTCATGGGATATCGTTACTATGAATACCAATATAAAGCATGATTTCATCCCCCATACCTTTGTTCCACCTCGTGGGTTTCTGATACATTTTTAGAACGTCCGGTTTAACCACTGATGAATCAACTGTAGAGTCAAGAATTCAAAGTTGCTTTAAGTTAAAGAAATACCAGAAGCATTCTCCTAAATGACAGTATCTATTTATAATAAATTATTTATAATTAGTTGTGTTGCAGTCTTCCAACAAATTAGAAACTTTATATATGGTCACTATTATTTCTGCTCCAGAATCTCCACACATAAATTGTATTAAAGAGAATATTGATTAAATAATAAGCATTTGATGGTGGAGGATGATGACAGAAGAAGTCCTTTCACTCGGTGTAATACTCAGAACACCATGGCAACACATATATGTCAGCATCTAGTCCCTAGAAACCTGGAATACTTTTTAGTTCCGTGAATAGAACATGGCATATTTTGCTGTCCTGAAACCAAGAATGTCTCTCATTTCATTGCGGAATTTGGAGAGGTCCTGGCGTAGTTCATTCAGGTTCTCTTCGGTTGCCTGATCTGTGCTATGCATCTTCTGTCTCATAGCGGTAAGGTAACGATGGACCAAGCAACACATTACCTTTTGGTAATTTTCATCGCGCTTATGCTTGAGGGTCTTCCATTCCTTATTAGATTAAAAAACAGATAAAAGAGTGGTTTATCTTTCAGTGGAGATGAACATTTATCATATTTAGGAGCTCCTTTAAGATGCTCCTTAAAACCTACCTCTTTGACCAAGCTTTTAGTCACCGTCCTAATATCTCCTTGTTTGGCTCGGTGTCAATTTTTGTCTGATTTCGCCTGCGAAGCGCCTTGGGACGTTTTACTACGTTAAAGGCGCTATATAAATATTGTTGACAGCAAATATATTACTTATAAAGATGGATGGGGTTAGCTTAACCTATTTGTAGATCTTCCTTGCCATACATTATACCCCAGCTAATTAGGCTCACTCCTCACTTAGTAAATTCCGTTCTGTTGCAGAAGTGACGAATGAGTGCATGAGAGTGACTCTCCCTCTGATTTCCTCTCCCTCCCTCTGAGGCTTGGCATCTCCCTCCAGTAGCACTGCTGAGATTTTAAACTCGCTAAGTGGGGCAATTTGTTTTTTTTGGTGGGGGGGAAGGGGTGGAAGCAAGAGAGGATTTTTAAAAATACACAGCCCATCAAAGCTACTAAAAGCAGATATTCAATTAATTAACATCAACTGTTTGATAGAATTCTCAGTTAAAACATGAGTGTACAACATGGGAATAAGAACCATTCCTAACACTACCTGCTACTGTGAACATAAATCTATAGTACTTATAGTGCAAAAGCTAATGCATGTATCACAAGCAGCTTGACACAATTCATACATGAGACACACAGCATTTATTCAGGACATAATACCATTTATGTGGCTGCTGTACTTATCAGGGAAGCAAGGCAACTGAATACTAGCCCCCTCATTATCTTCACAGTTTGCCTTGGTCTCAAATAATGACACTGTTCTGCTCTGGGTATAAATGGAGAAAATGTGTATGGGTACAGTAGTGTATATAGACTCATGCAAGCCAAATAACATCAGATGCAAGATAACAGTCACCGTTCACCCGTAAAACTACAGGAGTTGACGTGGGCAGAATTCTCTTGGCCGTTCCATTGTACTCCCACCATAACTCTGGCAGGAGTCCTGCAGAATGGCTGAGAAAAAGGTTGGAACCTAGATACATCAAATTAGTTGGCAATTGCTGCTTGGCCTTGTAAGGGGCAGAGACTTCGGGACCAAACGTAACATTAGAGTCTGGTATGTCCAGTGAGATGAGGTGTACTTGCCTCTAGAAGGGGAGAAGTGGGCCCCACCGGAGGAGTTCGGGCCAGTGAAGCGGCCCAAAACCTCGAAGGTAAGAATTTTTAAAAAATGTTTATGGATTGTAAGGGAGTGGGGGGAAGGGGGGGAAGTACATGGGGAACTGGGGTTGTCGGCGGCGGGGTCGGGGGGGGGGGTGGAAAATACATGGGGGACTGGAGGTGGGGGGGGATGGGGTGGGAAGCAACCCCTCCTGATGGTAGTCAGGTTCCAGAGTTTCTGGCAGCACATGACACATGCAAATGAGGTGACCACACCTGTGGACATGATCCCAGTGTTACTGCCAGGATCAGAGCTCGCACATCTTCAGAGCTCCTGTACTTAGTGTCAGCTTGGTTCAGTGCTACCACTCTTGCCTCTGAGCCCAAAAGTTGTTCAAGCACTACTTCAGGACTTCAGCACCTCGTCTAAGTGCTGTACTGAGGGAATGGTGAATTGTCTGAGGTGTCATCTTTTGGATATTAAACCGAGGCTCATTCTACCTGCTTAGGTGGATGTAAAAGATCCCATGGCATTATTTGAAAAAATGCAGGGAGTTTTCCTAGTGTTCTCGGCGGCATTCATCCCTCAACCAATGCAACCTACAGATTAAATGTTCATTTATATCATTTGCTATTTGTGGGATGTTGCTGTGTGTAAATTGCTGCATTTGCCTACACAACAGTGGCTGCACTTCAAAAGTAATTCACTGAATGTGACCTGCTTTGGTATGTCTTTAGGACATAAAAGACTCTATATAAATCATAGTAGGTACAGCACAGGAGGAGGCCATTCGGCCCATCATGCCTGTGCCAGCTCTTCGAAAGAGCTATCCAATTAGTCCCATTCCCCTGCTCTTTCCCCATAGCCCTAGAAATGTTTTCCCTTCAAGTATTTATCTAATTCCCTTTTGAAAGTTGCTATTGAATCTGCTTCCACCACCCTTTCAGGCAGTGCATTCCAAATCATTACAACTCGCTGTGTAAACAAGTGTTTCCTCATGTCGCCTCTGGCTCTTATGCCGATCACCTTAAATCTGTGTCCTCTGGTTACCGACCCTTCTGCCACTGGAAACAGTTTCTCCTTACTTACTCTAACAAAACCATTCATAATTTTGAACACCTCTATCAAATCTCCCCTTAACCTTCTCTGTTCAAAGGAGAACAATCTCAGTTTCTCCAGTCTCTCCATGTAACTGAAGTCCCTCATCGCTGATACCATTCTAGTAAACCTCTTCTGCATCCTCTCTAAGGCCTTGATATCCTTCCTAAAGTGTGGTGCCCAGAATTGAACACAATACTCCAGCTGAGGTCGAACCAATGTTTTATACAGGTTTAGCATAACTTCCTTGCTTTTGTACTGTATGCCTCTATTAATAAAGCTCGGATTACCATATGCTTTTAAAACAGCCTTCTCAACTTGTCCTGCCACCGTCAAAGATTTGTGTATGTGCACTCCCAGGTCTCTCTGTTCTTGCACCACTTTAAAATTATACCCTTTAGTTTATATTGCTTCTCCTCATTCTTCCTACCAAAATGTTTTGGAGCACCGAAAACAGCTGAGAGGAGTGAAACAGAGCAGAGGGAGCTGCGACGGAGTTCGAAGTGACATCAGGAATCAGAAAGGGACGCAACACAGGGGAGGCACCTGATTGGTAGTAGGTTCAGGTGAGTATTTCTACTATTCTACAGTAACTGAAGTAAAACGAAAGGTAAGGTCTGCAGCTCTTACAGCATGTAGTGTTTTTTTAGTGAATCAAGGTCCCTGGTGTAGTTAACATTCTCTAAATTAAGAGTTATTTAAAGGAGTAAACTCTTTAAAGGGAGTAACTAACAAGCTTAATCTAAGGCAAGTCATGGCAGCAGAGCTCGCACCCATGACATGCTCCTCCTGCGCTATGTGGGAAATCATGGACACTACAGGTGTCCCTGGCGACTACGTGTGCAGGAAATGTGTCCACCTGCAGCTACTGGCTAACTGTATTTCGGAGCTGGAGCTGCGGGTGGATTCACTGTGGAGCATCCGCGATGCTGAGATTATCGTGGATAGTACGTTCAGTGAGGCGGTCACACCGCAGGTAAAGATTATGTAGGAAGAAAAGAAATGGGTGACCGCCAGGAAGAGTAGAATGACTAGGCAGGTAGAGCAGGAGTCCCCTGAGGCCATCTCCCTCTCAAACAGATATACCGCTTTAGATACTGTTAGGGGAGATGACTTATCAGGGGAAAGCAGCAAAAGCCAAGTTCATGGCACCACGGGTGGCTCTGCTGCACAGGAGGGGAGGAATAAGAGAGGCAGGGCTATAGTGATAGGGGATTCAATTGTAAGGGGAACAGATAGGCCGCAAACGTGACTCCAGGATGGTATGTTGCCTCCCTGGTTTTAGGGTCAAGGATGTCATGTAGTGGCTGCAGGGCATTCTGGAGGGGGAGGGTGAACAGCCAGTAGTCGTGGTCCATATCGGTACCAACGACATAGGTAAAAAAAAGGGATGAGGTCCTGCAAGATGAATTTAAGGAGTTAGGAGATAAATTAAAAAGCAGGACCTCAAAGGTAGTGATCTCAGGATTACTACCAGTGCCACGTGCTGGTGAGTATAGGAAATGGAGAATAGACCAGATGAATGCGTGGCTGCAGGGATGGTGTAGGAGGAAGGGATTTAGATTCCTGGGGAAGGTGGGACCTGTATAAGCGGACGGGTTACACTGGAGCAGGACCGGGACCGAGGTCCTCACAGGGGTGTTTGCTAGTACTGTTGGGGAAGGTTTAAACTAGAATGGCAGGGGGATGGGAACCTGAGCAGGGAGACAGAAGAGGGGGAAACAAGGATAGAAACAAAAGGCAGAAAGGGAAGAAGCAATAGTGGAAGGCAGAGAAAACAAGGGTGAAAAACAAAGAGGGCCATAGTGCAAAATAAAACTGAGATGACTAACAATCTTAAAAAGACAAGTCTAAAGGCATTGTGTCTTAATGCACGGAGCATTTGCAACGAGGTAGATGAATTAACAGTGCAGATAGATATTAACGTGTATGATATAGTTGCGATTACAGAGACAAGGCTGCAGGGTGACCAGGGTGGGAACTGAACATCCAGGGGTATTCAATATTTAGAAAGGACAGGCAAAAAGGGTAAGGAGGTGGGGTAGCGTTGTTAGTAAAGGAGGAAATCAATGCAATAGTGAGGAAGGATATTGGCTCGGAAAATCACGATATGGAATCTGTATGGGTGGAGCTAAGAAACACCAAGGGGCAGAAAACGTTGGTGGGGGTTGTCTATAGGCCCCCAAACAGTAGTGGAGAAGTAGGGGAGGGCATTAAACAGGAAATTAGAGACGCATGCAGGAAGGATGCAACTATAATCATGGGTGACTTTAATCTACATATAGATTGGTCAAACCAAATTAGCAATACTACTGTGGGGGAGGAATTCCTGGAATGTGTACGTGATGGTTTTCTAGATCAACTAGAGAACAGGCGATCCTAGACTGGGTGTTGTGCAATTAGAAAGGAATAATTAACAATCTTGTTGTGCGGGATCCCATAGGGAAGAGCAACCATAACATGTTAGAATTCCTCATTAAGATGGAGAGTGAAGTAGTTGAATCCGAAACTAGGGTCCTGAATCTAAATAAAGGAAATTACGAAAGTATGAGGTGCGAGTTGGCTACGATAGATTGAGGAACTTTACTAAAAGGGATGACGGTGGATAGGCAATGGCTAATATTTAAAGAACGTGTGCAGGAATTACGACAATTATTCATTCCTGTCTGGCGCAAAAATAAAACAGGAAGGGTGGCTCAACCGTGGCTTACAAAAGAAATTAGGGATGGTATTAGATCCAAAGAGGAGACATATAAAATTGCCAGAAAAAGCGGCAAGCCTGTGGATTGGGAGCAGTTTAGAATTCAGCAAAGGAGGACAAAGAGATTGATTAAGAGGGGAAAAATAGAGTATGAGAGTAAACTAGCAGGGAACATAAAACTGACTGTAAAAGCTTCTATAAATATGTCAAGAGAAAAAGATTAGTGAAGACAAATGTAGGTCCCTTACACTCAGAAATGGAGGAAATTATAATGGGGAACAAAGAAATGGCAGAACAATTAAACACATACTTTGGTTCTGTCTTCACAAAGGAGAACACAAATAACCTCCCAGAAACGTTAGGGAACCAAGGGTATAGTGAAAGGGCGGAACTGAAGGAAACTAGTATTAGTAAAAAAAAGTGCTCGGGAAATTAATGGGGCTAAAGGCTGACAAATCCCCAGGGCCTGATAATCTACATCCCAGAGTACTAAAGGAAGTGGCCCTGGAAATAGTAGATGCATTGGTGATCATCTCCCAAAATTCTATAGACTCTGGAACAGTTCCTACAGATTGGAGGGTGGCAAATGTAACCCCACTATTTAAAAAAGGCGGGAGAGAAAAAACAGGGAATTACAGACCAGTTAACCTAACATCAGAAGTGGGGAAAATGCTCGAGTCTATTATAAAAGATGTGATAACAGAACACTTGGAGGGCATTAATGGGATTGGACAAAGTCAGCATGGGTTTATGAAAGGGAAATCATGCTTAACGAATCCACTGGAGTTTTTTAAGGATGTAACTAGTAGACTAGATAGGGGAGAACCAGTGGATGTGGTGTATTTGGATTTTCAGAAGGCATTTGATAAGATCCCACACAAGAGGTTGATCTGCAAAATTAAAGCACATGGGATTGGGGGAATATACTGACATGGATTGAGAATTGGTTGACAGACAGGAAACAGAGAGCAGGAATAAACGGGTCTTTTTCCGGGTGGCAGGCAGTGACTAGTGGGGTACTGCAGGGATCAGTGCTTGGGCCCCAGCTATTCACAATATATATCAATGATTTGGATGAGGGAACTAAATGTAACATTTCCAAGTTTGCAGACGACAAAAAGCTGGGGTGGAATGTGAGCTGTGAGGAGGATGCAAAGAGGCTCCAATGTGATTTAGACAAGTTGGGTGAGTGGGCAAGAACATGGCAGATGCAGTATAACGTGGATAAATGTGAGGTTATCCACTTTGGTTGTAAAAACAGAAAGGCAGATTATTATCTGAATGGTGATAGATTGGGAAAAAGGGAGGTGCAACGAGATCTGGGTGTCCTTGTACACCAGTCGCTGAAAGCGAGCATTCAGGTGCAACAAGCAGTTAGGGAGGCGAATGGTATGTTGGCCTTCATTGCAAGAGGATTTGAGTACAGGAGCAGGGATGTCTTACTGCAGTTATACAGGGCCTTGGTGAGACCACATCTGGAGTATTGTGTGCAGTTTTGGTCTCCTTATCTGAGGAAGGATGTCCTTGCCATGGAGGGAGTGCAACGAAGATTTACCAGACTGATTCCAGAGATGGCAGGACTGACGTCTGAGGAGAGATTGGGTCGACTAGACCTATATTCACGAGAGTTTAGAAGAATGAGAGGTGATCTCATCGAAACATATAAAATTCAAACAGGACTAGACAGACTAGATGCATGGAGGATGTTCCCAATGGCTGGGGAGTCCAGAACCAGGGGTCACAGTCTCAGGATACGGGGTATGCCATTTAGAACCGAGATGAGGAGAAATTTCTTCACTCAGAGGGTGGTGAACCTGTGGAATTCTCTACCACAGAAGGCAGTGGAGGCCAAGTCATTAGATGTATTCAAGAAGGAGATAGATATATTTCTTAATGCTAAAGGGATCAAGGGATATGGGGAAAAAGCGGGAACATGGTACTGAGTTAGACGATCAGCCATGATCGTTTTGAATGGCAGAGCAGGCCCGAAGGGCCAAATGGCCTACTCTTGCTCCTATTTTCTATGTTTCTATGTCTCTGTATCACTCCACACTTCTCTGCGTTAAATTCCATCTGCCATGTGTCTGCCCATTTCAGCAGTCTGTCTGTGTCCTCCTGAAATCTGTTACTATCCTCCACATTGTTTACTATATTTCCGAGTTTCATGTCATCTGCAAACTTAGAAATTATACCCTCTATACCCAAGGCCAGGTCATTAATATATATCAAAAAGAGCAGTGGTCCGAATACTGACTGTTGAGGAACACCACTGTATACCTCCCACCAGTCCGAAAAACAACCATCCACCACTACTCTCTGCTTTCTGTCCCTTAGCCAATTTTGTATCCACACTACCACTGTCCCTTTAACCCCATGGGCTTTAATTTTGATTAGAAAATTGTTAGCAACAAAAATACAAGTCTTTTCTTTGAGTTGTTGCCTTTTACTTGGCATGCACCGTGCATGCATAAAGGTTGTCAATGAGATGTACATAAGCCAAACTCTGAATTACTTTACTGTTGAGTGAAATTAAATTTGCAGATGTGTGCAGCATACAAGTAGAGGAGCTGGCATTGAGACACACACAACTCACACTGTACAAGATCGAAGCAAGCTGGCAGCTTACAATCACTGGATGGTGTTTCGGACATCGGTAAGTGAATCTATTTTTTTGGTATTATTATTCAAATATGGGATAGGATAAATATAACATTACAGATGTGATGCTATCTCTAAGAGTTTGCTTTTCACAGAGGTGAGCATCACACATTATTCGGAAAATGTGGCTGGTGATCATGTACACATATTATCTTAAGGTTCTATAAATGTCACTACTCTCTATCATCGAGTGCTCTGTATGATTCAGACTGTAATTACAATTTTACAGATGTTTTCTTACTTTGAGGCTGTTTTGTCGTTTCACCTTCCCAGCACTGGTGTGGGAGCAGATCCATTTATTGAGACTTGTGACGAGATAGCAAATGGTTTTTGGGGAAGGGATGATATTGAAAGGCGGGGGTAAAGTGCATTTGTCATCAAAACAGCTCAGCCACAGCTTTGCACGGGCAAACTTCCACTCCTTGTCTTCATGGTTCTTGGAAAAAAAATAATGTAAATAAGGAAATAAAACAATGTAATTCATCAATGCAAATAAGCAAACATTTATGGACCAAAGAATAGCAGAGTTTAAAATATTCATTTTTATTGAAGTATGTGAAAATATTTTCTTTCATGCTCTCAATAGCGTGCACAAATTCAGAGCCAAGAGGGCAAATGAGTCCTGTCAAGTTTCTTTCCGTGTCACTTTAGGTGGCTACTAGGGGTGAGAGCACGTGGTCTCAGGTGACCCATCCTCTGATGTTCTTCCCTATAGATGCAATTGACTTCTGCTTGGTGGCCCAATGTGAGATGAGAAACCCAATGTGTGCAGAGAATGCAGGCAGAAATCTGCACCCTTCCACACCCAGTAACAGCAAATTGATGCACTACCACACTATGTCATCAGACCCCTGAATTTCATTTAAAAAAAATAAGTGATATATTTAATAGAGGACAGTTGAGGGCTGTTGATGTATCACAAGATAATAACCAAATTGTGGCATTTATATGATTTAAAACACTATTAACTGCTTATGAAGGGGACTAAGGAGAAAGCAAGCATAGACAGAGATAATGAAAGCTTTAATGGGCTGTTATAGCTCTAGTTTTGTTGACACAATTTGAATGTCATCTGTGGAATGCAATAGGTCAGAGCTGAATAATAACAATGTTCAGCTGAGATCCTGGAGTATTTTTCTTAATTACTGATGGAAATTCCACAAAGTATTTTCCTCTTAGAATTCTTTCCTCAGGAGAACAATTAAGTTGGGGAGCCAACAACAGTCAAAATTCAACAATCTCCACTGGAGTCAGCAGATTTGACAGATGGATACACTTTCATTGTTCTACTTCTTTTCCTTATGAGTGGGTTTATGTTGATCATCTGAACAACTGAGCATAGGAACAGGAGTAGGTCATTCATCCCCTCGAGCCTGTTCCGCCGAATAGATTTGAGTTTTAAATTCACTGACAGCCATTTGCAGTTTATAACTTGGAGTTGATAGTGAGTTTTTTAATGTCACATGTACATTCCACTCTGAAGGAGATTGTATCCTTTACTATTATAGATGTCTTAATAAAAGTATTGCTATATGAAGTAGGGCCTGATAAATTCTAACTTCCGTAATGCCAAGATGGGGTATTTTCCGATTGGGTTTGCCCAAGAATGTTTTGCAAATTTCTGGCTGTTGAAAGCTCAGGCAGGAAGCACCTGCTGAAAACAGGTGAGAGCTTCATTTAAATATTAAAATTTGGAAGGGCACAGCCCACACACTATTTCCTGATATTCTTAAATGTAGGATGTGCATTAATAATTATGCCCATATAAAATGGGCATCCTGAATTGCTAGATAATAAGTGTATGTAGTTTGTTTAAAGGACACAGTAAGGTAAGTATATTCAGTCACTTCTTGATTGGTTTTCTTATTTTTTTTTGTCAGCTGACACTTCGATATCTTGAGCCTTTGTGCCAATTCCATTGCATTTTCAATGCTACCAGCCCCATTACTGCTACCAGTGGATTTTCAATTGGGGGAATCTTTGGAGGAAGCAGAGGAAAGCTATCAGAGGGTTGCCAGGAAGATCAGGCAGTACCAGAGATGTTCTGTGCTCGCCTTCTGGTGCCCCCTCACCCACATCCACTGACCTTGCTTTGGCAGAAAATCAGTGTGTGCAGAGTCTCCTATCCCGAAGGGAGGCTGGACCAGCAAACCCATGGTATGGGTACAATATTCAAATGCCTGAATAATATAATGCTGGATGGTTCTTTAGTAGCACTGCAATCACAGTATGGCATTTTTTATGTGGTTCTGAAAAGATGCTACCAACCATATTTGGAAGCACTGTCATACCTACCTGGAAATGGCTGTGTAGAACTGTCTTCACACAATCCAGGTCAGCAGAGAGTCAGATGCAATGCTATGTTGTCTGCTGCAAGGGTACCAGTAGCCAACAAGTGCGTAGGGTTGGCACAGCTAGTAACAGTACTAGTCATCTGTGGCCTGAATCTTGTCTCCACCTCCTTGCAGAGATGCGACAATTTTGACCTATGGGGTGGTTTCTGAGACTGCACACAGAGCTACTCTCCTCACAACCACTTCATGCAGTGACACCTCTACTTCAGTAGCCATCAAACAGGGGGATCAGGCACTGGGCTGCTCCATCACTTGCCCACAGACTCATCCCTACATACGGGGCTTCCTTTCACTTCATTTTTGGCTATCACCTCTTAGCACTCTTCAGCATTGGCAAAGGCTGCTAATGAGTTGTCATGCCTTTCAGCTTTTCAGAAGACTTTAGAAGAATTTTTGTCTCCCTACTCTGACACTTTCCCACCATAAGTGTGCTCCCAGCACACATCCAAATCTGCACCTGAAGCTATGCATGATATTGAGTTGAGCATGAAAAATTAGGTGTAAAGAGCACAGATAATTTTGGGTGAACTTAGGATCCATTTCTAATCGTTTGGGAGTAAACAACAATAACAACTTGCATTTATAGAGCGCCTTTAACGTAGTAAAACATCCCAAGACGCTTCACAGGACCGTTATCAAACAAAATTTGACACCGAGCCATGTAAAGAGATATGAGGTCAGGTGACCAAAAGCTTGGTCAAAGAGGTAGGTTTTAAGGAGTGTCTTAAAGGAGGAGAAAGAGGTGGAGAGGCAGAGAGGTTTAGGGAGGGAATTCTAGAGTTTAGGGCCTAGGCAGTTGAAGGCACCGCCGCCAATGGTGAAGCGATTAATATCAGGGATGCGCAAGAGGCAAAAATTGGAGGAGAGCAGAGATCTCGGAGGGTTGTAGGGCTGGAGGAGGTTACAGAGATAGGGAGGGATTTGAAAACAAGGTTGAGAATTTTAAAATCGACGTGTTCCCGGACCGGGAGCCAATGTAGGTCAGCGAGCACAGGGGTGATGGGTAAATGGGACTTGGTTAGGGTACAGGCAGCAGAGTTTTGGATGAGCTCAAGTTTGTGGAGGGTGGAAGATGGGAGGCCAGCCAGGAGAGCATTGGAATAGTCGAGTCTAGAGGTAACAAAGGTATGGATGAGTGTTTCAGCAGCAGATGTGCTGAGGCGGGGGCGGAGACAGGCGATGTTACCATATGCACCCATATTGAAAAATTTACCTCATAAAACATGCATTTTGAACACTAGTGCCAGTATGTATCTCAAAGTAGTTTACTCAGAGTGCATGAATTAGTGCTGTTAACATCAAATTTATCCAGCAGCATTTTTACTTTCTTCTTACTTGCCACTTTGACATCATGACTGCAATCAATAATTAACTTCGTGGAGTGACATTGCAGGAAACTCTGCACCACTGAAGATTAGAAAGCCGCATGGATGAGTACACAATTGAAACATATTAATCATTAAATATAGTAGCCACACAGACATATTATGGGTCAAGTTCAGAGATTTCACCAAGGCCTGTGTTTCAGCACAGATGCCTTGCTGCACAGCGTATACTGGGACAGTTCTGAAATGATCGGACCTGAACTCAAGAAACTGGCATGGGTTCAGGTGCCTAATGTAAAAGGGACTTCTGTTTTCCGCTATGGTCTAGTAGCAGCCAAGTGTTTGTGCTTGTGTAACGCTATTACGTTAAGGAAAGGCTAAAAGAAACCTTGTAAAATGATTATAGTATCTAAATGTCTGTCGTATACTCAGTGGGTTACTTTCTTCCAAACAATTTCAGTCCGACCCAGCAAAAGACTGCAGTATTATCTTAAAAATTTAAATAATCACAGTTCACATGACTTACAGCTATCATCTGGAAGCTTTTGTGTAGCATGGCCACCAGTAGTTTAGTCAGGACAATCACAACCACTACGTTATACGTGCCAATGATGAGTGCTCCAACGTAGGACTGCAGCTTGTCAGTGTAACTGAACCTTGTGACGAACAGTGCCACATGCGCCAGGGAGAAAATGTACCAGAACAGGACATAGCAGGTCCCAATAAACCTGAAGGAACAAGAGACGGTGAATTAACTACTGGCCTGCCAACTCTAAGAACAGGAGAGTAAAAAATCAAAATGGAAACCATATAGATATTGAACACCTCCATCCAGAATTTCCATTAGACATAACAGGACATACATCTGATTGAATTAGCAGAATAGATGTTGCACCTCTACCTGGTTTGGGACTTGAAATCTATCCCTGGGCACTGATGTGGGAGGATGAGCGGAGAGCCAGACCTGACACTGGTTAGCTTGATGCTTAGAGCACCAAAACCTGCGAAGTACAATATTTTTCACTACTTTCGTGGCATACAAAGCACACAAAGACAGGTGGCATAGTAAGTAACGTAGAAGGGAGCATAAAATTACAAAGAGACATTGATAGATTAAGTGAGTGGGCGAAACTGTGGCAGATGGATTTCAACGCAGGTAAGTGTACGGTCATCCATTTTGGACCAAAAAAGGATAGATCCGAGTATTTTTTAAATGATGAAAACCTAGGAATAGTGGAGGTCCAAAGAGATTTAGGGGTCCATGTACACAGATCATTAAATGTAGTAGTCAGTTACAAAAATAATCAAAAAGGCTAATGGAATGTTAGCCTTTATAACTAGAGGGCTAGAATATAAAGAGGAGGAAGTTTTAATGCAGCTATACAAAGCCCTGATTAGATCTTATTTGGAGTACTGTATACAGTTCTGGGCACCGCACCTTAGAAAGGATATACTGGCCTTGGAAGGAGTGCAGCGTAGATTCACCAGAATGTTACCAGGGCTCCAAGGGTTAGATTATGAGGAGTGATTACATAAACTAGGCTTATAGTCCCTGGAATATAAATTAAGTGGTGATTTGATTGAGGTTTTTAGGATTGTGAAAGGAATTGATAGGGTAGATAGAGAGAAACTTTTTCTGCTGGTGGGGAAGTCGAGGACAAGGAGATATAACCTTAAAATCAGAGCCAGGCCAATCAGGAGAGAAGTTAGGAAATACTTCTTCTTGCAAAGGATGGTAGAAGTGTGGAATTCTCTCCCACTAAAAGCAGTAAATGCTCGCTTAATTAATAATTTTAAATCTCAGATCGATAGATTTTTGCTAGCCAAGGGTATTAAGGGACATGGAGCCAAGGCGGGTGGATGAAGTTACAATACAGATCAACCGTGATCTCACTGAATGGCAGAACAGGCTCAAGGGGCTGAATGACCTATTCCTGTTCCTATGTTCCTATACGCTATCTGCAGTTGGCAGAGAGGTCTCGGTCAGTGCCACTCTGAACTGGCCACTAGCAGGGGCGAAAGAATAGCATGATTCCTTAAGATAATCCCTCTTTTCCCTGTGAGGAAGCTCTTAGCCTCTGGTAGGTCTTCAGAGTGACACATGGAGACTGGCAACATAGCTTAAGAGAGATTGCACATCTAACCATAGCATTGCAGTTCTAATGGACCACGTCACCCGACCACCCAGATTTGACTTTTTTAAAATACAATTCTTTCCAATTTTCTTAAACAATCATACCATATGTTCTATCAGAGGTTGCATTAAATGGGGATTCTAACTGGAACATTATTTGATGCCTGAGACTCCAGTATTTATAATTTACATTTGATTTCTTCCCAGTTTCCCCTTGTTTTCACCTTCCCATCTCCTCATTCACTAGTACCTGCCCTCCCTTGCCTGCACACTTTCCTCAGTGAAGGCTGGATACTGAGCAAGAAATAGTTGAAACTGTACCATAAGAGGTGCAGGAAATTGAAGCTCCTGATACCTCTCTTTGCTAAGCCACAGAGAATTAAATATGAAATATACACAGCAGCGGTGCAATTTGAGACTGGCAAGCAGGCTGTTGAGTAGGGCTTGATGAAGGTAATGCGTTGGAATGAGACAAAGCATCAAAGGAAAATAAGTGACAGCACCATTCAGGAACGCTCATTGTAACAACTGACATCTTGCTCAGATCTGCACAATGGAATTGAAACCACACGGTGAACCCACTTTCTGACTGAGGAATTAGAAGGTCAGTTGAGGAAGATCAAATGCTTGGACAGTGAAGACGGTGTGGTAATTACCAAAAAAAATCTTGTTTTCCAGTGCTTGAAAAAAAAATTACAATAAAACCATATGGTATTGTAACTTGCTATTGGGAAGAGTTCAGTCAGAAATGAAGCATTAACTAAACATTTGCCACGAAATTGCACATCAACTTACGAATGGAAGGTGGTACTACTCTTTTGCTCACAGAAGATTCCCGTACAATCCTTGCCTTCCACCGTCGAAAAATCCTTTTCATACAATTGAGTTAGGCCGATGGTGAAAGAGATCAGAACAAGCAGAAACATTCCCAGGAACTTCCCAAAATCTTGCAGCATTTGTCCCATGGAAATCTGATCACAAATATTGATAGTAGATTATTAGCCGTTGTGGATGCAAATGGAAATATTCATGTTTAGAGAATAATGGTTACCGGGCAGTGATTAAAATGCTGGAACCTAATTAAAGAGTTCAGATGTAATAAAGAGAAAGCTAGAGAAATGTGTTTAGGAAGTCTCAGCTCAGTTTGTAATGGGCACAGGGCCAAAGTATGAACTTCTCCATAATTTATTACTAATTGAAAGATGGGACATGGAAAAAAAATCACACTGGTACGGTATGGACTGGTCTTCTGTGATTGGGCTAAGGCACTTGTTGGCAAAGGAACAGGGCTTTACTTTGCGTCTAGCCATGGGACGCATGATTTTTAAGTGCTCAGTGCTAAAACAGGGTGCCAAAAAATGGAAATACCCCAGCAATGATAATGAGTCCAAAAATTGACCAAAATGGATAAATGGGAGCAATTTCAGGATAGTAACCCCTTGAGTCCTTAAAAGACTTTTCCAGCTTTTAAAATATACAGCCTTTTTATTCATACACCAGCTGCAAAAATGAGAGCGAAATACAGAATGGCATGTCCACTTGCAGGTTTGATGATTTTCACAATGCAAAACTGGTATGTGTGAATTAGAATCAGGAGCATTCATGTGTCGTAACTACGTAATATAAACTGTGTGTGGATCAGAAACTGAAATTCATAGATTTTGGATGTCTTGTGAGGAGTATGACCCTATTCCACAACAGAAGCAAAAGTGAGCTACATATTTAGACTGGTATGATCTTTGATGAATGAAGCTTTGCATTCAAAAATGGATCACTCTTGTGTTGTTTGTTCAAGATTTCTAGTGGACTGATGTATTTGAAAAGCATAAACTCATTTTGTCGATTAAAAGGACGGGGTGGGGGTGGAGGAAAATATTTTCCATTTCCCAGAACTGACAATCCTCTGGAGTACAATCTGAAAAAGGAAAAGCAGTTTAGAAATAAAACTGTTTTGCAGTGAGGTCTTTTCATGTTTCTTCCTTTTTCTAGGAAAAATAAGGCTCGAAAACAGATGGGTTTATTATTTACTTAGATTTTGTTTCTCAGCCCTTGAACTGCCAGCATTACTATTTGCATCCACTGTGTTGGCCACACTGACACAACACCGCTCTTTATATTTAAAATCCTGCCGGCTGAGCTTGTGAATCATCAGATAAGCCTGCTGGTGAAAATACAAATCTGTATATTATTCTAAACATCTTATAAATTTTAGAAAAGCAACATTAACTCTGAAAAACAAGTCGAGGACAGTAATTCTTTCACGTTAATCTGATGGAGGCCGTTTTCCATTAATTTTGTTTTATTTTTATCATGTCCGTGTTTCACGTAATTACTGGGAGATGTAACAAACTGCCCGTGTTTTCAAGCCAGATTCCAACCACATTTTCCATACATTAACTGAAGGATCTGAAAGACATCACTGTTGTAGAACCCTACGAACACTAATTTTATATTTTTAAATTGAATTTGCATAATGATTTGGTTTTATTTGAATATGTCGTCTGTCTTCAATACCACAGGAAAACCTACAAATCAATTTTATTTTTTAAATAAGAATGTTAATTTAAAGAAATACAGAGCATGCCCACATCCAAGGACATATTTCCTGTAACATTGCCATTTCAAAGTATTTAATCAGATTTTTTTGTGTGTTGGTCATTTAATGCCCAGGCTCAAAAGAGCTTCTGACATTCACACAATATTGTTCACCCTGCACAATTCTGTTTACTCCCTTAAAAAACATTTTTCGTCAGGTCACTCTCCTTGGTTAAGGGACTGCAGCAATTTATTTTCTAAATTGAATGATTCTTGATGAGGCATTGCTAATTTAAATATGGATGGCTTTTTCCTCAGTGTAGTGTTCTGACACACTGGTTAAGCTTTCAGAAACATGTCTCTTCCATTTTCCGATCCATACATTGGTCCACATTTTTGAAAGCTTGGCCAGCATGTCAGAACAATACAGTGAGAGAAAACCTATCTATATTTAAAATGTATTTTACCCAGCTTGTCCCAGGATAGGAAATGGATTATTATTGAGCATCTAATATCTGCATAATGCAGGATTGCACAGTGGTGCTTGATGTGTTGAAATAATAACTGTGTCAAGTAGTGATAGGATGTGTGATCTCACCATTCCACACACAGGGAGTGTCCAATCCCATGTCATTGCATGTAGGTGTCAAATGGAGACCAGAGGGGCTAAATTGGGCCCCATGGTGCCCGTTGTGTAGGCACTACGCTGACTCCTAAGCACCGAAAATGGCGTCGGAGATGCGAGCGCACACGTCCAGCGTGATGAGCGCAGGACGCCATCTTGGTAAAGGTGGCTGCGCACACACACCTAATGAACACCAGCAGCATGTAAAGTAGGGAAATTATGACGTAGATCAGTTCGCAATGCTGATTTGAAGCAGCCGCCGCCATTTTCGAACTCCCTGCTCCAGCCAACGCACTGTCCTAACCTCCCACAACTGAACAGGAGTTAAAGGGCATGAAGGACCCCGCCCCCACCCCTCACCAGCGCTATTTAAAGGGATCATGCAGCAGTTACAGGTTAGTTGCTGGATTAGTTTTTCTGGCTGCTGGTACAATTGTGGGTGTTTGTGGAAGTCTCCTATACTTGCAATAATTTTACAACACCAAGTTATAGTCCAACAATTTTATTTTAAAATTCACAAGCTTTCGGAGGCTTCCTCCTTCCTCAGGTGAATGTCAAGAAATCCTCGAACCTCTCGCATTTATAAATCACAGAACAATACCTGGTGATTACAGATAGTCTTTTCAACTGCCCGTTGCCAAGGCAACCAAAGTGTTCAGACAGATAGGTGTTACCTACAGGGCCACCGAATATACAAACGGCCAGAACAAAAAAAACAGAGAGAGAGGCAGAAATATAGAAACATCCGGAAGGAAAAGACAGCAATTGACCCGTTATATTATAGAGTCATAGAGTCATAGAGTTATACAGCACGGATAGAGGCCCTTCGGCCCATCGTGTCCGCGCCGGCCATCAGCCCTGTCTACTCTAATCCCATATTCCAGCATTTGGTCCGTAGCCTTGTATGCTATGGCATTTCAAGTGCTCATCCAAATGCTTCTTGAATGTTGTGAGGGTTCCTGCCTCCACAACCCTTTCAGTGAGTTCCAGACTCCAACCACCCTCTGGGTGAAAAAGTTCTTTCTCAAATCCCCTCTAAACCTCCCGCCTTTTACCTTGAATCTATGTCCCCTTGTTATAGAACCCTCAACAAAGGGAAAAAGCTCCTTAGTATCCATCCTATCTGTGCCCCTCATAATTTTGTACACCTCAATCATGTCCCCCCTCAGCCTCCTCTGCTCCAAGGAAAACAAACCCAATCTTCCCAGTCTCTCTTCATAGCTGAAGCGCTCCAGCCCTGGTAACATCCTGGTGAATCTCCTCTGCACCCTCTCCAAAGCGATCACATCCTTCCTGTAGTGTGGCGACCAGAACTGCACACAGTACTCCAGCTGTGGCCTAACCAGTGTTTTATACAGCTCCATCATAACCTCCTTGCTCTTATATTCTATGCCTCGGCTAATAAAGGCAAGTATCCCATATGCCTTCTTTACCACCTTATCTACCTGTTCCACCGCCTTCAGGGATCTGTGAACTTGCACACCAAGATCCCTCTGACCCTCTGTCTTGCCTAGGGTCCTCCCATTCATTGTGTATTCCCTTGCCTTGTTAGTCCCTCCAAAGTGCATCACCTCGCACTTTTCCGGGTTAAATTCCATTTGCCACTTTTCCGCCCATCTGACCAACCCATCTATATCGTCCTGCAGACTGAGGCTATCCTCCTCGCTATTTACCACCCTACCAATCTTTGTATCATCAGCAAACTTACTGATCATACCTTTTACATTCATATCCAAGTCATTAATGTAGACCACAAACAGCAAGGGACCCAGCACCGATCCCTGTGGTACCCCACTGGCCACAGGCTTCCAGTCACAAAAACAACCTTCGACCATCACCCTCTGCCTTCTGCCACTAAGCCAGTTTTGTATCCAAAGTGCCAAGGCACCCTGGATTCCATGGGCTCGTACCTTCTTGACCAGTCTCCTGTGGGGGACTTTATCGAAGGCCTTACTGAAATCCATGTATACCACATCCACTGCGTTACCCTCATCCACACGCCTAGTCACCCCCTCAAAAAATTCAATCAAATTAGTCAGACATGATCTTCCCTTGACAAAGCCATGTTGACTATCCCTGATTAATCCTTGCTTCTCCAAGTGGAGACTAATTTTGTCCTTCAGAATTTTTTCCAATAATTTTCCTACCACTGATGTTAGGCTCACTGGCCTGTAGTTCCCCGGTTTTTCCCTACTCCCCTTCTTGAATAATGGTATTACATTAGCGGTTCTCCAGTCCTCTGGCACATCCCCTGTGGCCAGAGAGGTTCTGAATATATGTGTCAGAGCCCCCGCAATCTCCTCCTTTGCCTCACACAGTAGCCTGGGATACATTTCGTCCGGGCCTGGGGATTTATCCATTTTTAGGCCTGCTAAAACCGCCAATACCTCCTCCCGCTCGATGTTAATATGTTCGAGTATATCACAGTCCCCCTGCCGTATTTCTATGTCTACATCGTCCTTCTCCATAGTGAAAACAGATGCAAAAAATTCATTTAGAACCCCTCCTACATCTGCCGGCTCCACACACAGATTGCCATTTTTGTCCCTAATGGGCCCTATTTTTTCCCTAGTCATCCTCTTAACCTTAATATACTTATAAAACATCTTAGGATTTTCCTTTATTTTGCTCGCCAGTGTTATTTCATGGCCCCTCCTTGATCTCCTAATTTCTTTTTTAAGTATCCCCCTGCACTTTTTGTACTCCTCTAGGGCTTCCTCTGTTATATTAAAAACAGATAGCTTTTGTTCGCTGGTGGGGTTACGTGTAGCATGACATGAACCCAAGATCCCGGTTGAGGCTGTCCTCATGGGTGCGGAACTTGGCTATCAATTTCTGCTCGACGATTTTGCGTTGTCGTATGTCTCGAAGGCCGCCTTGGAGTACGCTTACCCGAAGGTCGGTGGCTGAATGTCCTTGACTGCTGAAGTGTTCCCCGACTGGGAGGGAACCCTCCTGTCTGGCGATTGTTGCGCGGTGTCCGTTCATCCGTTGTCGCAGTGTCTCGCCAATGTACCATGCTCTGGGGCAATTTCCTGCAACGTATGAGGTAGACAACGTTGGCCGAGTCACAGGAGTATGAACTGTGCACCTGGTGGGTGGTGTCCTCTCGTGTGATGGTGGTATCTGTGTCGATGATCTGGCATGTCTTGCAGAGGTTGCCGTGGCAGGGTTGTGTGGTGTCATGGACGCTGTTCCCCTGAAAGCTGGGTAATTTGCTGCGAACGATGGTCTGTTTGAGGTTGGGTGGCTGTTTAAAGGCGAGTAGTGGAGGTGTGGGGATGGCCATAGCAAGGTGTTCATAGTCATCGATGACATGTTAAAGGCTGCGGAGAACATGGCGTAGCTTCTCCGCTCCGGGGAAGTACTGGATGACGAAGGGTACTCTGTTGGTTGCGTCCCGTGTTAGTCTTCTGAGGAGGTCTATGCGATTTTTCGCTGTGGCCCGTCGGAACTGTCGATCGATGAGTCGAGCGTCATATCCCGTTCTTACTAGGGCGTCTTTCAGCGTCTGTAGGTGTCCATCGCGTTCCTCCTCGTCTGAGCAGACCCTGTGTATTCGCAAGGCCTGTCCATAGGGGATGGCCTCTTTGACGTGGTTAGGGTGGAAGCTGGAAAAGTGGAGCACCGTGAGGTTGTCCGTGGGCTTGCGGTAGAGTGAGGTGCTGAGGTGCCCGTCTTTGATGGAGATTCATGTGTCCAAGAAAGAAACTGATTCTGAGGAGTAGTCCATGGTGAGCTTGATGGTGGGATGGAACTTGTTAATGTTATCGTGTAGTCTCTTTAGTGATTCTTCGCCGTGGGTCCATAGAAAGAAAATGTCGTCGATGTATCTGGTGTATAGCGTTGGTTGGAGGTCCTGTGCAGTGAAGAAGTCCTGCTCGAACTTGTGCATGAAAATGTTGGCGTATTGGGGTGCGAATTTGGTCCCCATGGCTGTTCCATGTGTTTGGGTAAAGAACTGGTTATCGAAGGTGATCCCTCTCTCTCTGTTTTTTTTGTTCTGGCCGTTTGTATATTCGGTGGCCCTGTAGGTAACACCTATCTGTCTGAACACTTTGGTTGCCTTGGCAACAGGCAGTTGAAAAGACCATCTGTAATCACCAGGTATTGTTCTGTGATTTATAAATGCGAGAGGTTCGAGGATTTCTTGACATTCACCTGAGGAAGGAGGAAGCCTCCGAAAGCTTGTGAATTTTAAAATAAAATTGCTGGACTATAACTTGGTGTTGTAAAATTGTTTACAATTGTCAACCCCAGTCCATCACCGGCATCTCCACATCATACTTGCAATAGACAGTGTCGGGTGGTCTTGCAGTACTGTTAGTGGCATTTAAAATAGTGAGCTGAACAAGGTGGCCTGCTCGGGTTTCCTCTGGGAATTGAACATAACAGGGAGCATTACTGGCCACGCAGAGCAGGACAAGCTGCTCGGAGAGGGAGGAGGAAGAGGCGCAGGGCACGCAACAGGAGGCCAAATCCCATGAGGGCCTTCAGGGACCAATTCCCCTACCTCGACTTTAGCGACGACCAGTGCATCTGACGGCTGCAGTTCACGAAAGATGTCGTGACTGAGATTTGTCAACTGCTGCAGCCACAGCTGCAACCTCAGAGCAGGGCAAGAACAGCATTTCCTGTGGTTGTCAAGGCAACCGTGGCGCTTAATTTTTACAGCTCCGGCTCCTTTCAGGCTGCTGCTGGCGATATAAGCAACATCTCACAGTTTGCAGTGCACTGCTGTATAAGGGAGGTCACTGAGGCTCTGTACACACTCCGAAACCAGATGTGTCACGTTCCATCTTGACAGAGACAAGCAGCGTGAGCGAGCACGAGGGTTTGCTCACATTGCAGGCTTCCCCATGGTGCAGGGTGCCATTGACTGCACACATATTGCTCCA
Source organism: Heptranchias perlo (assembly GCF_035084215.1). NCBI lineage: Eukaryota > Metazoa > Chordata > Chondrichthyes > Hexanchiformes > Hexanchidae > Heptranchias > Heptranchias perlo. Next base: position 16,858,644 of record NC_090337.1, read on the forward strand.
CATCAGAACTCGGCCATATTCATCAACAGAAAGGGATTCCACTCCCTCAATGTGCAGCTGGTTTGTGACCACACGCAGCGCATCATGCAGGTCAATGCCCACTATCCTGGCAGTAGTCATATCATGACTCCTTCATTCTGCAACAGTCTAATGTGCCACCTATATTTCAACCAGTACGGCAAGTCAAAGGCTGGCAACTGGGTGACAAGGGTTATCCCCTCATGAAGTGGCTCATGACTCCGGCCCGCAGCACATATACAAGCGCACAGCAGGCATAAAATGAGAGCCATGCTGCCACATGGAACATCGAGCACACCATAGGCGTCCTCAAGCAACGTTTCTGCTGCCTGGACCGCTCTGGAGGAGCCCTGCAGTACTCAGCCGATCGGGTATCAAGATTTGTCATTGTATGTTGCATGTTGCATGACCTCGCCATTATGAGGCTCCGCTATCCAGCGAGAAGCCCTTCACATTATGCGCAGGCTTTCTGGCAGGCTTTCCACTGCACCAAGCCTTCTTCTGTAGCCAGGTCCATCGAAGTCATCATCTGACTCCGCTGCAGCAGAACGAGTGAGCGACCTCGCGCTCCGGCGAGCTGGCACCTGCGGTATCCGTTCCCCCTGCCCCTGTTCCTGCACATTTGTGTTCGGTGTCTCACCATGTGCAGATCCCTCCTCTATCCTAGCCTCTAAAGTATGCGCAGCGTTAGTCTCTGAGCTGGTGACTGCGAGTGTAAGATCGAGTGACAGTGTGTCTGCATCATTGCTATTGTCTTCCTCTGCCTCCTCTGACGGTGCTGGTTCCAGGTCTTGGGTATCTGAAATGACAAAGAAACGTGGGTTGGGTTGTGGTGAGGGGAGAGGAGGAAGTAAACGTGCTGACACCATCTTCAACACCTGACTAAGAAAGGATTGTGGGCTGAGGGAGTTGTGGGAAGTGAGAAGGAGGATTAGGTCGGCAGAGACCCTCATCATTGATATCTCCAGCACCGCCAGTGGCCATGGCTGCAGGGACGGCCCACCTAATGATCAACAGCACTGTCTCATCCATGGGGGTGAGGACGTGTAGGCGCGCCTGTCCTCCTCCAGGTCTTTCCTGCTACCTAGTGTTATAGAAAACATAGAAAATAGGAGCAAGAGTAGGCCATTCGGCCCTTCGGGCCTGCTCTGCCATTCAAAATGATCATGGCTGATCGTCTAACTCAGTGCCCTGTTCCCGCTTTTTCCCCATATCCCTTGATCCCTTTAGCATTAAGAAATATATCTATCTCCTCCTTGAATACATCTAATGACTTGGCCTCCACTGCCTTCTGTGGTAGAGAATTCCACAGGTTCACCACCCTCTGAGTGAAGAAATTTCTCTTCATCTCGGTTCTAAATGGCATACCCCATATCCTGAGACTGTGACCCCTGGTTCTGGACTCCCCAGCCATGGAGAACATCCTCCCTGCATCTAGTCTGTCTAGTCCTGTTAGAATTTTATATGGTTCAATGAGATCACCTCTCATTCTTCTAAGTTCAAGTGAATATAGGCCTAGTCGACCCAATCTCTCCTCAGACGTCAGTCCTGCCATCCCTGGAATCAGTCTGGTAAACCTTCGTTGCACTCCCTCCATGGCAAGGACATCCTTCCTCAGATAAGGAGACCAAAACTGCACACAATACTCCAGATGTGGTCTCACCAAGGCCCTGTATAACTGCAGTAAGACATCCCTGCTCCTGTATTCAAATCCTCTTGCAATGAAGGCCAACATACCATTCGCCTTCCTAACTGCTTGCTGCACCTGAATGCTCGCTTTCAGCGACTGGTGTACAAGGACACCCAGGTCTCGTTGCACCTCCCTTTTTCCCAATCTATTACCATTCAGATGATAACGTGTCTTTGTTTTTACAACCAAAGTGGATAACCTCACATTTATCCACTTAATACAGCATCTGCCATGTTCTTGCCCACTCACCCAACTTGTCTAAATCACATTGAAGCCTCTTTGCATCCTCCTCACAGATCACATTCCACCCCAGCTTTGTGTCGTCTGCAAACATGGAAATGTTACATTTAGTTCCCTCATCCAAATCATTGATATATATTGTGAATAGCTGGGGCCCAAGCACTGATCCCTGCGGTACCCCACTAATCACTGCCTGCCACCCGGAAAAAGACCCGTTTATTCCTACTCTCTGTTTCCTGTCTGCCAACCAATTCTCAATCTATGCCAGTATATTCCCCCAATCCCATGTGCTTTAATTTTGCACACTAACCTCTTGTGTGGGACCTTATCAAAAGCCTTCTGAAAATCCAAGTACACCACATTCACTGGTTCTCCCCTATCTATTCTACTAGTTATATCCTCAAAAAACTCCAGTAGATTTGTTAAGCATGATTTCCCTTTCATAAACCCATGCTGACTTTGTCCAATCCCATTAATGCCCTCCAAGTGTTCTGTTATCAGATCTTTTATAATAGACTCGAGCATTTTCCCCACTTCTGATGTTAGGCTAACTGGTCTGTAATTCCCTGTTTTTTCTCTCCCGCCTTTTTTAAATAGTGGGGTTACATTTGCCACCCTCCAATCTGTAGGAACTGTTCAAGAGTCTATAGAATTTTGGGAGATGATCACCAATGCATCCACTATTTCCAGGGCCACTTCCTTTCGTACTCTGGGATGTAGATTATCAGGCCCTGGGGATTTGTCAGCAGTCAGCCCCATTAATTTCCCTAGCACTATTTTTTTTACGAATACTAGTTTCCTTCAGTTCCTCCCTCTCACTAGACCCATGGTTCCCTAACATTTCTGGGAGGTTATTTGTGTCCTCCTTTGTGAAGACAGAACCAAAGTATGTGTTTAATTGTTCTGCCATTTCTTTGTTCCCCATTATAATTTCCTCCATTTCTGAGTGTAAGGGACCTACATTTGTCTTCACTAATCTTTTTCTCTTGACATATTTATAGAAGCTTTTACAGTCAGTTTTTATGTTCCCTGCTAGTTTACTCTCATACTCTATTTTTCCCCTCTTAATCAATCTCTTTGTCCTCCTTTGCTGAATTCTAAACTGCTCCCAATCCATAGGCTTGCCGCTTTTTCTGGCAATTTTATAGGTCTCCTCTTTGGATCTAATACTATCCCTAATTTCTTTTGTAAGCCATGGTTAAGCCACCCTTCCTGTTTTATTTTTGTGCCAGACAGGAATGAATAATTGTTGTAATTCCTGCACACGTTCTTTAAATATTAGCCATTGTCTATCCACCGTCATCCCTTTTAGTAAAGTTCCCCAATCTATCATAGCCAACTCGCACCTCATACTTTCGTAATTTCCTTTATTTAGATTCAGGACCCTAGTTTCGGATTCAACTACTTCACGCTCCATTTTAATGAGGAATTCTATCATGTTATGGTCGCTCTTCCCTAAAGGACCTCGCACAACAAGATTGTTAATTAATCCTTTCTCATTGCACAATACCCAGTCTAAGATCGCCTGTTCTCTAGTTGGTTCCTCAACGTATTGGTCTAGAAAACCATCACGTACACACTCCAGGAATTCCTCCCCCACAGTATTATTGCTAATTTGGTTTGACCAATCTATATGTAGACTAAAGTCACTCATGATTATAGTTGTATCCTTCTTGCATGCGTCTCTAATTTCCTGTTTAATGCCCTCCCCTACATCTCCACTACTGTTTGGGGGCCTATAGACAACCCCCACCAACGTTCTCTGCCCCTTGGTGTTTCTTAGCTCCACCCATACAGATTCCACATCGTGATTTTCCGAGCCAATATCCTTCCTCACTATTGCATTGATTTCCTCCTTTACTAACAACGCTACCCCACCTCCTTACCCTTTTTGCCTGTCCTTCCTAAATATTGAATACCCCTGGATGGTCAGTTCCCACCCTTGGTCACCCTGCAGCCATGTCTCTAATCGCAACTATATCATAACTGTTAATATCTATCTGCACTGTTAATTCATCTAGCTTATTGTGAATGCTCCGTGCATTAAGACACAATGCCTTTAGACTTGTCTTTTTAAGATTGCTAGTCATCTTAGTTTTATTTTGCACTATGGCCCTACTTGTTTTTCGCCCTTGTTTTCTCTGCTTTCCACAATTGCTTCTTCCCTTTCTGTCTTTTGTTTCTATCCTTGTTTCCCCCTCCTCTGTCTCCCTGCTCAGGTTCCCATCCCCCTGCCATTCCAGTTTAAACCTTCCCCAACAGCACTAGCAGACACCCCCACGAGGACAACGGTCCCGGTCCTGCTCGGGTGTAACCCGTCCCACTTTTACAGGTCCCACCTTCCCCAGAACCAGTCCCAATATCCCAGAAATCTAAATCCCTCCCTCCTACACCATCCCTGCAGCCACACATTCATCTGGTCTATTCTCCTGTTCCTATACTCACTAGCACGTGGCACTGGTAGTAATCCTGAGATCAGAAGATGTGCCACCTTCTCCTGCAAGAAAGAGGGAAGTGTGTCAGTGAGTGTCCTGCAAGACGTTTGGGTGATGTGGCTGTCATGGATGAATAGCTGCCAATATGTGTGACCTGCGAGTTGTGTGTGTGCAGCTCCAACAGTGGTAATATGTGAGGGTGAGATGCAGCATCTGATTCGCAGGGTTGCGTACGGATCGAAAGGTTTGTTGTTAGGTGGGTGACAGGGGGTGTAGTTCATGCAGCAGTGGAAGAGGCTAGTGGTGCAGTTGGTAGGATGTGCCACTTGACAATTGAACGCACTCACCTTGACCACTCGTGTCAAATCATTGAACTTCTTTCTGCACTGCATCCATGTGCGTGGAGTGATGTTCCTGGCATTGACCTTGTCCGCCACAGCCTCCCACTGCCTCTTGAAGATGTGTCTGGAAGTCCACCAGCACCCCCTGCGGATAGAGGATGGTCCTCCGTCTGTCCACCTCTTCCACCAGGGCCTCCAGTGCACCATCTGAGAATCTTGGTGCACGCTCTCTCACAGGCACAGCCGTTCTTCAAATCTTCCAGCCCAGGAATCACTTCACACACTACTTATTGCAGTCACAGAGCACCTCCTCTTTAAGAGGTGCAGGCTGCCTTTAAGTAGTGCTAGCCACTCCCAATATCGTGCAGCCACTCACAGCACAGGTAGCACTGGCTGCACACAGCAATCATGTATATCATCAGGCAGCACGAATGTTAGGTGCTGCCTGCATCTCAAAGACCAGGTGCGGGTTAGTCGCGGACCGCGATCCCACGCCCGTTTTCGGGGGTTAACTAATTTAACCCTTCAGAACTTCCTACTGAAAGTGGGGCAGAGTGGCTGACTCATGTACCTCTTAGTAGGAAGCAAATGAGCAATGCTCAAGGCCATCTCCCCAATAAGAGAAAATGGTCAGCATAGAGAAAGTAGAGGAGCAGAGAATGGGGGAAAAAAAGTAATTAAACAACTGAGTGCCATAAGACTTTCTTCTTTCTCTTAAGCTGTCATACATTGTGGTCCATTCCCTGACCAAGAGGGTGGACAATCGACCTGTTCCCAAGCAGTGGCCAATACCATTCTGTAACCAGCTATGAAAGGATGCAGGCTAGGATCTTCCTTTCCTCCATAAGGTGAAGCTCTTTGCTTCCATTGACATTTAGGCTGAGGATATGAACTCACTGTAGAAGGAAACTGAGGGTGCAAACCCATATTAGGGCTTGAGCACGTAATCTAGCTGATTCCACTGTACTATTCAGGAAGCGCTGCATTGTTGGAGGTGCCATCTTTTGGAAGAAATGTTAAACAGACATCCTGTCAGCCTGTTCAAGTGGACATTAAAGATTCCATGACATTATCTGAAAAGGTGCAGGGATTTCTCCCAGTGTTCTGGTCAACATTCCTCCCTCAAACAATACCACCTAAAAACACCTGTTGACTGTCGTTCATCTGATTATAAGATGTTAGTGGTGCAGAATGACTGCCACATTTACCCACATAACGTTTTGACAAGGAAAATTTTCTATATATTTGCAAGTGTTATTATTAAATTACTAATGAGCTGTATCACACTGCTATAACTGGATGACATTTAGTTCTTAGAATTAAGAATAGAAAGCCTCATCAACTAGCCAACTTGGTTAAGACTTAAATATACAGAAATCCAACACAATAGTTGGGCGTATTTATATCAAAACTATTTATATTAGGGATCATTTTAAATCATCAGCAGTATTGATGTGTAAAAACAGTATACGGGGAAGAGAGAGACTGTTGTATATTTGATTTTTTTTTCAAAAACAAATATCAAAACCCCTCATTCACTATTAATCATAAATCCTGATGATCTGGTTTGGCTTAACTCAATCCCAACTGACGTTTTAAATTGAATCAATGGTGAAACATGAATATGTGTGCCAATCTTTTTATAGTACTCTCTTGGCTGTTTGTACACTCCTAACAGTGTTGAATTTTTTTTAAGTCCCTTAATGGCAGTCACCATTTAATTAATAACATCTCAAAAGGGATGTTTTGACTGTGAAAGAAGTTGCTTGAAACCATATAAAACACTCAGGTTTGTGATTTTTTTTTATAAGCACTCAGTCCAACTGGAACACAACCAGTACTTATCTGGTGCCTGCTTATTTTTAGAATTCTAAAGTCAGCAAGAATTCTGTGGTCTGGTGTGCTTGGTGCTTCAGTTTCATAATGGACTGTATTCCTAGTGATTTTAGTCCTTGTGAATTATAAATGCGTTACAGCATTATTGGAATCTTAACAGATCTGTGGGAGTGTGCCATATCTTCCTCTCCCTTAATGCAAAATGAAAATAATAAATGTTGAAGTCACTGAAAATGAACAGTGAAAAAACATTGCTGACAGTGCAGTATTTTGTAAATGAAAAAGGAAGATAAGTGGTTGTGACGGTACGATGGATCAAACAGTTGATCTGCTGTGCCACAAGTATGTGGTCTATCTCCAATTCCCTATTCCCGAGATACTCTTAATATTCCCTTGGCACTTGTGGTCTGTCTCCCCTTCACCTGTAATCCTCAGCAAGATGTGCTGATTCACATTTTGGGACCTTAATTCACAGCCTGCCTTGCCCACGTTGTCCAGGATAGATTCTGTGCTGGTCCTTCTTCTTATTCTTTGCCACAAAAAGGCAAATGAGAGTTATTAGGAGTCGGTGTTGCCCCACTTTCCATAGACCAAGCGAAAGAGCCTTATTAAAATAGAACCACTGGCCTACAAGTTTTATTTTTCTTTCTCTTTCTGTGGATAGTGCCTGCCTGCTTCACAATTTCCCACAGTGACATGACTGAAATCAGGAGCTCACCATGTGAGGAATTGTAGACACAGATCAAGGTCCATTTACTTTGCTGCTATAACATTCCTGAGAGCAATCCTTCAGCAACACATTAGTTGGGATTGTGGCCCCTGACAAAAAGTTAATGGGCCAGAGTTTACTGTAGCCGGCGAACGAACAGCATGTGCCATTCGTTAGACTCGCCCTTGCCCATTTAATTTCCATGAGCTTTTGCACGGCAAGTTGCTGTAAGTGAGAGCTCGAAACAGCACAGGGCCCTCTACAGGGCATCTGGGACCTGTGTGAACATGGCAAGCAACTGTGTATCTCCTTAACCAATCAGCTTGAAGAATTGTTAATGAACGGCGGAGTGGCGCATCTTGGACAGCAACATCTGGATTTTCATGTTTAATCGCACATCTGCCCTCGCCTGAAGTTTCTGTGCGATTTTCGCATAGATAACAGTGAGCGCCATTAGCCTCATCGTTATTTTGACAGTAAATTCTGGCCCAATGAGTTACTACTGTATGTGACAAGTCTCTGATTTCACACAGGCTGTCAGCGGCGGCACTAAATGGAAGCAAAGCTCTTCCCCAAGGTTGAGATGGAAGGGGAAAAATATCAGAAGGAAGAGCCAACATTACTCAGACCACAAGACTGAATTACAGTTTGAAACTCATTTCCAGACATATTTTTTGGTGAAATTGTTTGCTTATTATAAAGGTGTGGCATGTCAGTCTTGGGAAATGGGGCACTTTTCTACTTTTAGCACTCGTACGTCGGGCTGGAATACGCGGGGTCTGTAGAAGGTCACATATTCTGTATAGGGACTGCGGGCACCTGTGCCACTGGTGTGCATCAGGCCAGAAAGTCCAGTGGTTTTTGACAGTTATGGGAGGAAGAAGGGGATGCCAAGGCACCTCCAGTAACTTGCTCATATTGCTCCTTTATAAGTGGGGTCAAACAATTCACCTCAAATTTCTAACCTGTTTGAGGGTACATCTCACAGTCAAATCCTGGACCCCCCCCCCAACCGCAGGTGGTTCCCACGTCCATCAAGGAAGGAGGCTGGTCTGCCTCTTCTCTTCGGATATACCAGCCTCTGGAAATGCTGAAACCTTTAGTGAGGCTGAGAACTCCCAACTTAGGTAGTCCCCAGCACTGGCTCCTCCCTCACCATGTCGCTAGCTTGGAGGCTAGCCCTTACAAGCCATTGAATCTCCCGGTGCAGGCCAAAACCCAGCATATCTTCTGGCCTCTACACTGCACTCTGCCAGAGTTACAGCTGAGGATTTTGGGCCCCAATATGCTTAGCCCAAGCCTCAGAACGGCACACAATTTGAATTAGTGGAGTATTTACTTTCCTACACTAGCTCTCCTAACGGCTTCTTCAAATGAGACAGCTAATTTATTATCTTTTACATTATACATACTACAGTATGTTTTGATTTTTAAAGTTTATCTTTTACTTTTGTAACAGAATTCTGTACAGTATCGTCTTTTTAGTTTGTGCCTGCTGAAAGTTGGGCAAAATACAGAAAGAAAGAACTTGCATTTATATAGCGCCTTTCACAACCTCAGGACGTCCCAAAGCGCTTTACAGCCAATGAAGTACTTTTGAAGTGTGGTCACTGTTGTAATGTAGGGAAACGTGGCAGCCAATTTGCGCACATCAAACACCCAAAAACAGCAATGAGATGAAAGACCAGATAATCTGCTTTCATGATGTTGCTTGAGGGAAAAATGTTGGTAAGGGCACTGGGAGAACTCCCCTGCTCTTCTTCAAATGGTGCCATGAATTGTTTATGTCCACTTGAGAGGTCAGACAGAGCCTCAGTTAAAATCTTATCTGAAAGACAGCACCTCCAACAGTGCAGCTCTTCACTCTTTCCTATGGAGCCACTCAGGATTGTAATGAGAATGTTCCCTGTCAGTGATATCAGTGATGCCAGCAAGCAGGAAGTCTTAGCTTGAGGGTCACCATGCAGGTAAGAAGATTGACATTTTTTCAAAAGGGTCCATCAGCTTCTTGCAAGTATGTTATTTGTTTCTATAAAATGGGTAGAATACTATGAATAGAAAGTACTTACCCTGGACTTTCTTTCCCATTAACATCTTTTTGTATTTTGTTGGTGCAAAGCTAAAAAGAGCTACAGTCTAGAATGTGTTTACTTTTGTTTCTATCACACTTTCCAATCAATTGAATTTAAAAGCAATAGCAATACCCAAACTCAAAACGAATGCAGTCACAAATTAGTCAGCTGCTTCTGAAAAGGAATATAATGTACAAACAGCACAATGTAAGTGAAATGGTAATAAAGATGACAGCTATTTAAAGCTGAAAGCACAAGCATTGTAAGATTAATATGCTTTCTGCTCTTTCATCACAATATAGCATTGTCATTTTATTTTAGCAGTGAGTTACTGAGATATAAACTATACATATATTACATATTATACTGCTGTCTCCTTTATGAGCCAAAACTTTATAGTCATAAAGTAACACAGCTACAGAAACTCCTTAGACAGAAAAATAGTAATACTCACAAATAGACCACAAAATCGTGGAGGCTTTAGGTGTGAAATTTAGCCAGTCTCAAAATATTTGCAGTGCAAATATTTTTAGGCTAACAGTACTTGCTGTATAAACTGTTGATTTTAAGCTGACTAAAGGTGATGGCAGGAGTACATGTAGACAATGTTCATACTGTTTCCCTCTGAGATTTAGAATTCAAGTCAGGCTGGTGCTCACAAATCAAAATGGCAAACAGAAGCATATATAGTTGCATGGCATTATCTGATGCCCTACACAATGAAGTGTTAGGACAAAGCATGTATCTCTGATTCTACACATGGCAGCTCCCTTATCGTTGCAATGTAAGATACAGAGTAGATTTCCAGCTGATTCTTCATGTGAGGGGTGGGGGGAGGGGGAATCGGGGTACGAGTCACCGTACACCAATTTGTCAGACCTCCTGGCAGCTGGCTATGGGGAAGCATTGGCAGAAGATTGGGATCAAGTCTCCTGCCCACCCCCTTGGCCAGGAGTGTGTGGTACAGAGAAGAAAAGGTGACAAAAATATCTTTTAAAAACCTTTAATTATATAAGATAGAACAGGGAAAATAATAAACAATAATCAGAAAATATGGAAGCAATGATGTGATGGCGTTGGAGGTGCAGCGTGCTATTGAACAAGACAGTATGACGTTGGTTTGCACATACAGTATCTCAGCTGTGCTACTGGGAGAAGCAAAGAAGGGGGTTCCAGGCACTGCCCCACAGAGAGAGAAGGTAAATCAAAGGGAAAACAAAATCACCCTAGGGCCACTCTCACATCTCCCAGCAACTGGTTTAGGGGAACTCTTATCAGAGACCTAGGGCACTAATTTGGGTACTGTACCGCCCGTTATTTCTGCACTACACGGCCTGGCCAACATCTAAGATGGCGTCCTGGCTGTGCACGCACATTTCCAGCATAACGTGCGCCAGACGCCATCTTGGTATAGGAGTTAGCACATGCGCAAATACCAAATGCGCATATAAAGTAAAGAGAAAATGGATACAATCAGTGTGCAACGCTGATTTAAAGTGAGACACCATTTTGGGACTTAACGCTCAACTCAACACCCAGTCTTAACCATGACCATCTGAAGGTGTCTTAGAGTGCCTGGAGGACCCCCCACCAGCGCTATTTAAAGGGACTATGCAGGATTTACAGGTTAGTGGCTGGATTATTGCTTCTGGCTGCCGAGACATTTGTAACTGTTTTTGGAGGTCCCCTATACTTGAATACTAGGACGCGAGGACGTAGCCTAACATTTAGAGCCAGGATGTGCAGGAGTGAAGTTAGGAAACACTTCTACATACAGAGGGTGGGAGAAGTTTGGAACGTTCTTCTGAAAATGGTAGTTGATGCTAGATCAATTATGGATTCTAAATCTGAGATTGATAGATTTCTGTGCACCAAAGGTATTAAGGGATATGGGGCTAAAGCGGGTATATGGAGTTAGGTCACAGGTCCACCATGATCTCAGTGAATGGGGGAACAGGCTCGAGGGGCTAAATGCCACTGCCACTTGCTGCCTCCTGATATGCGCCACCTTCTCCTGCAAGAAAGCAGGATGTGTGTCTGGGTGATGTGCCTATCGTGGTTGAATAGCTGCCAGAGTGTGTGGTCTGTGAGATGTGGGTGGGCAGTTTGCAACAGTGGTAAAGTGTAAGGGTGAGAGGAAGCGTCTGGTTGGAAGATATGAGTACTGATGGAAAGAGTTCGTTGGTATGTGGGTGATGGGGGGTGTCGTGCGTGGAGCAGTGGCTGCAGCTCATGGTGTTGTTGATAGGCGATGCCACTTGACAGTTGACCTCACTCACCTTGACCACTCATATGAAAGCATTAAACTTCTGCCTGCACTGCATCCATGTTCATGAGGCTGTGCGCCTAGCATTGACTTTGTCCCCCGCTGCCTCCCACTGCCTTTTGGCCATTTGTCTGGAGGGCCTCTTGCCCGCCCACCCACGGATATAGGATGTCCCTCCTTCTATCCACCTCTTGCACCAAGGCCTGTAGTGCATCAGCAGAGAACCTTGGTGCATGCACTCTCGCAGGCCTGGTACAAACTCAGATCGGCAGATTGGTGAGGTCTGGCATGCAGATTGGAGGATGTGGGATTTAGTAGTGCGTCATCTTTATTCAATGTTTTAACATAGCTCATCAGTTTGTAAACATAGGGATGGGAGCTGCGTCTGTGTTTTGCATGTGCGATGTCTGATCTCCGTTCAGACTCCGTGCAGACAGCGGACTGTTATTTTCAGCAAATAACAGGTACCAGCTACCTTTAAGAGATTTTTAAGAGACAGCCTGCCTTTAAGAGATTGGAGCTCCCCTGCTGGTGGAAAGTACAAATTGCATTGAATCCTCGTTCAATGCTGATTCGGAATGCTGCTTGCAGGTAAGTCTTCAGGCCTGATGAAAGTCTTGTCCTGTCTGCACAGGGCCACTGGGCGCGGGGTAATAGCGGATTGCACTACCCGCGCCCAATAATAGGTCCTATCCAATTCTCCCCTCCCCCGCCGCAGAGCTGGTCAACTACCCTCTGTCTCAAGCGCTGTGTATTCTGCAGGGGCTACCTAGCTATAGAAAGGAGACAAAGTACATTGAAAAAATCACTGTCAGGATGCAGGAGAATTAGATAATCTGAACGCATTACCTGCAGTGGTCCCAGGATGGAACTGGTCGTGTACATAAAGAAAAGCCGCAGATAACTGAGAACGTTGCCAAAAGCAAACAGACCCTCTGCCACTAAAGTGGGGTGGAAAGCGTCCCAATCCTTCCTGTCTCCAATAGCATGAAACTGGAGAGACATTAGAAATGTTCATAGTTTGCATGAGGAATAACACGATTTAGAGATTAATCTTATTTTTTAAAAAACATTTTTAACATATGTATCCAGTGCACTCTGTCTTGACATCCGAATCCTCAAAAGAATACTTAAAGGGATTTGTTGTAAAATTTGGCCAGTCATTGACATATTTTTAGTCTGAGAAGTGAACGCATTCTCAAGTTCTCTCTGCAATGCAGAGTTGGTATTCTTAAGTTTATGTAGAAGATTAGTCACTCATGAGTCATTAATACGAAGAAACTATACATAGTAAAAAAACATAGAAAATTTGAACTCAAAGCTGCAGCACTTCTTGTGTAAGAAAACTAGAACTGTAATGCCTTCATTTTACATTCTAGATTTGGGCATGCATGAGCAAATAACAGTGGAATCCACCTTAAGTGCAAAACTGGGTCTGTGCTCATTACATTCTTTTTGACCACCCTTTCTCAATCAATTTGTGAGCACGCAATTTGTGGAGGATGTGTGCGCTCATCAAAATTGGGGTTAGCTAATTGCCTTGTGGTTCCTCCAGTAATGCTTTCTGCTCACCGGTGGACCTAAATTTAGGTCTAATTTTATGCATGGGACACATTCACTTGAATCAGTTCTCATCTGGCACGATTTTTTTTAATTTAGGGAGAAGATAAACATTGTCAAGTCTCTTTAGGGTGGTAAAGATGGATCAATAATAAAAAAAAATCGACAATCTTTAAAATTATCTTTAAAAGTCTAACATTATTAAAAAGCGATAGCATTTAATTTCTGCACCACATTTCCAGCATTACTGCATTGGTATGTTGAGAGCTGTTCCTCGTCACAGCTCAATTAACTCTGACGGAGGACTCTTGCACCAGTTTTCTTCTTACAACAGTAATGAAAACCATTACAATGCAACTGCTAAACAGTGTTGCATAATAGCGCAGGTACATATGCTTGTCAATGATGAGGAGGGTACAGAACTATAACAGCCAGGTGTAAAGGGCAACATACTGCAATACTGTGTTAGAAATCTAACATGCTATGTTATAAAGTCCATAGTTTATAGATTTCCACTCAAATTTCCCCAAATGTGGAATTGCCAATCTCAACTGTACAACTGTGGGAGTTACTGAGTCGAAGTCCAGCACTTGCCCACGGGCAAGAAGTGAAAATCTAAAGGAGAACCATCCTTGCTTTTCTTGCACATAGTCTGGTAGTCAGCTATGGTGCAGCATTGGTGTAGATCTGGAAATAGATCTACGTGCTAACCTTCCGGCCAGTGAAGGTGTGCAGTACAAGGAGACTGAAGGGGAAAAAAAGGCAAAGCAAGATTTTCAGAAGTTGGACTAATAATATAAATAAAATCATTGACTGTAATTCTCACAAGATGAATCAAAAATAAGTGTTTTCCCACAAGAGAGGGGAAAATTGGAGGGCAAGTCAACCCAGGCTACAGCCACATCCCTTCTAGTAGCTGGTTACACAATGACTTTGGCAGAATGCCCATTAACAGGTCACCTGTCTGCCCTCAATGTGGGGGAATGTGAGGGTTCTAAGTAAAATACTTACTTAATGGTTGAGCATTATATTTTTACAAAAATAATACTTACACTTGTTCATCATCATAAGCACATTTAGTCTATATAACACTGTAAATAGAGCATTGAGTCAGTAAAATATCTCGTGCAGGTAGCTTTATGATCAAATTCTCCAGTATTTTTCTAATTTTTTCAATATCTCCTTCCAGTTACTATAAGCAGGCAGTTCTCGCATCCAAACAAAATCACAGACTCACCCTTCTCTCTCCCATCTCTTGTTTACCTTATTATGAGCCACAACTTTGAGAGCAAAAGTTGCTAAATACAAGGAGTTCATGACAAAACTGAGTTGATTTCGAGACTCTTCCATAAAATCTTCCAGTCCATCATACCACAGTCTCTTCACATCTGACCACACCATTCCTGGAGACAAATTATACATTAGCACATTCCAGAGAAGAAACGATACATTCAAACCACTGATTCAACAATGTCTGGGTTTGCCCACTGCTCGCAGAGAATAATGACTCTGTTACTCAGGATTATTATCACTGCAATGCAACATATCTCATTTTGAAAACTACATTTTTTTATAAAAACAAATATTCAAAACAAGGTTGACTTTTCTTAAATTCAATAAAATTGTCTGGATAAATAGGATTTATACAAATTACACAGGGTTCAGTTAGAAGTAAAAACAGAACGTAACTATTATCTAGATGTGCAGACTCTATATTACATTCACTGACTATAGATAGATTATTCGGCAGATTGTTATTATTCATTGGCTGTTTCTATTTACATAATGCATTTAGGTGTGGGGACCAAGACTAATATCCTGCTTTGCTCAATCTCCAGAAATGCCCCACCCAATACAGCTGATTTTAAGAGTATGCTCACCAACTCTGAGGCTATGCTTCATCTTCTCAAGCTTCTTACTCCCCATATGATTTTCTCCTCTTATTGGTTCTTGCCTGGTCATACACCATCTGCATCCAAGTAGGTAGAGATGGCAGTCTTGTTACTATCCTTCCTGCCTTCTAAGACTCCTTAAAAAAAATCTCTTGTGACCATGCCTTCAATCACCCCTTAAATTCTCCCTTTTTCTCCATGGAGTCTATCTTTCCACACGTGGAGCACCCTCAGATGTTCTTTTATGTGAGGAGAGCTACAAGCTGCTGTTGTTGCCCTCCCCAGCCACTGCCAGTGCTGCTCTCAGCCAGCTATCAGAAGGGGTACTAAGTCACCCCTGTGGACACTCCTTATGTCACTTTCCTCCCCGTACTCCCAGGGAGTTATCTGGCCTCTATATGATGCCTCACCACATCAGCACAGCTGAACATAGGGAAGGAATGAAAACTGCACCCCACCATTACACGCCATCACACACAGTTTTTCAATCTATCATATCACTCTAAAAACAGTATGACTCTAGTCCACATTGCTCTCTCTGTGATTGCCTGACACTATAAATATAAAACTGACAATTTGGAAAGGAAACAAAACAAGGAATTCGTTTCTATTCATCACAGGTAGTGGTACGGGTAGCTTGCTGGCACTGATAAAATAGCTTATATGCTTGCATGATATGAGTATCAAAATTCAGAGAGCCAGACATTTAAATTTACTCCAAAAACAAGTTCTTAAATGACATGGCTCTAGGGGTGATAATGGTACAAAATTTATAAACCTTATTTAATTAATGAGATTTTCAAAATGGCCAATAAAATCTTCCACAGAGAGGCTAAAGTCACTTCACATAAAGATATGAAAATGCTCTCTATATTTATTAAAGACTAAAATTAAAATATAATTGATGCATACCGATGATTAAAAATGATATAAAATTTTATTGTATTATATGTTTTATACCACAACTCTCATCTAAAAACACTTGAGGTTGAAATTTCTCACAGCGCACGCAGTGTGTTGAATGGGAGTTAAGTATTTTGCACGGTTTTTAAATGCAATGCCAGGAACACACATTTGCTCATCGTGCTTTCTGGAACTGTGTTATGGGTACCCTAAAGTGAATGCATAACTAAGTGGCCAATCCAAAAGCACCTGCAAGACTATTCAATTAACTTAACATACATAATTGGTATAAATAGCACATTGTGAGCCAAGCCAGCTGTGGAGTTTGCAGTTCCTGGGAGAACTGTAGGATCAGCAAAGAAGATGTCAACTCTGATTCACTGATGACAGTCTTCAGCATAAAGCTAATGACATGAAAAGCAACACACCAATACCCAGAGGGTAAAGCAGGAATGGGAGGTGAGATCACATACCCAGATATCTGGAAAGACATCTGCTTGAAAGTATCAGACCTGAAAAAAAAGTACCCAAGGCGAGAAATAAAAATGAATATGCATATATGTAGGAAGCCATTGATGCCAATCAAAATAAATTACAGATGGCAGATATGTTTGCTGGACTAAATGGTCCAGTAACCTGCTGGAATCGCAGCTCAAAGGGAAGTAATGAGAATAGTTGAGGGTCTGGGCGGAGGGGGGCATGGGCAATGCCTTGCCCCAGTGGCAAGCAAGTGCCAGATTTTTTGGCTGCATGGGACAGGCGTGGGACAGGTATCAGAGACGCACCAAACTGGTGCTTGTGCTCACCTGCCCCAAGTTCTTCGTAGGTGAAATACTGGAAAGTAGCAGTATTGTTGCTCTTGTATTTAAGAAAAGAACAAGCCTCATAATTATAGAAGGATCTATCTCATCAATAGGACAAGCTTGCCAAAGACTATTCTTTGGACATAGATAAGCAAGGCCTGGGAGCATAAGTACATTTCTGCCATACTTAGGAAGTAGTTCATCAGTCCGGAATCAGTGGTCACCCTGTGATCATCATGGTTAGAATTACACACGACTACAGGGTCTCCAGGGAGCCTGATTCACTAATTAAATGTAGGTACTTGTGTATCAACATTTGGACACATGCATAATGGTGGTCAATTCTTACAGCAGTTCTGAATTAAAATTTATGGTTTGTGTGAGGATCCACTGGTTCACAAATACTTTTACAAAGTTCTTGTTCTTTCTTTTGCCAATTTTCTCTATTCCTCTCCCAAAGCCCGGGGTGGATACTGGGATGGGAGCCAGCAGACATCCAGTACCATGCCAAGTGACCATTCTTTACATCTCTTTCACACGTGTATCCAGACAGAGAGGCCCCAAAGATCCTGGCTTGGGAAAGGGAGTAACACTCATTTGCACCTGGCGGTGCCTAGAATATGGGCTGGAACCCAGCTCCACTGGGATTCCACCCTGTTTAGACAGAATATTTAAATTCCAATCAGAGATTCATAGACGGATCTTCCACTTGTCCTGCCCCCCACGACAAGGAGGCTGTCAGCCGTAGTTCCCTGGCGAGTCTCTTTGAGGCCTTCTGAACACCCTAAATTGTCGCTAGTGTCAGATTGACTCCACTGGGAGGCAAAGAACTACATAAAAGAAAAATTTTCTTTGGCCCACTGGGGCCTTGTGGGGAATTCAGGCAGAGTGACAAAGTGCCGCTCCACTTCAGAAGGGCAGATTGGGTTAGGCTGGGGCAGGTGCCACTGATGCACCCTTGCAGGCGCTAGTGGCCAGGCCCTAGATATGCAAATAACCCTATTTCCAGGATTTGGGACGAGGTCTCTGGCGATGTGGGCATGGTTTCTGCAGTGGAGTGGGGCCCCAGGAATTTCAAGACTAAAGTATTGGCAGGCTATTTGACAAGGGGCCATCACAGCTGAGTCCAATCCTGTCCTCACCCAACATCCACAATTGGACCCTTTACAGCAGGGATCACCAGACAGCAGTCAGGTCTGTCCTTCCTTTGTGTGAGGTACGCTGAGGGCAGTTGCAGGGTCTTTATCTTTGCCCCAGCTGGGATCTGGCAAGTACAGACTTGGGATTGAGCCTGGCGCCTTCCTTGTATACATGATTCAACATCACACCAAATGGTGCATTTATCCACTGAACCCTTGGAACAGCTATATAATGTTTTTTTTACTGAATTTTGGCTCAAAAAATTATAAACAAATATGCTTTATTCAAGATACATAATTCTTGGAACATAGGAACAGGAGTCGGCCATTTAGCCCCTCGTGACTGTTCCGCCATTCAATGAGATCATGGCTGATCTGTGACCTAACTCCATGTAGCCGCCTTAACCCCATATCCCTTTGGTTAACAAAAATCTATTAATCTCAGATTTAAAATTAACTATTGAGCTAGCATCAACTGCCGTTTGTGGAAGGGAATTCAAACTTCTACCACTCTTTGCGTGTAGAAGTATTTCCTAACTTCACTCCTGAAAGTTCTGGCTCTAATTTTTAGGCTATGTCTCTGGTCCTAGACTCCCCAACCAGCGGAAATAGTTTCTCTCTATCTACCCTATCAGTTCCCCTTACGATCTTGAAAACTTCAATCAAACCACCCCTTAATCTTCTATATTCCAGGGAATACAACCCTAGTTTGTGTAATCTCTCCTTGTAATTTAACCTTTGGGAGTCCAGGTATCATTCTAGTAAATCTACGCTGTACTCCTTCCAAGGCCAATATATCCTTCCTAAGGTGCCGTGCCCAGAACTGAACACAGTACTCCAGTGCTATAGAATTATATTGCACAGCAAGAAAGCACAATGGAAATGAAAATCAGACGATTTCTATAACAGGTGGCCGATCCGCAACGCCAGGTTTACGTCCAGGTGTTAAGTTAAAAATCTAACCTGATGATTCAGAAATTTGTTACAGTGCCAGTATAACAATATTAACCAACTGCCATTAGACTGCTAGTTAACTTTGTAAAACATTACCATCATTTGATAGCGGCAAATGAGTAATGCCAAACTATGATTTAATACAGTTTTTCCATCTCAGAGTGATATTTTTTACTTGGCTATTCCTTTCTCTTTATCTTTTCCCTCCCCCTCCCACTCCAGCCCCCACCCAAAAAAAAAGATCAAGGTAGAATTTTGGACCCTCAGTTATGGCTGAAGAAATAATCTTAGTATGAGAGCATTTTTATAAATTAATACAGATTTGACCATAATACTGCCAAGTGTCAGCAACTAAGTACACAGAGTCATCTCCATTTGCTTGGATTCTGTATTTCCAGAGCTTCCTATAACCAAGAAAATGTAAGTAAGCCTCAAATTTTTGACCTAAGTTCTCAGAAGTCAATCTCAGCACTTCCAGATGAACATATACAGAGGAACCTTGCAGAGGTTTGAATGGAACAGTTTCAATCTCTTTAAAAAAAAGTGGATGACCATCCAATTATCTAAAGTTTCACAAATTATAGTTAATTATTATAACCTTAGCAACAGAACATTTAAGTTGGAAAGTTAAAAATGGTAACAATTCTGTTCCTTACTACTTTTCACTTGATGATCAAATCACCCCAAAGATTGATTACGTCAAGTTATATACTGGTCCAATAAAAAAAAATCAAGTACTTTGTCTATGATGATTCTTGGGGACTGACAGAGCTGTGAAATAGTTTTCTACGGTGGTCTACTGAAATTTTTTCCGAGTGCAAAGTTTTGGCAGTCAATACACAGACTTTTCTGAAGTGATTTTGAACAATTCTATATCAAAGGCTTCATTTCTTGCAGAATCTCCGGTATCCCATTGCTAAAATGTTAAGAGCTCGGAGCCCCAGGTAGGCAGATCCCACAATTACATCTCCGAAATGTGTGCTAATCTACATTAACCTTTTAATAACACAAGACAAGATAGTTGCATTACAAAGTTATTATCAATATTAAAATGAATTTATGAATAGTGTATGATTCAAAGCATTGACGCTTTTCAAGCAAAATTAACTACTATTCATCTTAGAATCATAGAAATGTTGCAGTCAAGTCTAGAAGAGCGATCCATTTAGTTCCATTTCCCTGCCTCTTTCCCACACCAGTTTAAATGTTTTGTTTTCAAATATTTATCAAATTCCCCTTTACTTGGGATTCACAATTGAATACTGAAATTGAGCACCAGCGGAAAGGCAAAACTCACTGAAGGTAAATTTGACTTTGGCCGATAGTGTAAAACTAGTGATATCAGATCAACCACCCATTGTACATCTTTCCTGATTTTCATTTCCACTGAAGTCAGTGGAAACTTTTGAAAGGAATTATAATTTGAATTATTTTTGCTTAAAATATTGTATTTGTACTTTTACAAGTGTCAGTTTGGCTCAGTGGTTTTACTCGCCTCTGAATTAGAAGATTGTGGGTTAAAGTCCCACTTCAGGACTTTACCACATAATCTAGGCTGCTATTTCAGTGCTGTACTGAGGGAGTGCTGCATTGTTGGAGATTACATAGCATTTACAGCACAGAAACAGGCCATGCGGCACAACAGGTCCATGCCAGTATTTATGCTCCACACAAGCCTCCTCCCACCCTACTTCATCTAACCATTTCAGCATAACCTTCTATTCCTTTCTCCCTCATGTACTTATCTAGCTTCCCCTTAAATGCATCTATACCAATTGCCTCAACTACTCAATGTGTATCAAGTTTCATATTGTAACCACTTTCTGGGTAAAGAAGTTTCTCCTAAATTCCTTATTGGATTTATTAGTGACTATCTTATATTTATGGCCCCGAGATTTGGACTCCCTACAAGTGCCATCTATCAGATGAGATCATAGCTCAGGCCCCATCTGCTTGTTCAGAGGGATGTAAACGAATCCGTGACACATTTTTGAAGAAGAGCAGTGATTTCTCCTGGTCTCCTGGCCAACACTGACCCTTCAACCAACACCAGCAAAACATATTAACCGGTCATTCATCTCGTTGCTGTCTGTGGTACCTTGCTGTGTGCAAATTGGCTGCCATTTTGCCTACATAACAATGGTGACTGCATTTCCAAAGTGATCTATTGGCTGTAAAGCATTGGGATGTCATAATAAGGCACTATATAAATGCAAATTCTTTCTTTGTTCTTTTCTCGAACCATGAAGGAAGGAGAAGGCAATATATTAACATTTAAAGTTGTGTTTAAAATTTAAAGAAAAAATGTTGGTTTAAATAGGGGGCCATAACTTGGAAAGTGTGCTTTAATTTTTGCAAGTCGGATAAATGCAGATTATTATTATGCTTGTGACTTTTGGTTTCTTAAGAAAATATGGTTGAAAAAGAGTAAAAGACAGAGATGCTGCATACAGAAAAACATAATAAAAGAGCCACAAAACCACAACACGGAATGTCGATAGTAAGATCAAATGTTCAATTTCATACTAGAAGATGGAAGTGCCTTTATGGTGCCCATGACATATTAAATGTATTTATATATTTAATTGTGATATGAGTGGAAATAATTTATTTATTGATCTATCTGCATTGGGTAAGAAAAACAGCATTTCTTTATTTTCCAGGAACCAAGCAAAAGGCACTTACTTCACTCTCTCCAAGTACATCTCTCAAAAATGTTTTTCCAAATCCTTTCAGTGGCCAAGTGCACCTCCCCCGCCCTAGCACCACCACCCCCCGCCCCCTGAATCAGCCTGACCTCCATTGCACCAACAGCAACACCAATATAGATCCAGTAGTAAATAACAATGCACCCTAATTGCTGGCACTCACATATTTGTTATCTAATAGTACACCCTGCTTTTTAGAAATACAACATTTCTGTACATATTAGATAATAGCTTATCAATGGTCCATTGCTGAGATAAATTTCTGAATACAATTGCATCTGTAGTGTGATCCCCTAAACCTTTAGCTCCTGCATCAACATCAGCTTTATGTGTTATCATAGAATCATACAGCACAGGGGACGACCATTCTGGCCATCGTGCCTGTGCCGGCTCTTTGAAAGAGCTGCCCAATTAGTCCAGCTCTCTTGCTCTTTCCCCATAGCCCAGCAATTTTTTCCTTTTCAAGTATAAATCCAATTCCCTTTTGAAAGTTACTATTGTAATCTTTTTACCAAGCTCAGAATGCAAACTATTCATTCGTAAAAAAAGCAATTTTTAAATATGAAACGCTACCAAATCTAAACAGCTGTCAGTGAATTTAAGGTTGCAATTCAATCCTGGATTCTGTTGACATTCTTAAGCTGCTCCAGTTTCTCTCCCCTACAGTTACCGTATACAATTTGTATTGATGCAACATGGTTTCAACAATGCATCGATACAAACTCTGTGGTATAACTTGGATGTGAAGTCAGAAAATTGAACTGAGGCAGCCACTGCGAGACCAATTCAAGGAGGTGAAAACATGCATGTGTGAAACTCCATTTTGACTTCCCAGTGGGTGACACAGTACAATTCTGCTCTGCTGCCCTCCATCACTCTCGAACTAGTACATATAGTATTACTGTGCCCTTAGTTTAATGCATCATCAAAACTGTTCAAATGAGTTACAGTTTGTACTCACTGCCAGCCATCTAGTGTATAGCTAGGTAGAAGTAGAAGTAGAGGTAGAGATAGAGATAGAGATCGCTCTCTATTATAACATGATTTACCAATTATCCATATAATCAGGAGGTAGTCTATCATCTCTAGTGCTGGGCCCATCGTGTTTTTTTTGTCTTCATTGTACACCAGTGAATATAAGTTCAGTAACAGTAGAAAAGTGAAATATGATGCACTGTGAATGATGAATTTCGTAAACGGAGTATGAATGACTTTTCCTACTCGAGACTTTGGTGCCAGCAGATAACAAAGGGACAACACTGGCCACAGACTGGCAACTGTCAGAACAGTCAGAATCTTCTTACAGGTGTGCTTCCGCCGATAGCCTGCCATCTGCCCGAACCAGACTGTGTTCAGAAACTGCTGGCAATTGGATTGAGCCACAAACTGCAGGATATATAGAAAAGTGGAAGACAGGACAGTCAACTACAGGTTTACATTCCTAAACTATACAATACATTGCTTTCTTATCGTATACAATATGTTTACTGGATATTACCCACTAGCAAACATTAATTTGCTGGATTACATGACCTGAATTATACAGTATATTTCCTGGGAAAGGGTGGGAAATTGATTAGGTCCTGGGTCGCATCTCCATCCACTCTGACCATGGCCTGTGATGTTAGAGGGGTAGGGGCTGGGGTGGGGATTGAGATTTCCCAGGTTGGGACATTCCTCAGCCCTGGTATCATTTTCGCCAAGTATCTTGTACACTGAGATGGACCACCCACAAAAATTTACAAAGGGGCTGATGGGGTCTAAAAAAATTGTGCTGTACTGGTGGCCAGAAGCAATAGCCTCAGTTTTCCACCCCTCCTTTAATTGTTGGGCACCCAAGATGCAACTATAGCGACATAGGTTCCTATTGGCAATATTATAGTAAGATGACTTCCCCATGACCCTTCTGCAGGGTCAGGCACGGAGGTCGCTGCACTAAGGCTGGTTGAGCAGTTCTGCCCATTTTTTAAAAATTAGTATACATTGATTATATATACTGATTTTTATACCCTACTTTGTATGATAGAATAGGATAATTGCTTTACAGATTTAGTCAGAACATGTACCTCCTTTTGGTTGTACTTAATTGCTAGCTTAAGTCGACTTAGGTTCATCCTCTCCTCAAGCAATCCTCTCTTATCAATCGGTTCATCACTGGAAGTGTGATTTAGGATAACCTCCAGTTCGCGGGAATTCCGGGCCTGTGCTAGGAGATCTTTTGCAAAAGTCTTACATTGCTGTGCTAGTTCTTCATAGTCATTCCTGAAAATGTTTACAGACAACTTGTTTCAGTTAAACATATTTCAGTTACATCAGTACTAAAAGAGGCATCAAAAGTGTCAGGAGGAAGAAAACACTTGTATTTATATAGTGCTTTTCACATTCTCAGGACATCCCAAAGTGCTTTATCCAATGGATTACTTATGATGTGCACTGGCTGTTGTTTTAAAGATAAATGCAGCAGCCAATTTTGGCACAGCAAGGTCCCACAAACAGCAAATGAATGATGAGATGAGATGATTTTGATGGTGTTGGTTGAGGGAGGAATGTTGGCCAGGATTCCAGGAGAGCACCCAACTCTTCTTCAAATAATGTCGTGGGATATTTTACATCCAGCTGGACAGATAAATGGTGCTTCATTTTGGCATTAGCCTTGGCTCAGTGGTAGCACTCTCATCTCTGAATCAGAATGTCATCTGTTCAAGACCCATACCAGAGACTTGAGTACATAACCTTTCGCTGACACTTCAGTGCAGTACTGAGGGAGTGCTACATTGTTGAAGGTGCCATTTTTTGGATGAGACTTTTATACCGTTGCCACGTCTTCACTCTCAGGTGGATGTAAAATAGTGACACGACTGAAGAGCAGGGGAGTTGTCTCGCTGTTCGAACCAACATTTATCCCTCAACCAACACCATTAAAAAACAAATTATCTGGGCATGTATCTCATCGCTGTTCATATGGCTGCATCAAAAGTATTTCACAGGCTGTCAATGATTTGGGACACCAGAGGACATGAAAGATGCTTTATAAAATATGTGTTCTTTCTTTCCTATATACTTTATGTAATTCTGAGCCACACATGTTCATGAGCAGGAGCACTGCTTTTTGATGACTAAATAATTCAAGTTCCATTTTAATGCGTATAATTCTGGGATTTTTACCAATGTTTCGAATGATAGGATTTTTTTTTATTCGTTCATGGGATGTGGGCGTCGCTGGCGAGGCCAGCATTTATTGCCCACCCCTAATTGCCCTCGAGAAGGTGGTGGTGAGCTGCCTTCTTGAACCGCTGCAGTCCATGTTGTGAACGTTCTCCCACAGTGCTGTTAGGAAAGGAGTTCCAGGATTTTGACCCAGCGACAATGAAGGAACGGCGATATATTTCCAAGTCGGGATGGTGTGTGACTTGGAGGGGAACGTGCAGGTGGTGTTGTTCCCATGTGCCTGCTGCTCTTGTCCTTCTAGGTGGTAGAGGTCGCGGGTTTGGGAGGTGCTGTTGAAGAAGCCTTGGCGAGTTGCTGCAGTGCATCCTGTGGATGGTACACACTGTGGCCACGGTGCGCCGGTGGTGAAGGGAGTGAATGTTTAGGGTGGTGGATGGGGTGCCAATCAAGCGGGCTGCTTTGTCCTGGATGGTGTCGAGCTTCTTGAGTGTTGATGGAGCTGCACTCATCCAGGCAAGTGGAGAGTATTCCATCACACTCCTGACTTGTGTCTTGTAGATGGTGGAAAGGATTTGGGGAGTCAGGAGGTGAGTCACTCGTCGCAGAATACCCAGCCTCTGACCTGCTCTTGTAGCCAGTATTTATATGGCTGGTCCAGTTAAGTTTATGGTCAAAGGTGACTCCTAGGATGTTGATGGTGGGGGATTCGGCAATGGTAGTGCCGTTGAATGTCAAAGGGAGGTGGTTAGACACTCTCTTTTTGGAGATAGTCATTGCCTGGCACTTGTCTGGTGTGAATGTTACTTGCTACTTATCAGCCCAAGCCTGGATGTTGTCCAGGTCTTGCTGCATGCGGGCACGGACTGCTTCATTATCCGAGGGGTTGCGAATGGAACCGAACACTGTGCAATCATCAGCAAACATCCCCATTTCTGACCTTATGATGGAGGGAAGGTCATTGATGAAGCAGCTGAAGATGGTTGGGCCTAGGACACTGCCCTGAGGAACTCCTGCAGCAATGTCCTGAAGCTGAGATGATTGGCCTTCAACAACCACTACCATCCTTCTTTGTGCTAGGTGTGACTCCAGCCACTGGAGAGTTTTCCCCCTGAT